>NW_027142389.1:4635084-5337584 GCF_026170545.1 Melanerpes formicivorus | reverse complement strand
CTAAGTGGCGTTGAGTTACAGAGGGAGATATTTGAGTATGTATGTCAACATCAGGGCAATTGACTTTGACTGTGGAGGACAAAGTGACTGAGAATTGATTTTTCTTGTGGAAGGAAATTGATCCAGAGATAGGGGTGGGGGGTGGGGGAAGCAGTTTGATTTCTGTGTAAGGAAAGCTCTGACAGTGGTAGAGAAATTAACTTTGAATTTGGTTATGATGTGACTTTTGAATGTGATGTTGGTAGCAGTTGATAACTGTCCTGCCAGAGATAAGATTGTATGTTCTGGTCTGAGATGGCACTAGGAAACTTCCACTCAGAAGATCAGTGATTCATGCCTGAGTCAACAGTGCTAACTCTTGGGAAGCAGCCAAAGGCTAAATAAATTGTTTTAAAAAGTTAAAAAAGGAAAAGAACTATCTCCAACAAAACCCCTAGAGTGCCAATAGAAGACAGTGAATATGTCTGAGAGATGTAGTGCAGGAGTTTGGATTTCAAGTGGTGGGATAAGGAGCAGAATAATGGTTTTCTCTTGTGGTCATTTGAGTCTGATGGAGCTCTGAAATGAGAACGAATCGGAGCTGTGCCTGGAATCGTTTCAGTGGATTCACAGTTACTCAGGATTGTGCTTAATGGTGTGCATACCAATTAAACAGTGCATCACCTCTTCTATTTGAATGTGGAAGGCTGTTTGTGATGAAGGGGGAGCCTCCTTCCACCTAGTGGCACAACTCTATGTGGTGGTTTAGCTCACCAAGTGGAATGAAGATGTTGTTTTAATGACTTAGAGGCGGTTAATTCCAAAAATCTTGAATCTGCTGCTGATTTATTATCACAACAAATATTGGGTGAGCTGTTTGTACTGTCTTTACTTGCACCCAGGAAACTTCAGTGTCTCAAGATGCATCAGGGGAAGTTTAGGCTCGAGGTGAGGAGAAAGTTCTTCCCAGAGAGAGTCATTCGTCATTGGAATGTGCTGCCCAGGGAGGTGGTGGAGTCACCATCCTTGGAGGTGTTCAAGAGGGGATTGGACGTGGCACTTGGTGCCATGGTCTAGTGATGAGGTCTGTGGTGACAGGTTGGACTTGATGATCTTTGAGGTCTCTTCCAACCTTGGTGATACTGTGATTGGGAAAAGGCAAAAGCACAGCTGAAACAGGAAGCCACATGCCAACAGGTCGTGTGTATATGCACACTATAGTCTTTGTTATTCCTCTAAGCAGTAACAAGGACGATGGTGTACTTGTCAAACTAAGTTATTCAGGTGTATATTTAACAGCTGGTAGAGTAAGCTGTTGAAAATTTACTCACTCAATTTGAAAAATTACCCAATAACTCAGATTTAGTTGGGGTAAAACTGTGTAACTGAGCCTGGCCTTCAGTTCTGCACACCTGTAGTATTCTGTTCTGTAAAAGATCAGTAAAGCATTAGCAGCTTGTGTCCAAATTCTAATTTAGTTTTGCACTTTTACAAAGCTAACATGCTGCTTTATTTAACATTTCTGTTGACATTCCCAATCAAAGGGAGGTCAGTGTAATCAAGGCTGGAAAATTCAAAATGAAAAGAAAAAGTGAAGCAAGTTTTCTGCACTGCCAGCTGCTGTGCTGCTTACTGTTTGAGAGCCCTGACTGGCACCTGGCAGGGGCCTTTTCCTCCTGCACTCAAATTATTTTAACCTCTGAATCTGGCTGTAGTCTCACAGGTGGGGTTGCTACATCCTTCTTGAAGATAAGGAACTTTTGTGACTCACCACCTCAAATACTGCATCCAGTTCTGGTGTCCCCATCATGAGAAGGACACAGAGCTGTTGGAGTGAGTCCAGAGGAAGGCCATAGAGATGGTCCAAGGGCTGGAACACCTCTGCTGTTGAGGATAGGCTGAGGGAGCTGGGGTTGTTCAACCTGGAGAAGAGAGGTTCTGGGGGGACCTTAAAGCTGCCCTCCAGTACCTGAAGAGATCCTACAGGAAGGCTGCAGATGGATTTTTCATAAGGGTGTCTAGAGACGGGACAAAGGGGAATGGTTTGAAGCTGAGGGAAGAGTAGTTTTAGACTGGGTCTTAGGAAGAAGCTCTTCAATATGAGGGTGGTGAGACTCTGGAATAGGCTGCCCAGGGAGGCTGGGGATGCCTCCTCCCTGGGGGTGTTGAAGGCCAGGCTGGATGAGGCCTTGGGCAGCCAAGTCTAGGTGAGAGGTGTCCTGGCCCATGGCAGGGAAGTTGGAGTACATGATCTCTGAGTTCCAACCTGAGCCATTCTAGGATTGTATGGATCTGATGGCTGTGTCTGGTATGGTGTTTCATAAATATTAGATAAGTAATTGTCTATGGGAGAAATAATTGCTGTATAGTGCCTTTGTAAGCTAAAGCAGGAGCTGTAGCTGGAAGTATGGCTCCAGGGTTTGTACAGTTGTGTCCAAATCCATGCTGATGTATTTTAACCTGTGCACATTCACTTAACAGGGGGTTTATCACCTGGTTGACAATTCTTAATAACACAACAGACTACTCTTGTATTCCTTTTCCATTAATTGATCAAGATATCCACAGCAACCAGCAACAACCCAGCAGCAAATGGCATCATTAAATTCTTTACGGTCTTGCCCCTGAATTGCTGCAGCCAGAACAAACAAATGGGCCCAAATCTGTGTGGCTACCCTCTTAAACTGCTGAGCAACTGCAGCTTCATCAGGAGGTGCTGGGTGTCAGCACCTAGCAGTTTAGTCCACCAAATGAAAAATGCTAACCATGTGAATTTCTAAAGACTAATCTGTGGTGGGGTTGGCATTTTACCAGGAATCCATCCTTAGCTTGGGATGGTTTTCATGCCTTTACACCCAGTTATCTTTTGTGGCTACAGGCTTCACGTGTTCCTCAGTGGGGTGGCTGGCCCTAGTGGGATCCAGCTGGCTCGTGCTATTAAGGGTACATTGGTTCTAGAGCCAAGACCAGTCATCTGAGCAGCTGTAAGCTGCTGTGGGATCCTCCCCAGGAGCAAGAGAGGTCGATGGCTATGGTTTTGATGACATGGGTTTGAGTCAAGTCCATGCTCCTGAGGCCAGATCCCTTCCACTTTCTCTTTTCCTGAGGCATGTTCACAGTTCAAAGGCTGTCATCCCAAGGAGTGCAGACTAAACTTAGGAAGAGACCAGCGCTGTCATTCTTCCAAGATGAGTGAGTTTGTAGCCTTTTTCATGTTTGTAGAGGGTAGCTGTGAGCTTGCATTGTTGTATCTGGTTCTTGGAGGACATAAGTTCCTAATAAAAACCAATTTAATTAGAAACGTGACCAGAGACCCTGGTTTACAGGTTTTTGTCCTAGTGCTGTCTTATTTACTAGAACCTACCCAGTGCTTGGGTTTCTCTCCTTCCTCAGTCCTTCCTGGTCCAGAGATGGTTCTAGAGTAATAATGCTCTCTGAAGTGGTTCAGACATAGTTAAAATTGCTAGTAACTTCAACTTTATCAGGGCCTGGAGAAGGGGAAAGGAAAGAGAAATATGATTACCATGTGGCATCTGTGAAACCAGACTAAAAGCCAGAAGAGAGCATTAGTTGGTACCAGAGTAGAGTGAGAAAGATTAGAAGGAAGGCCAACTCAGCTTTGGACGGGAGCAGCTGAGTGGGTGATGTAAATACTGGACATGTTTTGGGGTACAGAATGTTTAGTGCCCCACATCTTGCGAGAGTTGATCTCACTTTAAAGGATGGACTCTCTTCAAAGGGAGTCCTGATGTTGGAGCACAGTGCTCGCAGAAACACAGGACTGGAAGCTCCTGCTGAAAGGATTCACAGACCCCTTAGCTTTTTACTGTCTGGTATTATAGAAGAAGCTTGTTTCAAAGTCACAGAGCTGTGCTTTTCCTGGAAATAAGTCTGTAATGAAATCCTTTATTTCATTATGCAGAACAATGGTGTATATTAAATAAGAATATGTGCTGGGTTGGGGGTTACTTTCCTTTCCAGTTTGAAATTGAGCAGTCTGAGCGTTTTAGCAATAGTCCTACTGCTACACGACACCTTAATAATATGATTTAAAAGGTTTGAATTGTTATTTTTGGTGCTGGGTCTAGAAACATAGATGTCTACCTCCCTCTCTGCCTCTCTCTATTTCTCTCTGTAAACATATCCCTAGTTTCCCAGCAGGTTCAAACACAGATGGCTGCCTTATTGCGACAGAAGCAAAAATGCTACATTAATGTTTAAAGAGATTAAAAATCCTCTTGGCAGCAGTGGCATATGTTACCAGTTAATTGTAGCACTGGAAGCTTCCCTGCTGTTTTAAAACATGGACTCATTTTACTTGCTTTCTGCAGAGCAGTATGAAATGTCAAATTTGTTGGTATAAGTTTTGAATCCAGTCTGACAAAAATGAGTCATAAAGACAATGTTGTTGTCCTATCTAACATGGGTTTGGAATCCAAATACCGTTCTGCTCCCATGCCAGCTCTGGCAGAAAGCTGGCTCCCTGCTTTACCCCGATGATCGTCTGCGTGCTTTACCATTTCAGCAGAGGATGTTTGCATTTAGAAAGTAATTTTTAGCTTCTCACCTGCATAATTTCAGATCATTGTCATGTTGGCCAAAGCAGGCTGCTGGTTTAAATTATTTTGAAGATGCGATGCAAGCTTTTTCTGGCACAAGCTCCAGTTGGAAACAGAAGAGTCAAACCCACCCCACGGTAGGCTGCTAGCGATGAACATTTTTGTTGTGTTGAAGACATTTTTAACTGCCGTGGTCAGGTGATTAGCACACTGCTGAGGAACATCATTCTTTCTCAGTCCCTGCTCACAGATTAACAATTCTCAGTAGTGCATTGCTGACAGTGTGCAGCTACTATATGCTGCTTTTTGACTGGGGAAAGAAATGGGGCGGGGGGGGGGGGAAGTGTTTAAAGCTGAACCTTCCTGCCATTCCTCACTTTAAATTCTGTTGCCACTTTTGGAGTTTCTCCAGTTGTCCTGAAATCAGGTAACAGCTGTCACATCAGATAGATGTTATGATAAAACAAAGGGTACAGGTTTCTTAACTAGCCTTTAAACATCAAACACTATTAAGAGAACACCTTTGCTGCTGATAAAACCTGGTGCTACTACACTGGATGGTGTCACACACCCCTGTATACATTTTAACTAGAGCTGCATGGGCTTCATCAAGCTTAAGCATTCTGGAAAGTAGCAGTAGTATAAATATATTCTCATGTTAGAAAGGTAAACAAAACTTAGCATCACATACTGCCTGTGATCCTTTTTACTATTTGTTCTTTGCCATATGTGCACATTAGATTTTACAGACAAGTAGATGTGATCTCTGCCCCTGAGGGGCTTACAGTCTAGATTAAATATCACATGGAGATGAGACGTTCTTGTTGGTATTCTCAGCAGGGAAAGCCAAGGGTATGGTAGGCATGAACTATCCTTGCTTGTCTGAAAAGCAGACCTTTCAAATCAAGGCTGAAACTCATCAGTAGGAGAGAGAGAGCACAACTGCTCCTGATTTCTTCAGAGAGGACAGTTCTTACCTGCTGTTTGTTTCTGGCCCTGATATCGCCATTTTGAAATATCTGAGCAAACCCAGCTAGTAAACTATTAGTAAGGCATGCATTGCCTGTCTGGACCGTCAGGGGCTTTCCAGATTACAGCGTCAGTCATGTTTACATCACTATTTCTTGTCACAAAAACAACAGCAATGTGAACATTGCATATTTTATTTTGGGGGAAAATCACATTTCAACAGAGTCCTGCAAATTAGCTCATTGATTGTCAGTAATTGTCAAGCAAGTGCTTTTACCTGGCATTAGTTTATACTCTGTGTGTGTTTAAAAACAGGGTTCCAGCTAGCTGTAATAACACAAGTGTGTTAGAAACAGTGATTTGGTGAAAGCTTTCCAGACTGAAAATACTACTGTTGAGTGAGACATAAATGGTGCTCACACAGAAAAGTAAGAAACAGCAGAAACTTGCTATTCCTTGCAACACATGCTTGGAAACCTTCAATTATAGGTGGCCAGCCAGTGAGACATTGAAAATAGACCTTTGAACAATAAAACATGGTATTTTGTTTTGTTGTGTCTGTTTTGGAAGTAGTATCTTCAGCAGCAGATTTATACTGTGATTCGTGAGACCAGAGAACCTACTGCTTGAGTTTGGGGTTCACTTGTTATCCCTTGCAGCACAGGATAAAAAATTCACTTATAGAAAGCAGCATCCTGACAAATCTCACTTAAAAAGTGGAGAGTCAACACGTTTGAGATCAGGCAAGTGTCCTTTCTGGCTGCATATTTCTGCCTTGTTCCCTGCTGTCCTTCATGGTAACGTCCTTAGTCCATCACTTGTGTGGATTCTGATCAGTCTCATTACTCTAACTTCATGGTTTCTTCTCATATGTTTTTCTTGTCTTAATTTGATTAGATCATAAATTCAGAATATAGACAGTGAAATATATAGCTCAAGAATTCTAATTAAAGGAGCAGCTTGTTTGCTAACACAAGAGAGATTTAAATTCCCCAAGTACCACACTATGGATTCATGCCCTGTGTAGCTTGTTACAGGACCCATACAAGTCAATAGGATTAGGCAGTTACTAGAGGAAATTGTCTTTTCTGAGTGTTAAAGGTTCTTTACTGAGGCAATTTACAGTTACTTAAATTATATCTGTATGCTAATTAATACAGACTGCCAGAAATTAGCAGGAAATGTTACTGAATTCTGAGGGGTGGGCTGCTGTGGGGAATGACAAGCCTTGGAGCTACTGCGTGTTACCCACTGTGTCTCTTGCTAGCAGAAAAACTCAGTCCTGGGGTAACACATTTTTGTTCAGCTGAAACAGAATATTTATTCTGAATTGCAAAACACAGATCACAGCTTTGAGCTATTTACAGTAGAGTGGACACAGAAGAAACAGTAATATTGACTATTAGGCATGAATAACAAAATCGTCGTATCTGATAGGAATATTCTGGAGCACCATGCTGTCTGGGCTTCAGCTGGAACACACGGGTTGTGTGCCACTGATCACATGCTTGCAGCCAAAACCAGTGTTGTTAAAATTGGTTTAGGTAGAGGGACAGACTTCTGTGGCCCAAGTGACAAACTCTTTATTTCAGTGTTAAGTGCACATCAAGACACGTCCTTTCATAAAACACCTTGTGGAGTTTTAGGAAGTAGTGTCAAGCTCTTACAAGAATGTCAATAGCAGCTTCTAAAACAGTAGTCTAAGCAGAAGTGCAAACTTTTTTGCCAGCCATTCAACATCTGAAACGTGATCAAAATATTATTTTTGAGGTGGTTAAACCTGTCAGAAGAGTCCAGAGGAGGGCCCCAAAGATGATCCAGGGGCTAGAGCACCTTTGCTGTGAGGATAGGCTGAGGAAGCTGGGGTTGTCCAGCCTAGACAAGAGAAGACTCCAGGGGGATCTTAGAGCTTTATGAAGAAAATGCTAGTGTTTGCATTGCTATTACAAGTACACCCAGCCTGCCATGCATTGAAACAATTATCAGCACAACTCTGTTGTAAGTAGTCCCCATTTTGTATATCATCTCTAGCCTGGCAAATTCTACAGGGCTGTCGAGCATTTGTGTGTTGTCCTTGTTAGGAACCTCACACACTCTTCTGCAGGATTCTTACTGAAGTCTTCTTGCTCTGCTACAGCAGTCACTTGGTTTATCTTCCTACTCATTTTTTCAGTGTTCTAGAATCATGCTAAATCCAAGTGAAACTTGCCTTGAGAACTTGTTCCCCTCCTTCTGCCCTCCCCGCCAAAGAATCCAGTGTATGTTTTGTACGTGTATTAGTGCAATCAGGAAACGTTAGCTTCAGCCTCTGGAGTATTTTTTGTTCCCTGGGACTGGCACAGTAGAATCCAGAATGCCTGTGGGATCCAGCCAATCATCATTTCCCAGGTTGAATGCACTATGTAAGAGAAGGATGAAAGCAACATTATTTATCCTCATTTATTTATCGTTAGGAACAATGCTGCATGAATTCCTCTTCTACAGATGGATTGAGGGTGGAGATTGTCTTCCAATTGTGAGGGTACTTGATATTTGTCAGAATCTGAGCTGCCCTGTATTACAAGCTACTTTTGTCCCACTGCTTGCTGATATTCTTTGTTAAAATGCTGAACACACAAAACTTCACCCAGGCAATTGGGAAGCGTTCCGCAGTTTCTGCGGTACAGCGACAGACATCACTCGCGCTGTTTAAATTACTGCTGCTGCTCTCCTGTTATTTGTTTACAGTTTTATTGGAGCAACAAGACGAATGCAGATGTAGCAGCAGTATTAATTCCTTGGGATTCACAGATATCAATTCTTTTCATGTTCTGTTTTCCACAAGTGAGGTTTTCAGTTAAAGAGGAGAGTGGTTTCAACCTTCTTTCTCCTAGTTGTGAAGTTGTGATAGTAGCATTAAACATTTAAGCAATAATCTTTAATTTTGAAGCTGTAATGAATCTGCTAAAGCTACAAACAAGCATATTCAAATAGTTACTTTGCATTATTCATGTAGCTGGGAAAGATTCACTCTGAGTAGACAATTACTGTGTATTAACATCTTGCCTTAGGGCAGTTGAAATGGTTTTTAATGAGGTGTTACCAATCCTGAATATCTTTCATTTGCCACTTGACCCAACAATTTATTTTTTACCAGGACATCTTGACTTAAAATACTTAGCTTTATATAGGGATTTTGATAATCATATGCTATACTTAAGCAGAATGCTTCTCGGTATAAAAAGCATTTATTAAATTAATCCATATTATTCTAAATAATGACAACCACTACCCATAGATGGAAATTAATCAGAATTTCCTGAGCATTCACATCCTAAGAAGCACCCTGCTAAATTAGTATTCAGGTCATGAAAACAACTAATGAGGCTTCAGACCTATAAAAGTCCACTCAAACAAACATCTGCCAGTGTTTGAGATGATATTCTGGCCCTGGCATCTGCTGTGACCTGAAGGGCAGAGCAATATGAACCAAACTAAGACAGTGTCTCAGATAATTTGAGATCTGGAAACTATAACAATAAAGAGAAGAAAAATGGTTCTTCCTGAACCATGATGACACAGAAATCCACTGCTCAGTCATATAGCAGTGGGCCGAGGAGGAAAAGAATTTGAGTGGTGTCTGTTCAAATGATATGGCTCAGGTGCTTGAACCATACTCTAAGTAGTGTGGTTGAGTACTCTGCACCTGGTTGTGCTTGGCAGATGAAATGATGTTCCTGAAAGCCTTTGACATAATAACTTCGTCAGTGGCTACTAATTTCTCACATGAACACTTTGGATGTGGTAAGAGTGTTTATGTCAAGGCAGTCCTGGGCAGTAATTCTGCAGGGTAACTGGAGCTCAGAATGCAGACCTTGCTTTACTTCACATGACCTTCATAGGAAAAACCCCTAAGATTTAACATAGTGCTGTGAGTTTGGAACTGCAGAGAAAAATCTTTCATCAGGATTATGCCAGAACATCCTTCAGACAGTTGGCTGACACGTGGATGATAAGAGGCTGTAGATGTACAGGTAGTCAGCTCTTCTGCCTTCTTTTAGCTCCACAGCAGAGAGCAATGCTCACAGTAAATCTGGTTTGGATAGTGGAGTATATAGCCACACCAACACAGCGCTTTATCAGGCTGTTCTTCTAAATATAGTTCAGGCATCTTAATATCCTTCCTTACCACCACACTGGTATTCCCACACTGCCACATACTCTGCTGTGGCAACAGCCTGGATGCCAGGATGGAGAACATGAGCAACTGCAAATGACAGTTTGGGGGCCCAGTGTAAGGTTCCTCAACCTTTTACAAGACCACAATAGAGCTGACTTTGGCCCAGAATGAGTAATCTAGACAGAGGAGACACATAACACAAACTAGTTTATAAAGAACTAACAATGATCCAGAATAAGAAGCTGACCACATCTTGGTGTCTTGGGGGCACAAATATAATCCATCTTGGTGAGTAGAAGGGGATGCAAGGTAGAAGGGAATCTTCCTGGCATATAAATCCAATGCAATGCAGTTACTCTGAAGAGTCTCTTTCTCCTGGACATGTAATCTATGTTGAATTCATTTGTACTTGGCTGGACTTCAAACACATCAGGTTGGTTTTCATGTATGTTGATGGGATTTTCGTTTGGATCCCTTTCTGATGTTAATTAGGCCTCCATTTATGCTGTCTTGTAACGAGCTGTAGCAACTCTGCCTGTGCAAGCCTTTGCAGTTGCCTGGGTTTGAATTACTATGGATTTCCCTGTTTCCCAAGTCATGGACAGTCTGAAGTAGGGCAATTAGTTCTTTTCTGATTTTTCAGAAGAGATGTTTTATTGTTGAAGAATATAAAGCCCAATGCATTAAAGAGGGGAGTTTTAGCTAGGAGACTTACTGGTTCTTCAGCTCTTCAATGACTAAGTTAAAAGGAATAAATGGAATGGGGTTTGTATGGCTTCCAGTCAACCCTCTGCTTAGAGGTGAAGTACTAGAGATCTGAAGTGTATTGTTCCATATCTGAGAAAGAAGAGAGTAGTGGAAGCAAATCTTAAATGCCTTTTATTTTTTCCCTCAGAACAGAGAAATTGGGGTTTTGGTGGTGTTTTTTTATTTAAAGGACTTGCCATGTCAACCACTTTGATCTGTTCATTATTTGTTCAACCTGAAGACTATCTGATTGTTAAAAGCATAAATCTCTGATGTTTTGTGTTTATGTTATTGGGAGCCAAAGGATACTTAATGCACTTGAAAATCAAGACACCTGTTTCTGTGTCTAAACATACAGTAGGACTCTCTCTTCAGATGGCCTCATTCCAAAAAGCTGATACAGATAGTGAAACTTTTCCTACCACAAGTGCTGCAGTGAGCATGACCTTTCTGGAGCAGAGGGGCTTCCTGCATCCCGCTGCAAGCAGAGCCATAGCAGCACTCCATACTATCCTTGAGCAACCAGCATGCCTGTAGATGATTTTGTTGGCCTGTAGATGATTTTGTTGGCCTGTAGATGATTTTGTTGGCAGAAACAGGCTTGCTCTGCCTATACTCCAAGCTAAGCACAGCAGCCTGAGTGTGGGCAGGACATGCTGAACCTCAGTAGCAGCACTGGGCTCCAGCTAATGTAGCCTGGCTTTTAGAAGGCTCTTTCAAGGCTGTTCATCATTGTATTAAAAAAGTTCAGATGTTCCTAAGTCATCTGGCTGAGTAGGGGCAGAGCAAGCCTGTTTCTGCCTGTGAAATACCTTCCACTTACCTCTATTTAATACAAAAACCTCAACTGCATTTGGCACTTATAGCTTTTTTTCTTCAGGAGCCTGAGGCAGTAGCTGTAATTGCTAGCTCATAAGTAGCTTCTTCAAAAGAAAACCTTATTTATTCTTTCTTGCACACAGCACAAATGTTAATGGTGCTGAAGCTGAGAGCAGTTGCCCGTTTTCCCCCTTACAACTGCCCTCATTTTCCCTTCTAACAGCAGTGCTTTATGTTTATAAATCCAAGGTTCTATCAAGCACCCAGCTTCCTTTTCTTTTTTAAAACAAGAATCTTCATCTCTCCAAATATTTATGCATATTTTCTACTGAAATACCCTAAACTATTTAGGATTTTCCTGCTATGTTGTGATGGAAAAGAAATGAAAAATTTAGAAGAGATGGCTTAGACTGTTCCCATTTCTCAAAAGAAGTGCGGAATAAATACTCATCTGGAGGCATTGTTGTGAACATCCAAACTCGGGCTGTTCAGCTGCACTATTTCCTGAGCACTTCTTTAAAAGAGGCATGGCCTTTCCTTCTCAATATATCCATGTACCACAGCAAAAAAAGCAGTACCAGTTAGGCTTAGAGAAATTTTCAGAGGTGTTTGCAAGATGTTGCCCCACACGAGGACTGAACAGTGCCGGCATTGCTGTTACGTAATCACTGCTGTGGAAGTTGTGCCTTCTGCTCTGCTAAGTGTTGTTCTGCTGACGAAACAGGAGGAGGAGTGGACCTGAGTTGCCCCTATAAATAACTGAAAAATCAATAGACAAAATAATACACAAAAGATGTGTGTCTTTGTGATGCAGCTTGCATGCTTCAATGCAGGGTAGGCTGCACAAAGAATAGGCACTGGATACATAACAAACGTTGGCCTTTAATGCAGCATTTTAGGAGGCTGGGTGGTGCACCCAGCAGAAGCGTTTGTTGGCTCTGGGAACCCATCCAAGGTCACACTGTGGTCAACTACAAAGATGACCAAACTCCCTGTATTTCCTGAAATGAGCCTTTTAGGAAATCAGACCCCCAATATATAATTGAATATATCATTCCTTGGGGAAACAAACTAAAAAGCATCCTTGCCCACTCTATCCAACTCTTCAGCTGTGTGGTTCTTGCAGTGTTTTAACTAAATCAATGTGAAATGGAGAAAATTTGGAGCATTTAGTTGAATGATTTAATTTTTAGAGCAGAAAAAACATCACTAATGCTCAGAAAGCAGGAAGGCTTTTGCAGTGTGAACTTTCTCAACAGAACTCACTTTGTACTCACACACAGTCAAGAACCTAGAGAACAGAAATGTGCAAAATTATCTGCACTGAAATCCAGAAGGGGGGGAAGAAGAAAATCAGAGTACTCATGAACCATAAATACACAGATGATGCAAGTACATTGTGTTGGTCTGCTTCATTGTTTTGCTAAACCAAGACATTAATGACTGTTGTCTTTTCATGAGGAAAACCCTGAGCATGGAGACTTCAAAGGATAGGATTAAAATACTGCTCTTGGCTATTTGATTCCAGGGGACCTTATGGATGGGTGTGATGTTGCATTCAATGAAATCTCTTCAAACATCTTATTCCTTGCTTGCTTGCCTTTTAATCCAATAATCTCTTGAAGAGCCTAACAAAATGTCAGTTCATTTGCTGTGTGCACTTGTAAGCAGCTGTAAGCGTGCGTGTTCTACTGCCCTGTTCATAATCTACCCCTGTCCATAGCTGTTCTTACGTAGAGTCTCATGGGGCTGCTTTAATGACACAGTCCAAATAGGTCGGTGTTGTTCCATGCATCCAGGAGCATCACTGAACAGATGAGGAAAAGGTGCTGTAGGAGCAAGGAGCCAAGTGACAGTCCTGTGTATTTTCCTTTAAATAAGTGTAGGTACAGGTGTGTTCTTTTCCCTCATGTGGCATGGGACCACAGGAGTGACAGCTGATGGGGGGTTTGCCACTTTATTGTAGGACTCTTGATTCTTCCCCTCCTGGCCTTTGCCACATTCGTGCAGGCTCAATAAGTTATTGAGCTTTGCCATCTCTATACTGCTTGTGGTTGCTGGACGGTAGCTGTGATCGTTGTGAGACTCTGGATCCCTCAGCCATGCAGTGCCTCATTGTCTGTAGGTGGTGATGAGGATGTAATGCCTTTTGTGTCCTAAATCCATTGTTTACTTCAGACCACACCTGTGTACATAAATTTCTCCTCAAAACAAAACCACTCTTCCATGATCCCTTGCACTGAGGGAACACAAAGATACGGAGCTGAGAGAAAAACGGGACAGTGCACCCATTTACCTGTTCACCAGCTACCCCTCCTAGGGAAAAACAGAGAACCTGAGTTGCCAGAGGACATAAGGGGGACCTGCAGTGTCTCACCGGTGTCACCTACACCTTCATGAGCTTCCAGCTAGATGGGAACAAGGTATAAGGGTCTGCTTGCTTTGTTCTTCCAAGGATATATGCTTGAACAGCAGTCCTGGAAAGTACTTGTAAATGGTCCATGATGGGTAGTTTTCCAAATGCCAGTTCTAATTTAAGAACCCTTTAATAAAGGACCACTTCCAAAAGCTTTTCTTAATGACTGCAAACTTCATGGCAGGTGGGAGTATACCTACAGAGCTGGTTAACTGCAGAGTCTGCTCTACGGACAGCAGCGAGGCAAAGATGAGGTAAATACACATAGTGTTTGCTTCATGCAGAACGCTGTTTGAAACAGTGTGTTGCAAACTACTGAAGGCTGATTTAAAGCATTTTGCCTAAATTTACTTTGGCTGTCTTCAAAGGGATTTTCATTTCACAGTCACCAGGACTTTACCCAGTCTAGCTTCTTTTTTTTTTCCTTCCCCTTTCCAATTACAGTGGAGGAACACACAAAGGAACAGAACTGAAGTTTGGAAACATTTAAATCTAGCATGTCTTACATTTCCAGTGTTTCTCTTGGCAACCTAAATATTATTTTAACTTGTGGTGTGATTATATATTGGCTCACATGGGGGAACTGCAGAACTCTGCCTGCTGAGCATCATTAAGCACTTTGGTGCTCGGTGGGAGTTTGTTCATTAGGAAGAGTGCGTTATGAATTTTACTCTGTGTGCATCTTTGGGAGAGAGAGGGGGGGAAAGCAAGGCAAGGGGAAGACAAGATAAATCATTTACACATACAAAATAACTAAATATCAATACTCCTATTTTAAAGAAGCAGTAAAAGTATTGCCCAGAAGAAAATAAGCATCAATGTAAGAGCTACAAAAGAAGCTTTCTGAAACCTGTTGCTACTGCTGGGAGGAGAATTGCATTATTTCACCCGGTTTAATCTGGATGGTAAAAATCCACCAGTCTGCTGTGTTTTGTCTTTTGGCTTATCATTTCATTTAAGGTATTGGGATTTGTATTTTATTTTTAATCTTATGGCATGTGAAGTTCAAATGGTGTAACAGAATGTGTGCTCACCAGGTAATTGTACCGAAGCCCTGAGTTCTGTTAGCAAGAAAGAGAAGGCTTAAACCACAAAGACTAAAAACCTCAGGTGGGTAGTTGGGTTTTTTCCTTCAGATATTGTAAACTTAATGTTTTTCACATCTAAGAATAATCTATAAAAGATTATTCCTTTATTTCAATCTGTATGTCCATTGCTAGGTGTCAAAGACCAAGGGGTCTGGGGGTGGGATCTTGAAGGATTCTGTTGCGTAGACTATGCAAAATCTACTTGATTTTGCACTAGATTGATTAAAAAAAATCACTGGCTTCATTTTCTATTCATTCTGGCGTTACTGGAACGCTTTCTATTCTGTTGGATTCCCTGGTGTATCTGTTTGTTTGTATCTGCATGGATGTGGAGAAAAATCAGACTCACTGTTTTGCAAATCAGTTTTCACTGCCTCTGCAGTGTACTCACTTGACATAAGTGACAGCTGTGAGATTTTCAAACATATTTATTTTAACTTAGCACTGTCTGTTACATTAGAAACAAAGAAACAGTTATTGCAGGACAGAAGTGTGGGAAATGGCAATTACCTGTTCCTTTAAATTATGTCTCTAAATATTTTTTTCTCTATGAAAATGGCAAGAGCTTAAGCAACTCCTGCTGTCTTCTTGTTCGACATCCACTACTGCCCATCTGCCTATTGATTGGTAGGAAACTCCAAATGGGAATTTCATCTCATTAATCATGTCACATCACAGGGATTAGGACAAAAAAAAATCCTTTATGCTTCACAGCAGCCATCTAATGCCCAGTAAGACAAGTGAACGAATATGATATGGATAGAATATCTTCCCACTAATTAAAGGTCATCTGCTAAAAACTGCGAGTCAGGCTTGCTCCGAGCGCGCTGTAATCTGACTGCACACACTCGAGCCTTGCAAAGCGGAAGGAACGGTAAACAGGTATTCAGAATTTAAATGGTAGTGTAGCTGGAGAATAAACCCCATCCATTACAGAACACAGCAGTGACAATACTTGCAATAGTAGTTCTCCCTGAATAGTTACTTGCAAAACCCACTGCCATCGATTCTCTCCTCTTCTTCCTCACATCATCGTTAATATCCAGCCACGTGGCGTTTCCTCACCGTGGTGCTCTATAATCCTCTTACGACACCACCAAAATTGTTACTGTTCTACTCTTAACCCCCATAATGCTGCACTGTAAGGTGGTGGAATTTTTCTAAGCCTGTTTGGTACTCTAATGGGCAAGAAAAAGCAATTAAAATTGCTAGGAAGTGACTGAGCAGGTGAGGTGAGGTTTCCTTACAGTTAGGGCACTGTGGCAGATGAGAAGGACACACACAGCCTTGGAAGAAAGCCAACTTATTAATGGAATTTGACCATGCAAAACTTGTTGAAATCCCTCTAGAACATCAAATGCCACATTATAATATCTTTACTGAGGTCCCTGCTATTCCCAGGAAATCTTTAATTCCCTTTTCAGTGGATGATTTTTTTCCAGTAATACTTTGGAAAGCAAGCTATGTGGGATGTAGTTTGGTTTGCATTTATAGTTTACTTTATTGCGCTAATAAAAGCTTTCATCCCTTAAAAGTAGGTAGGTGAGATCTGCTTTTTTGTTGTCATTGTTGGAAATAAACATTCAGGTTTATTTTGACAGAACTAAGCAAGTAATTATTTGTTGCTTTTAAGCAAAAAATGCAGTTTCTAAAGTCATAGATATTTTGTGCCTGAAATTATTGCCTATGGTTTGGATTTAAAGTCTGGCAGGTCATTTTAGTCATGCTAATGACTTGAAATAAAGATTGGATTGTACCTGAGATACAGCTTTAATGAAGAGACTTGCCGGTGTCATAAGGTAGTATAAGCAGTTTCCCTTTCTAAAACCAGGCCACTGCCAAGGCAAAGAAGGACCAGATATGGATAGTCCTCTGCTTTAGTAGTTATATTTTTAACATCTACGAGCCTGCAATTAATTTGGACCATTCTTTGAGTGTATTATCCAAAAAAGAGAAATCACTTCCCAATGTTTACAATGTTTTACAAAGATGATGACATTAGCAGAAGGAGCTGGATTTTTCTATTGACCTCCATGGAAACTACAGAGGTCAAAGATGAAGTTACTTGTTCCTTGACCATTGTTGAGATGACAGGCCATTTCTTAACTACTGGTACTTTTCAGCCTACTCTTGATATAATAGACTGACCTCTCCACATTTGTAGTAGTGGTATGTCAGCAGTCTACTGTGTATGGGCATAGCTGTAGGTTTTACAAATTAAAAGAAATCACCCCAAAAATGCACCACTCCTCCCAACATTCTCAGTAGCTTGCATAGCTGACACTGTGATTGTAGGAAAAGGCCAAGGCAGGCACTGGAAATACCCAGCTGTTGGCAGTGCTTGAATGGCCAGCTACAGGGCTGTAAGGCACACTTGGCAAATGTGTATTTTTTAAACAAGGATTGCTCCCACTGAATCAGCTCCCTGAGACAATAACATGTTGGTAAATAGTTGTCCTGCTGTAGTGTTTGTGCATGGAAGTTGTCTAAACAAACCATTTATTTTTGTATAGAGAAAAATCTGCAATGACATCTTCAGGTTCCCAAACCATAGGCAGGAATGAGATACTCCTCCTCTGTGCATCTGGAATGTGTTGTGTTGTCTAGCATCACCACATGCTTCTCCAGCACACTTGGATGCTTAAATCCATCAGAGAAATCTGTGAAGAGCCATTAGAAGAACCAGCAGTAAAGATGTGCTTTCCCATTCTAAAGGGACTTGAAAGGAACACTGCAATCAGAGCATCCACCCACACCTAGCTGGTACTGCTTATTCTGCTGGTCTGGGAGAGTCCTGGTTTCCTCCCTGCTCTCTGCCATCTCTTTTTGTCTCTTCTTTCACCAGTCTCATTTACCTCATCTACAGCCCACCTTTACTGAAAAGCCATGCTGTGCTGTTTCTTGTGCCGGTCTGTGAGCCACTCTCTAACAAGTCCACTGATCAGATCCAGTTTCCTTTCAGCCCAGTAACTCCAAGCCCTCACCTGATACCAGTCCCTGTTTTTATTCAAATAAGCTCTAAACAACTCAAAGCTCCTCTTTCACTAATTGGAGCTCAGTTTATCCCTTCCATTTCTGCTTCCCTTTTCCATTCACATGCAAATTTCCCCTCTCTATTTATTCCTGCTTATCTCCACATTCAAGCCCAGATTCACCAGATTACTTAATCAAGTGTTTCCTGACCCCTCCTATTATTCTGCTTCTCACCCCTCTGCATTCGTAGCAGATCCGATGCACTCTCTGTTGAGAAACCATGGCTGTTAGTAATAGGTCACTGATTCCAAAGGAGATCCAGGCACCCTGTGCTTTTCTTCTATATCTGCTTCCACCCTAGCCTGGAAAAGCTAAGCCCAGTATTACACAAGGGATTGTTCATACAAAGTCAGCTTAGAGATTTTCTGAGGATGAATAAGGACTTGCAGGGAAAATAATAGGAAAAGGTCATATAATTTATTCTTTTGAGCTTTTCAGGTTACAACTAAATACAGGTATGCAGCTTCATGTCGTGTGGCCAGACTGCCTCAGAAGGAGCTGCTGTGTCAGTACAGCATAGCTGAGAAGTACCGAGTGTAGTGCCAGTCACTGCTGAGTGCATCATTAAGATGTTCTGGCAGGGCTAGATAACGTGGCTGGAGAACATGGACATAGCTACACAGCAGGGATCATCCCCTGGTGCTCATGCACTGTTCTCTGCACTCTGTGCTTCACAACTGAGCCCACCAGGTTCCTAACTCAGGAGGTCTCTGCAGTGTGCTGCGATGCAGGTGTGTATCCTTGCAGGCGCTGAATTCTGGTCTTATAAATCTGTCAATACTGTTTACTTCCTTGTGTAGTGACAGGCAATCACCTCAAGTCTGACAAATATTGAGTAATCTACTCAACCTTTTGCCATGCAGAGGGAAGCTGACAAATCTTTCTGCTTGCCTACCTTGTTTGTAACAACTTTTGTGATCAAAGAACACCACTTTCTCCTCAGACAGCACAACGTTCCCATGACATTCAGCAAGCAAGTCAGCCCATGTGCAGGAGCCCTTATGGTTGCAAGGGGCAGAGTCCCCTTTTTTCTTTTCAAAGCATTATTTTACATTCATCTTGCAGTGAGAGAACAGCCACAAAGTAGGTTTGATACCCAAACATTATAATTTGGTCCAGCATTCAGCCAAACAGATTTGAATGAATTTTGAGGCATTTCTGCTATCTTTGCTACACATCAATACAGTTGAAAAGTAGAGAAAGTGCCAAAACCAGCTGCTTTGATGTTAAGATAAAACCATCCTGAATCTGCCCAGCAGGATAAGGAAACCACTTTTAATATGTTGCTGACACTCTCGTGTACTCCTTGCCAAAAAGACAGGATGTGAAAAGTTATTAAACTGTTTACCTTTTTAACTTACAGACTGCATTTAGTGTTTTGAACCCTGGTCACAGGTGTGCTAGCATGATCCATGGCACCATACACAGTCTATAAAGCTGCACCCAGGAAGCATGTGGGCAGGGGCCAGGCATCTGAGTCCTCTGAGCTGTGCCATGATGGTGTGAGCTGGGCAGTAACAGTGGTACCTGCTCAGAGCCATGGGGAAGCATGGACTGGAGCAGGTGTGTTGGTATGCAAGTGCCTTGAGGGCCAGGATGCCACTGGCTTTTACATCTGCATATCTAGGGAGCTTTGGGCAGGGAACTGGATATACATCCAGCAGGTGGGCATGGCCCAGGCCTGCTGCCAGGAGCTGGTTTGTCCCCTTGGCTCGCGCTCTGATGGCTGCAATATGCTGCCCTCACTTACTGGCTCCTGCACTATACACGGGTGGGAGTAGCTGCTCAAGAACAGCTTCCTAGGGAGCAGGAATGCACTGTAACAGATCCTGATAAAGAAGGGTAATGAAAGCTTCTACTGTCTGAACTGTGGAGTGTCAAAATGAATGGAATGTGGGTAGCTGAGCCAGGTTTCATTTCTGTATCTGCATTCTTCCAATTTCACTCCATTTGAAAAAGGGAGAAAATAACTTTTGGGTTCAAATGTTCTTTTCCTTGATTCCTCTAACTGTGTACATGCAATGTGTTCAGACTTCTACTACCTAGTGTACATTTGTTATTTCATGTGAATACAGTGTTGGTGCTATTTTAAACAAGAACTGTCCTCTCTGATTTAAGCTGTGGGAGAATCCAAAGAAGAGAGGGTGTGAGTGAGGCAAGAACAATAGTTATATCTATATCTATCTATCTCAAATTGCATATATTGGTTTCTAGTATTTTCTAGTAAGCAGAAGTTTAGCAGCTATAATGTCATGAAAATGACAATTGAAGAGGACATCTGGTGAGAATTCATTTATGCCTTTTTACATTTTTAACAACCTGGCTATTTTTACTCTTCTCATCCTCTCAAAGGGAGTACAATGTAATGAAGCATGGAGCTGGAACTAGGCCACACCTCAGCTGGAAAATGTCAAATTCTATTATGCCAGCCTCAAAAGCATAAATCATAGCTGCACATTTGAAAAGGTATAAATGAGGGAGGGAACAATATGAAACATTTATCTGGAATTATGCAATGGATTTATAGTACAGAATGGTAGAGTATGGGTTATTATTTATGCAATATAGGAACATACACAGTGTTTAAAGGTTGGAGTCTGTAATACAGACTACCTTGCCTTTGCTGAGAAATCCGGTTCAGCATTGTTTACTTTCTTGCATTTCACTTTTAGGTTGCCAGCTAACAAACTGCTGGTTACTTTGGCACTTGGAACCCTTATTTTAGAGATGTGGAATATTGTTCATGTTCTTAAGTCTAAACCCCATACTTGGCTAGTATAACATCCAGCCCTCCACATCTCAGTTTCTTTTCATGTTAAATGACACCTTTCACGCACTCTTTCCTATGTTTCATTGGTTAAATGATATATGGGGAGGGAGTGCCTTTCTCTTTGGCAGCAGCAATACCATACTTCCTAACTATTCAAATAAATGAACAGCATTTACTGAGCACTTAGGAGGAGGATGGGGGATTGCTAAACTCTCTTCAGCATTCCTTTTACTCTGAGAAGTTTGTTGTCTGAGACTGGCTCTACTCACAGTAGATTTGTCTTCCTGGATACGTTCTGTACTGCTCCTCACTTCTACGACACGATGTTACCATTCTGTAGTGTATTATGATATTCGTACATGTGAGTAGGAGACATCTATGGGGATGACAGGTGTGCTGCAAGAGCATGTGATAATGGAGCTGAGTTTGTCTGCCTTGTTGTCTCGAGTAGCCTGCAGTAGATGATCATCTTGGGCTGAGTAGTTAAAACACACAGGTTGTACAACAAAAGGCTGCTAGCCTCTCTGAACTCCTTTGTCTAGCCAAGCTCCAACATGTGTATTAGGCTGATTATAGTGATTATAGATTATGGTATATAGATTGTATAACAGGCCACATGCATCACTGTGTAAGTGACAAACAGGTGGCATGGACCCAAACTCAGTCTCACTGCTATCACTTGAAAGCTCCTATTGTATCAAACCAGTTATTGTACAAATCATGTTAGTTCTTACCTAGTAAATATGGACTTCATTTAAGCTACAACTTCTATACTTCTACAGTTATGGAGATCCTGGTTAAAGCTGTTCAGAAACGAATGGGTTGCAAAACCATCTGTAAGAGCTACTAGCAGAACAGATTTGAAAGTGTTTTCTGAGGCAAATTTTGTTCTGTGCAGATTCTTCTGTCTTACATGCAAGGGGCTTATCATGGCACCCTCTGGTATATGAGCAACACCTCTGGTATATTATTTCTTCAATGTCTTTATCCAGAGAGATCTTGTGCAGTTAAAGTTTCAAGAGGAGGATTTAGTTCTGATTTAAACTGGGGGCAAGGGATCAGGATCTTCTCTAATGAAGGATGTCCATGTTATACCTGTATCTGTAAGAAAGGTAAAACTAGAATACAGGGTACAGTCTTCAGCTCCTCGAGCTATTTGCTCCCTTGGGGGCTGGCTCAGTACCACAAATTTTTAGTTGTTTAGCAGAAGTTAAACTGGCACTGTGCTGAAGGAGCAGAGATGGCAATCATCTGCTTTGACCAACATTTATGGACCTGCACCAAGAAGCAGTCTGAAGATAAGGCACAATCCTTTGAATCTGACATGGGTCTTATTAAAATCCAGATTATAAAGTGGAGCACAGGTGGAGTATACTACTCAGCCTGTTTTGCTGAGGACATACATGCATTACAGAATTCAGCATCTGCTGGTGTTTCCCAGCTGCTGAAAGCCTGTATCCCTGTATCACATTGCTGGAGGCCATCCAAGAAATGACAGAGGTTTCTATTGTCACATCACACAGATTCATTTGAAATTCTTAATCTTGTACTTGAAGGTGAAAGCAGTGCAGGCTGTTTCCTCAGAGCTGTCTCAGATAACCTTTGGATGGGATGGGTCAAGAAGGCAGAGTGAATTTGCTCTACTTAATGATACACATGCCAACTCATATGCACATAAGGACTATGTGAACATTTTCTTTTCTCTGCTGAGGAGGCAAAGTAGTTCCTTTACTACTTTTTTAGGGAAAGATCTTGAACCAAATAATGTTTATGCTGTTGAACTTCATGGTGTAGCATATGTTTCTAGCTTCTATCAAAACAATATTCTTGTGCAGATGTTTTCAGTGTTAGCCATTTGAAATCTTATCTTGGGCCACACAGCTATGTGTGACAGTCGCTCTATGAAACAGACAGTAACTAGCTTTAAAAAAATGCTGAGAAACTTGGGGAGGGAAAAAATCAGGGCAGTTCCCTGACAAAGCTGAGCCACCTCAGCTGTACCTCTGCAGCAGGGGCTACAGCTCAGGACAGCAGAGGCAGGTACTCTAAGCATGCATTATGGAAGGGGGAAGCCTGAGCCGACTTGATCCTTCACTCTCTGCCATGAAATCCAACCAGGAAGCTCAGTCTGATAGAGGATGCCTTTCCTTTGCCTCCAAGCATTTTTTTCAAGGACAGGAACAGTGATCCCTGTTGCCTAGCATACTCCTGGCACTGGTGACTGCTTCTCAGGAACCAGGGGAGCAGGGAGCAGCAGTGCAGATGATAACTAGCGCATCACCGCCAGCTCTTGGCAGTCAGCAAAGTGTTAATGTTCAGTGGCTTTTGCTCAGCCCCAGACAGACATGCTAGTGCTGATTTTCAGCTATCCTCTCACACTTAGTTTAGAACTCAGCAGAAACTGGGTTTACAGTGTTTGAGTAGACATTTGGCACGATGTGAAGCGTCAGCTGAGTACTGGTGAATCTGAGAAACAGGGTGAACGTTTGTGTCGGGGAAGGAAAGAATCTCTGGAGCAGCAAACGCTGGCTAACCTGAGGCTGGAGGTACCCCAAATAAAGTAGGTTTAAACTAGTCTAGTGCAATTACATTAAAAACCAAATCCCTGCTCTGCTGACACTTTACTGACTTGAGCAGCAACTATTGAAATGTAGCTTCAAAGGACTAGCTGCACACTTGAGATTTAATCAATATAAACTGAACATGGTAAATACTTTAACCGTGGCCAAAACAGAATATAGCATGAGATAATATGGCTGAGGAGTCCTGTGTGAAAGGGCCAGCAAGACAGAGGGACTAGTCTGTAGGACTCAGCAGAGACTTCATTGCTGCTCTGGAAGTTTCTGTTCTGTAGAGGAGCCACAGCCTCCTCTCTGCCTGGATGTCCAGCCTGACACCAAGGCTTCAAAAGGAAAAGACATATGAGGGTCATCCTGCAGTGCTTCCCAGGGTGCAGTCTCTGTGCAGAGCCCTGCTGTGGTGGTTCCTAGGGTTCAGACTCCGTGCAGAGCCTTGCTGCCCTGGGTTGTGCTGCTGAGAAAAGCACAGGTGCAAGAACTCCTTTGTTCTGCTCCTTTTTTTACCACCCCTGGGACACAGTCACTTCCCTGCGGATTCTCATCCAAATGATAGAAGATTTGGGAAATCTAAAAGGTTATTCACTGGGCTACTGTTACAGAATTTCCCCATTAGATTTAGCACTGCTTCTATTAATTCCATTTAGTCTGTTAATTTACCCTCTATTAATTTATCACAGCTTTCTGGGCTGTGTTTCTTTTTTCCCCTCATCTGTGAAGCGCTCGGTGCTGACAGTGACGGAAACCTCACAGGAAGCATTGACAAGGTTTGAAAAATAATTCTGGAGCCCTTGTGTTGCTAAGGAAGTTTCATCAGTAGAACCAACTCTTGGAGATTGTTTTCTCAGCAGTGCATGAGATAAATGAGAACTATTTCCAGATTCAGTAATGTTGAAATCTGAAGGAAAGATCTTATCAGTTTGCTGGCCACCCTGACTGGGATACATCAGGAAAGATTAATAGGAAACAGGGATACCTGGTTTGGTTTACAGCAAGAGAAACAAAACCAAACCACCAACCCCCCACAAAAATATTTGAAGTAGCTGGGTTTGCCCTACTGCACTTTGCATAACATACAACAATCTCTATATTTGCTGTGGCTAGTTTTCATTGTACCCTGCTAGGATAAGCACGTTGGTTTATGAAAACAAAAGCAGGTGGTATTGATTAGATAATAAAAGGAGGCTGTGTATGAGGGCTGAAATGCTGGAGTATTCCATGTGTGCTAGAGCATCTCCCACATTTGTCCCAATGTATAAAAGAATCTCTCAGGAAAAATGAACTTACACAAGTTTAACCTGAGGTGCAGCTGTAGTAGCTGTTTAAGGGACTTTATTTTTTCACCAGCTCCAAAATCTGACTGGTTTTGACATTCACCATCCCCAAATATATTTAACAGGCGAACAAATACAAACAATGTGAACCCCAAAGCCTGTCATAACATCAGAGAATCATTTAGACTGGAAAGGACCTTTCAGAGCAGCTCCTCACCTGCTGTAAATGGGCAGAGCTTCTCAGATCTGTGTTAAAATGGCTTTGTGCAGGATGTCTCTTATGCTTTTAAGCATTTCTCTTTTCTGATGCTTTGATTCTCTTTTACTTTTCCTCACCCTCTGGAAGAGTTTCAGACTATCACCCTGTGAATGTCTGAGTTATTTTGGAGGCTCTCTCTTTTGTTACTGATGGTTGTTTGGTTTTTTCCCCCTGGGACAATATAATGTAGGCTCTCAGCACTGGTTTGCTTTTATACAGAATAGTTAATCTGATCAAAGCACTCCAAATGTGCTCTGTGCAAACAAATTCCTGTAAATCACAAAGCAGGGCTTAATCTGTGTCCTCCTGTAGCTGTATTCTATTCCTGTGGTGTAGGTGTTTTTCTCATGCACATTTCTGTCATAGAATGGTTGGACACTTCCACTAGACCATGTCACTCAAACCCCATCCAACCTGGCTTTGAACGCTTGCAGGATTGGAGCATCCACAACTTCTCTGAGCAGCCTGTTCCACTGCCTCTCCACCCTTAGGCAGTTCTCCTAATGTCTAATCTAAATCGAGCTTCTTCCAGTTTGCAGCTGTTGGCTGTTCTCCTGTTGCTCTATGGCCTTGTAAAACATCCCTCTCCACATCTCCTGTAATTCCCCTTCAAATGCTGGAAGGCTGCAATAAAGTCTCCCCAGAGCCTTCTCTTCTTCAAGTTCAGCAGCCCCAGCTCTCTGTCATCAGGTATCATGTGACATCTATTTTGATATTTAAATGTGTGGTTTATTTCATTGTAAGTGGGCTTGGTGTATGAATCCTTACATATGAACTAGTCTACAGAAAACTGAATAGGAAGGTTATACTGATTAGGATGACAGGAGGTGGCTATTTTACTCTTCAGACTCAGTGGCAGAAGTGTCTGTCTGCAGTGTGGTGGAGCTACAGCCAGTCCTCGGCCAAAACATCAGTGCCTCTGTGTGTGTCTGCAGGTGTGCAGTTTGGAATCAGGCACTTTCTTTAGGCACTGTGACAACACATCCTTTGATTGTGTCTTGATGCAGCATGTAGATGCCTTTGGAAAAGATTCCGTAACAGCCACCAGTGGATTCTCAGACAATGCTTCCCGAAGGGCAGGCAGCCTGGCCAGAGGGGTTAGAGGTTTGGAGAAGTCTGCTATCCATCTTCTCACAAGGATTTGCCTTTCTCCTTGCAATAGTAAGTTTAACTTGAGGTGAAGTTTAAGTACAAAAGATTGTTGTACACCTTTCTGAGTCTGTAGTTTTGTGTTGTGAGTGTGCACTTTGGGGTACAGACACAACTGTAATCATCCTCCTCTTTTGCCCCTCCCAGTCCTACCTATAGTCTTGCCATTACCTTGTTGAGGGGTGTGTGTTGTCCCAGGGTTTCTTTTCTGTCAGGTACTGTTGTAGAAAGAAAAATTAATGTAAGGTAATGAGTAGATGCCTCTGAAGAGGTAGCAATAAATCATTCAAAGCCTGTCAGTCTTTTACATAGGCTGCTAGAGGAACAGATTGAATGGATCTCCATACGGTGGAGCTTTACTGTTCTACTTAACTTGCCTCATCTCCAGAGCATTGCATCATTTGGAACAAGCCCTGTATTGTGGGTAGACTTTCTCTCCTGAAGAGACAGTGATTTCTGATGAGTCCTTGGACTGTGGGTGAGACCATGTATAGCTTCTCTTTAAGTGCTCCTTGATGTATATTTTGAGAGACACAGCCTAAGAATACAGCACAGAGCATGATCGTGCAGTGTGCAGAAAAAAAGCTGCTGGTTACCATTGGTATTTTTAGTCTCCACGTTGCAGGAAAAAGCCAAAAGCAAACTTCAGATCAAACTGTATATTCCTCCTGACAGTGCAAAATAGTGAGACAGTGTCACAAACTAGATGAAGAATCATAGTTTATATTGCTGCATAAAACTGCCAAAATGATATCAAAAGCTGGATTGTGGATCATAAGTTAATGTAAAAACTCCAAGCTATTTTTTTTCCACTTTGCCTGTTTAAGCTGCTGGGCAAGTTGTTGCATGAATAAATATATTTTCTTCCTCTGAAAGTGTGTAATATTAAATGCTGTGTTGTTGGCATAAAATATAAGTTGATCAGACAGACAAAGATTATTATTCTGACAACTGCATACACAAGGGTATCGTTGTACATTGCATTTCAGTGTGTAATATGGTATAAATCTTCATGAGAGACTCAGCTTTTATTGGCTGCACAGAAGGTGCTTTTCCTTATTAAATATGGGAGATGGTCCCAAGGGATTTCTTAAAAATATCTTTATCCATCTTTTTTTCACCAGCCTCTGGGCCCTGGAAGGCTGACAGAGGCAGCTGGGTGAGCATTTCTCTTCTGAAAGCCTGACTACAGATACAGCCATGCTTCAGCACTTGAGCTCCTGTAATGCTTTACCTCAGCAGAAGCCATCACAGCCCACACAAGCTCCACCTTTGTGGTCCCTAACTCTGTGTGTGTGCTCTGTGGCCTGCAGGACAACAGCAAAAGGGGGAAATAAAGAAGCCTTAATTCATTGAAACATCACCAGTGAAACAACAAAGTGGGTCTGAGGTTGGACTGAATGGTCTTGGAGGTCTCTTCCAACCAGACTTACTCTGTAAAAGAGTTCTGTCACAGGGGCATGGATGAGGTGTTGGGGGACAGGGGTCAGTGGTAGTAGTTTAGCAGCAGTGGTGGGATTGTGAGCTCTAGGTGAGCAGTTGGACTTGATGATCTCAAAGGTCTCTTCAGCTTCAGCAGTTCTCTGATTTGGATTCTGCACATCTGCCATTCCTGGCACTCAGTGACTGTTGTTATCCCCATTACAGCTGCTGAGGGTTTTCAGGGCATGGGCAGTGCCAGGCACCCTCACATCTGGGCACTGCACGTGATGGACACGGACACAGAGTAAGATACCCTCTGCTTCAGTTTAAATTGTGTGGAGTATTTTCCTGTGTTCCAGCTTGTACCTGTTGTTCCTTGCCCTATCCCTGGGTACCACCCAAAAGAGCCTGGCACCTTCATCTGAACACGTCCCCTCACAGATACAGACATTGATCAGATCCCCTCTCAGCCTTCTCTTCTCCTGACTAAACAGCCCCAGGGCTCTCAGCCTTTCTGTATAGCAGAAATGTTCAGGTTCCCCCAGTCATCCTCATAGCTCTCCTTTGGACTCTCCCTGTTTCTCTTGAATTGGGAAGCCCAAAACTGAACACAGTATTCCAGGTGTGGTCTCATCAAGGCAGAGTTGGAGGAGAACCTCCCAAGCCCTGCTGGACACACTTTTCTTGATGCCCTCCAGGATGCTGTTGTCCCTTTTGGCTACAAGGGCACATTGCTGTCCCATGGAGCACTTGCTGTCCACTCCAAGGTCTTTCTCCATGGAGCTGCTTTCCAGCAGGACCACCCCTACTCTGTACTGCTATTTCAGACCCTGTAAGAGCCTGTATGAAAAGAACTGCCATTAAGACTTTGATGTACATTGGTCTGGCTTCTTACAATTAATAGCATCCAAGTCTTCACATCTGCCCAAAATCAAATCATCTTCTTTTTACTATTGTCATTATTATTTTAAATCCTGGTACTTCCTGTTATAGCTTTGTAGTTTGATATACTTACAATCTTAGGCTATACCAGCATTTTTAATAGCACTGCCAACTATTAAAATCTGTATGCATCAACTTTATAGCATAAGTAAGGAGTGTGGAATTATTATGGTTAAAGCAGACATTATTAGTGTTGTCTCCCTTGTGTATTATTCTGTTGAGAGAGAGAACAGCTCTAATGACAAAATAGCACTTTCCCCACCATCCCCAGGAACATGAAATTGCAGTTATCAGTCTCCAAATTAGCCATCTCCTGTGAAGTTACACTGCATATGGCTAAATAACAAAAGAAAGGGCACTGTTAGGTGCTCTTCAAATGAGGTCCTGGCTTAGGAATTTCCCAGTGCTGCTTTGAGCTTATGGCACGCTAGTGGCAGCCTATGGCTCGATAACAAGGAACGTGGCACACACATGCACTTGGCCACGTGTACTCAGGGGCGGTTTGTAAGCCACACTAAGCAGAACTTGAAGGGCTAATCACATTTACAGTCACAGAATGTTTGCTCACCTGTGTATGGTTGTAGGGAAATGATCCATTTCAAGTGAGTAAGTCCTATTCTCTCATCGTTTTAATCTGCACAACTATTAAACTGCCATCTGACTCAGCCTTCATTCTCACATACACCAGAGGAAGGAGATGTTTTGGTCATGGTTTTCACACTCTGGTTTCTCACTGTTTTCTCCAGTGAGAAGCAGATAAATCATTTTTAAAAGGGGAGTTAGGAGGAGCCATAAGATGCAGTATGGTTTTGTTTCCTGTATCTGTCTCTTACTGTAAGAGTTTTTAAACAAATATTTGCATATTAACAGGGTTGAGTTTATTTGATTTTAGCTAATGTTTGTATGTTGGTTTAATTTCTCACTGGCTGCATCCCAGTGTCCAGCCAGCAGTGACTCTGGAAGGAGATAATCTGCATGGATTGCCAAAAAAAGTGCTTCAAGCACAAAGCAGACATGGCACACACCAAGGGAAGACCGAACTGCTTCACCGTTTGCCAGCTCTCCTAGGTGTAACTGTGCCACCAACCACATCACTTCATGTCTTAACACATTGTTTTCCTCTTTCCCTCTGCACAGTTGGAGCTTTTCTCCTTGCCTTAACTTGTGGAATTGCTCTTTGATCAGATGTGAGCTAATGCCCCAGCAACAGGGCTCCAGGTGAATCCCATGAAGGAAAGAGTTGCCTCCTTTACCCTGACACTTCAGTGCGGCAGCCCTCATTTCTTGTGTTGAATGCTGAACAGTCATTCTCCTGTCATATTTTTTGTGGCATGAACAATTATATGGACCTCTGTCTCACAAATTCTCAGTTGATTCATTTCCAGATTGCAGGCTCTTGATTTATTTAGCTGTTGCTTATGCAGATTATTCAGTGCAACTTCAAAAGCTTAGACTTACAATTAGATATTTGTAACTGATACTTGGTTTGCACTCACGGGTTTGTTCTCAGAGGTTAATGCAAAGTTTCATTGCCGAGTAAGACCTGACTGCAGAGTTAGAAATATCTTATGACAATTGGCTATTTATCTTTTATCCTTGACAATAAAATCACCAACTAAGTTATTTCCTTGCTTCTGGCTTAGTTTTCGTTTCACTCCTAAGTCTTTGAGGAGGAGGTAGGACTGGATGACCTCCCGAGACCTCAGCAACTTGAGTTATTCCAGGACTACATCTATTCCATCTATTACATCTATTCCAGGATACATCTATAATAAGTAATCTTCTTCAGTGATAGCAGAAACATAGAAGCATAATTACAAACATGTAAACCTGTTCTTTAAAAGGCCTGCAGAGATTTCACAGATCTTTTGCAATGACCAAACGTGTGAAATTTCATCTGAGCAGCCCTCTGTATGGAACAAGCTCTCTACACAGCAAGCAGGACACTGAGCACTTCTCTGCTCTGTTTAATCCTCTACAGCCCAGCTGGCTAGAAGCAGCAGTCTGATGGCCAGCAGTGTTTGTGTTTAGTGCTGCTGTGAAACCACGGAAGGAGTTTCTGGTGCCCCTTCTCCACCTTACTTCCCCCCAGAAAAGAATGTCAGGCTGATTTCTTTGTATTCAGCATGGTGAAATGTGCTGATGTCATTTATGACACAAGTAAGTGATACAGGTGAGCTGTAGGTTTGGGTAGCAACCTAAACCTCAGTAACAGAAATAAGATAGTTGTGTTTGTCTCACTCCAGCCAGGCATAATTCAAATAGATAACTGCTGCAGGATTTTAATACTAAGTATAAGGTTTAAAAGGTACTTGCCCTAAATCACACATATGGAGCACTGACAGATCACATCATATCTGACTGAGCAAACAAATCAAGAGCACTGGGCTAGAGGAGAGACTTGGGAGGAGAGTCCTGAAGAATGTGGTGATGGAAGAGAAGAAGTAACTTCTGGGAGCTGTGCTGTGTCAGTAATGGAGAAAGAGAAGACTTTAATCCACTGGTGTTTGGATGGGCTGAAGGTGGGGAAAGAGTGGTAGCAAAGCATGAGGAAACTTGGGCCAAGACCACAGAGAGATATACCTGTGAAAAGCCAGACTGTGAGGAAGAGACTGGGTGTGTGGCTAGGAAACTGAAAGTAACCAGGTAGTAAGTGAAGTGGGAAGCAGGAACAGATCAAACCAACAGTGGCTGACCACAGTCACCCTTATTTTGCTGGAGTCACTGTGTGTGTGGACAAAAGCATGGGATGATGACTTCTTCAGGCCTGAAGAAGGAGGAGGCAGAGCAGGGAGGATGAGATTGCTTTACTGTTCTGTCCTGGTCCCACAGAAGTGCCACAGAGAATTTGCTCATAGTGATGCCAGGAGCTTTGAACTGAGGATCTGAACTGTCACAGAGCCAACTGTACTCAGAATTTCAGGGAAGGTTCTGGGTATTAGGTGCCTTACTTTTATGAGAAAGAAAATGACTTTCTGAGCTCCAAGTAGGAAGAAAAGTAAGCTTAAGCCTACTTAAGCAAGGGATCCTCTATGGTGCTTCCAAATGTTCAACAGCAGTGTACCACTGGATTAGAATTCATAGGAAATAAGCAGCCCTACTACAAGGAAAATGAGTGAACCAAGGAGTCAAACCAGTATTTGACAGCCCCCCTCAAACTGCAAGCACTGTCACCAATGACCAAATATTTGTGTACCCAGGAAAATGACTGCAGAAGTCTTTGCAAAATGACTTTAGCTCTGTGCAGATCAGGGAGATGTATGCAAATGCCCATGAATTGTTTAACTCTAGGAATGTCTTTTTCCCCTGTGCAGCAGATGCACAAAGGGAAGGGCAATGTTTTATAACTTAGGCCTTTAAATAATGAATAAATGGCTTACACTCTCACTTTGATACATCTTGAGTTTTTTGTGTCCTTAGTGATGTATGCAAGCACTGGTTTAGAAAGGTTCCCCCCCTTGTTAGAAAGGATATAAACCCTCAAGAATATGGTAAGACATCACAGTCGGTTTCTAAATACCTTGCATCTTAATATGGTTGAAGTGAAGGCAGTAAGTAATTTCTGAGCTTTTCCCTTGAGCTGCATAGTTCTTTTCATATGTAATTATTCTCTGAGTGCATTAGATAATGCTATGGTTCCCACAGCTGTATACACATCTATAAATCATTAATGAGGCAGTTAACTGAAACAAAACTCTAAAAGATTTGCATCCCCCGGCAGAACCCAGCCTTAATTGACTCCCAGTTAGTTACAATTAATTCTTCCATTTGGAATAATGATTGCAAGCAACTGGGGGGGGGGGGGGGGGCAGTTATTACACAGGAACTAGATGCTGACTATTCACCAAAAGTTTTTTACAGCAGGACCCTGTCAGTGGCCAGGAATGAGCTTGTTTTTCCATCCAGACACCCAGCCCCACACTGGCAGAGGAGACAGGGTGGGAGCAGGGTGCTTGTGTGAAGTGGGGACAGCAGACAGCACTGCTCTGTTTGTTTTTGTCACATACCCAAATTTAACCACAATTAATTCCCTTTCTTTTTAGCATCTGGCTGAAGAGCAGCCCAGTGAGTAGAGCTAGCTCCAGTTGCTGATAAACTGCACTGTAAGTATTCATTTCAATTTTCTCTCTCACAAGGCTGTACAAAGCAGGGAACAAAGGATGCCCAGGCTGTACTATTAGCTCATTGTGCCATTAGAAGTTGGGTTTCTGCACAGGAATAGAGCACAAAGTAAATCCTCATTAATTTATCACTGTCTGAGCAAGCCCAAGAACTGGAGGCTGTGTGAGGCTCTGGCCATACACAACCCAAAGGTCTGTTCTCTGCCAGGTAAAGCATACCTCTCATGGGCAGTAATGAGCTGTGGATGTGTTCATTGGGAAGGGAAGTCACCTTCCGATTCCTAATAAACCTTAGGCCAAACATAACCAGAGCCCATTTGCAGCAGCTGATGGGATCTTCACTGTCTTGCCATCTTCCATTTCCAAAATGTCTAACTAGATAGGTTCTATCAGTTGTAACTCTTGGTTGGTTCTGTTTCTAAAGCACAGCTATGAGTAAAATCCTCTCTGCTGGGGCACACAATGGAAACACCATCCTTTTAAGTCAATCCTTCCCTGAGACTCAGCAAAGAATACCTTGAATTTCATTTTCCCCTGCCACCCTTATTGGGTACAAGATACATAAAGCTAATCTTGGGCTTTAGTTGGTTTTTGTGGGTTTTTTCTCCTCTGCCCTCAGATCCAGTTGTCATGCTGAGCATGTAAAATCACCTGATTTTTTTCCCCCTTGTTTCTAAACAAACAATTTTGTTGTCCTTTGACTTACAGTTAAGGTTGTCCCTTTCCTTTCATGAAAATTGGCTGGGTGCTCTGCTCTGGGCGAGGAATTGAAAGTAAATTCAGTGTCATGAACACAGGAAAGGGCAGCTCCAATGAGCATCAGGAGCTTGGATTTCTTTTTCACTGTGAGGGTGACTGAGCACAGGAGCAGGCTCCTCAGAGAGGTTGTGGAGTCTCCTTCACTGGAGACATTCAAAGCCAGTTGGATGTGTTCCTGTGTGACCTGCTCTAGGTGATCCTGCTTGGGCAGGGAGGTTGGACTGGATGATTTTCAGGGTCCCTTCCCATCCCTAACGTTCTGTGATTTGTAGGTTGTGCAGCCCCAAAGTCACTCAGATGTAAATATGGGGCAGAGTAATCTGTGCTAAAGCTCACAGCTGCTTTCTTCGTCTTAGCAGTAGATGCCAGGGAAAGGCCACTTGCAACCCTGAAAATCTTGTAATCTAGTGCTGAAGTCTTTTTCCCAGGTTCTGTTCTGCTGGGTTGTGTTACAATGTGTAATGTGAAGTAAGGTGACAGGACTGGACGTGGCTCAGTCAGTCTGTCAGGAATTCAGAGCCTGCCACACTGGTCCTTGCTCCTCAGCAGCCTCTGAACTTCACAGACACAACTTATTTGTGCTACACTGGCTAGCACATTATTTTAGCTGGAAAAACTACTGTGGTATGTGAAACCTGAGAGGGTTTTCTCTTCAGAATTGGGCTGGTAGCAGATGAGTAAATAGCATTCTTATTATTTTGATTAAGATCTCACTAGAGCACTGGCAGCTGCATTCCCACTAACTGTGTGCTTGACGACTGGCACAGCGTCATCTAGGTGATCTTTTTGCTGCCCCCATCACCCTCCTGAGTGGGCTGGGTTTCCTGGGGTGGGGAAGGAGCTTTTCTTCTTCTCATGCACATAGGTGAGATTCCTGGCACTGACTTCAGTTTTGTTTTCATCTGCTTGGTGCAAGGATTTTAATGATTCTATAACTGAGGAGTCTTCAGTGTTCCCCAAAGTACTGAACTGCTCCAGCCTTGGTTTCGTACACCCATTCTGAACACTCTCTTACTGCCTCTCTTCAAACCAGTGCAAAAGAAATGCTGTGGCTTTAGAGTTTGTTGAGGCTTTTCTTTGAAGGAGCCAAAAATAATTTCAGTGTAAGGAGAACTTTCATTTGGAGAAAACATCTGTTTGTGTGAACACCTCTGACCTCTCAAACACCTGCAGCGTACTTACCCGCTCCCTCCCACAGCCAGCGCCTCGGGCCCGCGCTGCTCCTTGCCGCAAGAGCAGACTTCCCCTTCTTCCACGAGCATGGCCTGGGCTTCACTTTCAGGGCCAGCATCTGTGAATTAAACACAACTGCTTCTCTCCTCTCCCTTTTTAATGTTCTTTCTTTTTTTTATTCCAAGTCAGCATGAGCTGAGCACAGAACATATGAAAGGAAATAAAGAATTATAGTCGGGGTGTGAAGAATTCATTTTTGCCTTTGGAATGGAATCTCAGTATTAAACGCCCAGGAAAAAGCCATGAAAGGAGTCAGTGAGCTTTCCAGGGCTTTGCACATCGTGAAGTCGTTGCAGCTTTGTAATATAGGTGTCCAAGGCTAATAAATCAGCTGTCAAATACTATCAAATACTTACTTTGCACAGGCGTAAATGATCACATAAAGTACAAAGCACTGATCTGACACCAAAAATCTGAGTCCCACTGCTGCCTTCACCAGGTTTATAGGACTGTTAAAAAAAAGTCCAGTAGGGAGTTGGTAGCTTTTTGGGGGTCTGTTTTCTTACTTCCCAGTCTGTGAGCCTCACTCACACACACTCTCACCCAACTGACACCAAAGGAGAGAACACAACAAATGATTCAGAATTGCTTTGGAGAGGTCTGCAAAGGCAAATCTGATGTTTCTTCACGATGGTACAAACCATGAAGCTTTTTTTCCCTGCCAAAACATCTCTGTAAGTGCCCCAGCATCATCAACTGATGGCAGCACAGCTCTGGGAATAAACAGACTTTCAGCTAATGGCAGGAATCATCAGGGGAAGCACAACCCAGGTATTTATTCCTGATACAGAATGAAACACATGATTAAAGTTAAATGCCAAATCCTGCTGCCACTGCAGCAAGTTAAAGTTTATTTTTCATTCCTGTTTGTTCTTTCTTCTCTTCTTAGATAATTCATCTTGTTTCATTTAATGCCAAGGGGTTTTCCTTTCTATTTGGTCACTTTGGTGGAAGGGTGGGACAATTCATTGTAGCCATGCAGCCTTTTGGTAATCAGATTAAAGCTTCAGGCAGAGCCCAGCTCTCATAATGAGAACTATGCAGGCTCTCCATGCCTGTATTCATCCCTCCAAAGGCAGAGGTCAACATACTGTGACCCCAACCATTTCTTTTCCTCTCCAGCAGGACAGCTGCTGGCGCAGTCCAAAAAGCATCTGCACCCTGGTGCTGTGTGTACATGTGTGTGATACTCTGACACTCAGCTGCTCAATGCATGAAGAGTGTGTTGAAAGCACTCCTAGTAACCTCAGTCTGAGCTACATTGCACTGCAGTGTCGTGAAGGAACTGTGGCACAAACTTTGTCATGATGAAACCATCTGATCAGCAAGCAATTCAAAATGACAGTTTCTATCCATTGTCTTGTTTTAGACTTGTGAAAAACAAAGACATCTGGCCTGTCCCACTGCTGGCTGACTGAAGCACACCATGACCAGAGCTGGGCCACTTCTGGGCAGCTCACTGTGAACCTGCCCCTTCTCTGGCTGATTCATCTCTGCCATCCATCTGCCTGGCCAAGATTTATGCTGGAATACTGGACAGCTCTGCTACCAGGAGCAGCAGGTGTAGATGGATGTCTAAATAGATAGAGCCTAAGCCACCTGAGATTGCTCTTTGTAAAGCACCCAGAGGCTGTCCCAGCTGTGTTGGCACAGAGCTGGAGTTCTTTTACAGGTAAGATGGGCAGGAAACTGGGCAGATACACTGGCCATAGAATACAAGTTGTAAACCAAGATAGCCCTCCCAGCTGTGAGAGTGCTTGAAGGTGAGCAGTTAGAAGTAGCAAAAACTTTCTTTCTCTGGACTAACCCTTCATGTAGGCAGCCAAAGCAGAGAATTGCTGGCTGGAGAGAGATCTGCTGGGTGAGCACACATGGCAGTGTAAGTGCTGTATTTACTTCCATAGTTTTGGATTGTATCAGCAGATCAGGTGAAGGTACAGTGAGATTTTACTGAGTTCCTGACTGGAACTCAGGATAATGGGGGTGCCTCTTTACTTTGAAAACTGGGCTCCATAAAGATGTTTTCCTCTATCTCAGATTACCACACTCCAATGCTCGTGCAAAGAACGCTCTGCCAAGGTGCCAGTGTTAGCTGGCCAACAGAAGCAGAATTCATAGAAAGTTAAGGGTGGGAAGGGAGTCCAAGCCCCCTGCAAAGCAGGATCACTTAGGGCAGGTGTCACAGAAACACATCCAGGTGGGTTTTGCAATGGATGATAGTCTAATGGAAAGGGAGCAAGCTGCAGCATTTGTGCTGTGCTGACACTGAATTGGTTCATTTCAACTGATTTTATTGATGTACAAATATAAAGCAATTCATAATTCATCTATAAATTAATCATTACAAAAATTCTTTGGGTTTTCTCCCCTTCCAGGCCAGCTTCCAATCAGCAGAACTAATGCCAAAGTGTTTATTAATAGTGATTTTACAGGTGCCTAAGCATTTGTAGCATGTATGAAAATGATGTTAGTGCATGAGCTGGTGCTAAATTCCTTTTCCTCTCCCTCCCTGCTCACCCAGCAGCCAGTCAGGATGCTGTGGTCCCCCAGCAGGAGAGCAGGAAGTTTTTATCCAAGTGCTGTTGCCAAAGGCAGCCCAGGGCCAGCAATGTTGGGAATTATCTCACTGGTTGCTTAGGGCTTAAGGTTGTGCATGTGCCTGAGCACACTACACATGCACACAAGACACAGGAGCAGTTGTGCAGAACAGCTGAGGCCAGGAAGGAAACTCCCAACCATTCAGGTTAGCCATGTTTTGTCTTGTTACCAGAACTGCTCTGTAGCTACTTACCTTAATGGGCCCCTTACCTGTAGAGAGCAATTCCTTACAGCAGCATTCAGGTGTTAATGCACAGTCCTGCACTTCTAGAAGAGAGCCACACCATAGATCCAGAGTTTAGACTGAAATTGGTCACTATTGATTCTGTTGGGGTTTATGATGATGGCAGGCTACATTACACCAGATGCACAAACCTGCTGAAATATTGTCCATTAACATGGCTGCATTTAGCCAAGATCACCTTGGCTGAGCTGTCAGAGAGGCAGATGCAGAAGGGCTGAGTGCCACACCCCAGCCCCAGCAGTGCCCCTCAGCCTGCAAAGCCCCATCCTCAGCTGAGCTTCCCACAGCCCACACACTGCATCAGAATGAGGTTTCAGCGTGCTTTTGCTCCACCACTTTCAGGAGATGCTGAGGACAAGGGCACAGCCAAAGCCCTCTCCTCTCAGGCACCTTCATTACAACAACAAAACAAACCCAACCCAAACAAACAAAAAAACCCAACCCAAAAGCCAAACCCTCACAGAACTATGTCCCTCTTGGGCTCCCAGCACTGTAGCCAGCTGGGGCTCTCCAGCTCATTGCCTCCACTTGATGGGAAGCCTGTTGAAGGCCAAATTGCTTACTGCTGTGCTCTGTCCCTGGGCTGGAGGGTCTGAGTTCTCCAACAGTCCTGCTGAGAGTGCTCCACTGCTTAAAAGGCATCATAAAGTTCATCCTCAACAAGGAATCTGATAACTGTAGCTGAATGTGAAATTGTGTGCTTGAGAAGGTTAAAAACCTCACCCTTGCCTGTGGTTGCAGGGCTGTGCCACCAGGCAGGAACGAGCTCATGGGGTCCTGCAGCTCTGAAACCAGCACACGTGGAATTACACAGCACAAGGTAAGTTACTTTCCTGCTCTTCATAGCTTACTTTCAGATACAAACCCCTGTTCATTCTTCCCTTAGTTTTGTCTTTGCTGAGTAAACAATCCCAAGTCCTCTGCTTTGGAATGACAAGGTCAGCAGAGACCTAGCAAATATGACATGAAGGCCATTTCTTCCTTCTTTTGCCTTTCATCCTCAGCTGCAGTGCCTGGAGCTAGACAAAACCTTACTGAGGAGTTTTACACTGCACAGAGGGCAAAACCTCACATACAGTGTCAGAGCTTGCTGTGTGCTGGGTGGGCAAAGGATGGAAACCCAGTGCTGCAGGGGGTGCCCATGGATGTCCTGGGAAACCAGTGCTGCAAGGTGTGCCTCTGGCCTGGTTACAGTTAGCCAAATCTGTTGCTTTCCTGCATTTCTCCAACAGAAAGTGTCACTTCCAAGCTGGCACATAAAAACCTCAGAGTCTTGGATTGTCTATTTATCAGGAGCTACACAGTAAAGACTTAACAAAGCTGTCTCTGAAGTTTATCAGTTTCCTAAATCTCCTTTGCCAGTACTTTGACATTTAAAACTATTCTGGGAATAGTTAGAAATCAATGATCTGCTCATCAGCCTACTATCAGTGTAGCCTTAGGAAATGTAGATCAGCCACTGAGGAGGGAAACCCTAAAATAGCTTTTAGGGAGACTAAAGAAAACTGCAAAAATACTGCAACTGCACAGCCTGTAATATTCTGTTACTGTAGTCTCTAAACTGCCTGACACTGGGTACCTCACCAGAGATGGCTCCAAAATCTGCACCAGACAGCAGTGACACCAGTGCTGGGCCAGTCACAATGAGGCACCAGCCCAAGGGCTGCTTCCAGTCCTTTTTACAAGACTTAGAACAGAGGTCCAGCCCTCACTGCACAATCCCAATGGAATGACAACTAAAATTAACAAACAGCCAAGGGCAGAGTTTAAATTCAGGTGCTGCAGTGCTTGCTGACACACCAGCTTTTGTGTAAAGGGCAGGAGGCCTTGGCGATTCCCAGTGGCCTGTTTCTTTGGGTCATTCCCTCTTTGATTGCTTGATCAGTGGCAGTGTGGTGAATGCAGTGATCACAGCTCTTGCTATGAAAACCAAGTGGAGTAAACCCTGTTTGTGCACTGTGAGGCTGTTCTGATGATTAGTCTGATCACCTGCAAAAGAGAGGCCAACATGCCTTGAACTGACACCTGGGTAAGCTAAAAGATTTGTTAGGAATGAGAACCCAGGTGATCCTACTCTGCTGTTACAAAGCACACTGTGAGGCATCACACAGAGTCACAGGGCAGCTACTCCCCACAGAGCTGTTTAAGGGGTTTTTGCTTTTAAGTGAGTTAATTCAGAGTCTGTGTGTGTAAACATAAGGATGTCTGAGTTTGTAAGCACACAGGCATCGTGCCTCTGACCCACGACTGAAAGCAAAGCACCAGCAGGCGATGACTGAATGCCAACTGACTCAGACCAGCTTTTGGCCACCTGTGTTGAGGAAGGAAGGTCTGACTTGCACAGCTCACAATTTGGAATATAAAATAATTAGGAAAATGTTTGATACCAACCCACCCTCTTTATTAATCAGTTCTTCAAGTATTTTCAGTAGTGCAAAGTATTGTTTTGCAGCAGTACAGCAGCTGTGGGAATTCACAGTCCCAACAAGAAATAATCATCATGAAAAAAAAAAAAAGGGCTTTCCAAAGTCAAACAAAAAATGTTTAATACTGTATTTTTAGCAAGAACATCTTTAACAAAGAATGTGTACTTTAACTTAATATGGTACAACAGAGAAACCAGACGGAGAAGTTTCCATTACCTACACTACTGCATATTCATCTTGTTTTCATCTTAAAAGACCAGAAGCCAAGCTGAGCATAAAAAAAAAGCATCGATTGGAATCCTGGTGTGACCTCAGCTGTCAGGGAGTAGCTCACACTTCTGAGTTGGTCATCTAAGGAAAGGACAATTTTTACATCATTCTTTTAAAAAATGTACACACACTTCTTCTTTAAAAGGTAATATATATTGAGTATCTGCTTCAGTAAACAAAGCTTCATTTATAAACACAATCGAAACAGCTCCATCTTGAACAGTTTCAGTGGTAGACTGGACTGGTTTGATGGACAGCCAGTGAGGGCCTCGGGGGCTTGAAATCATTGTGCCATTGCCGTACAGTAATAGCTACCTCCTTAGAAAACAAAACAAAAAGAAGGCCTTTCGGGCAGGGGCCGGGGCAGGGGGAGGGGAAGAATTCCTGCAATGTGCTTAAAAATACTAAAACTCCTTCCTATCTCCGGGGGCCTAGAAATGATCTGTTGCAAGAGGCTCGGTTTGGTACGGTAAGCTTGTCCCAAGTCTCAGGCTTCCCTAGCGCGGCAGTTGCGGTGCTGCAGCAGTGACCTGCTTGGAATCGTCCTTCAAGTTTCATGCTACAAATCCTTCTCTTCACACAGTACTGAAGGCATCAAAGGTTGGAAGGGTCGTTTGTCAGGAACTACAGAAGTCTTCAAATAGTGGTCATTGTACATTTTTCAGCCATTATGTGCTCCCTTCAGTACATGATGGTGGGTTTGATGTATGTTCTGTTTTCTAGAGGGGGGGAAAAAGAGGGGGGGAAAGGTCAGCTGCATAAGTTGATCATTAATTGAAGCTTAGCTGCATTTCCTTACTAGTTTGTGGCCTTTTTTTGTGTTCCCCGAGCCAAATGATCAGATCTAGGAGAGATACAAACTATCCATCGTGTGAGGACATTTTACATGGGGAAAAAGAGGCCCCTGATGACAGAGCCCTCAAGAGGTGAACATTATGCAGAGGAATGTGCTGGTCCCAGCACACTGACCACCTTCCAACACAGTGGGGCACCTGGGGCTGGGCTAAACACCCACCAGTCTTGTCCCTAACAGTGCCTGCCAGCCAGCATCTGCTATGCAGAGGCTGTAAACACTTTTACCTGGCATTTGCTTTTAACTAAACACCCACTTTCCTCCTTTTTTCTGTCTTTTGTTGTATTGCATGCCTCTGTAAGATGGGCCCAGGAACTGAGCGTGACTGCGTGCACAGAGCCTGCCAGTGGAGGCGTTAAACCAGCACTGCATGGCACCGCATGGCACTGCATGGCACCGCATGGCACTGCATTCGAACATGCAACAGCAGGAAATCAGTGTCTGTTCTTGGAAGTGAGTTCTTTCATTCAGGAACAGCCACACTGCATTATTTTCTTTCTTTATGGAAAGAAGCAGGAAGTCCTTTAATGCCTTCACATACTGCGGCTTGTGATTGTTCACATTAAGCAACTTTAAACCCAGAGAGCAACAGCAACAACAAAATAACTAACTAACTAAAATGCCCACAGGAACAAAAGCTAACAGGAGTCCATATTCCACATTCTCCTTCGTTATCCAGTGACTCAGGGCTGCAGGCAGCTAGGCCCACACACACACTGATCTGGAAGATGATAGCAAAATGATAATAGTGAGAAGCATTTTGTATAATGTTGACATCTCCCCTCCTGCTTTGCATATGCCAATACCAAACACTTGTAAGGAAGGAACAAGTATTGACCTGCCAACTGACACCGCTCCTTGGAGCAATCTCCAAGTTTGCCACATTTCAATTTCAAAATGCATTTCAGCTATAATATGAGTGATTTATCATTTAGCAGTAGCTGTCAAAGTAACCTCCTAGATGAAACAAAAACATCTGGAACCATAAACAGAGGAGAGTGGTAGCTGAATTTTAATCCAAATCAGACATGTTCACTTCATTAGGAACAGGAAACAGCTAATTAGTAATTGAATGTTTCATGGTTTTAGGGAGGCTCAGACTCTCCAAACAGAGATGATTTAATATGTATTTTGGATGTAAACATGAATAAAGATCAGAAAAGCCAGGAACAGAACGTCCTGGAGGCACAGCAGGGAGCATGGGAACCTCCAAAGGGGAGACTAAAATCAGCTTCACCCCTTTGGCTGATGAACCTTACTGTCCTACAGATGCTAAAGCCTGTTTAGGGGGTGAGCAGCAGTGCAGACACTGGACTGGTTTTCCTTTTTTGCCTTCTGATTAGTACAAAATTGCACATGGCTGCTTCTACTTGCAGGCTGCCTATGGAAACTGGGCTTCTGGAAAAGGTAGCCACTGCCAGAGTCTGCAGGCTTGGCTGCCCTCAGAAAATCCTAGGAGTAGTCTTCATAGTTACTGCAGAAGGCTGCAGTTGTGCTCCTGTGAGGCAGCGCCACAGCGGGTCTGCGCTCTGCACGGACCAGCCACGGCAGCACAGGCCCTGGGCACCCAATGCCCACCCGACTGCCCTGCACCAGAGGGGGCTCACAGAAGTGCTGGGTGACTCAGTCCATGTAATATCAATGGGAGCCAGCAGAAAGGAGGCCCATGACTTGCTCTCTAATTGGCTACTGGGTGTCAGTGGCACCTCTGGTAGGTTTGCTGCTCGGCATCTGTACAGAGGGAGGCAGCAGCACTGGAACGAGCAGGTACTGTGTGCTGAAGGAGCTGCACTTGGTGACAGGGACTCTGCAAAAGGAGGGGAGCAATCTTGCTGAGCATTCAATAGATGAGCTATTTATCAAAAATGGGATCAGTAAGGATCAGTAACCTTAAGCTTTTTAAATTCTTGGTATTTTAAAAAGTGTTTTTTCAAGCCAAGGTAAGAGGTGGGCACCGAGGGCACTGCAGGCTGATGGAGTGACTGTCAGCTTCGAAATAACTTTCATTTTTCCTTCCTATTCCCTTTATTTCTCAAGGGAAGTTCAAGAGAGGGATCTGGAATACCTGTAAAATAGAGGAAGTAAATGCCAAAGCTCAAGCACAGTGCAGCCACCCAGGAGATATTAGTGATCAGTAAACAGGAAGTGTATGGTCAAGCATTTCCATTTTGTCAAGCTCTCATTATTCTCCAGAAATCAGAACACCTTTTTTGTTGTTGCTGTGCAATAAACCCAACTCCATGGCATTAACAACGTCACGCAGCAACCACCTATGAGGAATTAAAGTGTTTGGAGCATCTGTGCTAGCACTCAGACACCAAAGACAAAGCCAGGCTGTCAAATCCATCTTCCTGAAGAGCATTCTCCAGCCCCCCAGCGCAGCTGACTGCAAGCCACAGAGCGTTTTACAGCATTTTGCTGTATTCTACAGCAAAGATCTGAATAAATCTGCCTGCTATAAATGTATTCTTTTATTAGGTTTATCCCTTAATCAAATATTCATTTATGTGGGCTTCATTCTATTAAAAAATGAAATTATCCAAAGGTGAGCAAAAGCCTAGCTTTACAGTAGTTTAAAGCATAATCTCATTCTCTAGGGGTAATATTGACAATATAAAAACTGTATAAATGATATTCCCTAACACTAAAATATGCTTATGAGCCCCCTGTGCATGTTATACTGCTTTACAGCCTACAGTGAAATGCATGACTGGCTTAATAAGCAAGACATTTAGAAAGGATTTTTTTTTCTCCCCCCTTCACAGTGTTTAAGACAAGTAAAGATCTCACAGCTTCTGTGAGCCACAGCCTGGGATAATAATTGCAGTTTTCCCTCAGGATGGTGTTTGTCTGCCTGAGCCCTTAGTCCATGGTGTATGTTCACTGCCTGATTCTCTTTCAGCACAGTCTCATTGCTTGTCTGTTTCTTTCAGGATTTTCACGTGCGCAAAGGCCAGGCCCAGAAGCAGCAGTTGTCCTCTGCAACTTCAGTCACCTTTTTCTTCTGTTTTCTTTTTGTCAGTGTGTTGAACACATCTCAATTTCCTGGAACCTTTGTGAGCCTCTCATTGGAGTATCTTGAAGTCAGAAACTCAGCTGTATTTCCATTCAAGTACTGTACCCCCAAAGGTCCACGTGTGACCCCCAGGAATGCTGGTGGCAAACCCAGCCCAGGAAGGGGAGTGACGCCACGCAGCCTCGGGTGAGCCAGCACAGCCACTGCGTGGGGATGTTCAGGTAATGCTTGCACACCAAACTGGGGGAGAAAGGCACTGGAGGAAGGAAATTTGGGCTCTGCTACACAATGGGAAAGCCAGGATAAATTTGTTGTATCAGGAACTGTGAAGGATTCCTGTAATTTAAAAAATTCCTGCACTCCAGGTCCCAGACACTCTGGGCAGCAGAGCTGAAACCAAACCTCTCTCTGCCCATTGAGATGAAGGAGCTGGAAGAGCTCCTAAAATAAAGGTTGAGTAGAGCCAAGATGTGGCTCTGTCTCTGTGGTCAGAGACATGGAGAAAAGAGGGCAGCCAGGAGCTAAACCTGCATGCTCTCAGAGGCCTTTTACAACTCCTGCTTGAGGGACTCTCAGGATACCAGGAGAGAGCTGGACACAGGCTGAGTGACAACAGCAGCAGCACTGACTCTTGGCTTGTTTATTCGTTGTCCAGCCACACCTTTCCCTTTCATCTACCTGTAAATATTTTCCAAACTGAGCAGTGAAAGAAGAAACATAAAACACACCATGAACAGGGCATAGTTCCCTCTAGACTCAGGAGAATGGGGACAATAAATGCTGCTTCTGACAGCAGCAGTGCTAATGAAGTTTGATGGCTGTCTTTTAATCCCTCGCTCTTTTCTCTTGCCTCTCTTCCACCCCTGAAGATGTGCAGCCTCTGGTGTCTAAGACAGGCTGTGAGTCTCCTTCCAGGGGGATGGGCTCAGACCTCTCCCTGTAGGTCCCACTCCCACAACAGGCAGGACTGGGACACCCCAACCTTCAGTGCTGCCCACTCATGGTGCTGTTGCTTTTTGCTTTCTCCCTGACTTGTGCTTTGGTCTACTGAGTGTGCTTTGTCAGGTATTTCCACATCCACATTAGAAACTTGTGCAGAAAACTGGATTCTAACAAGTCACAACGGCCAAGGGCAGGGCTGTGCTCACTGAATGCAAACTGCAGATGCTGGATTGCCACTGTCAGTTTGAGCAGACAGGGAGATAACAGTGGTTCCTGCTTAGGAAACAGTCAAGCCCACTGACACTGGATTATTGAATCAATGGTTTAGCCCACTGTAAGAGTAGAAAGGTACAGACCTTCACGCTCAGCCTGCTGGGGAAACTTTTACCCACCTGTTGTTTCACAAACTCTGTCTCCTCCCTCACAGGTGCTCACAGGGCGATCCTCGGAACAATGCTGCATACCAGAAGCAGAAATAGCACTGGGACCAAGATCAGCAGGACAGCCTGCCTTTGTGTCAGGAGCAGGTGAGCCCTGAGTCAGCCAGAGCAGTAAGCTCATGGCCAGTTACTGGAGAGGCCTCTTCTCAGTGTCAGCAGGCAATGAGAGGGCTTTCAGAGTCCACAGGGCTGTGCCAGCCCGGTGATTGCACACAAACCTGAGAGGAGTGTTTCTAGAAACACTGCTACATGGCACAGCACAAGGGAAATACTGGGGGATTAATAATCCAGAGCATCCAGAGCAGGAGAGAGAGCATGGCTTGGACAGGAGGATAGAGAAAAGGCATAAGACTGAAAGGAAGAAGCTAACAAAGAGCTTGCTCACAAGGAAGGACCAGGCCTCTGTTTAATCTCAAGGGTTTCTAATCCCAAGGTCCTGGTAATCTCTTACATAAAACCGTAAGGGCTTGAATGTTTGTTGGTTGGGTTTTTTTTCTGTGCAAGAAAGTCCAAGACAATAGCACTGCAGCTGAAAGATGCTGGATTTGTCCTTACTGCAGTGTGTTCTGAAGTGCCATGGAGTGGCTGGTTTCAGTGGCCTGCAGGATGTGTAGCTATAATTTGATATGGTAACAAATGAGTTAAGTCTCTTAAAAACACCACCCCTCTCGTTCCTGTCCCACACCTCCACCCTTCTCACCACAGCCTGGGCTTATATCAGAATATTGGAAAAACACAGTCCAGTGTTCTGAATAATGAGAACCAGAAGATGCTCCAAACTGCAGCAGCCCTTCCCCTTTGGATAGAAAGCAAAAGCTGTTTGTGATCACTGGAAGTTTTTGTGCTAAGGCTCTGCCAGGTTATTTCACAAACCAAAGCAGCAGCAGCCCTGGGTCAGCCTCCTGTTGCAGGCAGCACGGCAGCTTGTTTCCTCTGAACCATGTTTTCTCCTCAGGAAAGTCCACCTGCCTAGGCTGCTGCTTCTTCCTTCTTGCAACTCAGGAGTCTTCCATTGTTGCAAAGTGTTACCATCCAGTCTTAGGGTAAGCTCTATCTTTAACAATTTTAAGATAACATTGCTCTGCTGATTGTTCCAATATCCCCTAACAATGAAATATAGTAATACAAAAGTTAACTAAGGTATAAACATGCAAAAGGAGAAGTCTCCCTGTGCTCATAAAATGATGTTATTTTCTGTTCAGCAGTTCATGTTACTGCTGTTCATGCTAATTAATTAAAGGAGCTGTTGCTGTAATGTGCAAACAGGGAATCTGAGAAACTGAGAGGGCTTTTAGGTCTCGGAGTGAAGTTAAGTCAATCTGGGCACAGGCAATCAAATGTAATGAAATCACTTGTCAGTGCTAAGCTTGCAAAAACTGTGAAGTTTGACTAGGGAGTAAAAGGATTATAATTAGATTTCCAATAGGATAATAACTAAATGGCAGAAAGCAGTAAAGAGAAAATATTACTTTGTTAGCTAATGGTGCTGCTGTTCGGGCTTGGGTTTTATCAGCACACTTGTAGTTGTGCTAATTTAATTTGCTTTTATCAGCAAAAATGCACCACTCCAATGGTACTTGAATGTCATTTGCAAAAATCATTGATCTGAAGGTGCACTTAATGACACCCAGTATGTTTATTTTATGTGAAACGGAGATTGGCTGATGAAATGCTTGATGCACATCTTGCTGGCCCACAAGTGAGTTATGGAAGCAGGACCAGAAGGGGATCTGTGTGCAGGCAGCACCTTCTCCTGTGCCACTCAGCTGTGTGGGGGGCTTTGGGAGTACAGCAGCTATCTGCTTTCTATGCTGTCAGCTAAAAAGCTTCTGTTGGATCAAGCTGTGCTGGGCTACAAGATCAGGTGTGCAGAGGGTGAAGGTACTGGACCGTAGAGTTCTCAGAAGTTCCAAGTCTGCACAGAATTTCCATTCAATTAATAGAGCAGAGAGAAGAGAAGTCAACTGAACAGGAAAGATTGATAATGCAGCTCAGAATCCCAGAATATGAACAGCTTGTGTTAATAAAATAATTTAAAGAAATAAGCATAAAATATGATCTGACTTAATGCCTGTGAAGGGTGGCCCTGCAGTATTTTTGTAAATTGCCTTTAAACCCTCTTAAGGAGGTAGTGGCAGTGAAACTAATTGAATTTCAAAGGGAAGGCACTGTGTGAATGATAGATTTCTGTCTAGCAGAGCTACTGACAACAGAAGAAGAAAGGTCTGCATTGATGCTGAAGCTTTTCTTTCTGTGCAGTAGAGAGAGATTTTGGAAGCTTGCAAACAGCTTGGTATTAGGGACACGTGTTTTGACCCTTCCTCTTCCCAGGGTGCAAAAAACAAAGGCAGCAAATGAAAGGGGCAATGAAGGAGTGTGCTCCAATTGCTAGAGACAGCAGGGCAAGAGTAGCTGTCGAGTGCAAGAACTGCTCTCAAAGGAAAAGAATCAGAAAGATATTACAGTATCAGCAGAAATAAAACTGGAAGCAATGGTGCTGTAGGACAGGAGCACTTTGAAATCTGAACAAGCTCTCCAGAGAGCTCTCCAGAAGCCTTTTTATCAGCTGGGAGGGCCTGGCTAAACTCACGGCATGTGTCCATGTGAAGGGGATTACCACACAGGAACCAGCACAGGAGTCATTCATTGCTGTGGTGAGGACAAGAGATGCTTTGCCACCGAGCAGGACAGGACAGGTTTACCGCTCCTACTGCACAAGTCGTGCTCTGCTTACACAGAGGAGCACCGAGCTCAGGGATACTGAACACAGTGCAGCTCCAGATCTCTCTTTGCTCAGGCTTTTAACCTGAACAAAAATGACACCATCCAAAACCTCTTGAAACTAAGCAATGCTGTGGTTGGAATCAGATGGAAAAACCAAACACCACCACCAAGACCTAACTGGAAATGCAAATCATAAAATCACGAGGTTTCCTGGTGTGGCAGCAGACTACAGGGAGTGTCAGAAAGTTATTAATTCTTACTTCTTTCCAGCAAGCAGAGGGGTGTTGGAAGTGGCTATGCATCGCTTTTCCCACAGTCCTTTATAATCATTCTTGGTGGGAGCCAATTGAGCCAACTGTAACTTCTATTCTTCAATTGAAAACTGAAGTTAACTTCCTTTTTTTACCAGGTTCTTTCCAGATCTCAGTCTTTCTGGGAGAGCACTGAGCACTCAGAGTCTTTCTGGGAGAGCACTGAGCACTCAGAGTCTTTCTGGGAGAGCACTGAGCACTCAGCAGGTATCGTAAATAGATCAGAAAGGTCAGAGAATTTCAACACGTGTCCCAGGTGCCTATCCAGTATTTTGGTGGTGCAGTATTGGGAGCACAACTCTACTCATGTGTGTATCCATCCCCCACCACCTTGTGTGTGCATACACCTGCAGGGTGATCAAGCTGAGAGTCTTTATAATGCAGAGCATACAAATCTAAAATCACAGAAAGAGACAGCACCAAAAGTATGTGAAGGCTTTTGTGTACAGATAACAGATGGATGACAGATGCCTACCAGAGGTATGCAAAGTCAAGCCTTGAACAGTTGAGAAATGCTCCAAGTGATGCTTGTACCTAAAGCTGTCCTGCAGCCCCTCTGCCAGCTCTGCTGAAGGGTCCTGAGTTACCAGACAGGTTCATTTGGCACCTGACCATTACACCATTCAGTAGAAAGGATGGAAGGGCTCTAAACAGAAGCAGTTATATGGGAACAGGCAGCTGCCTCCAGCCAGTGCAGAACTGAATGGGGTCATGAACATGGCACAGGACTGAAAGGAGAAAAAGGTTTGTTTTACAGAAGAACTACACTACAAACCTGGACCTTCTCCACACCCAGAGAGTTTCTGTTTTCAAATTGCTCAAACCAAAGTTATCACAAAGGATTACAGATTTTCTGTGCCTCTCAAACAGGCACTGGAGATGATAACCTTTCAGCTCCCCTAGACAATGGCCACATCACTCCCTTCCCAGGCCTCGAGCCAGAACGTGCTGCTTATCCTTTGGGAAGCACTGAGACAACACACTGACGCTCTTGTCTGCAAGCAGTCACTGAAAAGTGAGGAGAACAGCACTGTGTAACTGCTTCTAACATGAGCATGACTTCCCTTCTCCACCTACACTCTGTGTTCTCTGAAAACACCTCTGGTCATGATAGGCAGGTAAGGGTGAGAGGTAAAATGTTCTAGCAAGATACATCCTATGTGAGATCACTGTTGCACGAGGCACAGAGATCTGAGAGCTGGACAAGAGTTTCCTACATCTCAACTGAAACAAGTTTAATTTCTGGTCTTTCAAAAGCACTGAACATGAAAACCAACTGAACCAGCAAGAAAACAGAAACAGAGACAGCAACTCTTCTGCATTTCATGTACTTTTTAAGAGTGCCAAGCTAGGTGATGGGATGTGGTACATACTGCACCTTGCATCGCTGCACTGTCGTGTTGGGTTCCGTTGTGTTCTATTTCCATCTCTGGGATTCCAGCATCTGCAAGATGTGACACTGAAGATTAATGCAGTCCCCTTTGTCCTTCTCTCATGCATCTTTAGAGAAATATTTATAGCAAACGAGGGTGCTCTCCAAGCTGCAAGGTCTGGCATAAAACATTTGGGCTTCATAGAATTTGCAGCAGGGAATTGTAGCCAAGATGTGCAAACATTACTGGTCTCACAGTGAATTATTTTTAACGTGCCTCACATTTGCCTGGCGATCAGATAACAACCAACACATGAGATGATTGTGTCTGCAGAATCCTCAGGGAGAGTGAGGGCATCTGACATATGCAAAGGAAAAGTTGCACTCAGACTGTGACAATATTAACAACGTTGACTCTCCGAGCCACACACCTGCAAAGCACCAAATGCCAGCCCAGGTGTGTGCATCAGTTGGCAGCAGTGTGTGTTACAGGTATGGGCCCTGCTAACTGCACTGAAGGCTCAGCTCAGGATGTCGTGAGCCACAAGGCATCACCCAAACCATGACTACAGCTGAGGGGGTCTGAAGCACCTCCAGATTGCTGAGGAGACCTTTCCAAAAGGGACTGGACTCTTGTTTCCAAGTTGGGAAAAGCTCCTAGAGATGTGCACTTTTGAACCATGTAATCTCACATCGACAGTATCTCTGTATGCAGAGTCCTTCAGGGTGGGGGCTCCAACGCCCCAGGGTGTTGTGGTAACAGATGCCTTGTGCCAGCAAGGATTAGCATGTGATTTGAATCCATGGCACTCCAGATCCTGGAGAAACATCTGTTTGCCTTCGAATACAGCACTTGGAGATTAGAGCAAGAAAAGCCCCACACCTGAGAGGGAGCTGTGGGGATGGTTTTGCAGTTTCTCTGCACAGGAGCCTGCTCTGGACTTTCTCACCTAGTGAAGCTCTGCTGCTTCTCAGGCCACTGGAGTTGGAGTGCTGGGTTTTATCGTGGAGGTCACCCTGCAGCCTAACCAAACTCTTACGTCAAAGCAGGGCAGCCCCTTGAATACAGGCCACGGACAGAAGAGTAGCAAGAGTAATGTGTAAGTTAAATAGCTGTGATCTGTGCTGGCAGAGCCCTAGAAATGTTTATGACCAATTAAGCAGTATTTTCATGGATACATTTTTTGCCTTATCAAACGACAAGTGACTGCTCTGCCACAGGATTTCTCTTACTCCGATTCCAGTTCTGAAGGACAGTTGAGGGCACTGCTCCATTGATCTAGAAGGGCTCTTTCTTTTCAGCCCTTCTGGAGTCCGTGCTGTCCATAGGTAAAATGACAAAGTCATCTGTAACTAATAACAGCATCTGTTCACTGAGACAGAGCCTCAGAGTGGAATTAAAACTATTCAGAATAGCCTCTCACATTTTGTTGTCGTAAAATTGTACCTGCAATTAAATTGTGGATTAAGATGCTAATGAGCTACCTGATTTGCATGTGCAATCAGATTAGCATGTAAATATCAGCTTCTTGCAGGCACTAACATATATATGACTACCTGAGTGTGCCTGCAAATCAAATGGTTAGCAGGCAGGCCCACAGCAGCAGATGCAGAGCTCTGTTAATCACATTGCTGGTGTGCTGCTTCCCTTTAATTTGTGGTTTCCAGAACTGCTGAGTGCTCCTAACTGTGTGCCAGTGGCTGGGGCTTACCAGAGATGGCAGGACGTGGGTGCAGGACCTCAGGATTTCAGGTTTACTCGGACATTCCTCTCTAGGAGCTGCCTGTGCCTGCAGCATCACACGTGGGCATTTTTCTGACCCAGTGGAGGTGGTGGAAAAGCCTCCTGCTGGCTCAGTCCACCCATTCTCCCCTTGGGTCACTGTCCCTCATGACAGTGGAACTGCAGGCTGTATATCCATGCCTGAATCATCACTGCTCACTGTCAGAGCATCAGCAGAGCCAGCCAGCTCCTGGTTACAGTGATATGCTGGACTATAAAACCCAGCAGATGAGAATACCTCTGAAAGATGTTGCTCTCCTACTTACAGAGTTTATGTCTCGTAGGTGCTCCAGATAAATCACAGCTCACAGTCCACTGCTGAGTGGAGCAATGGCAGTTCACACAGACAGGCCTGCCCTAACTTTAAAAAACAGTCTGGGTAGTCCTCACCACTGAGAACTCCAGACAAGCTAAACTCATCATTTTTACTCAGCAGGTCAGGCAGGTTTTGCAGTCTGCTTGTGTCACGATGGCTCGGTCGCTAGCAGGGCCCAAAGCAGGCAGCACAAAGTTCACATGGAGACTGCAGCTGAGCCCGAGTGTGACTCATGAGCCTCTGTGGAGACTTTGGGGTAGAGAGGCAGAGGCTAAATGCTAGCTATAGACCCTGAAACTAAGCTCAGCTAGGTTCAATCTTAAAAAGTCAAACCCAAGCTTTACACTTTGGCCACAATCACATTAAGCAGGAAAGGCAAGTCCTCCCACCACCCAAACCATCATCATCCTTTTGAGGAGATTAACTGATGTACTTTTGTTCCACAAGCGTATCTGGGAACCATTCAGAACCTCAGCGGCTCTGAAAGCTGATACAGATGAAACAAATGTAATAGGTCTTAAGGCTGAGCAAACTTCAGCCAGGCAGCTTTTGAAAGGGAGCTCAGCAGTTCTAAAAATGAATCTGCTGGGAGAGAAGAGTTCAGAGAACCTTACAGGAACCAAATTTCACATTGTCTTAGCTGGCACTGTAACAGATTTCTCTGGTAATGTATGCAGCATCTCCTGTCATGCCTGTGTAAGCTGCTTGCTCTCTCTCTCTCTCTCTCTCGCTCTCTTTCTTTCTCCACTTGCAGCATGATTTTTTTTTAATTCATGACCCAGAGCACGTGGCCTGAAATAGCTTTCTAATTATTTCAGGGAAGGACTGTGGGGTTTTTATTCTGGACTTTACTTTGTGCATCACACATTTTTCCCCTCAGTTAGACATGATTTTAGGCTAGACTGTGGAAGGCCAACTAAGACATTACCATTTAACATCCTGAGACCGTCACCTGATGTGGCCTGTTTCAGTGCCTGTTCCACTTGTTCTCTTCTCTTGGATTCAAATTCCAAAGCTTCCTGCAATTTTCTCTTTGCCTTTTTTTCTTTCTTCAAGCGTTTCTGAATTGTTGCTGAAATGGAAAGGGACAGTGACAATGGCTGTTAGAGCATGGTCAGTGTATGATGGCGACAGCAAAGGAGTCTGTGTTCAGTGGCCCAGTTCTGGTGCCAGGACAGCATCTACAATCGGGCACCAATCTGGCCTAAACAAAAGACAAACTCACTCCAAGGCATGTCCTGTAGCAAAACAATGAACCATCTGCAAGGGCTTTAGACCTGGTTGAAGATCTTAAAGCTTATTCTCAACCTGGAAGAGCTCCCTGAGTTTCGGTCTCCCGAGAGCCAGCCTGGTGGTCCACGCTACACAATCTTCACCGATGTGGAACTGTGGCTGGAATTTATGCCACAGAGTCTGGTGGAGCAGATCATTGGCTTCAACTAATCTCTAGCAGCAGCAGCAATGTACATCCTCAAAATTAAATCTCTCACTCTGCATTCTAACCTTTCCCCTACATGCTGAGAATTTTATTGCCCCCTCCTCTAGATCTGTGCTAACAATCCAAACACACTGGTTATGGTCTTCCCTCACCACTCCTCTACTATGTTACTTGAGCAAATGAGCAGCCCACGTGGAGCAGCCTCTCTCTGACTTTCTGTAATAATAAAGGTGTGCATGTGGCCATGACCTGAAAGACAGCCCTGAGGATACTGATCATTGGGGAACTGCTCTTTAGAGCCAGGAGCCAACAAAGCCTGCAAGTGGCTTTAAGGTTTTGTTGCCTCTGTGACACAGGCTGTGTGTTGTGTGCTGTCTGCTCACAGAGAAGTAAGTTTGGGGTTGTGGAAATGCAGCCTCTCACCCAGACCTGACTGGGGTGGTGCAACACCCACAGCATCGGAACAACTTCAGCAGCATTTACTGGCCCTTCCCAACTTGGACATGCCCTTCTTTGCTGCCTCTTTGGTGCCACAGACACTCTGCTCTACACATCTGATTTCAGTTCAGAATGCACTGGAAGACAGCACTTGGCAGCTACATTTTCAGTCTTATCTAGTTTTATCTTTCTGATTTCATGGATGTAATCTAGAAGCAGCTTTTGGCACAGAAAGTGCTCTTCCTCTCCTTCAGCTGCAGCTTGGAATTTTCAAAGGACCACTGCCTCCTTTGCAGCACCACAGCACAAAATTCACATTTACCAACTTAATTGCCTGCTAGTATCAAAGCCTCTAAACAGTCATGGCTTTGTCTGCCGAGGCCCCAGATGGGGAGTGCTCTTGTATCTCCCTCTCCTGATGGAACAACAATGAACAGAAGTTATCTAGGGTAGGTAGCTTCAGATCTTGTACTTGAGTAGACAATTTCTTGTAGTTTGTCTATTTTGTTGCACTAAAATTCTCTACAAGCAAAAGCAGCTGCCTAGCACCTAACCCACAGAAATGGGGGCTAGGAATGAAAAAGATCAATCACCTGAATACCCAAATTCCAGCCACACCCTCTTTCTCACAGTAAGACTGATCCTGAGTGCTGGGAGGATAAGAGCAGAAAAGAAATTAAAGCTGTCAAATGAAGAACTTGGGCTGGGAATAGAGAGGCAGAGTGCTAATAACGCACCTGAAAGCCACCACACCCATCAGCTCTCCTCTACACAACCTGCCAAAGCTCTCTGTGGCCAGTTGCCCTCCAGGAAATAATCCTTCAGTCAGTGTTCTGTCTGCTTACAGCAAAGTTCTTCCTTCTGTTTTGATTAAATTTAAATGTTTCATTACCAGTGCCAGGCCACTGCTGCCATTACACTGAGCTCTGAATGTCAGTTAACTCCAAGCCCTCAGCAGCTCCAGCTGGAAATGCCAAAGGGTTATACATTTAATAGATATCTAAACTTCATTTTTCATTCACTCACCTCTGCTTTGCAGCTCAGCTGTAAGTTGCCTCTCCAAGCTCTCTCTGAGTTCTCTCTCTCTAGAAAGTTCCATCTTTAACTCTTTCTTTTCCTGCTGTATCTGCTTTTCCTGGACTCTTGCATTGTCCACAGCCACTTTCAGCAGGCCCTAAAACACAGACAAATGTAGGACCTGAGAACACCATTCTGTTGCAGCAGTGACAAAAGTCATCCACTTGTTTCTTTCACACCCTCTAGGAAAACAAAAAGAAATTAAAGGGAGGAACCTAGAGACCTGAACCAGGACTGGGCCTTTGAAGCAGCTGGATGTTATATATGAGCAATCTGGTGGCAGGGAGTCATTCAGTGTAGGCTTTGCTAATTCACCCTGCTGATGTGGTGTATTACAAACAGAATGCCATGTCATTGCTGACCTCAGTCAACTGCAGGGAGAAGTGAAGGAGAAATAATGAGACTGGTGAATTTTAATATGACCATGACTGCCAACTATTAAGTCAAATAGACAAGGTGTTAAACCCTTTCAAGATCAATAATGCCAGATAGGGGAAACCAAAGCATTACATTAAAGAAATGAGAATTGCAGACACAAAATAGTTTCTGAAAGTTTTTTAAAGAGACTGAGAAAGAAACACATTTTATCTATCACAACTGGCCCTAGAGAGAATAATTTACCTGGATGTTGGTTAATAGTGTTTCTACTGATGAAAGACCATCAGCAAAAAGAAATGGCGCCGGAAATCCAGGAGGCAAGGCCTGTCCAGCCAGTTGGACTTTATCTAAGGTTGGTTTCATTATTGGAATGGCAATTTGGACCTCTTCTGTAAAGATAGGTTTAAAAGCAACATCAGAAAGCATTGGAGAGATAGATCAATGTAATTTCTAGAGACTAGCACTGTGTTTACCTGCAAGTCGAAGTACAAGTGCATTACACAACTGACACTGCTTCAGTCTTCGGGCAGCCGTGGCTGCCACTGAGGTCAGTCACAGTAACAAATACCCTGAAGACAGTACCACAGCTGTAACACACCCTTCCAGCTCAAATCCCACAGAATTACACCAGAGGATTACAACAGCATTATGCAGTTCATTAAACCTGAATGAACTCTCTTCATTCTATCATGTTTGCCTCTCTGTGATGTGCAGTTTTGGTGGCTATAACCTTGACAACATTCTAATCAAGACGTGTATCACAGCTCTTTATTCCTCTAACGTTACCCTTCCCGCACTCAGCAGTAAATGATCTCCACTGAGTCATTCCCTCCTGCTTAGCTAGCACCAACTCCATGTTGTCAGTGAAGTGTCAGCGCCTTAACAAGTACCTTGCTACTGTCAGCCTTTCTAGTCCCAGGCAGCAGCCAAAAGTGCCTTGCTGAGTGATCTCTGCCCAAGGTTTAGAGAGAGCAGGGTGGGTGGCAGGGGTCAGAGGAGCGGCCGTGGAACAGGCGCCTCGGCTCCAGCCTCTCTCCTGTGATTTACTGCACAGGAAGAGATTGATGCAGCTCTTACAAACTGTAAAATTGGGCCCTGGCTGCTTCCCCTTCACTCCTCGTTTCCAATAGATCATCTTCTTACAGCTCAAGCTGTGCACAGGCAGTAGGAATGTGCATCCAGAAACAACAGTAGTGGTTATTCCTCAACTCCTTTTCATTTGGTGATGAATCAGCACTCTCACCTATGGAGTCACATTTTTAACAGGGTCATTTAAACGTGTTTTGGCTTAGTAAATGTATCTCCTCCTCTCAGACTCCCATATTCCCTACATATTCATATTAACCATCAAGTTAATTGCTGGAAAAAAGCCCAGATTAAACCCTAGCAGCCTTCAAAGCCAAACTCTGCCCATTTCTGTGAAATATTAGAAAGTATCTGTGTAATCTTCCCAGGGAACAGAGTCTCTAATCCAGTCTCTATATGTTGTCCCTGCACTTGCAGAAATCATGAAGAGCATCATCTCAGCAATGGCTTTTGTTAAAGCTTGCAACTAATATATTGACCACAGGTTCACAATGCCTGTGCTTTCGAGAGGCAACTGCACCGCCAGCGCTGACGGTTTCATTTGTCAAGTGTCCTGCTCATGTTCCAGCCCAGAGTGACAATTAGTCCATACCATATTCCAAAGGCCTCCATCTCCCTCCTCTGTTACTTAGAAAAAACCAACACAACTCAGCATCTGACAGCCATGAATTAAATCACAGCAGTGCTATTATCCACTGCTACAAACTCCAGCAGCAGCCACTGAGCACGTTTTGCTGTGTTTCCAAACCACACCTACTGACAGAGAAGCAGGAGAGCAGTTCTCCAGCATTCTTTGAGATCTCTGTTCAGGGAGTATTTGGTCTGCACTGTGTGAGTTCATTAAGTGGAGCATCTCCATAATGGTTCCTCAGGACCGATAACAACCACAGGCAGTAACCACCACCCATCTCTGTAGTTACCATTTCTGAGCTGTGTCCATGTGATTCAACTGATCCATTTTAAAAAGCACACAACTCTGGTGGCGTGTTCTGGGCTCGGAGTTCTTGCTGAGTCAGACACACCATTTTTCATACTCAAATAGCTGATCTCACGAGCAGAGGTTTAAAAATAAACTGATCAGTTGTTGCACAGAAGTCACACCTGAGCTGTGGAGTCACAGAGAAAATCTAACCAGAAGTGGCATTTGAAGAAGAAAGTAATACATGAAGTATGCATAACAAAACTAGAGCTGCTTTAAGCTCCCTAGAAATCCCTCCCCTTTGGAGATGAAAGTAATACCACTAAATTGGCTGAAAGGAAAATTACTATTGACTGTGAAGAGAGGCTGCATGGGCTATGGTTTGTAATGTTACTGTACAGCAGATTGAAGTTTCAAAATAGTATTACTCTTCTTTAAAGAGAGAGACACAGCTAAATTAGGTGCTGCTTGCTGCAGTGAGGATCAAATGCAAAAAGAATCATATTTCATCAGACCTAGTCAACACCAGGAAAATAAATAGAAATATAAGAGGTATGCAGGCAATGATTCATTTTGATAATCTGGCCCAAGAGAGACACATAGAGACAGCACACAGATCTAAGCTTCTACCAAAAGACAAATAGGACACAGAGGGTGGGAATTGGGATGACAGTGTAGCAGAGGTCACATCGATTTTCAGCAGCAGTTTTCACACAGATGAGATAACCCTGGACTCTATTTGGCCCATTGTTCATATCCTACCTGTCCCAGAAGCAATAAATTTCCAAGTCCCAGAAAAAGGGCAGTAAAGAAGAAGGATTCTACTTATGACTTCTTATGATTAAGTTTTTGTGCTAACCAAACATGCTTTGCAGACCAAGGTCACATTGCATGTTAAAGTCTGTAACAGCTGAAAACTAGAAGCAGCATATTATGTTTTAGCCTATATGGGTGGAAACTGTCAAACCATTCATCATTTTTTTTCCTCTGATTGAAATCACACTCTGCAAAGATGAATGGTAAATGCATTAGAAATCTATTTCAATCTTGTAATAGGTCTTCACATCTGAATGGTGTCTACGTCTTGCCCACATTCTGAGCAAGTACAGCTCGGCAGGAATTTATTAGCTAGACTTGAGAAATCGTAATTGGTAAAGCAATTAAAAGTGGCATGTGTTGGAAGCATTTGCTGTGGATTGTATCAAATGCAGCTCTTTAATGGAAGAAGGACAAAAATATGTTGATTTAAGCATTTTCATTTTAAAGAACACTAAAAATATAAATGCTAAGAGCTGCACTCACAGAAGCAGTACAACAGAATAGGCAAGAAACAACGCTAGGGCAGCTCTGACCCAACCAAGGACACAAACTACCTTTCTCTTGATTCAAGCAAAGTGGGCACTACTTTTATCAAGCTCTTTTGCTACACCTGCCACACTTCACAGTGGCATTCAGGAACCCCTTTGGAGTGCAGTCTTTTAATTTCTAGCTGGTGTGCAGGTGAATAGATGAAAACAAGAATCACATTGCAGGGAAAAGAAGCACACAGCAAATACCACCAGTGAGTGGGGTATTATCCTGGGACAGCACAAGGAAACTGCTAGGAAGTTTCTCGTTCTTCATTCAGTACACTGAAGTGTTTCACTCTCTGTCTTCTGCCTAAGTTGCAGAAATAGGGATTGGAAAAGGAAGCATCAAGGTAGGGACTAAATGCAGCACTGGGAACACCAGAACCAAGAAGTGCGAACCACCAAGTGCTCCCTGTGTGACGGTGCATGGCCCATACCAACAGGCAGCTGTAGTTGCCAGCTGGTTTCTCTGCTTTCAGAAGGCATCACCCACATATCTCATGCACCTGACATGTCACATCCCTCTCAGAAGGCAGAAATAGTAAAGCTACAGTTGACATCTTACCTAACACTAGGTTAGATGACCAGGTTATTTCTTCAGAGACACTTCAGAACTTTCCCTGGAGCATTATTCACCTCCAGCAGCTCACAGAGCATAACTCATGAACAAAATAAATAGGTGGCATATGGAGAAGAGAGAAACAATTTATTCTTACTAATCTGTTAGTTACTAACCAAGGCACCTGATCTCAGAGAGCCTGCTGCCAGCATTAGGAAGATGGTTTTAGACCTATGGCAGCTGGGTCATTCCTTTTCCTTGCCTGTGACATACCATTTAGAAACCTAATGGTTTGTCACAATTGCCATTCTTTGAGCTTCAGCTCTGAGCCATGGGGATTCCATTTAATGGTCTGCAGTTACAAAAGAACAGCCCAGATACTCTGATAGACCTTTCTTACTTCTGATAAAATAAACCAGAGGATTTGCCTGGGCTGCCCATGCTGCTCACCCCTGAAAACAAGATGTATTTTCATGTGACACAGCATTTCTTGCCCAAAGGTCTTACAGACCTTTACTCCTGTAGAGTGGTAGGAGTTCACTCCCAGCCATACGCTGGCTTCACAGCAGCGGGGCCCAAGCATGGACACAATCAGTACCAAATTCTGAATCTTCAGTGCAAAGAGCATTTTCCAAAACCAAGAGATTCCTTATTTTAGTCTCAAACCTTGGCAACTTCTGTGTTGTTGAACTAGAAACTAGTAGAATGTTCTTCTTTCACACTAAGAATTAAGCCCTGTCACCTGCAGCATCGTTTATTTCAAACGTTTTGCCCCTCAGGTGTCTCAGGGCAGGGCTGTTTGTCCTCAGGGTCTTAGTAACTCTGAAAATCCTCCATACACCTCTGCCTGCCTCCTTCTCCCTCACTCATTGCTTCCCTGCCAGGAGCTGAGCACTTCTGCCCATCAGTGAGAAAAAGACACCTCTGCCTAACCTGGCTCCAATCAGACAGAACTGTACTGCTTTAACCTTGTGATTGTGGGGCCACAGCTACAGTCACTGCTGCTTTTCTTAATGACAGCCCCTGAATGAGCAGGGTCAATGAACGCCGTCAGGGTGCAGCTGAGTAATCCACTGCACTAGCTCGCAAGCAGACTTGATTTCGTCTTCCAGAGACTGACACAATTTGATAGCAGACAGCATCTCTAACTGCTGAGCCTTGCCAGAAAGACATTTCACTTTAAAAATAGTACCTAATCATTAGATCTACATCTGCAGGTGGCCTCAAAAGCTTTTGGAAACTATCCTGAGACAGCAACAGCAACTCTCTTCTGCCCATGGTGTCCGTGCCCCAGCTGGCTCTCCTCCATGCACTCTGAACTCAGTTGATTTTGTCCTGAAGAGTGTTTAATAATCTTTTCCTTGTTTTTAAACACAGCTCAGGCCTGTTGGACCTAGAGCAATGTGTTGTCTCGGGAGAAACTGAGTTTGTGGACCAGGAAAAAAGGGGAAAGCAAAGCATGCAAGCAGTGCATTCAGCACCTTCTGGGGATCTGTTCCCTGGAGTGATGGGGGCTGCTTTCTTGAGGGACCTTGCAAGACAGGCACTTAGGGTTTGAATAGGAGAAGGAGGCAAAACTCAGGGAAATATAAATTGCCTAAGAAAAGACTGAAATTACAGTTTACAAATTGCCTTTATCTGTGCACTCTTTATCAAGAGGTGCATAATTATACAGCTTTGACATTTTCATCAATGTGCTCTCATTAATAACAGAAAATTACACCTATTTATAACGTGGTGTTTACACTATACACCGATGGTCACGTGGCACCCACGGCAAAACACCTGAAAATATTTCATTAATTCAACACTTGGTGGGGGGAAAAGACAGAGAGGACTCAAGTTAGATGAGCTGCAAGGCTTGCAGGACAGAAAGGAGAACCATCAGAACAGAGGTGATGCACTGCAGGGAGCTTCACTCTGGAGTTCAACACGCACAGATTAAGGAAAGCAAATACAACTACTGTCACCTGATTCAATTCTGTTCACTGTGGAGAACCTGAAGTGCAGTAGAGGCCACTAATAACTCCACACAAAGCCTCCATGAGTGCTGCACTTCCTGTGCACAGCCATTATTTACTCTTTTGAGTCTCTCTCTGATATTATTATTACTCCTGCCTTCTACTGTGAGCTGCTCCTCAGGCTGGTTTTGCTAAGCTGGATTCCAAGCCATCAAAGGTTGTTCTGTGCTCCAAGCTGCTCCTTAATCTCTGCAACAGTTTAAGTGCTCCTGATCTGCATGCTCCACGTGGCAACTGAAGTAACTAGTTACTTTCACCTAGTCATAGGAGCTTGTCATTCCTCACGCCGACGAGAAGCATTGCTTCTGCTGACAGCAGAGGAAAGTGAGAATGTGAGCTACTGAAGAAAAGGTGAGGAATAAAATCACTGTGGTGTGGAAGGCAGCAAGACAATGAAACAAAATCAACAAAACCCTCCTGGTGGCCACTATCAAGAGGCTCTTCATTTTTTCTCAGCTAACTCTCCTATTAATATTCACAAAGGTGGAGGGTTTTTGTGGTGATTTTGAAGCCTCACTGTAGCCTGACCATTCCTCTACTGTGATTTTAAACTGTCAGATGAGGATGGGAAGGAAGAACTTGCCAAGAAAAGGGGAAAAAAAGATTCTTCGATTTTCTTGGCGGATTCAGCTTCTCCCTATTAATGTTGAGATTATTTCTTCAACTATTTTGTTGCAAATATTTATGACTCCATATGGAACAACAGATGTTGGAGGGAAGGGATAGCAGAAAAGACTTCATTTTCAGCAATTACCCTGCTACTTGTTGTCATACTGTAGGTGTTCTTAGTGCATCTACTTTACATACCACCCTGTCCTTTCACACACTGAAAAAATGTCAGCTTGGATAATTAATGTAATAACTTCAGTCCAAATCATTTCCACAATGTTCATTTGTGAAAAAAATAAATAAATAGGACAACAGGAGGAAGAAATCAGGAAGGAAGGGGGAAGGCAGGGATGGCTTTTCAAGTCCTGCTGGAGTATCAGTTTCTTGCAAGGCTGCATTAGGTCCTTGCTACAAAATCTTTCCCTTTTTTTCCTTTGAGACAGTGACTGCCACCAAGAAGAGAAATCACACAAGAAGCAGAAACCCAAAACTATCCAAGCAGCAGCACAATAAAGACTAAAATTAAGCATGAGAAAAGTGAGGAAACACAGGCTGGGTGTGATGAGGTCAAAGAGGAACAGGGTGATGGTGTCCAAGCTCTGTTAACAGAACTGTCAGCCCACCAGCACAGGCAGCCCGAGCTGGCTGGAGAGCAGCAGCGCCCTGCATGCAGACATGCAGTCCATGTGCCTGTCACACCTGCTCTGTCCTGCCCTCAGGCAGCACTGCCACCAGCTCCTGGCCAAACACCACTGCCACCAGCGAGCATCACCTTCAGGTCCATCACACGAGCTGCACCTGGGGCACCGAGCTGGGAGTGTAACATCTCAAGCCCAGTGCTATGCTGCCTGCTGCTACCTGTGTCTGGGAGCTTCCAGCAGGTCTTTACTGCAGAACAGGCAGGATGAGCTGGCACTGCCCACAGAAGCCACCGCCCCAGCTCTCCACAGGGTGAGGTGTGCTGTCACAGGCAGGCTTGGCTGAAGCTGGAGCCATGTATGTGTGTGCTTAAGAACTGTCAGGCAAAGCTGTGTACTGCCAAAAGGCCCTCTGTGCCTCCACTCTAAGGCAAATCTCTTTCATGTCCCACTCACTGTAATAAAAATATACAACATGCTTTTAAATAATTTTCATCATCCACTCCCCAGATTGCAGCACTTGGTAATCTAACCAATAATTTGAAACAGAGCTCATTAGGAAGATTCCATTTTTGCCTATCACAAACCTCACAAAACTATATAAATGCTTCCAGGTAGCTGTGACCAGTGGGACCACGCTTCCCCCAGAACAGCACACATGCCTGTGTCCCCATTTTGCACCTGAACAACTCCACCTGCCTGCTAAACCTGCTGATGTGCTACCAGGAAAGGCTTTTCTCCAGCTGTCTCCCTAGTCCAGGGAGCTATCTAAATGTCAGCTGTGCTTATGCTGGGTGAAAAGTCTGTGCTCCTAACCTCAGGCAAAACCAGGCTGGGTTCACACCACTCACTGCCCTTGGGTTCCAGGCAGGAAGCATAAACCCTCTCGGGCCATAAGCAAATATAAAGACACAGAGAACTGAGCAGTAAGGAATGATGGTATTCCCTGACATCAGAGCTTAGTGACCACCAGCAGAACTGACTGGTGGCCTGGCAGTCAGCTGCAGGGTGTCATCAGAGTAATGCAGAGGAACTCTTCAAAGTTAGTGAGTAAAGATAACTCTGTGAGTATAAATGTTGCTGTAAGGAGTCTCTCTCCTGGAGGCTCACACAGTTAGCACCATACAGAGAGCACAGTTAACATGATATGATTGCTACTAACAGCAGTTATGGCACACAATGCACTTCAGCTCTTAATAGAGTTAAAAATAGTACTGACCCAAGATCAATATTGTTACTGCTGCACTCAATTTCTTAAAGTATGTGTATAACCAGCAGTTAAGTCCTCCAAACATTTGAAGCAGACAGAGCACTCTCTTTCCTCGATATTCCTGGATAATTACACCTGCTTTAGCGAGGTTTATTTTACAGCTGTGTAAAATAGGTTATAAAGGACAATTCTGCTATTATGTCCTCCCCTGCTTAGGCTTAATAAATATTATATTCCTCACCATCCATTAAAGCCAAGCAGTGGAGAAAATAGGAGTGGTAGTAATCTCCTCCACATATGTAAAACACCTTTAATAAAGTAAGGGTGTGTGAGAGTCAGGAACAAATTACTGAGGTCTGCTTTAATCAAATAGTAGCCTTAAAGAAGTATCGCCCTGCAGGCGCTGGCATTCCCACTGGTGATGCAGCGGATCCTTTCAAAGCAGTACAGCTTGTTAAAATGGCAAGATATCTTTTTGCAATGGAGTGTTTGTGTCCAGGCAGATACAAGGTTTGTATAGAATGCATCCAGGGAGCCATAAAGCTGGTGGGGAACATATTTCTCCGTGGTATTTTAGTACTTTGAAAAATTCAATCACTGGGAAAAAATGTTTTGCTGTAAACATCTGAAGAGCCTTATAAAAGCAATGGCTTCCCACAGCACCTGCTTAAATAATTTTAAGAGGGAGTATGTCTTTGCTCATCTTCTAAAACTTGTAGGAAGCTTCTCCTATTAATTTCCCTGGTGCTGTCAGGCCAGGGCACTTTTAATCAGAAATAATTACGAGTGCAGTCGGGGGGTGCTCACCAGCAGGATTTTTCCACTGCAGCGATAAGACAACTTTCACAACTGATTGCTAGCAGAACTGTGATTACCTTAACAGGAACATAGACCTGGAATGATGACCACCTGAAAAGTTTCCTTCTGAATGAATTACGACTTCCTCAGATGTCAACAAAGAAGTACTCTGCCCATAGATCCTGGTGTCTGAGCTGACCTCAGTTGCAGATGGATTTTACAAGCCCTGATTATCAAGATGCATGAGGAATTCATCCCTTTTCAATTTACCTTCCAACCACAGTAATTCTCCAGGTGAGTAGCAGCTCTGTGCTGTAACTGTTACCAGGACTCCTGACACAGCCCTGCTATGGACTTTCACAGAAAATGCTAACCTTGCACCAGCTCCTCAGGCCTCCCACTCTGCCCACTGCACAGCCTTCAATCCCACAGCCCAGCCAGGCCCGGCAGCTCAGCCCTGCTGCAGCTCCCCAGAAGTGCACCCAGCTCCCAGCCTAGGGCCAGCCAGCCCCCGGTGCACAGCACTGCTCTAGATAACTGTGTTTAGATAGCTGGGGTACCTCCTGCAGATACTGAAGGTTACAGAACTAAACCCACTTGCAACCAAGCCTCTCTTGGGCTAAACAACAGTCAGAATTTGGCTTATCCCAGTCCTCCTCCCCTCCTCAACTAAGAGGGCAAGTAATAGGCCCTCTGATAGAAACGCTGGCCTGGCGTATCGATATTACATCTTAGTGACAGAATGATTAGACTCACATATATCAGCACTGCAGCAGCTCTCGGTGTGGAGAGCCTCATGTCCATAGCAACGCGGCACAACTCTTCACCACCAAATAATTACATGATGCTCTGGGGAAAGACAAGTTTTCCTAGCACACAGCCAATCTATCAAAAGGGAACACTCTCTCTGACCCAAATGGCAGCTGCGATCAGAGTATAAATGTAAGCTAACCACCAAGTAGTCCACATCCACTACTTTGCAACCTAATAACTGTAAGTCTACTGCTGTCGTTTTTCCTGAGCTACTTTGAAAGAACAAATACTGGGGACAAGAAGGAAAGGAAGGAAGCACAGCTCCCTGACAGTAATCTGCTCTACTCTGCCTCCAGATGGGCTGAGCGCTGTGCTTGGGTGTTGTGCTGCCATGTGCTCCAGGGCTCTCACCAGGCAGGCACAGCATCTCCTCAGACTCCCCCTCACCGGCCTTGACTCCCATTCTGTGTCTGACACCAAAGATCACTTGTAAAAGTTAAGAGTTAAATTAAAATGTCCTCACAGGAGGCTAATTCCAAGGTCCTATATTTTTCCCTCTAATAGTTTACTAGAACAAGGCAGGAGTACAGTTGCCAGCAACTGGCTCTCCTTTACTCTTGTCTCTGCCAAGACCTCAAGCAACTGTACCAGCAACCTGAAACAGCAACACGTGGCATGTAGCAAAGACTGGCAGTAAAGCCCTGCTGATTAGGACAACTTCATTAATAGCAGCCTAATACCTGCTGAAGATGAAGCACAAAAGCTGGAGAACTGAGCAATGAAGAGGTTTTATTCCTCTGTGTGTGCTCAGACACCTCTTGTGTCCAAATCACTATGATTTACAGCAGACTTTAAGACAAAATGCCACAGGCATCCTCATCATAAATAAAATCTACTAAACAGATTTTTGGATAAATCTCTTGGACTTAAATGCTTCTCAGCTAAAACCAAAATCCAACCCAGCACTAACTCCACAGAAACACAGTGCTCCAGCTCTCTCTTGCACTCACAGATTGCAAACCAGCCTTGGATGTGGTTGGAGGAGCTTCACGGACCTGCCACGTTTTAGATTTGGCAGCTGACGCTTGGAGAGGCAGTGAAGTACCACAGGAAGCTCTGCAGCTGGCTCCAAGGAAGAACAGAGAGAGAGAGCACAGAGCCATCTTCAGCACCCTCCTGCTGCAAACAGGCAAGCTGAAAACTCCAGCTGTGACCCAAGCCAAACCCACCCTGCCCACGTTCAGTACGAAAGTGAAGCATCAAACACTTGTCTGCACATTTTCTTCCAAGTGACAGCAATAAGGCTGTGCACTCCATCGGTGCAGAATCCTAGCGGGATTCCCACCAGGTCAGCCAGGAGCATGAGCTGATTTGTGTTGGTAAGTTAAAACCTCTCAGCATAAAATCCTTTAAAAATGTTTAGGTTTTGATTACTGCTGCTGTGACTTACAGCTTTTAGCCAACAGAGCACTTTCCTTTTAAAACTGGCTTACTCTCTTTGCAGGGCACATAATATTTTCACTGTGGTTTATTCTCCCTCCTTGCTTTGAAACTCTGCATGGCTTGAGAGAGGAGCTGACATACCCATTCACGGCAGCGCACCAAACGAAGCTTAATGAATCCCAACTGCAGTGTACTTCACGTGCCGAACTCAATGTACATTGCCTGCTACAGTATCTCCCTGTGAAATTGAGGCATTTGCTGAGAAATTTCTATCTCAACAGGGTCTTTTCTTTTTTTGTAGTGCTTAACTGCCTTTTGTCTGCTCTTGTCTCCCTCCAGTGTTGCTCAGATGGCAATCTTTTATTCCTTGTGCAAACTCATTTGGAAACTGCTGGATGGGCTACAGCTGCGTACTGCCATGTAAGGTCTAATACATGTCAAGCAGTGCTTTCTGTGCACTGAATAAACACAATGGCACAATGTTTTAATTGATTATTAAAAAGGCAGGATTCTAGGCTGAAAGTAGTATTTAAAACCAGATTTAATCAGCTGGTTTTGTAAAATTCTGAAAGGTATTGAAGCTGTGAGCACTGCCATGGGAGCTCTGAAGTTTGCACAAAGGTTACTGCAACACAAGGTGACAAAGCTGTTCTGGGTGCTTTATGCAAGTCTGTAGCTGATGAAAAACAAGCAGTGGAACAAATTATTTATGAAGCATGAACCTTACCTGGAAAGATGTTTTCTCATGTATCTTCTAGGAAACTAAACATGCCATGTTTTTCGAGAGCCAGTCTCCCTTCAGGTACTACAGAATCTTTGCAGCTCATTCATTCTCTAATAGTAAACTAAGTTCTGGCTTTTATGATGTATAAAGTGTCAATTTGTACTCTCTAGTAGTAAATACTGACTTAAAGCAGTCTGCATTGCTTCTGACAAAGGTATCTTACTTGGAGATGCACTCTGTGCTGTGGGGGACAATGTCAAAGGCCTTGTTGAAGTCCAGGTAGACTACAGCCACAGCCTGCCCCACATCCACCAGGCAGTCACCCGGGCATAGAAGGAGATCAGGTTGGTCAGGCAGGACCTGCCCTTCCTAAATCCATGCTGGCTGGGCCTGATCCCTTGGCCATCCTGTAAGTGCTGTGTGATTGCACTCAGGATGACCTGTTCCATGATCTTGCCTGGCACTGAGGTCAGGCTGACAGGCCTGTAATTCCCTGGCTCATCCAACCGGCCCTTCTTGTGGACGGGCACCACGTTGGCAGCTTCCAGTCCTCTGGGACCTCTCCAGTGAGCCAGGACTGCTGAAAGATGATGGAGAGCAGCTTGGCAGCTCATCTGCCAGCTCTCTCAGCACCCTAGGATGGATCCAATCCAGTTCCATGGACTTGTGGGGATCCAAGTGGCTGAGCAGGTCTCTAACTACTTCCTCCTGGATTACAGGGGAACGATACTGCTCCCTGGCTCCATCTGCCAGCTCTGCAGGCCAGCTGTATGGAAGACATTCTGTCCTGCTAGTAAAAATTGAAGCAAAGAAGGTGTTAAGTACCTCTGCCTTTTCCTCATCTTTTGTTACAGTATTCCCCTCCACATCCAGCAAGGAGTGGAGGTTGTCCTTGCCCCTCCTTTGCCATGCATACATTTAGAAAAGCATTTTGTTGTCCTTCACAGCAGTGGCCAGCCGAAGCTCTAGATGGGCTTTTGCCTCTCTTAATTTTTTTCCTACATGAACTACAGGATGCTGTGAAAATAAAATACTCACTTGTATTCACGGTCCAGAATAACACAGTCCATCACAATGATGTAGTTTGGAGCAGAAATGTCATTTGTTGTTGCTGTTCTATCCACTGAATCTCTGTTTTGTTTTAGCGTTCACAAAGGATGTGTTCTCTTTAGAGAGCTGACAGCTTATATGAATATGGTAGTTTTGCTTGCAAGTAACAGGAAAAAACACATGGCACAAACCTCAAGCTCCAAATTCCCCAGGATGCCTACTGAGAATAAATTCTATGTTTATTTGTATTTCATTTCCCTTGAACAACTGCCTGTCCCGTGGGTATTTATTAAAAGCATAAAAAGAATGAGCCAGGTTCACTTCTCAGTAACACCCATTCGGCATCCTGGAAGCTTGTGCGGTTGCACTAGACGAGGCAAGGGGGAAGTTTACTCACTGGTTAGTAAATATATGCAATTTCTTTTCTCCTTTAGAAGATGTATTGTTTAATCTTTAGATTCTGTTCCTGCTCCTGCTTATCAAAGAAAAAAAATCATCTGTTACAAATCCAGGCCCTCCCCTGGAACAGATCAGGGTGCACGTTTTACCTGCTCCTTCAGCTGTGGGCTACCTGGGGCAGTCCAGATTCATCTCCCATTGGACTGCCTGAAGACTTGAGTAAAGTTTCCACCAGCTCCACTACACAAAGCACTAGTGAGAATTTCCTCTGTCCTAGGTGCCTGAAGATTACCATAAATAATCATATTTGACCTACATGCTAAAATCCAGAGACTGAGAAAGTGTTAGTAGCAGAATGACTTAAAGCCACTGGGAAGGTTTTCAATGGAAGGCTGGAGAAGCATTTTCATGCTGCAAGCTGTGCCTGACAGAGACATCCACTTTCAAAGTGCCCTAACCAGCAATATCCACAAAAAATGAAACAGAAGCTGCCTCCAGTTGAGCTATGACCACGACTGAGATGGTTCACATTGCAGCCACCAACTTCACACTGTGCCCCTCCCACCTCCTGCAGCAAGTTTCCACCAGGCCAGGCTGGGCTAGCCCGAGCCACTCTTCACCTACCCATGCAGATGTCTTAGAACTGTCCTCATACCAAATGAAAACTCCCCATCCCATTGCATCAGACCCACTGCAGCTGAGCCTCCCTCTGGATTTGTACAGTTTGATGATGTCTTTTTCTACAGAGCTTGCAGAAAAAGCCATTCAGCACTAGCACTGTGGCACTGCAGCTCCTAAATGGAGGATGTGGCCAAGTGCAGGGGTTAGTCTTTCTTTCCCCAGCAAATTGCAGTTTATAGCTTGTTAGTACAAAAATTATGTCTTTAAGATCTAAGGCAATGTTTTCAGAAATATCATGGATTGTCTTTATTACCAGCATAACAAACCCCCCCAAATATAATAGCAAGTAATGTGACCATTGCCCTTGGCAGCACCATTAAACTGGGCAGTGAACTACTTCAAATAGCTGCGAGTGTTAAACATTAGTTCTGCCTTAAGTAGGTTGATTCTAACAGGCAAATGTGCACTGCAGTCTATCTGAACATTAAAAGCACCTTTCAAACTTAATTTTACAGAAATGTTAACGACCAGAACAGACTACTGAAGGCCAAACAGAAAAGTAATTATTTCAACAGATGAAAGGAAGCAGTAAATTAACACTGTTGTTTTAAAAGGGGCTCAGTAGCTTACCTGCTTTAAGGAAATGCCATTAAGTGCAGGTACTATGGATGTTTCACTTTACATGTTTAGAGTTTTGGGTTTCTTTTCTCTTCTGGCCTTTAAAGATGAGGTTTGAGGCAAAAGGAGAGCTGTAAATCTTTAATTGAAATACAAGTTACAGAAATGCTTTATGAAAATCACAGCAACAGAACTGGTTCCTAAACATCTGCACCACGGGTCAGGTACACACACGGACATGCAGCGAGGGAAAGGGGAAGAGAACAGAGCAAAGCCTTCAGCAGCGACAACCTTTATGTCCAAGAGGCCTCTAAAGTCTAAATGAGGGATTGAGACAGAACTAGAATGACTCAGAAGTGCTCCTAATATACCACCAGTGCTATGAACATGAAAAAAATTAGAGACAGCTAAACTAATCCCTTCATTGCAGTTAAAATTATCCAGGGAGAAATTTGTCAGAGCTTAGGAAATGTTAAGCTGCTTCCTATATAATACAACCCCTACCCAGTTTTTGAACATGAGCTTTATTCAGTGCCATTCTGAACACTGTTTAAAAACAGTCACTGGCTTGCAAGCAAGATTTCCTTACCATATGTGTTGCAATATGGAAGCAGATTGTAGGCATTTCCAACAGGAATTTCAGCTGTATGGTTTAAAAAGGTTGACAGCAGAATGTAGGTGAGCGCTGGGCTGGCTTTGGTGGACGTGCACTTCTCCACACACAAGCAGTCCTGATACAAATGTGGGGTTTGAAAATAATTTCTTCTGCATAATCAGCACAGCCACATATGTTTTTGATTCTGAACTCACTCCCTGGTAGACTCCAGCTGATGAAATGGTAATTATGGCCGTGACTTACACGTGCCCACTTGGAGAATGCAGCCCAAGGTAAGGGTTATTCAGCAGAGCTGCACTGCTGATGGAAGTGGCTTTCATCTTGCATTTGAATCAACAGTTTTTCATAAAGTAGACTTCAGTGGGTAAAGGCATGACACTGTACTGCACACACATCAGTATGCAAGTGTTCATGTGTGTTTCTAGATTCTTAACACCACATTCACACATCCCCCCTCCCCCCACCCCCCCAAGTATTCCTACAAGATATATATGACCTGGGAGGTAAGGAAACAACTGGATTCAGAATTTAGCAATATTGAAGGAAATTGAGAATCAGAAGGTCAGGAGAAGCTGATGATGTAGTCTCAGAAAACCCTGGTTTTGACAGCAAAGCCAATTTAAGCAGGTCCCACACCCTGTAGCACAGCTTATCAGTCCCTTCATGTGAAAATCCTTTGGATGCCTACTTTTACTGCATCATATAAAGAGAGCCTTTTCACTAACACCTCTGGATGACACAGGATTAGTATTCTGGGGAGACATTTCCTTGCTTCAGGTATTTTGATGTAGAAGCAGACACAATCTGGTTCATTCTTACACATTTCTTAACTCACAGCAGTTCATGTAATTTCACATAAAAATAGGAGTGGGAGCTCTGTAAGGCCTTTTTTTTTCTTCCCAGCTGAACCAAATACGTCTCCAACTTCAAGAAGAGATTGAGGAAAGCACACATGGATTGCTGCCTTTGATGGACAGAGCACAGGTAGGTGACATCTCAAGACATCAGCCTGAAGACGGCTGGAGAATAGCCTGGTGCTAGCTGGCAGACTGGATACAGGGGCTGGAAGCAGCTGTACTGATGTGACCAACATAGAGACTTGCCATAAGAGAAAGGCAGGCTCTGCATTGAGGCTATGTCTGGAGAGCAGCACATCATTTGGGAGATGACCACAGGCACAAAATGGTTGAGGTTGGAAGGAAGGTCACCTTGTCCAGTATCCTGCTTGAGCAGAGCCCGGACACATGGGTGTCCAGGTCTGCCTGACAAATCTGACCAAGTGGCAGCAAAGATAAGGCAAACTTTGAACAGAGGACATTGAAAACTGGTTAGAAAGAAAGAAGGGTGGGCAGTTAAGGAGATTACTGGCATGAAAGAAGTCTAGTCCACAAATTAACTCTCTCTTTAGTAGCCTCTGTTTATCTGAGGGTATTAAGGGGACCATTGAAAGAATAGCTCAAGGTGAGATCACATAGTGGGAACCCTTTAACCCTTGAATTGGACCCAGTCAGAAACTGCCAGCCACAGGAAGGCAGGCTGCCACCTGTGCGTCGCTCACCCATGTGTCGGATCAATCATTATTTGTATTGAGCTGTGATAAACACCACCACGGCTGAGCCCTCAAACGATAACTTCTGCTTCTTCAAATAGAGGATGACAGTACTGTTGCTATAAAGACACCTGCATCAAATATTAGGGTGAGGATTATCTGTGAGCCAGCAGCCTGACAGGCAGAGTTTTAGCTGCACACAGCATACACTTACTTCAAAATAAAAGTGAGATTCAGTCTTCCACAAAAGCAGCAGCGTCATGAGAAACCGCGGGCGCGAAGTTGTGTCAGCGCTGCGTTTCCAATATTAGAGTGTCAGTCTTCATTCACTCTCTGACAAGGTTGTCAATCAAACAGCAATCTAGTTTTGTAAGCCTTTAACCAAAGATCAAAGCAGTGATACTGCTGAGTTCACATTACCTTCACAGAGATAACCGCTTGAACACTTCCCCAGCGCTGCAGCGATATTAACTTTGCAGCCTTCCTTCCAAGTAAATAAAACAGCACAAACTTTGACAGCCCTCCTGCCTTCCACCCTCAGCTCTCATCTCCACCAAATCCCAGTCCCTGACTCCTCTACCCCTTTGCAGCTGCCACCTGGGTACTGAAGTTGAGGCCCGTGACACGTGCATTCAGTTAAACTTTGGTCAATTAAAAAGAAAATGAGAAGTGCTTTGGGTCTCCTTGGGGGAGCACAGGGAACGTCTTTAACTCAATAACAATAGCTGGGCAATAAAAAGATGAGCGAGCAAAACGTAGTGCATCATCGTTTTGCTTTTGACTTCAGCCCAATGGCAAATGAAAGGCATCCAAAATCAATTTCAAGAAGCTAATAAATTCAGTATGTGAAAGCAGTGAAAATATAACTTTTGCAGCCTCATCATCAAGCTGATTTGTAAGCAAAGCCAGGCCCAATTCCTGCACACTATGTCGCCCATATTTTCAGTTTCATGCAGGTAATAGACTATTTCTACAGAGTTTATATTCTGAGGCTAAACATAGATATATATATATCTTCTTTCCACAAACATATGTCCTGGTAATATCACCATAAAAATCCGAATGCAGTGTGCCCAGGAACTCTCTTGATCACTATCAGTTACTTCCTCCAGTACGAGGGAGAGAAAGGTGAAGGCTAATGCTGCGTGCAAGGGCACGCTCGAAACACAGCGACTGCTTGCCACAGCTCCACATAACTTTCAGAGCAGACCTCTTTATGGCAGCGTGGGGAGGGGGCTGCTGGGGCTTTTATTTGCTTGTTAACTGACTGAGAAGCTTGCCAGAGCATGGCCATCTAAAGGTAAGCTGCCGAAGGGAAATGGATTGACTGTAATTACAACACTGTCTTAAGTACTCCTTGAGCAATGCCAAATACCCTCACTGTGTACCTTCTGCTCTCACTAGGACACAATACAGAGGGTTTCCACTTACTCCAAGCAGTTAGTTCCCTTTAACACGAGAAGATTTGACCAGCAGTTTCTAGTATGACACAGGAAATCCGCATTCAGGGCCAAGTCCATCTAAATGATTCAGGGGATGTACCTCACCTGCCTTGTAAGGCCAGGAGCAACCCCTGTGGGAGCAGTGATGATGCAGCACCCTTGGTTGCACACCAGGCTTGCACATCCAGCACAGGAAATCTCCAACAAACATTGAGCCAAGGCATGTAAACTAAGGGCTGCATGACAGCCCTGGGAACTGTGGGTCTGCACTGGAGACAAAACACAATTTCTGCGAGCAGCAGTTCCTGTTCCCAACGCAGCCAACCTGCACCATGCCTTCTGGATTGATTTTTTTCATCTGAACCAACTGCAGATAGAGATATGGCAGGAGGTCAGTTACACTTCTCTAAGTCACTAACAGTGCAAAAAGTTTCTTAGGGTGTGGTACTTAGTAATAATAATAGAAGAAGAAGAAATAAATTAAACCCAACCCACAACATCAAACTAGTTTCTGACCCTGGAGGTTTCTATGTCAATTTATGGATTTATCTGTGTCCTGTAGAAAAAAAAGACACAAAGGGAAAATCAAGGCAGGCAAGCTGGGTGAGAAGTGGCTAGAGAGCAGAAGCGCAGAGTGATGGTGCATGTGGACTGGGGACATGTGTGAGTTTTAGAAAACAGCAGGTGGAGAAAACTGTGCAACAGAATTCTGTTTAAGGAGAAGCTAGAACTAGGTGAGAACTGCAATAGAATCACACTTGGAGTGTAAAATATTGTCTTTGTCACTTAGTTCATACTGTGAACACGGCCAGGTTTCTCCTTCCCCCAGCAGAAGCAATGGGAAATGCTGTTTCTTCTTAGCCTATTTCTTCACCAGAGTATCATCCTCCTCAGATGGTGGCAGCTTCTGCTGACCTGGACTGTTCTTATGGGGTGTGGGACAACTATTTCCTTATGCTGCAGAAAACACTATGCCAATTTTTCAAGAAATCTTTGTTCCTCTGTCTTTGCTCCAAGATTTTCCAGATGAAAAGAAGTAACAATAAGCCCCACCTCAAATCTGAGTTACACTGAGCTAAACTTTCTTTAGTATTTGCTAGATCTATTTTTATGTGCTCACCTCTGATGTTTATAAGCAAGAGGAACTCAAATGCTTTCAACCTTAAGCACTGCTTCTCCAGCTGAAGGCAGATTGTGCTCTCCACACTTCCAGCTTTCTGAAGCACCTCAAGCAAACCCGGAGAGCCTGGGAGATTACGTTACTGATATTTCTGTAATACCAAAGAAGCACAAGAGTATCTTTCAGATCTCCTTTGCAGATAAAGCAGCTTACAGAGTCTGTTAATTGTGACTACAAGTCATCTTTAGCACAACCGCTCTTCGGTGTGCGTGTAACAGAGTCACCTGGACTTTATAAGGCTGCATTCGTGCCTTGCTGTGACTGACTGCACTGCTTCACTCTAGCTGCAGAGTCCTCTGGCCTGTGATCATACCCTGGCTGGTCTGGGTTTCAGCAGAATGCAAATGCAAGCTATGAGCACATATGTTTTTATGTGAAACAGAAGCTAAGCTGTGAATGCAACATCACCCTGCAACAAGGAGCTGTTGTGGAAGCGAGTCCTGTCCACCTCAGCTGACTCACTTATCACACCTCTGCAACCCCACATGCCAGCACAAGGGGATACTGGATCAGCTGGGGTCATCTCTGTTCTGTGGGGTCTCATACACACCATGTTTGCAAAGCACTATCTGCCTCCATCTCCCAGAGCACAGCAGTATATAGCTAAGATCTGCTGCATACTAGATGCATAGAGAGCTGCTAGTATGAAGGCAAATGAAACCATGCTTAGGTATGAGCATGGTTAAAAAGTACTACATTAAAAGTACATGCTCATAAAACAGATTTCCACTGCCCCTATTTCTGAGCACCTTTAGCATTACAGGATGCTATTCCTTCCCAGCCCTCTTGGCAGACTACACATACAGTGATTTTAAGCACAGCTTTCCCCCACAGCCAGTCCTTGCCCATCTCAAAATCATGGAGAAGCTGGAAAAGACCTTTAAGATCACCAAGTCCAATCACCATCTAACTCTGCCAAGGCCGGGGCTAAACCATGTCCCTCAGCACCGCATCTCTGCCTCTTTGAAATGCCTCCAGGGATGGGAATTCGACCACCTCCATGGGGGGCCTGTTCCAGTGCTTGAGATGCCTCTCTCAATGAAGAAATGAAGATAGATGTTTAAGAAGATGCATTCCTCTGCATTTCCTTTTATCTTCAATGACTCAACACAAGAAGAGATCTTCCTAAATGCTAAGTTTCTTTAGGTGGCACTTTTATAACAACACTAACAAAGCAGAATATATGTCAGCCATAACTAAGTCTTTATTTAGTCAAAAACTTCTGGTGTTATCTCTATTATTTACTCTTCAAAGGAAAACAGTAATTAGAAAAGTTCTGCACATTTGCACTAATGAAGCAGAAAAATCTACTATGAAGTAATGAATTTTATTAATCACCATGCAAGCCAATAAATGCAAAATGTAAGTGTACCTAACGTCCTCTTTGGGGGATTTCTGCAGCTCCTCACATAGAGTTACTTACAGGTTATTCCCAAGTCGCTGCAACAGCTTGAGCCACAAATTTGAACTTAAAGCAAAGAATTTATATCCCACAAACAGTGAAAAAGAGAAAGTCTTAAAGATTCAGCAAAATTACACACTGAAAAAAACCAAAGAGGGAGAATCCTAAGCAGGTACAATGAGATGGAGGAAGAGCAAGAAGGAAAATGAGAAGAGAATTCCCACCACAGGTTATTGCCACCACTTACTCCAAGGTAAGCAAGCCTGCAGATAACCTTCCAGCCCTGCTGCACAGGCTGAGAGGCAGCAATATTCTTTCCAAATTCAGAACTATTAATTGCACAGAAGGAACAGCTACAGGTCCAACCTTAGAGTGCAGGGCTGGAGGAAGGGTCAGCATTGCACCCTGTTTTCTCAGCCTCCTCCATGCTGCAGCAGGTAAGTGCTGGTCTAGCCCAAGCAGTATTCAAGGTTGTCTTAAGCAGCTAATGACCCTCAGACAGCCTCTCCTGCAGTGCAGCTCTGCCCAAGTCACGCCACTGCAGACACACTTCCTATTTTCCAATGTATCTTCAGTGTCACAGCTGCCACGATGAAAATGGGGGAGAGCTACAGGTGCTTTTGTGCCACAGGGCAAATCCCTGGCTCTTTACACTCACTTCTGCCCCAAGGAACGTGACATTGCCACAGAATTCAGCCATAAATATTTGAACTGGAGAGCAAAACCTGATTCAGAGACTGAAACTAATTCATCATCTGCCCAGCAAAACTGAGATGCATTCAGTGGAGTTCAAAACCTCCAACTGCAGCCAGAACTTTGCCAGACCTTATTGCAGGCCACTCCTAGTGAATCCCAATGGAAACACAGAAGAGGGCTGGGATTTGAGCATGATCCACAGGACAGAGAGATTAGAGGGTCTCTTAACCAAAAATGGTGAGGTCTCACTCTAACTCGGAGCCCACACCACTACCCTTTCTGTTTCTGATCTTCATCGACTGGCACTTGAAAGGAAACCCCAAGCCCTTTCTTCTTATTTGTCTTTTCCCCACACATTCAGTATTTTTTCCTGCTGTCCTCACAAAATCTCTCCAAATCCAGGGAGGAAAAGAATACCAGTCAAAACTGCTTTACTACAGTATGTGTTAGCACCATTACATGAAATAATTGCTCCTTGGGAGATTCTAGACAGTCAATTAACCCCCAATTCACAGCTCAAGTGGCAGACCAGACACTCAGTGAATAAAGGGTAGGGGTTCAGTCCTCAATTAGGATGAATTTTTTTCCCTAATAGTTTAATGTTGTGGTCAATTAAATCCCCTAGCAATGTATTAATTATTATATGAATCCTAGGTTAGTTATGGTGCACTACAACCACACCACAGTCCTGGGCTTACATTTTTCTAAGCTGTAAAAAAAGTCTGCCTTCAGGGGAGAAATATTCTGCTTTGACAAGAAAAGCAAGGAAATGCATTGTGCTTTCCTAAGCCTGGGGACATCTAAATGTCTCCTGTATTTTGCTGCCAGAGATAACACTGCAGTTACCCCACAGATCATTAGAACTAGGTTTACTACTGCACCAGATATTTATATCACTGGTTATACTAAAAAGGATTCCTCAGCAGCCTTTTAAGGATTAATCTCGTCTCCAACTGCTCAGCTTCTTTCCTATATTGCTGGGCATAGCAGCTTGGAATAGTAGCTTATTTTTCCATCTGTTAGACATATAGAGCCTATCAGTTTGTGAAGTACTTTCTTGGTACTCTTTTTGGTAGAATAAAGTCCTAGATTTCCTTGGGGAAGCACAGGACATATGCTGATGCTCTGTGGTTTCTGAGTTACTGCAGAGATGAATTCTTTTTGGCCAGCTTTCTGTTGAGTAGGTGCTGGAATCATATAAAACAGCAACTTGTGGGGGAAAAAAACCCAACAGCAAAATGGTGAGTTCCCTGGCCAAACCAGTGATCTTTTTGCAACTAATTATTTTTCTTGCTGCAAATGAAGACAGTTTGTCTTTGAAAAGACAGTCTATCATTAAAAAAGCAAAGTATTGAAAGTTTTTGAAACAACTCTAACAGATGTCATAGCAGTTGAAAGTACAATTAGCAAGCACAACGCCGCAGAAATAAAACTTCAAACAAAAGCAGGAAAGTTCTGTGTGCACATCAATAACTTAGAGTCATTTGAGAACTGGTTTATAGATGCAAATGTCCATATATACATTGAGTGTGCTCTTTATAGGCAAACAAAAAGGGGATACAATCCTTTTAAATTATTCTGAGGATAATTGTTTCCACAACAAACATCATTATTTATCAGTTTTGAAAAGAAGCCAACTGCCAACATTTGAAATGCACAAATCTTGGCACACAGCACAGAAAATGGTAATCTCCCCCCTTTGCAAAACCAGGTTTGCATTTATTTTACACATGTGTCAAGTTCTTATCTCAAAGCCCATGCAGCAGCACCTATTTCTATCAGAAATCATTGTATTTTACTTCTAATCACCTTCCCACAGCTAATTTGGTAACTCAGGGAAGGAAACATTTATTGCTACCAGATGCTGTTACCTTTCTACTCACTCACGCACTACTATAAATGGGTTCAACAGCCTGGAAAATAGGGTTTAGTAGATATTATTTTGCCTTCTGGATTGCTTCTGTTGTAATCTTTTGTTTGTTGATTTTACTGATGGTAACACTCTAAATTTATGCTACAGCTATGGACCAGCCAGGAGACATCCATGTTACACGGCGCAGCATCATGCAATAAGACTTGAGACAGTCTGATGCTACAACTAATTGAGCTGTATAAACAATCTGGCTCCCACTGAGCTACCCCATTCCTGATGGATTCATTCCTCCAGGAGAACACAGCACAACCCCACTGCACCACTGCCCTCCCCATGCCCACAGACCTTTCTTCTGAGTAGGTGCTGCACTGCAGCCCAGCTGATGACCCTGACTGAAGGCTGGCATGAACTGGCCAGGTCACCTTCTCGTAGCCTACTGACTGCAGAATTGAGGTGGTACGAGTCAAACCTTTGAAAGAGACACTCCCCTTTTTCCCTTCCTTTATTAGATGTTTAATGGAGAGCAGGAATAGCCCATGGAGGAGGCTGCTCTGAACCTGACAATCTCCCTGCTTCAGTATTTCTCTGTATCTTTATTTCCATATGTAAGCTTTAAGGAAATTACTTGTCCTGTCTTGGAAACTGACTGCATTGTTTTTCTCTGTTCCTTTTGTTCTGGGGTAAAAGCCCAGTGTGCTCAAATGGGATTTTGATGGATAGGTGATTTTGTGTAGAGAGAGATGAGATTTTCCTACTCAGGTGGGAAGGAAACTGTGGGAACAAATGAGGGTCCTTGAGGCTGTAAACTTTCTCAAGAGGAAATGGGAGCAGATGTTTTTGCAGATTCATAGCAGAGACAGCAGCTCCTCAGCAGCTTCCACTGACATCTTTGACCATCAGAACACAATTTCACTGAAGGCAACCAGAACACAAGAGGGCATGCCCTAGTCCTGCCACTTTGCTGCTTCCTACAGCAGGAGACACCATGCACTGCCTTTGAGACAGCAGGACACTGACATGAAAAATCCAGGAAAGGGACAAAGTTCAAACCTCCAGACTTGAGTTATTTATCATTGAAATTAACCCATGTATCTTTGTAGGTTTGCCCTCGTGGCTGGAAAACCTCCACCAAAATTCTGTCACTTTAGCTCCCACTATTCCAGAATGATAATCATACTTTTCAGGCACTTGGGGCTGCTTAGCTTCAGTATTTCATGCCCTCGATGATGCTGGTTGTGTGGAATTAAAACTCCAGCCTGACTTAGACCATATTCAATATATGCTGTGCAGAGAGTGGTGCTTACAAAACACTGATCCTAAAGCAGGGTGCTGAAAAATTATCTTGTACATTAGAGAGAATTCTTATTAGAGATAAGAGTATAATCTAGAGGTGCCTGACTTATTTTCTGCTGAGACTTCCACATGTGTGTAGAGAGAGAGATCAGCAATGAATGTTCTTGAAACAATCTCTCAGGAACTCCCTGGATAGACCTTAGAGTATTGGTGGCTTTTATTCAAGTTTTTTTAAGTATCAAAAACTTCATAGAAAGGACCAAAGGAATTATGGCATGATGGAATTGTTACTGAAGTTTACCAAACTATTATCCTTTCCTTAAAACACACCAGTAAAAAGACTACATATAATCTTTCATAGAACAATTTCAAGCTCTCCTTTCCATCTAAATCCTTTCTGCCTGTAATGCCATAGGCTGTATGACACTAATGTCAGAAGTCAAACAGCAGCTCTGGCAACCCCTCCTTTAATATGTGAACTTCTCTGCACTTTTGCCTGGGGGGCACCTTCACTGCAATCACTTTCTAGGATTTAAAACTACAAAATACAATAAATATAGGCAAATCCCCTAACTGACAGTGTCTGAAGTGTCTCCAAAGGTGACAGAAGTACAGACAACATATTATCTTCTGACCTCTGTGAAGAAGAGATCTTCTGTCCATCTTCCACTCGAGCTCAGCCACACACCAGAGATGCTCCATCCTCCAACACATTCTACATCAAACAGGCCTCTCCTGCCACACCAGAAGAAGCACTCCACTGAACTGTCATAAAAAATGTTAGTTATGTATCCCCTTACTGACAACATTCACCCAAATAAGCCACGGGGTTTCTCAGCAGACTCACGCAAACCAAGTCTGGCCATCAAAACACTACCCAACAGTCCAGGTGACAGATAAAACACACATTCAAAACCGTGCAAGGTTTTATACAAAACAACATTGCAAAAGACACCTGGAAGCAGGATTTTATTTATTAAACTACTTGTTACAGCCTGTCATATTCTGCCAGCTAGAAGACCAACCTGCTCTGCAAACTACTGTCATGCTGACCACAAAAGAGAAGACAATAAATCGGTTGGGATTTCCAGAGCAACGTGCAGTGGCTGCGCAGGACCAAAGCAGTGTGCCTGGGGAATCCTGTGCTGCAATAACCACTGGCTTTCTGGCTTTCTACTCATTTGCCTGGAATTGCACACTTCTCATGGCTAAAATTGGCTGTTATGTGCCATACCACCTTTCAGGACAACTCCACGTGTTTAACAGTTCTCCTGAACACAGTTAAGCATCACATATACACCACAAATGAAAAACACTGCAAAATTAGCTGGGAGTCCAGCTTCTAGTTGTGAAAGTGGGACAGTTATTAGGGGCTGATTTTTAGAGGTATTCATGCAAACTACAGTTAAGGAAATGGGACTCTCAGAAGTCTTACCCTTCAACCTAAAGCTATGAAGGCACTTGGTGACCTAATGCTGAGCACATATGTGGCAAAGAGGCATTAATGAGATCTCTAAAAAACCCTAATGTTCAATCTCACAGTTGCCTTTAGCCCTCTAAATTGATGCCCAAGGTCCCACTGGCCATGTCTGTTTTGGCTTACCTTGGGTCCTGTTTTGGAGGCTCTGAGATAGACTGCAAGCCCAGTGATGACAGTACTCCATGGCTGCTGGTCTCATAAGCCCCAAATGGAGTGGCCACTTGAGAGGTAAGAGTCCTGTTTTCTGACCATCAGACTATTTGTTTGGGTTTATTTAGCAAAGGAGTTTGAGAGGGGGAGAAATGACACAGAGCAACTCAACAGTACGGCTGATAATGCAGCAGGCCAAGGGACCTAGTTAAGGGGCTTGCTCTTATGAATATTTAATCACTCAGATGAAGTGGAACAGCTTTAACTGGAGATAGTGATAGATGCAATGCAGAGACACAGCAGCCTGCAAGAGGCTTTGCTCAGGAGAGGAGATTCAATCTCCTGATAAAAATTGAGGAGTTCTGAGAAGGAAATTTGCTTCCCACAGAGTCCTCCAGTGGCTGGGGTATCCCAGATAGAGCAAAGGCACAGGTGACTCTCCTTCCATCTTTTACCAGTTCTAAGCACCTCTACAGGAAGAATAATCACAGCTGGAAATCCTCAGCCAACATTAAGTACTGGGCTCCCACCTGGTAGCAGGCAGCAGCCCCGGAGAGGGAGCCAGGCAGGCCCTCTGTGGGCACTTCCCAGTGCTGGCCAGCTTGGTGGGACAGGGACTGAAAAAACCTTACTGTTAGTGTAAGAATAACTATGACCTGGTACTCCTCTGTTATTTCATCATTTACTGGGGTGTATAATGATAACCTCACAATCAGTCACTTAAGGTTTGTTTATCCTTTTTGCAAATAAATTGTTCTATGACAGAGGTGAGTTGAGAGGAAAAGCAGGAAGCTGCTTTAGAGACATGACAACTCCTTGGTTATCTTTCACTATCTCTTGCCCATTCATTTTATTGATAGAGAAGATATAGAATAATAACAGGAATAAAAACCAAAACCAACCAATCAAAACATCAAAAACCTGATCTCCTCAAAATTACAGCTTGAGCTGGCTGTGGGCTGGACCTCCTTATGTTCTGCAGCCCTCTGGTGCTACAAAGGCTGGATTTGCTCTTTGACAGCAGGAACACAGGTTGCTTTCATAAACCAAAGCACTTTTGGCTCTCTCTATTCTTGATCAAAACAAAGGCTCTGGAGCCAGGGCCATGGCTATGACTGTCACTCCGTTTGTCACTGGTATACAACATCCATCTAGGGGTAACATGACAAACTCTAAAGCCCAGCTCACTACTAGCAACCCTTAGCTGAGAGGCCTCTGTTTTACAAAGGTTTGGTGAGTGTGGCAGGCTCAGAGCACAGGCAGGGGGAGGCTGAACCCCTGTCAGGCATCGAGGATCTCTGGGACACAACCTTTCAGTACATGTCTTGTTCAGATGGTACTGCAGCTAATGAGGACTGAAGGCAAACCTATTGAACAACTCATAGACATTAAGAATGTCACCAACTGCAGTTTTCAGTGTAATGACTTTGCATCAGAGGTATTACAAATCAGGGCATTCAAAGGGGCAGCTTTAATATGAGGGCTAACTCAAAGGAAAAGATTCCTGGGCCTAATCCAAAAGCTTTCTTAGGTCACTGGGAGCCTATCAGCAAATTTTCTCCTCTTTCAAATTTGATACAGCTCAGTAAGATGGACCTGCCTAAAACTCAATTCATAGTATTGGAGGAAAAGTGGAAATGGTAAATTCTGATGAGACATCCTGACTTTGGACAGTAGCTACCTTATTTCTGCCACATTTTGTTCTTATTTGCCCATTTTGTTCCATAGACTTACATGACTAAATGGTCCAAAGCCTTTTCAATAAAGAAAATATCATTACTCCAGTGTGTTTATACAGGTTAACAATTGGTGGTGCTTAGACAGCAATACATTAAAGGCACTGAAATCTAATAAATAAAACATATTAATCAATTATATATCACTGTAAGAATCTGGCTTAGTCTGTCTGCCAAGACAGTCACGAAGCAGGTATTCTACTCTCCAGAAAAAAAAACATGTTCTTACAAATGGTTCTGCAAATGAAGATCTGATATAAGCTCAATGTAAAAGATGTGACCTTGGAATACTTCCTTAATGTCTCTTCTATTTATCAATGTTTGAGCAATGGGTAAATACACAATCATAATGACCTGAGTCATTATTACACGTATTGTGAATCTAAGTGTTAGTAAGAGCTTGCCTTGGTTTCCTGGAGTTGGGGTTTTGGGTGGTTTGGGACTGATGAGCTGACAAAAGATCGCATCTACTCTTAGGCCACCAATTCAGCATTGTCAGTTCACTTCTGGGTTAAATCTAACAACAAGAAAAACTTGTGGAAAAAGCCTTTACCCAGAATAGAGCTCTGTGCTTCTTGTCTTTCAGCTTTCTCAGAGGACAGAAAATGCAAAACTACCTCTGAATGTTCCAGCGACTGTTTGCACTGCACATGGCACCGAGAGCTTCTGGGAAAGAAACCCTTGCAGCCCTCCAGCCCATGCAGTACTGCACCCACTGCTCATGGAACCACCCTCGGGCCTCTGCACACAGATCCCAGAAAGAAAGACGACTTCACTTCTAATCTGGGGAGTCTGTCATGAAGAAGGTTGCTTTGTTCTCATTGTATCTTTAAGATGCAAGGATTGGTATGTCACAGAACAGCATGGGGAACGTTTGAAGTGCTGGCACCCCTCGCACATTGACACACGCTGCGTGGTACAGCCCTGCGCTCCCCGTTCTCATTCCTGATCCTGGCACCTTCCATCTGGATGCTTTCAGATTAACTGCTGGAAAAGTCCTTTCTCTGGAGGACACCCCCAGCACCAGCCTGTCGCTCTTTCAGGTGTTCTGCACCTGCTCGTTCTCCTCCCCTCCCCTCCTGCGAAGCCCAGGCCTTAGGCAATGATTAATTCCAGCAGCACAAATCCTCCTTTCTGCTAATGAAATACAATAAATAAATAAAGTTATTCTTTCACAGTCTCTGGCCATCTGAAAACACTGCACACAGCTGACAGCAATGATGCAACATTCCCATTTCCTTGAAGTAATAAAGGAAAAGGTGTTCTATAATAGAATGAAAAGGGCTAGCTGCCAGATGCACAGTTTTGGAGACTACTGTCTGCTGGAAACAGGAGCCACAGCCCTCCAGTCCAGATTGGTGTTCTGAAACTGCAGACAAATGGGCTAAAGGAGGCTAGCATCACCCTTGAGCAGCTCTGAGACATTCAGAGCAAATACTACCTTTACTTCTACTCAGAGACCACTTGAAAAGTGATTAAGTATAAACATACTGGTCAGTTACACATTTTTCCTATGCAATTTTACTCTGGCTCACTTAGTGCAGCTCCAGCACCCTGAACACCCAGGTGAACACCTGGTCAGATCACGCCGTGGTGCCCCGCGGCCCACACCTCCTGCTAACCTCCTGCTCAATTCAGAGCCAGAGGGGTAGAGCTGGCACATGCCCAGCTCTAAGCAGGGCTCCAGGAAGAGTTGCAATTGTGCAGCCAGCAAGTGCACACCACTCCTGTCTGCAGTAACAACCAGCACTATTAGCTGGGGGAGCAATCTTCCAAAACATTAGGCTTTGGCCAAACTCTGCTCCCATTGGAGACCCCATGAACGCTCTCACTGATTTCACAGGGGCAGGAGTTGGGCCAGTGCCTCTTCCTACTCCATCCCATATGAGCAGCACATGAAATATTTCTTGTCATGCAGTCAAACAGAATAGTTGTAGCTGAATTCAAATCCGCCTGGCAGGCATGGCCGAATCCTTTTCTGGCTCATTTAGCCTTCCTAAAGGCAGAATTCATATGGAGGATTCTGCAAAGCCACAGAGGGCTGTGTCAAACAAGCCTTTCCCACACAATGGAGATGTTTTCCAGGACATACACCGAAGCAGATGAAATCAAAATTTCGTTTCTGTGAGCAACTGTGCAGGTACAATGTAGCTACTTAAACCCAGCCCCAGCAAGCAAACACCAGCAGGAAGAATTGGGTTTCGGTTTCTGTAAACATTTGAGGCCCTGCTCCGTGAGGGATTTTCTAGCTCTGTTTCCTTTCCTAGTGCTTTCAAAACACAGTACAGATGGTTTTCCCTCACACCCTGACATGGATGCAGAAGCAAAATGCTTGTGTGCTATAATGGTTAAAGACATTTGACTAAAACTGTCTTGTATTAAAAAACCACAACTGCAGCCTTGCAAAGGTATCTGCCTTTGTTGTCCTCTAATGGTAAGCCTGACCATGCTTCCTAAAAGGAGGATGAAAGGATGTGGAGTAATTGAGATTTAATGGCATTTCTCCTTCAAAAAGCTTCAAGGCATGGTCTGTAACTGGGCTCTAACCCCTCTGCATTCAGCCAGCCACTAAACCTGTAACTTCTGCCCCACCAACACATGCAAACAGCTCAGCATAACTGGAACAACCTCTTATTAACTAACTGTCTTTTAAAGAAAAACTCTTACACCACGTTCTCCTCAGCCCTAATTACCTTGAAATTACTTTGATGAGAACAAAGCAGCACATTTTTGTCTGGTGCTGAGATCACTTAAAATGGGATATGGAAAACAAAGCCGGTGCGTCCTGAGGGATATCACAGTATTTGCCTATAATCACTGCAATAACTTTTATCCTGTTTTATGCTAAGATTTCATGTAAGTAGTGCTACTGCTAAATTTTAGTTGACTTCATTTTCATTTGTTGCTATCTTAATTGTTACAGACTGCTCTTATTTGTAGGAGCTCTTGTTTGTGCAGCTCTATCAAAGGTGTGTAACACAAGCCCACGCTCAGTATATGCCTTCAGTAATTTCTTTGTTGTTTGAAAACTTCCAAGTTACAGCAAAGCTGGCATTTTATGGCCTGCAGAGCTATAAATCATTTTTAAAATCATGATGATATTACTCAAAACAGATGTGAAAACATATGTTTGCCACGCTTGTATAAACCGCTTACTTGTCATACTTAATAAATGTTGATACTTTTATTTTAACTACATTCCTTCCCAGTAACTTTGAAAATCTTTGCCATGGTAAATAGACTTTGCCTTAGTAAAAGTAATGGCAGGGTTTGGAAAACAAAGCTGGGGCTGTATACAAATGACACTTAGAGTTTCTGCTGAGCAGTGCAGCACAGATCACACTCTTCAGCGACTGTCTGCATCTGACCTATAAAAACGGAGCCTAAAATAATTCTGCACAAGAGAGTAGTATTAGGAAAAAAGAATCTCTATGGGAGTGAGACAAAGCACTGAGGAGTAACAGCACTTGCATGGGGTGACAGAAAGGCCCAGCACACACAGGCTGAGGATTTTCAGAGGCAGAGCCTCTGTCCTACTGGTCCAGTCCAGCAGGTGCTGGTGTCCCATAAAGCAGAGATTCCCCCAGGAACTGTGCTGTAGGGCTGTCACGCTGCCCAGTGCAAAGCCAGCTTGCAGTTGTTGGGTGCTCAAAATTGGTACCTTTAAATTTCAACTTTTATCTCTCTATGACATCACCAAAAGGGTCTGGAGCTCTGAGATTCCTTGAAAACTACATCTTTACTTGGCAAAAATAATGAATTTATTCTGTTTGTGTTTTCAAGAGGAAAATTTGACCTGTGCAGACCAAGGGGAGAAATAGAAGATTTATTCTGTTCTTAAAAATGATGATTTAAAATGTCTCATGATTTTGTAGCACTTTATTCTGGTGCAGGTGAATTTCTGAAAACTAAGCTCATCCTAGAAGCATCCTCTAAGTGTGTGCAGCAGGAATACCTACAAAGGCATTTCCCAGTACCTCATCAGTTCAAGAAAGATAACACTAAGCAAAACTGTAGAGCAGGAAAGGAAGGCAGCTGCACAACTTTAAACTTGGGGGGAATTATGGCACATAAAAGTTAGTATCAGATTTGTCATCTCATACATGTTACAGGGAATGATCAGAGTGCAGAACCCTGGGAATTGGGTTCACAGGTGGTGGGGCTGAAATTATTTTCACGCTTTTTGGGATTTCTGAATTGTCTTTTCTGATCCTTAAACTGTGCCTTCCTTCAGCCATCCTGAGTGACAGGACGGCTACCACCAACATCTACATGATTTACATCTCTGAACCCCACAGGACATTGAACTATTTTGATGTAAAAATGACTAAACAGGGCAAGAAGCCACGCACAGTTCAACAAAAGTCAACTCCACTACACCTACAGGGCTAGGTGAGATGATACTTATGTAACTACAACAGAAATGCAATGTTTTAATCTTAGGAATACAGGTGTGGTTGGGAACTCTCCAGCCTCTGGTGCTGGTCTGCAAACACCAACAGGATTCAAGAGGGAAGGACTTAAGCAGCATGATCCAGACAGAAAATTATCTCAGAACAGCACAGAAGGGCTCTCTGAAGGTTCATGAGGGAAGTGTTTAAATGCCTAAAGAAATCACTGAAAACAGTTCTTCTGCTTTCAAGATGAGACCTGAGTGTGAAAATACAAAGCAAGACAGAAGTCTTGCTCTCTTTACCCATCACTCATGGATGTCCAAGGAGTAGAGCTGATCATGTGAAATCATGAATCTGCCCCAGTCATTTTACACAACTCTGAACCACAAGGCATATGAAGCCTTCATGTTCACTTTTGAGTAGCTCACAAAACTGTCTGTATCTGACTTTTTAGTTTTCTCAGCTAACACACTACAATCATCTCAGTTAAAATAGATCAGTTTGTGCTTTCATTTACAACAAACAGCTCATATTTACAGCAGACTTTTATGAGCATTTAGCTTATGTTGTCTCCTCCTTTGGTTACCTTCTCCTCTTTCTTTCCCTTCCTATCTTTCTCACTCTGAAACCTGCACACCCCCTCAGTACAGGCCTTCACAGTAGTTTCCAGTGTTCAGCTACCTTTTATTTCCTTGACTACACCCCATCTCCTTTGTTCTACAGGCACCCATTTTGTAGGGTGCATTCTCTAGAGGTTGCCTGAATAAACCTCTCACCCATTAATATGATTTCTTTTTTTGTTCCATTTGCAAGGAAACAAAATGGCTTGTTCTTCCTTGATGTGCAGCCACAGATGGCACATGCTCTCTGTCACTAAAACACTCCCCAGGCCTTACCTGCACACACCAATAGCTTCACTTTCTCCAGCATCCATCAGTCACTGCAGGCAGAACCAGGCAAAGGAAGCACTTCCCTGCCTACAAGACAATCACTACAGGCCAAATATCACTTCTTTCCCCACTGCCTCTCACTTGGGCTGTCATGTCATCGGGCCAGACACAAAAACTGGCTTATTTCCCTCACCTAGACACCAGCACTAGTCTGCACACACACCCCCTGGAAGCAAAGAAACGATACCATCTGACTAATCAAATATTTGCTAGGAACTTCAGAAATAATTGGGTCAAAAGACCAGCAAAATATTAGCCTCATAGCACATCAACAGAGAGAAGCAAAGACATGGTTGTTTACACTTCCCAAGAAGAATGACATGCAAATTCACTGGATACATTATTCATTGCAATTAAGCACTTAGCTCTCTTAAATTTATAATATAATACCACTGCATATGCAGAATGCTAGAAAAAGGAATAAAACATATAATTACTGTAATTAAATGCCTGAGATGGAAAACCATCTGCAATTTTACCTTTCTCCTTTTGTATTTTTTTTAGGCTGGTCCCAGTTTCTTGATCAATGAGTTCTCCTTCCCTGTTGTTGGTCAGCATAGCTAAAAAACATCAGAGCACACAGCTATATAATGCCATCAGGAAAAAACGTCAGGAGAGAGGAGAATACTACATCCTACTTGCTCTTTGTCAAGAGTTCGGTATTTTTCCATTAATTTCTACTACATAAACAGTGTAAAGTAACTGACCACTGTTGTTGTCCATAATCAACCATTTTTCTTGCCCCAGTTCAGCACTTACAGCCAGGCAAAATATGCAACAACAGCAAATTTGCTCAAGTTGTTAACAGAAGACACTAAGACAGAACTTATGAAATGTTCAAATTAACTAATTAGAAAAGTACTGCACAGAACTAATTTTGGGGGAAAATACATTTAAATATTTAAGTCTTGGCAATTATCTATAAAGCAGCAAGCTTAACAAAAACCACAGACTGACAGCCAGCAACCCAAGCTGACAGACGCCAGTAAAAACCCAATCCACCGCAGTGCTGAGTGAAGTTCTTTACTTAACGTTTGCAAGATCAGTGAGCTGCTGTGAGTTTATGATCTCAGGATGCCTGGTTCATTTGTTCTTGTTTGAGTAAAGCATTTCCCACTCAATAATTAACCAATTACAGACTAAAGTTATTTGAGCAAGGACACTTGTTAAAACTTTCATTGCCACACTTTGGGCTAAGCTGTGGTGAGGACAGAAGTCTCTTTTTCACTGTTGCTATAGGAAGTTCTGTTTCTTGTTCTACTTTTTGGCCTGCTTCACATATGAAAAAGCTGAGGGGGATCTACTTTCTAGTCTCTGCTCTGTGTGTACATTAGGCAAAGTAGTTCAGGTTCTGCTGACTAATTTGTGAAGAGTCAGCTCTCCTATGTGTAGCTCCATGGTGCTGCTGCATGGACCAGAGGCAGAGCTGAAAAATCCCAGCAAACAACTGAGTAGCTGTTTGATGGGAGTGAAGTCTACACTGACTTACACAGACTGCACTGGTTTTGTAGTTCAAAAATGTAGCTCAGCAATGCCTGCATGGGTTCCAGTCACTGTGAAGACAACAGTGTTGACACACACTGACGTGGAGAGATGTTAATTGACTTGCCCTAGATCCCTCTTGGAAGCACCAAGAATAGGACCTTAACTTCCTCTAGACTGAATTAGCATCTTAAACACAGTATCAATAATGCACAGGCTGTGAAAGCTGTGGTGGAGAGACCAAAAAAATCAGAAAGCCCTCACCTCATGGTGATGAGGTAATGTGTGGGCATGAGGAGGTTTTTGGAAGGGAAGAGCCATCACAGGATCTGTGACTTTTCTGACATACATATGAAGTAAAAGAGCACTTGTTTTCTCCAGCTCCAGGTGCCTTCAGAGGCACTTCCTCAGTTAGTCACATCAGAGAAGGGATGTTATCTTCTGTGCATGGGTAGATACTGGCACAGAATGAATCTAGGGGGCTAGGCTGTGCAGAGCAATGAGCCTAACAAAACAAATTGTAGTGTTGAACTTTCTGGGGGGTTTAGCAACTGAGTGCTTTCCTGACTTCCCTGTCAAAGGAATATGTGCTTCAATAAACCTCCACAATTCTTCAGGTCAGTGTGTTGAGGTGTGAGGCTGCAGAGCACTAACCAATTCTGTCAGGTGTGTTGTCCAACTGGGAGGGCGAGCTGGACACGCTGCTGCTCTGATGGGAGGAAGCATGGCTCCCAGGCCGCTGACTGTCTTCTAGCGATGGAGCTGGAGAGGGGCTGTCCTGAATCCGTTCCTTGAAACAGAAATAAAACAAGGTCTGTGCAGTTTGATTCAGGAACTTTACTGAAGTTCACTGAAAACACAAAGTTGGCTTAGCTAGCAACAGCAAATGGTCTTTCTGAGATGAACAGAATTCACATCCAAGAGCAGTATCATCTTCTAGAGCCCAAAGCAGTCGCACCTCTGAGCCACGCAAGGTGTCTGGGCACAGCGTCACCCTTTGTGCCACGACACAGCATTTGCCACCTCTTTCTTTTTTCTCTTGGTAGCTTTTTCACACATAAAGAATGTTCATTCACACTGCTTTCACAAACTACTTTTAATCAACAGAGAGTGAAAGGGACATATACATGAGTCACCTTTCAAACAATTTAGATTTGGACTAAACTGTCACTCAGTGCAAGTCTGCAAACTCACTGCAATCTGTACCTGAGTAAATGACACCAGCATCTTCTCAGGTAGCACTCGGGCAAATTATGGCACGGCAAGAACTTCACGTATGCATGAAAAGCACCACTGGCAAATGCACACAAAACTTAGCATTTTAGGTAAGCAGGGGGGAAAAAGGGCAGGAAATTATTAAAACATTAGAAAAATGAAATCCTGCAGCTCTGTACACTTGCAGACTGTCTGAAGATGCCATGGAATTTTCATCCTGTCTTAAGGAAGGCAAGAGCTTACATGATCACTTCAGACCCCTCAAGTATCATCTTGCTGAACTAACTCACAAGTCCTGTACCCCCAATAAATGAGAATCTTCTAGAAGGGACAGATCATGGCCTGAGACAGTTTAGATATTCTTATCTTACAATCTCCCCTATGCTTTCAATCCTCTGGTACAAGTCAATCCAAGTGTAGAGAGGCACTAACAATGAGATGCCAGAATTCCAGAAACTGTGGTTTTGGACCTGCCTTCATCCCTGGCAACCAGCTGCTCCCTGTGGAAACTCAGAACTGAAATCTTTCTTACTTTTATTTTTTAACCCCTTTTTTTTTTTTTAAGGGAGAGCCTCTTGTCTCCACCTCATTAAAAATCACAATTACAGTGTAATCTGGGGAAGTTGTCTCAAAGGAACTTTGCAATTTTTCTGCCTTTCTAACCCATTCTCAAAGATTTTTCATTAGGAGCATGCAATCTGGATACTTGGTGGCAATTTACCGTGTGCTTTTGAAAATAAACTCCATGGCATCTGAATTTTTCATGCAGTTTTTGCTCATTACTAACCAAGTAAGATAGCTTTAGGAAGAGAAGAGTAGATGCTAACAGTTTTTCCATTGTAAATAGCTGGCAGAAGGGCTTCTGCTCATAACCTGTTGAGCTAATTCAATACTAGCACCAGCCACAAGTAACATTTAAAGAGTATCCTGTTACCCATTAAAGCCACCTCTCCAAACCACTCTCACCTTCATATTTACTGATATTTTTGAGAATGATGCAAAGGGAACATGAGACTGGGTCCTACTCACAGTAAGGGGTGGCTTTGCCTATTCCAATCACAGCAGCTAAAAACAGCCCTGAAGCTGTTTTTAACTGGATAGCTATTGTACGTTAAGTAACAACTGAGCCTCAAACTCATGAAACAGCTGTGTATCAGTTACATAGCTGCTAATCCTCAATGGATCTGGTTTCACTAATTATCTGTTATTTAATGAATATACAATAACTAATAAATCTTGAAGGGAGACTTTTAATTGCAGTATTTTTTGCTTGCTAATTAAAAATGTTTATTGAGTTTTAAGAGGAATGAGTCTGTGATGTAGAGTCACAAGCTGTGAAATTCTGGAACACTGAACGGTTTGAAACATTGAACGGTTTGAAACATTGAACATTTGGAAATTCAGAGTCACTGATCTTAAAGTCTCCTGTGTTTCCTTCATCTCCAAAACAGAGGGGTTTGAGAGGGTGCTGGCTGAAAGAGTAAGAGCGTTGAGACTGACTCTGTGAATGGGCTGCCTATTAAATTACTTTTAAATGTCACATTCTTACCCCAAGAAGTATTCTCCTAAATGAAAGTACACTCCTAAATAAACGATCAGTCACACACATACAATCCTGAGATTATGAATACTATGTGTCCTTTACCTCTCTGTAAATAATAGCTCCCAACTAGGTTACTGCTAACAGGTTGTAACTCTGCCTGTAATTTTATGTGACTGGATTTCAGTTCTAACAGCTCTCTTTAGCACTCTTTCCTCTCTTTCCTCCACAGAGAGAATTCCATTTCCAATTAAGACATCATTCTGAAAAGATTAGTCTTACAGAAGAGTACATACTTTAAGTAAATTCCATTGTCTATTGCAACCATGAAAATGAATAGCCAAGGAGAGCACATGCCAACTGTTCTGCAAAAAGGGCTATGAACACATATGACTATAAATTAACACTTTGCTATCACACAAACAGCCACATATATCATCTTAAATGGGAGTTATCTGAGTAATTCAAAAGCTGATGATTTGGAAAAACAAAGTACTTGAGCTCCTTCTGGTAACTACATTTCCCCTACTCTCTTGCTATAGAATAACCTCTGCTTTAACTAATTCGCTTTCAGACTCAGGGTCTTGGTTTGAAACGTGCAGGCAGAAATAAAAGTGTCAAATAATAATGTCATTCTTAATCACACAGTGAATCACTTTCTGAGAGCATTAGCTGATTATGTCACCTAATGTATTCCCAGTTACAAAACTGTTACATGCACAGGATGATAAACTTTTCCCTACAAGCATCAAAGGAGCTGAAATGTCCTCTGCGTCATGTGTGCTACAAATGAGGGCAGAGTATCACCATGTAAGACCGCACATGGATGGAGAAATTGCCTGCTTCCAAATGTTTGTGTGGAAATGCTGAATTTCCCTTCCATACTGAAGAGCACTATCAACAGCCTCTTCTTTTTTTTTTTTAACTAGTAAACAGATCCATTTTTCAGCCCTGTAATCAGTATGCATCTATTTAGCTACTTAACAGCAATGTGCTCTGGTTCATTAGGTAGCTACTGTTGTGTCTCAGCCTAGTTAAAATTTCACAGCAAGTTAATCTATTTTATTACAAATGAGAACACCAGTGATAATGTCCTCCCCATTCTCCAAACACAGGGTTAACAGTATTTGTAACAAATCAATAAGGGCATTTAAATAAGAAAATTGCAAATCTAAAACCTTAACATTTTTCTACACATTGATGGCTTCATTTTATTTGCCATCTATGTATTTTACAACCCTGGTACTTCTCATGTATTTTTTTCTGTTGCTCCTCTTGAAAATAGCTCAGCTGCCATCGGCAGGCTGCTGTGCAGGCTGCTTCTACTCTAGGTGTGCTCACAGTAATGGAGAAACATTTCTAAATAAAGTCATACTTCCCCCCTTTGTGTTTCCTGCTATTTGACAAATTTGCAAGATCCATATTCCAGCTTATAATGCAATGAATTATCTACATAAAATGTACAGATTGTGAGAATTTAGTGAAAAATTAAAACATTTCTCACATCTCCCCTATTTATCTATCTATAGCACCTACTTCATCTCATCTTTTCTCTTCCCTTTACAGAGCTGTAACATAAATTCTCAAAAAAGACTTTTGCAGTATTTAATCCTTTTGAAGGGTAATACATTTCTGTCTCACTGAAGATCAGTGTCTTGCTTTGGCTCAGAAAATGTAGCTACAGCGCCTGACATTGTTAATTTTAGTTGTGATTTAGGTTAACGGCACTGAAGTCACCACCTCATCCAATTTCCAGATACATCCTTGATTTCACCTCCATATCCCTTTTTCTATCCCCTCTGAGGCAGCATCCACACAAATAACATCAAACACCACACAACAGTTGCAGCCACACTAGTTGTATCTGAAATATATACGGACAGCTCTCCTGGTTTTGACAGAATCATCCTGCCCTTAATTCCTTACCTCTGATTTTTTTTATACTATTGATCTTCATTTTGTGTCAGGAGTTTCAAGACATGATGCTGCTGGATTTCCCTTTATTCTTAGCTCTAATCTAGCTGTAATTACTCTTCCAAATGTTAATCTATTAATGAGTTCCTTGAGGATTTAATGGCATTTCACTGCTGACAAGCAAGTTTTGGAAGTTTGTCTGAGTCCTGGATATTTTACTCAGGCATTTATCTTGATATTTCATATTTAATTGAGGTGCTGCTTCTGTACAGGGCTCTGCAATGGCAGGAGAGCTGGAATTCACCAGACCTTGCTAATGAAACAGAGGGGAAGATAAAATGGGGATTCTGCTGGTTTTAGGTCTAGATTAGAGTTTTCAACTACTGTAAGATGCAGAGCTGATGACACAGGGCTCCTGGGCTCTGGCAGAACAGATTTTTCAACGTTATCTGCACACTAGTTGCCCACTGGAATGTTTATTGTGCTGCACCTCAATCTACCAGTACTTGCCACTAGTTAAAAAACATCTAGAAATCAGAGTCTCATTTTCTGGAGGGGGTGTTAAGGCAGGAGCAGTCAGACAGTAAGACTGGCTGAAAACCTCTTCACCTCCTACCCGAAACTACCACAGTTGCATGGCTGTGATATCGCTGCTCCTATTTCCCTGACTGGATTCCACCCTCAATAAGGGAAGCATAGGCAAAGCATACACAGTTTCAGTTAGCAAAGAACTGAATTGCTAACAGTTTTGGGTTGGATTTTCTTCAGGTAATACTAAGACAGGTGTTTCTTTCCAATAGACCTTGGTTGATAGTATCAGTATCTGACTTCCAATAACAAGTACATTTTTAATGATGATCTAAAGTTTACAGTCCTTACCTAATGCACATAATTGGCATTTAGGCTTTTCAAAGTAAAAGAACAATCCTGACACTTAGCAGGAGCTGTGCTACATCTGAAATGATGCCTGACAGCAGTTGAGAAGAAAGATGATGGTGAGAATTATTGCTTCTGGGCAAGAAACAGTGCTTAGGTTTGTATTTTGGATCACCTCGGTCTGGAGCTTCCCACACGCAGAATATGGATGACTTGGTGGTCTTCTGAGCTACTTATAGCATCTCCAGTTGCTGTAAGAACTGGAGATGAACAAGGCAAACAGCTGGTCTAGAAACTAAGATAGGATCTGTATGTCTGAAAGCCAGCTGGACACCATTCATCTTTTGCAGTGTATCAGGAAGTCACTCACTTAGAATACCTACTTTGCCATTTAAAATGCAATTTTCCCCCCTGTTTGCATATAGTTGTTTCAGTTGTAGTCAACTGGCAATTATTTTCCAAATTTAGGAAATAAAAAACTCTTCTGTGTTTACTGATTTTTAATACCAGATGTTCACTTGCTAGTTCCATTACCTTGTGACTCCTTCCTATCAATTCATTAATTGCCAGCTGCTCAGCCAAACAGAAAGCCGCAGCCAATCGGCTGGCGCTGGTAGGCTGCCAAACACCAGCTTCCTTCTTCACCAGTTCTTAAATCAGCAGGCACTGAGAAAACTATGGCAACCTCTGCTCAGATATTGAGATTTTACCTTTACATTTCACTCTGAAAGTGTAATATTGACTGAAATTGCAAGCATCTTGCAGTGGAAACTTTCTGCTGGTACCCCTCCTGTGAATTGTTTCACCCTGTGCTGCAACTGAATGAAAGGAAGGGGCTCCCAGGACGAGTGATGATAATGCTAGATCTAATCTACTTTACAGCTATATTAGTTATTAAGTACACATGCAGATGACTGAGCCAATAGCTAAAACATCTGAGCCAGAACTAAATGCTAATATGTGCTTGGCCTGACAATATTCTCTTGCTTGCTTTGCAAAAAAAGGAGCTTCTCACTCTATTGTTCTCCACCTGCAAGTTTAAAGTAAGTATTCGTTGCTTATTCTTTAAGCTAGCAACTAGGTGTCTTGCTGTTAAAAAGCAAGGCATTCTTGGCAGGGAGAGGGACAGGCCTCCCTTCAAAGGAGGAGAGATGAGAAGGGTATTTTATGCAACAACACCTCCCCACACAGTACTTTATCTGTGAATAAAAAGATGTGGAACTCCATTCTTACAGACACAGCCACAAAAGTCAGCCTCAGAGGCAGGAGACTTAAACTACTCTGTCCCACACATCACTCCCTCAGCAAGTTCTAGTACCCATTTCAACAAGAAGCTGCCAGCAATGAACACATGCTAGGAGATGGGACAGAATGAGCCTAAGCATGAGAAAGAGAACACAATATTCACTGCACCTTTACTTTATACATCTTGCAATAGTCTGAAAACAACTCAGAATGACAGGAATGTACAGAGAGAGCTGAAGTTAAATGTTATCAATTCTGCAACAGGAAATACTCTAATACTGAGAGTAATTGTTTCAGAATGTTTGGAGGTGGTCACATTTTCCTGGCTGTCAGGTAAATATTATGGATATGAGCTGTACAGCAGAGAGAAAATAGCAGCTCTCAGCAAGGATTGCACAGCCCATCTGGATTCTCTGGGGAATTTAAAATTGTGTCACATCCTGCCTTTACAAATGTTTAATAGTCCCACCAAGTCAGGAGAAGAACAGAACACAAAGAAAAGGAGACTCCTAGAACTCAGCTGCATGTCTAGATCACACAGTACAAATACTGTACAGTTCTCTTTAGCAGTAGCTTAAACATTCAGGCAGAAATGGTGGAGTCAATATTCCTGAGATTCCAGTTTCCCTACCCAAATGAAAGGAATATATATATATATATATATACACACACAATGTATATACAAATATATATTGTATATATATACAAAAATATAAATGCTTGGAGGTTGGCTGTTTTTTAAACAAAGCATTTCTGCTACATTTTAACTTATTTTCTCAGGGGTTTCCAGCTGTGTTCAAAAAAAAGAGCCTTTTATTCCTAACTGGGACCTGGATAAGGACAGGAAGAATAAAAGAGAAGTAGGAATATAGACAGCAAGCATGAGGGAGTGATGATAGAAGAAAAATGGACAGCAGGAAACCAATTTGCAGAAATCCTCCTACTCAGGAGAAGCACATCTCTCAGTGGCTCTTAAGGGGTTGTTAGAGAGCCAGGAGGAAAGGGAGGGAGAACAAGAGGGAGGAGAGATGGAGGAGGAAGGGCGAGACATGAGCAAGAGGAGCAAGGAAAGTGTAAAATACATGAGGGGAATAGAAGGGAAAAGTGGGAGAAAAGGGTAAAAGAGCCTCTCAAAACTCTGGCATAAAACTTTGCCTCGTTACCCTCAGAACTCCTTTGATATCTAAGAGAAAAGGGAGCAGCTTAAGGTCCCACAATTTCAATCTCACCCTAACCACAGTATCTCACATCAACCCATTTCAAAGGACATGTGGGAAAGTGGCTTTCCAGAGAACAGACACACACAGTCACAGCATCAGACACTCGCCTCATGTCATTTTCCTAACCCCAAATCTCCTCCCTGCCCCGTCCCTGTCATTTGGCTGACACTGTGTGAGCTAATATGGTTTTTGGTCCTATCAGCCCCTTCTAGCTTAACCTGTACAAACTGAGGCTTCAGGCTTGATGACACTACCTCAGCACTCCTAATGCCTTTACTGTACAGAGCTTGAGGCCCCGTCCTACTATGGCCAGAGATGTTATATGGGCATGGTCTGACTCTGAGGTTCCAAAGTCCCATCTGTGAACAGAAGAGCTATTCCCATTTTTGCTGTGACACCTCTTTGTGTATCTGCCAACCACGTGAGGTGCTGCGAGGTCTCAACTCCTTTGGATTCATTTTAAGTGAAATGATCTGTTAAGATTTAGGAGCACTTTCAGCATTCTACTCAATTTGTGTTTTCAGCATCAATCTTAACAGCCCCTTTATGATAAACTGTGTCATATGCTGTGAGTGCATATTAATAGTCATATTCATTTGGTACATAATTAGCCATATTCATTATAGGGCCACAGTAAAATAAAAGTCTTACCGTTAGATAGTTATTGCTCTCCGGAGCTGAGTTGTTCTATAAACCTCAGGGAAAAATCCTTTCTCTTTTGTATAAAGGGCCCATCAAAGGCTGGCTTCTGAAGATCTGAATATACCATTAGTGTGCAGACCTTCCTGAGCCTCAGGAGCAAAATTATGGGATGACAGCAAACTACTACATGTTTCTTCCACTCCACACTAGTCCTCAAGACCAGGCTGGCAAAAGCTCTGGAAGAAAAAGAACTAACAGGAGAGTCGATGTAGGAGAGAAGAGCTCTAAAGGGTGGTGCAGTGAGTGTTGCTGTCAAGTCTTGGGTTTGCCATAGAAAACTCTCAATTACACAGATTCTTTGGAACCATTTGAGCCAAGTGTCAAACAGAACAAGCTCTCTCAGATGTGCAGTAAATCACTGAAAGACTGGATTTATCACAGGGGCATGGTCAGAACTGGAGCTACAGCACTGCTAGTGGGTGCTGCTGTAACTCTCATCAGATCATATTATAGATGGCTAAGAAGTTTTTGTGAGCCTGACCATTGTTCCTACTTAATTTACAGTGTTCCTGTCAGGAAGAAATCAAGTTTCATAGTTATGACATTCCTTTCTGGAGCACTAAATGTTAACTTTGCTGATCATGCATATCTTGGAAGAACAGCTTCTTTCCAAATGGCAAAAGTGACATAAAAAGCATAATGGCTTTATTCAAAACCTTTATAAAGCAGCTGGTTCTCACACCTATAGAAAACAGGCCAAGTGGTATTTAGTCATCAGAGTGTGGAAATAGATACACACTCAATATATTTGATTCATTTCTCCCATTTTAAGTAACACCATGCTGCTGGAACTGCAGCCTGTCTAAAACTAGGCATTTTTGGTACTTATTAAATGCACTTCAGTAACATCATATAATAAAAGTAACACTGCTGACAGATAAGAACAGCATCAAGGATCTTCCTTCACATGTTTCATTTTGTACCAGGATTTCATCTTAATTAGCTGTTGTCAGAGCTAGACAATTGTACATAAGGGAAGGAAAGGACAAAAGCAGCCTCACACTGCGCAGTGAAGCCACAGTTACAGCACTCAGAACGAACCAGAGAAAGATGCAGCATCACTTGCCAGCTGAGAGTAACACAGCCATGGATGCACATTTCACCTCTGTCACACCAGCTACTGAGGTACTTTCCCTGACATCATGTAGAGAAAATAATTCCCACCAGAGTGCTCCGGAGACCTGCTGTTGCTGCGGAGATACTGTGTATCCCCTAGTGCAGGTGCTGGGGGAGGGGATGGAAAGAGCTGCAAATGAGTAACTAGCATCAGCGAGGGCCTGCTTATGAGCATCCTTTAACTGCTTGTCAAATCTATAGTTTATATCAAAAAAGAAATAGAATCGCTTACAAATACATATTTAACCTTCATTTTGACAAACTGGCAGCATTTAAAACAGAATCACAGAATGCCAGGTTGGAGGGGACCCCAGGGATCATCTGGTCCAAACTTGGTAAAGTGGGAAAACAATTTGAGGCAATTTTGGAGATGCTCAGGGCCAGGAAGATCAGAAGAAAACCAAAGACCTCCAGAGCCTCAGCAACAGAAAGATGTAATGCTTTATGCTGCTGTGGTGTGACAAAAGAGATTTGTTCTATTCCTTGAAAGTATGGTGGTCCCAGTAAATACAAGCATGGAGAAGAAACACATTTTATCCATCCATAAGGAAGTTTAGGTGTGGCTTACCAGAGACTAGTGAGTGCACTAAGGCACTTCAGATGATTTTTCTCTGTAACTGACTTGTTCTGGAATTGCACTGCACTAGAGCTCCTGTTAAGTTTTATAAGGTTTTCTTTTATGTATAACATTAAGTATGATTTTAAACAACATTGTAGAATAGCTATTGAGCTTTAACAGATGGAGCACTGCTTATTCCCCTAGGCTCCAGTGAGTGTTAGTATATGTTTTTAATTACATCACAGCTTGGTAGATACAGTAGAGCATCTTAACTTCTTGACTGTACTCAGGGGTATTTCCTCAGACTGAAGCACTGTCAGGCACAGCAGACCAGGTGTGCTACAGGCAGTAGAAGCTCATCATCTCTTAGTTATCTTCCTTAAGAAAGGCCTTGTAAACGTTTTGGTTAGCCCCCAAAAGCTATTTTTGCCAAGTCTCAGAGATGACTCTTACCTTTATAACAGAGGCCCCTGCCCTGGAGAGAGGACTGTGCATTTGGGCTGCTGCAGCCATGTTAGCTATCGTGTTGAGGTGGTTCATCTGATTCATTGCCATTGCAACCGAAGCGGGAGGTAGGCTGACGGGAAGCAGAGGGTGGGGCATCATCATAAAGGGCAGGTCTATCCCTGAAAGAGAGCAGGGGCAGGTTATTTGTGTCAGCCCCTCATTTATACCCCAGTACCTTCATTTTTAGTCTCTGTATTCTACTGGAACATTGAGTAGCCAAACACTGTATCATTATGCCTTCATAGCATCCCAGCAGTGGCTGCATGGTTTGTAGTAGAGAAACAAACATACAGCTCAACATAACACAGCATTAGCAAAATGAACATACAGCAGTAGCAAAGAAAAAAAACCATCCAGACAAGTGCATGTTTTTCCATCACTTTGTCTGAATAGAAGGAGGTTTGGACTACATATGCTACTGAACCACTGCACAAAAAGGCTACAAACTGTAAGATGTTGTAAGAGGGGATAATTGTTGCCACAGGTTTTCATTCCCCAAAAGTCACTTTAAATTGTCTTCTGCTATAGATATGGAACAATTTAAGAAGGAATGAAATTCATTTGGACCAACTTGCAGATCTTGACATTGCCGTAACACAGGTATTACTGAGAGCAAGAGTTGGATTCTTGTGCTTCATTAGTATCTATTTCATCATGTGTATTACTTGCATTCAGTCATGACTACAATGGAAGCAAGAACAAGAGTCACTGGGAAAAAAAAAGTGGTTTCAGGGTATTTTGCTTTTAAGAGTTCTCTAGAGAGACCAGTTGAAGATAGCCACTTTTGGACACCTAAAACTATTTTGTGGTAAATACCAGGACTCCTTCTGCCAGACAAAATGCCTTAGAACTTTTCTAAATGAGATGTAGGTGATAAATTCTCTGTTAAAATACTCAGCCACAAGTAGTCAATAACAATATCATATAGCTAGTGATAACCATATGCTGTTCACAGACATCATTTAGGAAACTTCCCTTTCATTTTGGCTCTGTTTGAACTCTTTTAACTGAGAAGGCCAATCCCCATTCTCATGCATGAAGAACTTGCAATAAAAAATATCACTGATGATACAGCTTATGTTGCTCCCATACAATTTCCCTGCAGTGATAAAGAAACACCACTGCACTCACCACCAAAGGCAGAATTATGTATGACCTGAGCTCCCACACTGTTTCTGTTTTGCTTGAGTATATCATGGTCAACAACTATGCTATCTTATGGTTCATTTTATATGATGACCCACACCAGTATTAATTATAATAGGTAATAAGCAAAGCCCACATACACCTCCCATGACTTTAAACCACACTGACAATCCCCTTCAGTGCTTCCATCCACAAGCCTTTGTTCCCCTGCATATTTCCTTTAACAGCCCAATAATCTTTCCTCATACTCTATAAGAGTTCCAAAACTCCCAGACACCATCTGGCCACATTGAGTTGTGTGTCTACTTAAAGTCCAATTGACATGCAAACTAAATGCAAACTACAAACAGAATTTAACAGCACATCACCAGTTTTAAGACACAATCCGTCAAACATTTCAGAGGACTCTGAAGAAAATATAGCCTACACTTGCAAATCATTGGAAATAATGTCTGACATTCCATAAACCCTTTCACAGCCTATAGACATTTGCCTACTACAGAATCTATTGGAAAATACCTTTAAATTTTTCTTTAGCAGCAAGGAACACAATGTCCCCTGTAGGGAAAACATAAAAAAAATGCTGAATTATGCAAGACTGAAAAAATAGAAGGCTGAGTGGCAGTGAATTTGGGTCCCAGGATCTGGTGGTTCTTTACTACCAACACAGACCCCAAAATGCTCATCTCCAGACCTTTCAATGCACAAAGCAGACCCAAGTTGTAGGAATCCTTTCAATGGATGTGATTTGTTCAAGTCTGGGCCCCTACACAGGTAGCAAGGAATTCATAAAATGTGTAAGGAGCCAGAAATGTCATTCAGCCACTAAAACTAACCCCAAAAACCAGCCTGCCAAACTTGGGAGGATGAAGAACTTCAACAAATAACAACACTAATTCAGAAACAGTGAGATTTTCATTCTTCATCCACCATCATCTGTTAGAACCAACTTTACTCCTCACTGGTTTTTAAAATACCAGTCCTAAACACCTTTTTTCAAAACAACTTTCCCCTCCCTTCCTCCCCTCTTGGGGTGCAAAGGAGAAAGGAAACTGCTGGCTTCACATCTGCTCCCTTTCTAAGAAAAGGAAAAGAGATGGGTTTGAAGGGAGCTTTAAGTTCCAAATCCAGACTTCGTCTGTGTTATTTTAGTCCAGTGGCTTTGAATAGCTGGGTTCAGTGGATGACCTTGCCCACACTTGGCAGGGACAGGCAAAACAAGGCAGAGGCTTCTGTTCACTTTTAACTAGACATTTTGTATTTATTCCTGACTCTCATATTTTTGGTTAGTAGTCAGCATTTTCCACTGGAAGGGAATTTTCTCACATAGCTAAAATTTTAACTTTATGGTTATTTTTGCCTTTGGCCAAGCCATGGAAATGTCACTTAGGGACTGACAGTCCCTAACCTAGGGGGGTGTGACTGTTATAAGAGGATGGCTCTATCCCAGCGGGTGGCCTGGAGATGATGCACAAGCGCAGCAGTGAAAGGAGGCCTGACCCTCCCGTCACTCACGTGTCTCCTGTCCATTTCCCCACCTCCAGGAGGTTGGGAAGCACCAGCCCAGCCTCCAAGCAGGGCTCCAGGCACTTCTCTCCCCTGTAAGGGCACAGTACGTACTGTTGGTGAGCAGGTGATTCTGCTGGAGAGGACTGAGTGGGTGTGCGCTTCCAAGGCTCGACTGCCCTGACAGGGTGGGATGACCGATGCTGTGCTGTGATCCTGCTGTAATGGGAGACTGAAGCTTGTCTTTATCCCAGGAGGATTCACTCCCACCTGCAAAAGAGGGTACAAACAAACCATAAACGACACATGCTTTTCTTTAAAGACATTGTGCTTGGTTAGCAATGAGCTAATCCTCTCCACCATAGCTGAGCACTCAGCACAAGCACAGCACCTGAAACCTGGAGCTGAAAGTTAACAACATATACTAATAAAACATCTGTCAGGAAAAAAACCATGATCAGAACTTGCAGCATCACCTGCCTTCACAATGCCTGTTTCTGGAAAGGGGAAAGGCTGTTTGTTTAAGGAGAAAATCTTCCAAGTAAACATCAGTCACAATTAGGCTGGGTTTGGAAATCATCAGTATTTAGGAATTTAATTCTATAGAGTCCAGATATGGATTATGTGCAGTAATTACTGTCCAGAGGGAACCTCAGCACAGCAAACTAAGCACTCATGTGCTGGGTCTAGATACCTGTTTGGTACCAGTTTTACAGATTGCAGATCTCTTCAGGATTATCCTTACACACTTGAATAACAAGAAGATCCTTTTAAACAGCAGTTAAGCAGACTGTGGTAGTGAATTGTGAAATACATCTGGTCCACCAAGCAAACCATCTTAAAAAAGAGTGAGCATTTTTAGAGTAAAGAGGCATTTTAAGCACACTCCCTTCTCAGGCACACTCCACGTTTCCACTCAGATTGCACATTTCCATACCAATCTATAACGGCAGCAGACAGAGGCAGCAGCAGAAAAAACCCAACCCATTTTAATTGAATATGAAAGTGATGGAAAAAATTCCATTCTTTATGACACTACTTAGCTAATAAACATGATTAATTTGGCTACATGAAAAAGTTTGAAAGAGCAGTGATTGAGGAAAAAGGAAATCACTCCATCATTTTAGCATTATGGCCAAGTCTGAATTACCTTCTTATAAAAGATTTGCCATTTGTGAAATGATGAGTAATACACTGACAATGAAAGATGCACTGAGGGATGCCATGTGAGAGAGTGCAGCATGGCACACCGCAGCATTCAGAGAACTACGAGAGTGAAGGCTGTGCCAGCCTCTCTGTTACTTAATACAGGCTACAGCAACTTCTTCAGACAACATTTGACTGATACTGAGCAGAGAAGCTGTTGGTTCTGACTCCTGTGAAAGAGAGGGGCTATTATTTGCTGAAGTATTTCTCCAGTTAAATGTGCCACTAAACAAAACACAAGAGGATTTTCTGAGGAATTGGTCAGCTTTGATTTCCCTGAGTTTTAGTTCTCTCTCCATATGCTTTTTCAGTACATTGAAGTTTAACATTTATACTTGACTCTTCCTCTACAAACACACGTAACATTTACCTCAGCATCAATTTTTTGCTTAGAAAGAGATTTGCACAGGTAACTTCATGTATCAGGGCAGTGGCCACAAGAGACACTTGTGCACAAGACAGTTTGTTGGGAGATCTGAATGAAACCAAAAAGCTGCACTCTTCATCTGACTGTCTCCCTCCTTCCATGTACTTCTCTCCAATACCTCCAACCCCAGGTACAGATTGTCTACAGTCTTAGTTCATCTGCTTATTTCTGGAAGTTTCTCTTGTCTTTCCAAGGCCTCATGCATCTACCCACCATACTGCTGCAGCCTTACTAGCTTTCTGTGCCTAGCTTTACAAGGTTGCACATGCCAGAGGGAAGTACAATTATTCCTTTTTCACAGGTGGAGAACTGCACTGCAACAAAAAGTGACTTGTTTAAGGGAACCTGTGTGGAAGAGGACACTGTATTTAAATTATGGTGTACAGTCCAAATCACTGAACCAGTTTTTCTTACATATGGGGACAATAATAACTTCTTTCCCAGCAAATTCCACTTGTAAATCTGCTCCAGTATTCAGTGCCAGCAACAGAAGAATAAATTGCAATACACTTATCTCTACAGACCATTCCTATATTCTTATGTTCTCTATCACCCCTCTCCTTAAGGGAAGGAAAAATTACTGCTCTGTGTGTGATGTATAATAAAAGTGCATGACAAATGAAATGTATCCTGACCAGAGATAACAGCTTCACCACTTCATCTGGACTGCACGCACCATGGAGTAGCAAGTCTCTTATAAAGAAAACAATGAGAACTCCCTACCTAGAACTGTCAATTGTCACATGTTTTACAAGGGCTCTATGATTACCTTCAGCCTACAAGTGGGAAAGTTGAGGTGCAGAGCTATGAAGCAACTTCCTCCACGTTACCTGGTACACCAACGGTGGAAGGGGAAGAGAAGTCAGGTCTCACGTGTCCTACCTACTCCTGTGCTCTACAGCACAGACATTACAATTCATCCTACCCACAGTCCCTTTGCAGAGCTAAAATGAACAGTTTTAGAAGAAAACTTGAATCCTTCCCTGCAGTATCAACTCCTATACAGTCAGAAAAGTTTGTAACCAGAACTAGATTTACATTCTGAACCCATGCTGTAAAATGCAAACCTGTAGTGATATACTCAGTCCTTCCACTACCATGTCATTCAATGGGAATGTTCAGATTTGAACATACCCGTTTGCTTATTTAGTAATCCTGTTGTCAGCACCTTCTATCAGCAAGCACATACTTGACACACACACACATATATATATCAATGCATATCTTCAAGTTCTTTGTTACCATAACAATTAGAAGTGAATACATCTATAAAAAGTAAATCCTCCTTAATACTTCAAACTTTCAGGATTTGTGTTGTCTTTTTTTGTCCAAATTGGTGCATCAGGAAGGCAAAGATGTCATGCTTTGATTCTAAATGAAGAGCTACCAGGTGAAATGAAAAAAGGCAACTTTATGATACGAATGGCACAACACCCCACAAAGCAATCATTTTATGGGAGGCTTTTCTCTCATATTGAAAAAGAAAGTTTGATCTTTGAGTAAATTTGTATTAGGAACAAATAATTTCTTTGTCCACAGTAAGCTAGTGAAGGTGTTCTCTTTTTTTCAATATAGCAGATAAGGAGTCTAAACTTAAACAAAGATCTGTACATATTGAGATGGGCTTCAAGTAATTTCTTCTAGGTATATATGAAGAAGCAGAAAGGGCAAACATACATCACTATGGAAAGTGACACAACAGAAAACAGCAACACAACTCACTTCATGTCCAGATTATGAAGGGAAATAGAGCTTTTTGTTTATTTTAAATGGAAAGTAATATTTCCTCTTAAAACAGTAGTACCTTGATTCCTAAGTGTCACAGAAATATTCTTAGAGCACTCAGAAGTCTGTTGGTTTGTCGGAATGCCAATACCTCACCTATAGGCTTCACAAAAAGCTTTACATTTAACACTATTACCTGCTACCCAGATGACCTTCCCTCCAGCAGATAAAACCAAAGGACAGAAAGGTAATTTTTCCTTATCTTGTTTGCATTCTAGTCGATCTTGTCCCAGAACAGATTGTAGTCAGCATTAAAAAACGGCAAGAGAGACAAGAACCTTCATCTTCAAAGCTCCTGACGCGTGCCAGAAGCAAGCACGGTGCCACACAACCGTGCCAAAGCGGGAAGAAAAAGGCAGAGCTATTTGCTGGCCACAAGAGACTGCAGAAGGCACTGTCTGCTCAGCAGAAGCAGGTATTTCAACCATCCAGCTCAGGTAAATGTGTGTGTAGAGGTCTGCTTGCAGGCTTGCAGCTGGAAGCACAACTGCACTCTACAGATGCCTATGAAGAAATGCACCGTGGGTTTCAAAGGGCACAGATCAAGACAGACAGCACACTACATGTGTCTGGGAAATGAAAGAGCTACCATATACTTAATTACTGAAGTCTGGTATTTACCAGTCTTACCAGGTTATTTGAAAGAAGCTCTTTATGTATGAATTTCACTTATGTTCAACTAAGCAAAGCTAATCTAACAAACCCCAGTCCATTCACCTCAAAATGAAAATGTAGGCAGAGGTGAGCTTTGCCTGAGACCCATTTATAGCCCAGAGGCCAAATTCTGCATGGCTCTGTTCCCAAGTCCCTATGAACAGTGAATCTAGATGTACATGGAGTTAAATCACAGGTAACATGGACCAACAGGGAAAATCAGGCTAAGCAATACATACCCATGCTGCTGCTGTTGCACACTGTACTCACAAAGCCACTGCAAAGTGATTCACAATCCTGTACATGTCTGTAAGCAAAGTGCCTCTGTTTAAGTTTCATTTGGTTTAGCTGAAGGAAATGCAAGAGATGAGCTCAGCTTAATTTCTCTGAAAATGCTGCTGCTCACCTGTCTGAGTTTAGTAATTTTCCAAGGTAACAAGCCACATGTTTTCTAGTAATAAACCTCTGTGCATTTGTGGTTTTAAAAAGAAAGCCCCAAAACTTTCTCTGATGAAGATATATTTGTGATGATTACATTAGTGTCGTGTTTTTAGGTACCGAAAGACCTCCAGAAAGTAATCAAAGTTCAATTTGGTGACAGTTTCTTTTCATTTGGTTTCAAATTCATTTTATCAGCCCTAAAACTGTCTGGTCTAGCTAAATGAAATTCACTCCTGTCAGAGGAACCTTTGAATTGAACAAGCACACTGGTTCAATCTCCGTCTGTCATCTTGTTTTTTGTTGTGATACAGCCCTGAAAAATGGAACTCAAATTGTTAAAAGCAATACCATCTTCAATGTCCAAGTTTATTCCAGAATTATTTAAAAACACATTTTTCATGCTGTTGGGCATATTGAGCATAACACCAGCTGCAAAGAAAAAAGGATTCACAGCACTGCTATTGCAGCACCGAGTTTCACAGAGTCATAGTATCATAGTATCATTCAGGGTTGGAAGGGACCACAAGGATCATTTAGTTCCAATCCCTCTGCCATGAGCAGGGACACCTCACACTACACCAGGCTGGCCAGAGCCTCATCCAGCCTGCTCTTAAACACCTCCAGGGACGGGGCCTCGACCATCTCCCTGGACAACCCATTCCAGGGCTTCAGCACTCTCATGGGGAAGAACTTCCTCCTCACATCTAGCCTGAATCTCCCCACCTCCAGCTTCATTCCATTCCCCCTAGTCCTATCACTACCTGAGATCCTGAGAAGTCCTTCCCCAGCCTTCCTGTAGGCCCCCTCAGAATGAGTCAGAATGGTTTGGTTGGGAAGGAGACTGCAAAGATCATCCAGTCTGAGCCCTGTGCAGTCAGCAGGGACAAAATCAACCAGTGATCAAAAATTTAATTACTGCTATCATGTTTTGACCTTAATCAGAATTCAAAGCATGTATCACCTCTTAACTTATAGGTGCCCTTTGGAAGGTTTTGGTTCATCTAGAAGCCCAGTACTCCTAAGCCAACAGGAGCCCATGTGGCAGCACTCTGAGCCCAGCATTTTCCAGCATCCCAGACTGTTTTTAACCAACATCCCAATTTCACCTTGACACTGTGGAAAACGGTCACTTCTTTGGCCTACACAGAACATTCTCTGCTGAAAACACCTCAGCCTACAATCTTATGTCAACCCTTTTCAAGGTACCAGCATTTGAATGTCCAGGTCAGGATTATGAGCCTTTTTACCTCAACGTCTGCCCTTTGTGTCGGCAGTAGACGATGTTGTTTATGGAGACCACGCAAGTGTGACACTTTCTGTGGTCTTTTATTAATCCCAAATATACTTCCTTCCTTTAAAATGGGAATGAGATTTTTAATCAGCCCCCAAAAGCATGACACCCACCTGATAAACCTAACTGGATGATTTGCAATGCATTTAAAGCTTTAGAGCTTTGATTTGCTTAGCTGTGTGTATTCACCTAGATCAACTCCTGGACTGTGCCCCGTAAGAAAGCCGTGAGAGTGTGTAGGGTAAGATATTTAAACTCAAGAAATCCAGTGATGGTTTTACTGGGCTACTTCCAAAAACTTATCAAGTGGTTCAGCAGATGTAATTACTGCTTAGCCCTGCCAAAGCTTTGAAATGTGCCCATTAATTCAGCAATTCCCAATCTGTCCATCAGTCAGTCATACTTAAAAAATATGTCTGTCACAACTTAGGTGAAGTAATCTGTTGATAATTGTACAATAAGAAGGCATCTGAAATCTGAATATCATTTCTGAACTTTTTGAAAAGTCTTAATGACAGCAAACCCAAAGTTTATTTCACAGCAAACATGATTCTGAAGATAACTGGGAATATGTCAGAATATTTGATGCCAATTTAATTAAGAACAATTCATTCCAGGGGGGGTTGGACTTGATGATCTCCTGAGGTCCCTTCCAACCCCTGACATCCTGTGATCTTGTGATACTTTTTCAGAAGATAAAAGCAGAGACATGTTATTCATTTAGGAATCTGTTCATCCCTCCCTGTCAACTGCTTCCTTTAAAATGAACAAAGAAAAAGAAATGAGGTGGTAAATCCAATCTGTTCTCAAGTTCACAAATGATGGGTGAAGGCTATAGTGCTAAAGTACAAGTCCAGGGAAGTCACCTTATTGGCAGCTACCTTGGAAAGTCAGACTGTCCTACAATGGGCCTTTCCAGTCAAAAGGAAACCCCACAGCTACAATCAGGCACTCTGTGTCTAACACTCATTAACAGGGTAAAACCTCTTCTCTCTCACAACAGCCCAGGTCATCATCCCTTCAAGTGACATGCACAGAAATGCTGATGGTTACTAAAACATGACAGGGTGTTTTCTCCTGCTTTCTAAGACCAGTGTAGAGGAGCTAACAGCTGCAGAACCTGGATAACTGCTGAAATATGGATGGCCTTCTCCTTAAAGAACTAATATTGGGAAATGTGGAAAATGTTGCAAAGCAAACAAAAAGATGCAGTGAAAAACAAAACACAATGTGATGTAAAGGTCTCCTTTGATAAAAACAGGAACTGCTCCAAGAGGCAGCATCTTTATGGGAACTCAAAATGTCAAACACACCTCCGTGGGTCAGCTGACTCAACTTGTACCACCAAAGCACACCACAGAAGTTTCATTTAGCAAGATGAAGCATTATGTTTACAGAAGGCTGGAGAAATAGAACAATTTTCACTCAAAAGCACCAATATTTGAAAGCACTTCTCAGAGCTATGTGTACCATTCCCTTTTCTTTTGCTGATGTAGTCATGCAGAAATATTAATCAAAACAAGCAGCTTCTTGGCTAGGAAGCTGACATACTGAAGAAAAGCTCTGGTAATTAATAAAGGAATCCTTTGCTTCTTTGTCACCTGATAGTTAGCCATGTGATAATGAACGGGGGGTGTCTGGGAAAAGCCTGTAATCTTATCAATAGTTAGGTATTTATGGCCTCCTAAGTGGAAATTAGTCATGCCATTTCAGAAAGGAGGGGCAAGACAACTAAAGAAGTACTGTCTCCTGGAAGGACTGCTCACCGACAGCTGCAGCTCAGCCAGCCTACTACCTTGTCTCCAGCAAGGGCCAAAAGCAACAGGTACTGGAGAGCCTAAATACAGAGGAAACCTCGAGTGACAACTTCCCAGAATGCTCTCCAACAACTTATGCATAAGGTACTTCCTGAAACAGAGATCTCCTTCAAGTTTATAACCTTTAATAGACTTTTCTGTTAAATTAACTGGATGGCAATTTTTTCCATCTACAATATCCTGCAGCACAGGTGTTCTAAGCTATGCACTGTATGAACAGCTACTTCTTTTTATGTGCAGGTGTGTTTCGGAGGCTTAACTTGGCATTTGCTGCCTTCCTCTGACATCTTCTGGATCTTGTAGCAGATTTAACAAGTAATACATCCTTATTCAGTGTCTTCTATACAACGTGTAGTATCATTCTTAGAATTAGGGAGACTTAAAACCTGAACTTTCTTTTGGATCTACATCAGTGTCAAAAGCTTATGCAATCCCTCTCCTGAGATATAATAAATGACCTCCACTGCTGTAGGAACCTCAGCAAGTTCGAGCTACTGAGTAGACAATGTACCTCTGCTTTCCTGCTGGAAAACTGGGTCAGGGACAGCCCTGCTCCTGACAGCTTACAGAACGTGCTTTTGACAAGAGAAGGCTTACAAATATCTGCAGAAATATTTTTTTCCATAGACACGATGCTGGTGAACTTAAGAGAGAGGACAGCTTGTAAATGTTCAATTCTATTCTGAAACCTAACCACAGGATTCTGGTTCATCCTTGCAAAGCTGATCTGCTCCCTTCTGCACTCCAAACTGTTATGGCTACCATTTGCAGTAATACATGTGTGACTCTATTGCCATTTCTTTTTCTATACAATGATGATAACACTGCACTAGAACATGGCATCATCTTCACCAGTAGGACCGAAGTCTGTCTTCAGGAGCATGTGCATTTCGGAGAGAGAAATGAGCTCGACATTTTGGTCTGTCATGTTTTCATTAGTGTTGATGATGCACACACCAGAAATACAAACAGCTTAACTCTCATATCTTGAACAGAGTTCGCAGGGCTGTCTGCCAGAAAGGATAAAACACACATCTTTCTAAACTCAACAACTGCAGCCAGAAGCCAGCAGCTAGGATTCATACTCCAGTGATGATACTCTTTGACACCTTCACTCACCACAAACCAAGTGGGTTTTTTTGTTTGGTTTTATTGTTGCTGTGGGGTTTTCATTTGGTTGGGGTTTAAATTACTCAATATTCCCCAATATTTAACAATGCAGTGAAACAACCCCTGAGATAGATGCACTGTGTATTTTTACTGTGACTGTAACTAGCCAGACAGCTTAGTTTGATTTTGAGAGGCTTTGAGAACAACTTGTCACCCCCAGGTAAGGCTACAGTACAAAATCAGATTGTTTCAATTTCAACAACTTTTCATTTACTGTTTCTTTGAAATAATTATTATGAACAGTTCAAGTTGCAGCTCGTAATCTTCTGAGTTAATTTGTAGTGGCATAAATGAATTATGCATTTACAGTATTTTCAAACCCTCCTAATGCTGAAAGAACTCTGTGTAATACAAAGTGTGGCTTGAAAGGATTAAATACAGCATGTGGCACTTCATACATACACATTCGGACAACCTCCCAACCGCTGCCAACCTGAAGCATCTACACAGAACTAAATGATGCTGGAGATTTCACTAGCAAATGACAGGCTGCAAAGGGATGCCTAATATCCTTTGAAACCCAAGCTGAATGACTGCAAGCAGAGTTCCTGTCCTAAGCCTGTGTGTCCAGGATGGGTCAGTAAGTGCAGACAGCTGCACAGTTCCAACAAGCTATGTCGGTATGGGGAGCTCTAGCGAGGTACAAACTAACTCTGAAGATGCACCATCTTTTCTGCCTGCCATTGGGCTCCTTGCACCGAGTTTCAAAACATTTAGAATGCTGCCAAAACAAGGAGAGCCTGAGTAAACCTAATTCACATAAAAGGCCTGCAGTGAAATCCTCTGTGTTCCTTTTAATGGCAGTCTAAAAATAACAGGCAAAAAAACCCAAACCCTGGCAGTATATTAGCAGCCAATTTCGTACTTCCTTTAAAAATCACTTTCCTTTTTGCTCATAGCTGAATATATACCTCCCACAGCACTGGGACATCTTGTACATTTAATCAATCTTTGATTTTCAGATTATTTTTCTAACTCAGCAATCCTAGCCATTAGGTGCTCTTATCTAATCTCCAGCACAATTTTCCTCAATGGGTATTAGCCGGAGCTTTGCATTAGCTTCTCTAAGGAGCAGGATCAAACCCCTAGATAAGACCAACAGTGTCAAAGAAACTACTCAGGAAAATACATCCTGAATTTGTTACTGTGTAAAGGATACTCCACATCTTCAAATTAATATTTCTTTCTGAGTTATATGAAACCATAAATAATAACAATCACCAGAACAAACAGGATTAAAATGTTGATATCAGTACCAGATAAAGCGAAAATATTTCTCAGGGAGAAATAAGTGAGAGGCTTCAGCAACAAAATACAGCAGCACAGTGCCAAGCTGAACTTAACGAAGCTTGAGGTGTTGGACAGGATTCATTTCTGCTTCTGGTGTAAGTATGCACCACCTTGATTATCATTTAAAAAAATATTGACAGCTTGCCTTCTCATACCAATGCCTAGTAACAAATTCCAAATGTTTTGTCACATTTCTTGTGAGCAATGCCATCTGCCAGAGGTGGCATTTCATGGCTGTTTACCCTGACTCCCTCCAAGAATTCATCTGCCACTATCTAATGCTGCCTGAATAAAGGGGATTAAGACTCTGATGCAACAGAGACTATTGATAATTTGGTATAATTGGGAAGAAATGAAGATAAATGAGGTTGAGGATGGAGAGGCAATTAGTTGAGCTGCCTGTACAGCTGTGTTCTCGGCCTAGCTCCCCTGGCCTTTTCTTTGGTGAGGTATGTGCAAATTAAACATAATGACAAATACACTCTTCCCAAAGCTCTTTAGTTTTGGAAGCTTGAAGACACGATTTTCACATCTGAGATGCTAGGCAGTATTCAGTGTGAAAAATAAAAAAGAAAGAAAGAGTGCCTCACTCTGCAAAGCATACCTGTGGTACAGTGTCTTACATCAAAAGCTCTTGTGTGGCAGCGGGAAACAACAGTGGGGCTGGGTTTGTGGTTTTGACCAAAAGGATGAAGGCTTCTGCCTCCTGCAGTGCCACAGAGAAGCTTGATTGTTCCACAGCCCTGGATGTCTTTAGTATCCATAGCTGGGTCTCAGTCTGCAAATACATTACATCCATGTAATTGGTCAAACAACAACCCCAGAGTATGATCCCCCTAAAATATGCTTCTTTGAAATCCAGCCCCGTGTTTTGCACTGGGCCTCCAGTTTTCAAATTGAACAAGCACTGAAAAATATTAGTCAAAAATGTTGAGTGAAATGTCTAAAATAAACATTTCACTTTATGAAAGACCTTAGGAGTGATGGAATTTCAGTCACAACTTTAATACAAAGAAAGTTACCCAGATATGAGCCTTATTTCTAGGCTGTACTGTTCAGGTGAGGCCAGGTAATCAAGTCTGAACATCTTCAAAAGTGTTTAAATCCGAAGTGAAGATGGTCAGACTACAAAGCCCCCAGTTAGAAGGCACAAACCTGCTATCTGGTTTGTAGCTCTTCTTTCACATACACTAGGATACATTTGTGGAGATACACATTAAAATGTGCACAGAGTTTAATGCGGATGTACAAAACCCAGATTTGCCAGAAGAAACAACACTGCGTGTATCAGATGAGATTCTAACATAGAGTCATAAATGCCAAAGAATGTAAGATCCTTTTTAGAAAGCAAAGCAGTACTTACAGAGGCAGCTTTGATTTACAGACACCTTCCCCTAATTACTATGTGTATTTCCTGCTTTCATATGTACATGATCATATCTGAATGAGGTCTCAGATTAAAGTCTTCATTAAACTGCACTTTTTCCTGCATCCAAATTGTCTCCAGGTATTACAAAGATATTTGTTTTGCTTACTTTAAAAATGCTCCTTGGATAAAGACAATTCCCCTGTGCACAGAAAGGATTTTGGTAAGTTGTGGAAGAAAACTGTTTACTGCTTTAAAGGACAATAATTTAATAGATACATTTTGTAACGTGGATTTTCAGCACAGTTGTTTTGCAGTGTAGTTCTTTGGTATGTTCTCGGAGCTGAAAGCACTCGAAACGATCCCTTTCCAGACTCAGAGGACTTTGGCAAAGTACAACCTCTCCTCCTCATTGCTTTTGCATATGCAAAAGTTTTCTCAGCCTCAGCACTGCACTCTTTACCCCTACCCAGAGAGCAACCAAAATTTCAGATTAGCTTTGTCTAGCATGCTTTCTCATTGTGGATTAGATATCTACAAAAGACAACAAATAGTTCACCTTTTATGAGGCAGGCTTGCCAAAAGGAAAAAAATATTATAGTTTCCACTTAAATTTACCTTGGTTCCTCTTACTGCAGCTGAAAATTCAGCAGAGGTAAAGCTTTACACCACAGAAGTTTTTAACACATAGCCCAGAACAGGGCATTTTTTGTTAGGCTGCAATATTCAAATGGCACATACTACACCTCTGGTCTTTTACTGAAACCCTTTGCTCATTAACATTGTAAATGAGTAAAAATTCTTTGCTGCCCATCTCCTGGCTTGACACTTTATCAAAGTATTCCAAGTTAATCTTTAATCTTGTGACTGACTGTGTACAGTGCACACATTAACTGAGTCACACTGAGCAAGGCTTTGGCTTTCCACTGGGAACAAATGCCCGTGTCCTGGCTGGAGAGACAGCCACGACTCCCTCCGGCTCTGCCCCGCTTTCTCACACCTGCACCACAGCTGTACACACTTACCAACACTCATGTTGGCAGCCTCCATCTCCTGGGATCACACAGGGTTGAGTGCTCTCAAACAAAGCCAAAATACACGTCTCTGTGGGTGCTCCTGATGTGTGTCAGCATTGCTGCAGTCAACAATGCCCAGTCCAGCACTTGCCTTTTATTTTACGTTTGAGAAACGTGTGGCCCTTGCCCCTCGCTGCCAGCAGCAGCACTGGCTGCCCTGGGGAGAACAACTGCTGGCTGAGGGCCACACACTGCAGCCAGGAAGGAGGGAGAAGGCTGCGGCAGAAACCACAATGCACTGGGGAGACCCAGTCTGGGTCCACTCTGGACAGCGACCTGCTTAAGCACGGGAAAAGGGATCAAAACTCTTCCCTAACTCAGGAGGTTGCTGGACACAGAAAGGATGGCAGTTTCAAGAACACTTCCATGACCTAAAAGGTAGTAAAATTTCTGCATGAGCAGGTTAGAAAACAAAGAGAAGTGATAGAAGCAAACACATGAACAAATGCTCCCTGGCATGAATAGGACAAAGGCAGAGCTGCAAATGAAATACTGTGTTTTCCATGTTCATCTTGCTCTCATTTCCCACTTCCATGCTAAAATATTTCTCTAAGTCCCTCTTCTTTTTCCTCCATTTCAAACAGCCCTTCCTCAGAGGCAGGTGCTAATTCTCTTCACAGCAAAATCCAATACCTAAATCATAAAATGTGGCAGACTCCTGATGACTGCAAGGGATTAAGTGAAGCCAAGAAAATACAGAGTTTTTACAGAACCCCTTCTCACTGTTTTCAAAGCCTCTGTGCTTACAGCTGTATTAGGAGGCTAACATGAGTTCCGTTCTACCTCTTCTCGATTCTGAAACTCAAGACACATCCAATTTGAGTACAGAAGGATACAATAAAGAGCAGATCTTTGCTATTTTTATTTGTACCCTACATTGAAATGACTGCTCATTTTCCCATCTTATAGTGGTAGCTACAGCAGTATAATGTAAGATTTCTACAGACAGAACAGCCACATTACTGTGAATGCAAATGTGATTTCTCAAAAGTGAACCTGGAAAGCAAAGAGAAGTAACTGGAGAGGTATTTCTGCAATACAATAAAGCACTAAAACGTTCACACAAATATTTGTCTGCCACACCTCAGGTAAGCTTTTTAGAAGTGGTGCTGGAATAGTACAGAACTGAAGAATGAAGTGCAGGGAATAGCTGGCAGTGCCCTTACAGTGCCAGCTGAAAAGCATACGGAGTGCCTAACGGAAAACAAGTCTTTCTCAACAAATACTACCCCAGTCTATGAACTTGACTCACAAAGGTGTAAGTTGTGGCCTACCATGAGGTACTTGCATAAAGGAAGCTAGCACACAGATCTAGCTGATGATTGAGGACAATAGCCATGGATTTCAACAGCTTTTCAGAGCTCCCTGGTATATGCTGAGCACAACAATATCAAAAGGTTCATTCCTCTCTCCAGCACTGCTGGTGTCAAGGTTAATGAGCTAAAACTTGCTAAATTGATATTACCAAACTAATGACTTTTTTATAGTATACTGCATGGATTTTAGCAGAGAGGCTAATGTGGAACACTGCTAGTCGTAATTGAATCAGAAGTTACTGCATGTATACAATTAAGATGACTACAAGGGGAGGAGCTGTGAGGAAGTTGTCCACCTGGACACACCTGTACTGAAAGTACAGTTTCTTGAAAATGACAATTCCAGGACAAATCTGGCACAGAAGAGAAGGGTTCCAGCTGAACAGATGTGCAAGTTCAAGCTGCTGCATTTGGAATTTAAAAAATAACAGGAACTCCTTTAAAAACTACTTTCCCATCAACCAGACCATGCATTTGGTGGACTTGGTCCCTGCAGGGTTAATGGGTAGACTCAACAACCTTAAAGGTGATTCTCTGAGTCTATGATTCACACATTAAGACAGAAGGGAAATAAATGCTTGGAGTCTACATCCAAAATAGATGAACAAACAGCAAGGAAAAAAAAAAAAAAGAAGGGGGTATCTAATGAATCATCTTAAAAGGGAAGAAGCTGATGAAAAATAAATAGCATTTGTAGATGATTAAATTTTGAAGGTGAGATGTTGTGTAACTGCACCAACCATTTATTTCAGTGCCATAACTGCATCTAATAAATGCACCACTTTTTTTTAATCCAAAGTGAAGATTCACTGCTATCCAATGACTTGGGGTTTCCATTTACATAGTACAGGGGCAGGGTTTGGGCTGCAATTATTCAAGGCAGTTTTGAAGAAAGAAGAGCTGTTAGCCAGTTCCACAGCAACTGGTAACAATTTTCTAGCAAGAGGAAAATGCAAACATTTCTTCTACAGACAGTACCATAGAGTTTAAATTCTGAGAGGCTCATTAGAGATTATCCTCCTAAATGTAAGATACCTACAAGTTTCATGCCCTTCTGCTCAGATAGTATTTTCCTATTCAAGTTGAATCTCTCACTAACACAGAAATGTTATTTAACATCCACTACATACCTAGATACATTTGGCATTTATAAAAGAGTGAATTCAAACTCTCACTCATGCCAGCTGTTCCTAGTCTTTTCTAAAGGACTTTTCTCCCTGGATCTAGGATTTTACAGAGGAGAGGAATAAAGTTGAATTAATCTTTCAGAAGCTCCCTGCTTTATCAAAATCCAGAAGAATACACGAGGTGCTGCAAAGGAGGGAAGATATTTCTCAAGGATGAAATGCCAAAATTCTCCTTGCATCAAGTACTTAGAGACAGTGAATCAGAAAACAGACCCATTGCAACCTGCAAGACACTTTTCTTCCCAGTGCCTTTCAAATTTCCATCTGAAATGAGAAAGTAAACCACAATTTAACTATTATTGTAAGCCTTTAAGGGGGAAATGCAGCCTCTCATTTTACATAGGTGTCCCATGACATTAGCCATTGAAGATACAGCTGCCATACAGGTATGCTGAAGCTTCACTAGTCACCGAGTTTCACTTGTCTCCATCTCCATCCTTACAGTAGCCCGAGCATCTTCTTAAGAACAAGAATCTATTCCCATTTTTATATTGCACAAATGCAGAACAACCCCCTCCCAATTTTCTAGGTTTTAAATATCAATGCATGTCTGATCTTAAAGGCAAGCTCAACATTTATGCCTTGTCTTGGTGATAAAGTTCATGAATATATAATGAGGGTGGAACAACTCTGCCACTGATTAAATGTCAAAAAGGGTTTTATTGTCAAATATCCTGTAAATACAGAAGATATACAACAAAGAGCATTAATTGCAGATGGCTCTGTGCAGTTTTTAAAATGCACATAATCTAAGCAGGAAATGTTGATTTCCAGTTCCAACTATCAGTTTTAATTTACCTTCAGGATGTACCCCCAGCCAACCTGTAAAGGTAGAGTAACTAGAAAATGGCCAAACTCAGGTGACTGGAAATGCTTCCTATTCGAGGGCAGATGTTAACATGTTAAGAGTCTATACCACAAGCACAGAGGGCAGAACTAACCAACCTATCCCAAACTCTGGATCTTTGTAAGAATTTATCTAAACCTTTGGGAGTATGTAGAAAAGATACAATGTGAAAGTTTGGTCAGGACAGATGAAAGGCTGGAATAGCCACCCCCCTTCCCCCCCAAATTGAGAATGGGGCTTGACTACCTGTGTAGCTCTTCTGCAAACTAAATATTTTTTAAAATACAATAAAAAAGGAGAGAAGATGTAGCAGCTAGACTGCAATGAGCTCAGGCCAAGAGTATCCTGCTTCCAGGAAATGTCAGGAGATTCACACATGTATACAAGATAGCTGAGTGTATAACCAGAAGAAATGCTTTCTCCCTCCCCTGTTCTACTCTGCTGCACTGAGCACTGGAACAGCCTTGACCCAAGCAATGTGTTGGGTTGGAAACCAGCAGGATATGAATTACCTGGAGAGAGGCCAAAGGAGTGCAGTGAGAACTGACAGGGACCGAGAAAATCATCAGTATGAAGCACATTCAAAAGAGCAGGCCTGTTTAATGTAAGAGAGGGAAGACAGGAGACTCACTAATAGTCTTCTCTTGATAAAAGTCATGTTCAGTAATAAAAGGGAATAAAGGATTCTCTGTACCCATAGTGCTCAGAGCAAGAAGCAGCAAGGAAAAGCTATCAAGGAAAACTTAGGTTAAACATTAGGAAAATGGGCATGATTAGTAAGCCTATAAAATTAAGCTGTACAACTATCAGTCAGACAGGACACTCACTGGCAGAGTTCTTGCTTCACTGGCAGCATGGATAAGAAAACAAGTCTGAAAGTGCTGTTTTCCTGTGATACTGCATGCTGCAAACTGCAGCACAGAGCCTAGAACCAGAGGCAGTGCCAATCTGCAGGGTGACACAGCCTATCCTGAACTCTTCTGCCACTTCTAACCTCCATCTGATCCTGCTCTAGGCCTGTACAATGCAACATAACACAGCACACTGCAGGGTATGGCCTGGGCTGTTTATCCACAACAAAAGATCATGACCCTACATTATGGTCTCTCCTTGAGCTACAAGAATTGTTCAGGTGAAGCTCTCTCTTCAAGAAAACACCACAATTTGAGAAGATGCTGCTAATCTAAAGCCATGAGGTGCAGGCTTTCTGTTCCTCCCATGATGAAACATATACCTGCAAAAGCTAATACACAAAGTGACCTCTTAATTACTTCCCAGCTAGCACACTACTGGTTCCATTTCCAAGGTAATGAACACATTAAGACAGCATCTGGAACACGTACTGAAACTCCATGCATTTTCCCTTTAGATCGTGGACAAATTAGTAGCTTCAATTATATGTTGCCAACAAGATTTTCCTCTCTGTGACCAAATGGACCAGGTTTGAATATTCCTCAAGCAATCTTAGTAATTGAAATGAAGCTTCTAAAAAATTAAGAATAGCAAGTTCTTTTGAGAAAAAGATGTCACAGACATGGAAACTAAAGATTTCTAGCAGGCTCTGGTGGTAATGGAACATTTCCCCTCGGTCTGAGCCAACACTGTTGGTGTTTCATCATTGTGACTAGAATGATCTGATAAATTGCTGCTCCTGTGTACAGTTCAGGGCTGGGTTTTTTTAGGAGGAGTTAAAAACACAGACTACCCACCTGTATCTATTTTTAATTTGGTAATGACTGTACTTGCTAAAATTCTACCAAAATGTCACTCACAACTTTGGATTCCAGCTTTTTTTAAACAGAATATGGAGCAGAAAGCATAACCTATTATGCAAAACTGTCAGATGCTTACTTTTAAAATCACAGAAATTAATGCATAATCCTCATTTCCTTATGGATCTAAATCTTGGGAAGGAAAGCAGGACCTGCATGTGCCTAGTCAAGATAGGCAAGGTGCTCTATAAAAAGTAACGAGGCTCTGGGCGGTGCATGTCCTGCTCACCCCTGGAGTCCCTGCTCCAGAACTAAGAGCTGCCTCTTCCTTTGTGGGTGAAGCAAAGGCAGAATGACTGGGGACCGCTGTGACTTCTGTCTCATCAAATTCACAAATCAGCTAGACATTTAAACTGCGCCAACTGTTGCAAGCAAAACTGCTACTGAATCTCAGCAGCAAAAATGTCAGTTCAGGGCACTCTGCAAAAATCTAGTACTGAATCCTTAACTAAACCCCCAGATTATTAAAATGGGGTTTTTTGGGGTTAATGCTACTTTTCTGAGCAAGAAGATATTTCAAATGATCACACCACAAACATTCTTTCCTCAAACATAAACGAGCTGTCCATTAGGGGACTTTTTAAAAACATATGATTAAACTTGTAATTCAGGAGACTCCTGCTGTTGGCAGCTGTGTAGTGATGATATAGTGAGGTATAGTGATGATATAGTGATCAATGACGTCCTTTGGGGGACTCCCACATCAAAGGTAACATGCCAGTCTTCATCCTAACTTATATACACCTTAACAAGAACAAGAATGTTCCAGACTACATAGTGTAATTAAGGTCTTTAAGTACTTTTCATTGTTGAAACATCATTAAGGTGAGACTGAAGTTGACTCACTAGCATTAACAGAGGCAACCCTCAGGACTGCTTTTCCTAGCATGCTGGAACTCTCTGTGTGCTGGATCCTGTACATCCTTACCCACTCCAACAGGAAATCTGAACACACGGGTGAATCATGCTCATGCACTGTGGTGTTTAGACAAATATGTTACTTTGTGCAAGATGATAGGCAGACAAGATGCTGTTGAAACTGAGCACATACAAGGACCACAAAAAATAAAAGATGTATTGGACATATGGTACTTCACTTTCCTTGTTCTTTGGTAGCACTGTGGAAAATCTGCAGATCACTAAGCCTACTTCGTAGTGTTTTTGGCAACCCTAATTGCCAGAGACCATCTGATCATCAGTTGATGGTTTCTGCTCCCAGCACTGCTTTTGCTTTTTTCCAGCAATGTTTTAAGAGAAAATACAAAATGCATTTCAGAGAGGTAGATCTCAAGCACATTCTTTTAATTCCTTCCTTCCTTCCATCTTCCTTTCCTCCCTTTTCTTCCTTTCCTTCCTCTTCTTCCTTTCCTTCCATCCCTTTCTCACGAAGCATCAAGGCCGGGAAGGTAGAGATGTCTGCAGACATGTCACCTTACACCTGTCTGCAGAGAGAGCAGCTTCCTAAAGGACAGGACAGCGCTCTTGACACCATGGCCTCCAGCAGGCAGAAGCCTACTAAAATGTCTAATCTGGAACAATTCTTCCTTTTAGAAGTGCAGTGCATCTAACCTGTACTGATCTGAATAAAAGCTTGTGCTGAAAGTCCCACATTTGGTGCGTTTCTGGTAAATATCACTCTCTAGAGTGCTATCACAGCTCCTGCGACTTGCAGAGACACAAGAGACCTTGTCTCACTGAGGGACACTTCTGAGCAAGCTGCTTTCTTTTGGCAGTTGATATTGACCATGACTACCTGCTACTACTAACAAATGTGAACATTATAACCAAGGAAAAAAGGTAGCCTTGGCTCTACAGTGGCCAAGATGATTTATGACATCAAGACCCGGTGAAGACAACTAATACTCTAAAGGGACTGTGTGAGCTCAGCCTGCACTCACATCTTCTGTGCCCACTCCTAATTACTTCACTGACGACTGTAAAAGTGTTTTAACAGACAAAATTAATTATTTTGGATAATCCTTCTGAAATATGATATGCATTTTAATTGTATGCACCCTGCCATTAATTAAAGTTGCTACATTTTGGTGCATTAATTCAAAGATCCTATCAGGGACAAAGCAACAATCATAAGAAGACTGTTTACTAAAATTACAAATAAAGTTAAAAGGTTAATGTACTCTTGTGATGCTCTTAAAGTAATGCTAAAATGTTTTCATTTGAGTTTTCACTACACATTATTTTTCTGCTCTTTAAAATCAATCTCTTTGTTCCAGGAACACATTTCCTGTCAATAAAATGAAAAATGATATAGATTTAGGAGGATAGTGGTCTCAGCGTAGCATCTCTTATATTATTATTCCAGTATCATCTGTTACAAAGTAAGACCAATTCCCACATCTAATTACAAACAGGATTTCAGAGTCATTAAACAAAATACATTTCCATTAGTGCTGCTGTAAGAAGATAGGGGAAAAAATGAAGATTAGTTCATGCTGCACCTCTGTTTTCCAAGCTTTGAAGATTTAGACCTCTGCACTCAGACTATAAATTTGTAAAGGATCTGAAAGGTGACAGACATGTGAAAGCTCTCAATTCTACATGGTTTAGCCATACCATTTGCATTTTGTCATTAGTTTTCTCTTTTGCTGCATTTAGTTCTGATAGCAGATATGGCAAGAATCTAGAGAGGTTGTTTATGGCTATGCTGTGTGCACCCAGAGGTATTTTATTTGGCATTAGGAAGGGAGGTTTTTTGATAGATATGAATCTTCATTTTCTACGCTGAAATTGTTCCAACAGAAGTTAAGAAATCATTGCAAGAAATTCTGTCTTTATGAAAAAAAAAATGTTCTTTATGTTCTGGAAAAAAGGAGCAGCAGTTCTTTGACTTCAAATAAGATAACAGCCAAAATACACTGAGGAAGCAGATTGTGTGATATGTTGAACTGCTGAAATATAAACTTACAAGTATATATATTCTCCATTCATGAACATTTAGCAGCATCCAATTGTCATGAATCCATTTAAAATACACAGCTGAGACTCACCCACTCAAAAAGCATCTGCATAAACTACAGACCAGATATTTCATGAGAAGTTTTCTAAGTCTGTACAAGATAATACCTAAATTCACTTGACATTAAACTATATTATATAAACATCTGATAATTTCATCATGTGTGAGATAAGCATCAAAAATCTGGAACAGAAATTCCTCTCAAAGGAAAAGATGCCTCAGAGCTCAAGGAAAAGCACAGGGCATTTCAACTTCAGAAGCTATCTGAAGTCACAGTATCACAGAATATTAGGGGTTGGAAGGGATCTCAAAAGATCATCCAGTCCAACCCCCCGGCCAGAGCAGGATCACCTACCCCAGATCACACTGGAACATACCCAGATGGGTCTTGAGTATCTCCAGAGAGAGAGACTCCAAGTTCTATTTCCTTTATTAGTTTTAAAACTACAGCCAGAGCTACTTCAAGTTTCTCAGAGCTGGGAGTCAGTCAACATTTATGTGTGAATCATATACATCATATACATCTACTATATTTACATCCATATTCAAATGAACAAGACAGTTAAAGAACTCACATGCATTCAACAGGTAGAATCCATCTAAAATGGTACCTTAAAATAGTTTTCAGATAAGAAAAATGAAACCCTCCACTGAAGTTGTGGGTATCCAAAGCATCCTAAAGTTCTTGGTATTTTAGTTCTGCCCAGTGGTGAGGTAACACAGCAGAAACTATCACACTGATATTCACTCTCCCCAAAACCCTGATTTGCCAAAGAAACAGATGTATGTGCATCTTCTTTTCAAGCTCCACCCAGAGACAGGGTTCTGTGGGAAATTGAGAAGGCCCATGAAAGCCATCACCAGTAGGGAGAAACAGAAGAGAATGCAGCAGAATACAAAGAAGATACAATCAAAGCAAACAAACAGCTCCTCACTTCCTGGCTAATGTTGGAGGAGCTGTGTTTTAAAAAGGAAAACAGCACTCAACCTTCTCCTGCTGGCTCCAGGAAGTCCTGCCTTACAGCATCTGCAGGGAATTCATTGCTCTGTATCATTCAGCAACTGCAGACATTTTCTGAGAAGCACAATGGGTAAAGCTTTTAAAAGCCTCGGTGTTACATGAATGGCTTGGTTCCTTCACTCCATTTTCACTGAAGAAGAAAGCTTCCATTTCTTAGGTATCACTTGGAAGTGGGTTCAAGAAATTTCCAGGAAATCACACCTCCAAACCTATGTATGGCAAGAGATCCCAGAAGCCACTGTTTTTCATCACTATACTCATTTTCTTCAAGTCTTATGGCCTTGGGACAAGGACTCTCATGCAGAGCTTGTCCTCACAGCCAGTCACCTATGGGGCCATGCACACCTTCATTACCCAGAGGACAGGCGATACTGGAGACTTCAGCATGCTGCTCTCTTGCCTTTGTGCAGAGTTAGCCCTGAAGAACCAAGGCCTCATCCAGGGGCTTCACAAGTGCTTGGGTGTTTTTTTCAAGATGCACACTGTAACATGGCCCAGTCCCACTGCAGTGCCCAGTTTCCCCCAGAGAAACACATCCCAGACCAACGGGCTAACCAGGAGCCATGAAGTGCTCTGAGGTATTTTCTGACCTCCAGGAGATCTCTCAATCTGTATCTTTGTATGGCACTGACCATCACTGCCCCTGCTGGCTGTGCAGTAAGTGCTGTAACACGAGCCATAGTCACAGTACAGCATCGTCTGCATGCTGGAGGAAGAAGGCACATCAAGAATCTCATCCTCTTTCCTATTTATCCTGCCTATCCCAGTGCTCAGTCCATCTGTGTTCAATGGCAGTGGAGTAGCAGCCTCACTTCACTGTACTGCCCAGTTAACCAGGAGGTCCAGGGAGCCGCTATGTGCCACTCTCCACTTCCAGTGTGAAAAGCAACCAGCACAGGTCTGTGTCTGAAGAAACAGCACAGATGTCTCAAATTTATGATGAAATGTTTTAATGTATCTGCTAGGGCTGCAGCCAAGCCTAGTTTTCAGATGGACATATTAAATTCTTGCTTCAAGACATTCCTCCTGGCAGAAGGACAATGAAGGCAAATCAAAGGCATGCCTCACTAGCTTTCCAGTTAAGGCCAAAAACATGAACAGCAGTTTTGACTGGTTATATTTTTTAAATGGCACAAATGTTTTGTGCTCTTTGAATCAAATTCTCATCTTTGGAACAGTAACTCTCTGCTGATGTAACACAAAAATACTTGTTCTAACAACAGGAAAAATGACTTCATAGAGCCTGGATGGCACTCAAGGATTGGGGAAAAAAACCCTCTCTTCTCTGGTCTTGTCATTTTTACTCTTACAATAAAATAACAGCCTCGGCATCCTGCTTTTTAGCAGAAAAGACCCACCTCTTTTGACTTTTCAAGCACTTAAAAATTTCACAAGAGAAGAATCTGAAAAATGCTGACCGTGTAATAGCTGGGTATTCACGGTGGGTGGAGAACATGAAAGGTTACAATATGGATCTGTGCCTACGCGTTTCTTTTCAACTTGAGCAGCATCCTCCTGCTTCTGCTAACTCGGCAATCATACAGCTGACAGATTTCTGGGTTTTCTAAATAATGCATGGGATTTTCTTTTAACATGTCAGTGCAGAAGTATCAATTCTGCCCCTGTGTCGTTTGTGATGCTGATTTTCCTTGACAGCATTCCATTAAACCAATGAGTTTTTTCCCTCCTGATGGTTCCTTAAATATTCCTCTGAGTGATGTATTTGTGGTTTTTTAAACAGATTGTGAAGGATGTTTGCATTTATGAGAAAGCTGCATGGCAGGTACTGAAGGGAAAAAAGGATAAAAAGATAACCCTTTTTTCTTTTCCTTTTAAGAGCTTTTTCTCTGATCCTCATACACCAAAAGCTAGGGTGTTTTTCCTTTCTTTTCTGCCTAACTTAGCTCCTTGTCTGGAAATTAAGCAACAAGACTCTACATACAGAATAACATTTTGACTTCCTAAGGAAATACCACTGAAACACTTAGTACTGTTTGATATCTCTCCTGGGAAAGCAAAACACATTTATTAAATCATGCACGCTAACTCCGAAAGCCAACAGAAGGAAGGAACTGCTTTACTCTGCGCCGAGGCTCTGCACAAACAGGTACTCTCCTGGACTGCTGTGCACTGATCCTGCTTCACTCATGCAGCACACAGGATGTTCAGGCAGTATCACCAACACTGTACTTCACAATTTATCCTTCGTGTTCCAGTTCTATCACACACTTGTACAAATTACCTGCTGCCATGCAACTAAAAAAAACCCCTCTGGTTTCAAGTAAGTGTCACATTTCCCTTGGCAATTATATGCTAATTTCCAGAATACCTTTCATCTAATTTTAGCATTGCATGATGATGAAACAGATGATCTTTATAAACACTTTGTGCAACCAGAGAGGCTTTGTTTTGTTTATCTTATTTCTATAGAATGACAAAGCTGATTACATGGCTGGGCTTTGAAAGATCTGCACACACAGAGAGTATATCTGGCTCCAGCTGCCAGCTTCAAAGTCCTGATCCTACTCGTGTTCTAAAGTGGAATAGGAAAGGCCACATCACTCCTGGCACATATTATTACAGCATGACTTGCCTTAACTACGACAACCCCCCAGAATCAAGACAATCCTCAGATGTGTGCACTCATTGCTATCAAACCCTCTCATCTCCAAGACTCACATAGAATAACCCAAAAGAAGGAACAAGTTTAAAAAAGGCTTAAGAGATTTCATAGGGATTCATTTCTCCCGCTTCCAGACACCCAAGTCCCCATCAACACAGAGCTCTAAATTCAACCTTCTTTCCCAGGTCCTACAAGAAGATGGAGACAGACACTAAGCCACAGGGAACAGTTAGCACAGATTGGCTGGATGGTGGGGCCAGAGAACCTATAGTTCCAGATTAAATATAAGACTTTCAACTGCCTGAGAAGTTTGCTTCAACACTTCATATGATGAGTAGGAAGGTGCAAAAAGAACCTCTTTTCTGAAGAGAGATTGGAAAGAGGACATTAATGTTCAAATGTATAACAACATTCTTCCCAGCACTGTGCACTAATGTAGTACTTTCAGTTAAAAAATAGGTGCAGGTTTTTTTCTTGGTACATTTTTTCCATGGTTTCAATATTGCCTCTTGCTGTATTGTTATTTAGAATATACCAGTGCTGAGCTACACCATCACCTAGATTACTGCAGTATCACGAGAAGGAAGGAGGTAGGATCTGATGGCAAAAACATACCAGCAGGGAAGTGAGCGGCACTTCCTTAGACACACTGCTAAGATTCAGTTACACATCTGCAGTTTCCTAGAAGGCAATAGCATATCTGAGGGGTTACAGGCAGTAATTCTGAGAGTTACAGTGTTCAGATTATAAATTGCTAGCATGAACTCCGGCTTCAGATACAGAGATTCTCAGGAAGCTTCCACCATCATAGATGCGCTCAGAGACAACGACACTGGGGAACAAAGTAAACACAAAATCATTTCATATTAACTCTGACAGGTATAGACAGGGATTGATATGACTATGACAAGACAGCCTCACCACTTCTTTACTAAATGGCCTGCAGAATGATACATTCCCAAAATAAAGTTTCAGGACTTAATACTGATCAATTATCTTTTTAATTCCAAACAAATGACAGCAAACGAGGCTATTCCACTCCTCTTTCAGACTGGAGGAAGGAACACATCCTAATGGGAAATATTTAATGGTGATGTATCATAAGCTTGCCAAAGGAAGTCGCTGTGTAACCCTGAGGTAAAACCCCAACAATCTCTTCAAGCTATCCTCTACAAGCTGCTTTTTAAGTACAACAGCAATCCTTCAAGTCTTTGTTACAGTCAAAAGAAAGTAAGAATCAAAATCAGAGGAAGTAAAAGGTCCTCTGCTCTGTACATTTCCGATTTGACAGCTACAACTATAATCATTCAGACATCTATTTCCCACAAACTCTCCACAGCCATAACCTTTAGTGATTAATTATAAAGTTCCAGGAGCAATAGTACACAGACTAATTTCCTAAACCAATAAAAGACAGAATTTCTCATTTGGAGCTAAATGAAACACGAACAGGTTGTTACTCATGCTGAAATCTAGATGCAGAGTCATGTTGCAGCCATTACAGAAGCTATTAAACACAACCTCAAATCAAAGAAACTGTAGGTCTCTCTCCTAAAATAAAATGTTTTTCTCACTTATGAGGCTTCTGGCTCCTTTGCCCTCTTCCTTTTTAGTTCTTCTTAGTAAAAAAAAAATAATAAAATAAATCAAAATTCAATTTTCTTTTTCATTTTGTATGCCCATTTTGGCTTTAGTAGCCATGTAAACTGTAGGAGTCTAGAGCAAGACAAACAGTTGGTAAAGGCTTCCTGCACACAGAACTACCACGGTGTTCTCCTCCTAGTAAATCAAAATCAGCTTCTAGACAAAGTGCCCACTCTCTTCCTGTCCATCTCAGTCTCCAGTGAGTTCCCTGCAGTGATTGTTTCATAATCCCTCAGATATTTTTGTGTACTGAAACGGCTGAAGTTTTATTACATTCCCTTTGGTTTTCCTTTTTGATATATGCTGCCGTACCTGCTGAATGCAAATGGCTAAAAATGACCCTCCAAAAGAGGGAAGTCATGCATTACAAACATTACCCTAATGCTGGTGGTGCAGCTAACAGCCAGAGGAGGAATGGTGGTTTTTCATACGAGGAGTGGTACTTCTTTTTGTTCAGGACTTCTTTCCGCCCGCCAGCGGCACTGCCGCTCTCCGCAGCACGCTCGCTCTTGGCAATTTTACCAAATTAGGCAGTGAAAGGGGAAAAGAGATGAGAAAGAGCTTTACATAACTGACACCATCTCCTCATCCTTGGGCCCCACTGTAACTCCAGTTGAAGTCAGTGGGAATTTTTCCAAATAATGAAATTGGTATTGAGTCAGTTGTAGAACTCATTGAATTGCTAAACCAGAGAGCTTTCATTTAATATGCATGCTCTTGACGTACTGTTGAAAGGCTGGTAGGATAGTCCCCCATAAAACTTGTCAATGAGGTACCTAAAATAATATTATTAATGCACTGTAGATTCTCCCCAGTGAAGTACACAAATTTTGCCTTATTGGGTAATACAAGAAACCATAAGCATTCAAATCAGGGAGCCTTTGTAGAGCAGCTTTTCACCCCCCAGTACTGTTCTGTATGAAGCCTCCTTGCTTTTCTGTAGGAATTCCATCTTCAGTCATATTTCCTAGCTTTCAGTGAAACTTCACTTTGAACTATAGACAGACTCTAAGAGTTCCACACACTAAATATGCCTTTTCAGTGCCTTTTTTTTTCTGAATATGCACTAATTAATTAGGGTCTGAGAGGTGAATAAGAAATACATATCCTGCAAAACAGAAAGCTGGGGAAGGGTTTAATGCATGAATTAGGAGGCAGATTTCTTCCATACAGATGAGTACACAGAATTAGCAAAAGGCAATACCACTTTTGGAAAGACTGCTTTGTGCATAATTTGTCACGAATTCAGTTCTTCCTTTAGAAAATGAGTCTAAGACCTCCCAGCTGCTGCTTTATTGGTCTAATAAATTAGCATTTTGATGGTACAATGCATACACACTATACACCATCCAAGTAAGCAAACTGTCAGAGCAGGATGCATGTGTGACTTCAGAGATGTGTGAATGCTGATGGGAGAGCTGAAGGCAGTGAGGGATTACTCTGTGCCTCTGGTCTTGAATTGGCAATGCAACAAAGGATGCAGACGTTTCCAAAGTGGTAAGAGTGTGCTCTAGGACTGCTTGTGGCAATAAAAGAGAATCCTAGTGAAGCTTCTAATAGGTATCTCAGAGCTCTCTGAGACAAAATCCTATCTATCTTATCCAGGATCTCTACACTATCCAAGTGAGAATCTCTTCTATTCACCTGAAAAGGATATGAGAATAAACAAAGAGATCCTTTTCAAAGGACCCCTTTCTAACTTAAACTTTGAACCCTGTTCCTGTGGCCCTAGGACTCGGGGAGCCTAGTTCAAGTTGCAACCAACCTTTATAGTAGTAATGCTTAAGGTCAAGCATGTGTTTAGTGTTAGCATCTTCTACCCAAGGTTATCCCAGCCAGATAGGCCACAACAAAGGTTTATGATGACTTTGCTTCACACCTGTGGTTGCAAATATTAATTCAATGAAAGAGCAATGCAGAACAGCCAGAAAGTTGGTGAGTTAGCATTCCTTGCTTTACCTTTCTCCAGAGAACTGCAGAACCCAGAGAGAGTTCCATCAAGCTGATGTTTTGGAAACTTTCCATCATTTACAGGCAAACTCTACTCACTTTATTATTGCTTAAGGAGAATTCTTTCTTACTAGAAATGCAGTTAGTGAGCATCTTAAATGCTAATATAATTAAAATAATCTTTCATCAATATTTTTTAAGACACCAGTGAAGATGGCTGTTCAGAGCAAAACCAGAGGAAGGGGTGCAGTCATTTTGATTTGGCGTTGGCAGAGCAAAGGTTACAAAAGAAAAGAGCATGTGGATTTGAATAGCTGTTTGGTTGAACACCTGGAGCTAAGAGCTCCCCCACAGATCTTGTGCCCAGCATTACCAACCTGCGTTAGAATTGAGCTCTTCGTTCTCTGATTCGGTTCCGTTTTGACTCCCCCCACCATGAAGGCTGTTCATTGCCATGAGTTTCATTTTCTGTAGCTTCATAGCCTCTGCCATGGCAGCTGCTGTCAGACCTGGGAAAATATGAAGAAAGAAAATGCAGTATCACACCATTCAATACAGCCCTGAAAAATGTTAAGAGCAAACCAGCTCTTTTCAGCCAGAGTGAGTCCCCTAAACTTCATCCAGCTACTTGGAAATGTTACCTGGGAAACCACCTTGATTTTAAAGTTATGTCAGTAACCCCACTCTAACTTTTAGGGTTTCTTTCATTCTTTCAGCTTTTCCTTACACACACACCCAGCCCAGGTATAGCACAAAGAAATATTTATTTAATGGTATCCATTTTGATTAGGCTTTTAAATATCATTTCCTGCCACTTTGATCATTTTGCCACTTTGATCACTTTCTGGTTGACTTATTTCGCTGCTACGGAATTTCCAAGCACACCAGTCAGAGCCAGTATACTTTTCATTTCAGCAGCTCCAAGCTGATTAACATGGAACAATCATGGCTCTGCTATTAGATTACAAATACATATATATTATTTTGTCTTTTCCTGCAGTCTGTGGGTTTGGATTAACATTATTGCTACTGGAAAATGTTACACTGGAGAACTTGTTTTCACCTTTAAGAGACCATTAAGAACATAAAAAGTACAGAGGTAAGGTGGGGTGGGGCAGGCTGGGGAGAGGTGGAGGGGTAAGTGGCAGAATATATTCAAGTGACTAATCCAAGTTAATTTCCAATAGTACAAGATAAGTAAAACAGCATCAGGCTACAGGTTATCATTATCTTCAGATTTCTATTTGTTATTTAGATTCCAAATATCTTTTGTGGCAAGAATAAACCTTTTAGGCTACATCATTTTGGCTGGTCATCCTAACTGATAAAAGTGTTCACACACTTACTAGAGAAGATGAAACAGTCTATACACTTCACTTTTTTTCCTAGATAAGGGAAGAGGGATTACTCTTTTGAGTGAATTTCACATTATTTTCAAGAAGTTCAAAACACAGGCATCAGCACCTGTGTGACTTGCCTGCCCACCTGAAGATCTGCACTTTTGCTCCTTCTCTGAACCAGTTCCAAGGTTTGAGGCACAGCCAGCAATAAACTATTGTCAGAACTTTTTTTCCACTTTATACTTCTAATCCATTTGCAAAGAATTCACATGTATAGAAACACAGACATCATTTGGGCTGGAAGAGACCTTTAAGATCATTGCATCCGATCCTTAACCCAGCACTGCCAGGTCACCACTAAACCATGTCCCTCAGCACCACATTTACATCTTTAAAATCCTTCCAGGGATGGTGACTCCCCCACTTCCCTGGGCAGCCTGTTCCAGGGCTTAACAACCCATTCAGGGAAGATTTTTTTCCTATCCATTCTAAACCTCCCCTGTGCAATGTGAGGCCATTTCCTCTTGCCCTTTTGCTAAAGTGTTATCTAACATGACCACAAGAAGCCATTTGTGCTACTGAAAGGCAACAAAAAACCTGAGTCTGAATGCAGAGCATTGTTTCATTTCCAAAATACATAGAGATGAACCAAGATCCCAGTGGTAAATATTTTCATCTGAGTTTTGACACTGTAAGTCATAAACTTTACTCTAGGTTAAATATGCAGAAGAGTAAAACAACTCTTCCTAAGGAGACTAACAGAGAATGGAAAGTGAATTCAGACCTTTAGTAAGATGCTTAGTGAAAAGACAAGACACAAAAATTATCTGGGGCTCTGGATAAAAAACCCAACAAACAAACTTCTACTGAACAGTTGTTTCACAAATGTAACGAAGGCAGAAAAGGTACTGAGGAATAAACAAGAAAGAACAAAAAAGTCCCAAAGTCACCATGATGCCGCCTGCAGAAATTAAAGGTAATTATTCTCAGGCATTTTTGAGCTCCCTAACCAGACACAGCTGCCATGAGGACAACAGCCAAAAAACAGTGATGTATCAGAAATCTATGCTGTGCCATCTGCCACACCAAAGTCACTTTACTTCAGCATTTAAAGTTTAAAGAGTAAAGCACAGTCCTAACGTCGAAAGTACTCCAGCCTGATGATCCTGAGCAGTCAGGCAGAAGCTTGGAGCAGATACAGCCAATACAGTTTCCAAGGTCAGCATCAGCAAAGTGTCCTCTTATTCCCTTATTGCCCAGTTTAGATAATTTCTTATTTGAACCTGATAGCAGTAAAAGCCCCAGAATCTGACTGTATGAGGCTCTTTAAAACACTGTACTAACTCTGCAGCATTTCTGAAAGCTAATAAAACTGAGGTTAAAGCAAATGGTTTCAGCAGTAAGGGTGTGCTCCTGATGGCAATGACGGAAGAAAGCATACAGCAAATCACCCGCTGGCATAATCTTCACTTAAGGCTACTGCTGCGGCTAACGCTACTGAAGCTGCTACTTAATTTAACTATTAATAAAACTCCCTTCTATAATTGACTCAGCTCTGGCTAGCTGTGGCAAAGAGAGCTATTCTTCAACTGATTTATCTAAAGATCTACAAGGAACTGAAGAATGATTTCCATCCTCTTGGATGAATCATTATCAGCAGCAGAATCTCACTTAGAGCACCTCCCTTTGAAAAACACACTTGCAAACTGCCGTAACATATATGTCTATTGCTCTGCTTCCAAAAAGGGATCACTGGGAAACCTGACATGCTGGATTACATACTTCAAAGCTTCCCTTTTTCCCCCTCTCCATTTACACTTTAAATTTCCCTTCCTCCAGTTATCTTCTGCCAGCTGTGATCAATCACTAACCACCCAGGAAATGAACTATGTACCACTTATTATCAAACACGTACAACCTTCACAATGCTAACAACAACGAAAAAGCCCAAGTTTCACCCCAGCTGCAATGATTTGTTTTCAAAGCTGCTAGCAACCATGTGGCCTGTGGAGCTTGTCCTACTAACAGCGGCCCAGAACCCACCAGTTGCCTTGGCTGCAAAGAGCAGCTCCTTGAAGAGCTGATAGGGATCTTTGAGCGAGACACATCAGCGCTAGCACAGAATCTCAGAGCCATGTTCTGGGTCAGCTCTCTCCATACGTGAATCCTGATTACAACTGCATAACAGATTGTGATGGGGTGCACTCAGGTACACCTGCATCGTGCATATGGCAAAACAACAACTGCCATTAGTAATCTTCATTCTCCAATTCCAGTTTTGTCAGGACACTGTGTACTCTCCCTTTGACATGTCTGCCTAACTCTGCTGTGCCACACAGACTTAGCCCTGAAACAACCCTCCAAGGACGCACAAACCAGCACAATGCTCAGGTTGCACTTCAGTAGAATTCTCTAGCTCTATTCTGAATCACAAATAAAATATACATAAGCACCAAACAGTTTTCAAATCAAGGGTTTAGATCCAACTTAGGACCATATTCAGGCTACCCAGCATGGGGAAGACCTGCTGCTTGTGGGGCACTGCAGCTGGAAGAGACCTGAATATACAATGAGGCTTGGTGAGGGCTGGACCCACTGAATACATCCTCGGCTCCTAAAGCCAATGTACCCTGTAGTACTTGAGAGAACATGAAGACCATCCCTTGCCTGAATCCTACTAAAGTTAGTGGTTAATTGTTTACTCAAACATCCCCTATGTAGGCAAAAACACTACTGAGGATTATTTCCTCGAGAAATCTCATGCATTCTTCCAACAAAGAAAAGCATTTTTACTGCATGGCCCAAAGATCACAACCCCAGGGTCACTTGTAGTATATCACCCTCAGGGCCAAGGCAGTGCTGAACCCAATCACTTCCCCAGCAAGGTGCTGGGAGGACAGTGTCTCTTGCCTCAACTTAGCATCACAATGTACTCATTAACCTTGGAGACACAAGCAAACAAAACTGAGCTATGTTCCCATACAGTGCTACCTAGGATGTCTTGTGTGCAAGTGAATTTTCTAAGTTTAACTAATGTCCAGTCACTGAAAATTGGATTTTGATGGTGAACACAAGGACTCTGAGCATTTTAAGGTGACCCTGAGTGTCTGCTAATCTTGTGCTCTAGCTACAGCTATTTTTTTCAGTTAGGTAGACTGTGCTCCTCCTTCGTATTAGTTTGAAAGCTTTTCTGTCAAAACTGTGAACAAGAAAATTAACTAAAGGACTACTATGAGTAATCAAATCTTGAGGTTTGTAATTAATTAAATGAAATGGTGAGTCAGTGAACTGAAGAATGGTCTTATATTAAAACAAAACATTTAATTAAATTAACAGTCAACACACTGCAATTAATAATACTCAAAAAGAAAAATGAAAACCAGTTTAGCCTTGCTGTACTATTTCAGTCTAACAGTCAAGCATTGTGCATCAGCCTGTCTGTTATTTGCATTCAAAAGTGCTATGGGTCAAGCATGATGTGCTAAAACAGGAATAACGAAACATCTGGCCCTATGAAATGTTAATACCAGACACCATATTGCAAACACTGCAAACAACTCTGAAACATCCAATAAATTAGGCTTTGGAAGACTGAAAAAGGATGTCCTTTCTTTCCCACTCTCTTCAATAAGGAAACTGATATAAATACATAGATATAATGTACTTAATGTTTTCAGAATGCCTGAAACAATTTACTAATTAGTTTAATCATTCACATTGAAAGATGGAGACTTCTCTGTAGCTGAAATGAATCATCCTTGTTTAGGTAGGTAAAACCCAGCTACTAACACAAAGGACAATGAAACCAAATTCTTTGACTAAGAACTTTAAAATGACAAAGTGTTAGAGCAGTTTGCAGACAGGTCCAAATACATCAGCCTTATTGCTGCAGACTTCTTCTATTCTGTAAACTGACCTGACTAGAAACTATTAAAAAAGTTTTAGTTGTAGGCATGTTCTGTGTCCAAAGGCTGCTCAAAGATATCCTGGCTGCCATTGCAAATAGCTCATAATAATCCATCAGCACGAAACATTCGAAAGAAGAACTCAGCAACTGGCCACTGCAGGCAGAGGATGGGAACTCAGCCTAAGCGCTGCAGCACTGAGCTTCATCACAGGCTAAAGTGTGTGAGTATTCACCCCAGGCCCTGGGAAGACACTTTGGAGCCCAGACTCTGCTATATTCATTTGACATCCATCTGAAAGACTGGAAATATTTTTAACATAAACATTTTCTATCACATCTCTGTACCTGAGAGGCCTCATATCCTTTATCCACATAAAGACCTGTCAGATTTCATGTCTGAACTCTGTTAGAAGTGTACAGACATTTGAATCCCAAATTTGTGCTTACACCTACGTTAACATGAGCACTCATGTCCAAAGAGAGAGCAATATCCATCTGCACATTTTAGACTTCAGATCCACAAGGGTAGCTTTTATCTTATGACAAACAAATTACCTCACAGAAAGGAAACAGAAAAATCAGAACTATGAAGAGCACTGAGAGGGTTACAATAATTTTTTTTCCTTTCATTCTTACAGTGTCTCATGAGAAGTGATTAATTTTGTGACATTTCCTGCTCCTTTTTACAATCTATGCCATGAGAATGATTTGTCAAGACTGTAATGCGTAATACTTTTAGTATGCTGCACTGCTGTGACCTTTATCTTCTTCTGTATATTTGATTGACTGACCACTCCACTTTTAATCTACAGGTTTCAGAAGATTGAAGCATACACGAGACAGACACATCAGCCACTGAATTATTGTTGAAAAGATCACAATCACTTCATACAGATCATCTGAATGTTCTTCAGTGCATATCTGATGCAATTTTTGCAGCCATGTCATTGAAAATTTCCAACACAAAATGAAAGCTCTTACACTATGTGGTGTACTTAAAAAGTGCTTTCATACATCGAGGGTGACAAATTCGTGCTATAGGACTCAGATTTCAGTACAGATAAGACAAGTTAAACTAAATGCCCTTAATCATCCAAACTCTCAAATGATCTGCATATGACTTCATGTGCTCTCATAGACTAGAGATCACAGTTCTTTTAGACAAGAACTTGCAGAATTACAAACACAACCCAAAACACGTTGAATTACTTCCAGAAAGCAACGATGAATTTCACCTGCAGATAAAAAAAGATTAACCCCAGAGTGCTAAACATTCACAAGTCAGAGGAAAGACTACAATGGTCGTTATCATCAGCCCCAGAAGAGAAACAGACCTTGGGCACAGGGATGCTTCAGTGTTGAGACAAAGCAAGACACTGGCACATGGTGCCAGCACTGGGCACTATCTTGCAGTGAGGCAGCCCAGGTTGCCATCTCAGACTGAGTTCAGTCATATTCAAAAGAAGCTGGACTGCCAATGTCCTGGAAAGCTCACACACAGAGCAATGGATGCACTAACAGGGCTTAATGGCCACCTTCTCTTGGACTTCAGAGTTCACTGCATATGCTGCTGATGGCAGGATTTAGTTCTCCATTCTGAAATACACTTGAGCTCATGGGAACCTAAAATTATGTCATAAATGCATTTAAACCTAATAGCCCTCATATTCATCATGGACATTCTGTAGCATCTCTATAATCACAGGAGTTTGTCATGATGCATGTTCTGCCATCTGAAATTAGAATTGGCTGTTGTTATTTTTCACTCCATGTTTAGTCCTTTCCCATTAAATCAGTTTCTGTGGGTTTAAAGCACTTCTCCATAAGCAGCAACCACAAGGAAATTGCTGAAGTTTTTGGAGGTCCTTTTAGATAAGTACCAAAAAGTTTGAAAGCTTATCTGGAGTTGGCACAAATCTCTCGAGTTTGTAAGATTAATTGGGCTGGAAGGTCTTCTGAGAATAAGGATATCTTTGTGAGTGATTTCATGCCACTTCCTACTTGCAGCTGGAAAATACCATACAAACATTTTTTTAGTATCAGATGGCACAGCTCCATTCTGTCCCAGCTGTCCAAAATCACAACTTTAAAAACAGTGTATTTCAAGGATTTCAAGTGAATACCAAGTTCCATAAATTCATCATGCTCCCGTATTGCAGATGTGACCTCAGCATACTGTCAGGATCAGCACTGCTAGTACAGACTGGATTGCTCAAATATTAGCCCTGTGAGCTGCTGTTCAGCTGGACCAGCCTGACCAACCCCATGGGCTTTCACAGATGCCACTGCACAGGTCCCTTACCTAACCCCTCTAAGAAGATGAAGTTTTAGAGAGGAGAAATGTTACTGCAATCCTCCCTCTGCTATTTTCATGGATTTGGAGCAAATAATAATTTCATGCTATCACTCACCAAGCCACAGACAATAGCAGTGAGCTCCCTCTAAACATGGCAACTGCACCACAAAACTGCTTGCAAGCAAATACTGAATGGACTGTTCTCCACTATGGTTCACACTGGCTAGAAGGAGGGAAAACACTTTACAATTCTGGAATCCAAAATACCTTTGAGCTGCAAGCAGTTTTGCAGCAATCCCTCCACAATCAATTTGAAACTCAGAGGGATGGTTTGAAAAGCTTAGGTTCTTTTCACCAAAACTCCTGGGAACAGACCATCAGCTGGGCTGCCATCTAGCGCTAGCTGGCTCCTCCACTTACAGACCTTTGCAGAATCATCCCCTACGGAGGATTTCTTCCATAGGAGCTATTTTGAAGACCTCTGGCAGAACAGAAACTGAATGCTATGATAACACAGTTACTGCTGGCTCTTAACTACTTAAGGCTGAGAAAATTTTGGCCAGTTCCTAAAACCCACAGAACCAGTATTGCTTATTTGATGAACCACAACCTAAGTGATGAAAAAAGGGAGTCCAGGCTCTCCTCTCCAAATGACATTTAATTAACAGAGCCTCAAAATATGCAAGTTGAAAAGCAGAGTCACGTAAGAACATAAATTCAAAGAATATTCTTCTGAGACTTCTAACCACTTCCCAATTCCAACTGGTGAATGAAAGCAAAATATTAGCACTTGAAGGCAATGTGAAATACCACAGCTTATCCACAGTGAGAAGTATTTCTGGATGGCATTAGGATAGTCTAGTAAAGCAGCAACTTCTCTGGCAAGTGAAAATTCAGGGGAGAGCTCCAGCTTTTACAATTACTATCAACTTGACAAAAGATGCACAAACATTACTTCAGGTTTCTTGGAATGTTCCCAAATGAAATAAGGGAGCAAAGCCTAAACTCCAGATCTCCACCTCCTCAAGTGGGGACTCTTTCTCCCATACACTTTTTGAATGACAAACCTCTTGTGGTGGGGGGTTTGTCTTCTTTTTTTTTAAGTTCAGGGAGTGGAAAATGCACCCATCCCAAACAGTTATAACCTGGTGCTTCTCACACTCAACAGCAACGTAGCTTTTGCCACAAAGTCCCTTTTGGATTGATCATCTCAAGTAGAATTCTGTAGTGAGTCGGTGCCAGCGGTGTGTGTCAGCACACACGTGCCGTGTACTTCTCCTTTCTAAGAAGAAAATGCAGTATTTTAGGGTAGTTTATTTTTATTTCAGCAGGGTTTGGACAGCAATCCAATCAGCCATGCTTGGGAAAGGACAGGGTTTCATGCAGCTTTCCAGCAAATTTCCAAAACAACCAAGTCAGGCAGCAAATGCTGCCCAAACGCTTTCTTGGCTCACAGCTGAGTTGCTGCTTTGGGCTCCTTCTGCAAACAGGCGATGGATAAGTGAACTTCTGATACTGCAAAGGACAAATGAGGAAGCAGACCACAGGCTGAAGGAACCCAATGCAACTTCCAGCTGTGTCTAGACCATAGGTGAAGAAACACAAAAAGCTGCATTTTCCTCTGGGGCATAAATTGCTGACTATTGATGACACAAGCAGAGTGTGCATGGACCATGATTACAGAGGAGCCTGTGCCTTAACTTTTTTTTTCTTCTGAATGTTCTGATCTCTCCGTTGTTTTTTTTAGCTAGCTTCATACAGTTTTGTTGAAGCTTACTCATGCACATTTACTTACACAAATAACAGAGGAGACAAGTAATTTAGTCCAAATAGGTTAATATTTTCTTTGTTTATGAAGTTATGCCAGAACAGCTATTTCCATGCAAGGTAAAGAACATTTTTCAAAGCTGAAAAACTGACTGGAAGCTTATTTTCTTGTTCCAGGTGGTGAATAAAAATAACACGCAGAAGATGAACTACACCATTTTGTAAATCTTAAAGGATGTGTCTCTACTCATTGGTCAAGCTGAATTAACTTGCAGCCTCCAAGCCAAATGCAGGCTCACAAGAAGGAGAGGAATAATTTAGTCACTGAATTGAAACACTCAGTAATCTAAAATTATGCAAATATTCTCTTTGCCCTTGCAAATCTTTACAGATAAATCCTACTGGTCTATACTCCCAAGTTTGTATCACCGGAGCCGTTTTATTTCCTCCAAAGCTATGGCAACAAACATTTTTAGCTTAGGTTTTGTGCAGCTATTTCAGTAGTTGAAGTACATTCAGATCTTACAATAAATTCACAAGTTTTTGAGTTTTTTATATTCTAATTAACTAAATATACTTCAAACAAAGTCCAAGATGTACTGAGTTTTTGGGGGGGCCAATTCAAACAACTATTGCAGGTATCTATACACCTTGCTTTTCCAGAAGCCAACATTATGTAAGTGGCTCTCTGCAAGCATTCCATTTTAAATTGTGACCCTCTGCAGTGCTCAGCCATTTCTCAGTATCAACACTGCACTTTTTGTACAATTCAGTAGTTTATTGAAGAGCCACATTCTGTTTCTTCTACAGATACTGCTTTGAAATTAATCTCTTCAGCATTTATCTACTAGGCCCTTTAATTGAGATTTCCCTAACAGCGGCACTGCATTGATAAGAGTGGATTTAACAGTATAGTTATTGTGGATTAATCAGTAATTGACCAGCTCACTATGTTAAACAAATCTTAACTGCAGATTTATTCCTGTGTATAGCTTTAGGAACTGCTATGTATTGAGGAAAGGCTTACTCACTCCACAGCCGAGAAGCGAATGGGAGACGGTTAGGCTTCCCTAATGTGTAGGAATTACAGTTAACCAAGAAACAGCTTTATAATTGCATTCAGGAAATAAAGGCTGTAATATCCACAATCCTATCAGACCTTATTTCTTTCAAAAAGCCACTAAAGTGCTCATACTTGTGAAGAAAATTAACCTTTTTACTGATTAATCAGTAGGTAGCTTTGACTGGTGAAGAGAAAATTGTATTACAAACGAACAGCTACCTGTTATCAAATTACAAGGCGTTTTCATCAAAGCACCAAAAAATGCAGCACAGTGACCAGCTAAAGTGTTTCCACTGACCTGGGGGGATTTTTTCCAGTTAACAGCTTCTGAAGAATGCTTCCTTTTGATTCTTGTCTCTGACACAAAAATGATTGTCCCATTTAACCACTGTTCTATCACATACATCAGAGAATCCTATTTACTCACACACTGCTGGCACATTAAAACACAATAGTGTGATTGTCTCGGCAAGAAAATTTTAAAGATTGACTTTTTTTTCTTTTTCTTTTTCTTTTTTTTCCCAGGAAAGGGAGTAAGATCAAAAGCTAACTTTAATAGATGTTTGACTAAGGTCACACTCCTAGGAAATGGAACACTGAAGATGAAAGAGAACAAACAGATTTGGCTTTTGATCTCAGCCAAATGCATTTGGCATTGTTTAGGCTTTTATAAAATACTTCAACTTTAGGCCATATCATGACTAAAATGAATTGGTTGAAGTCCTGAGGTTTTAGTAGTTCAGTCTGACATGGACCAACATTTGGGAAAATTTCTCTCTTCAGTAAGAAAAAATAACAATAATGAAGTACTTAAGTCCAGGTGAAGCCTCACTACTGGTGCTAGTGCCAGGCAGGCACATACAATTGTAAGAATACATTTTCCTAATCCTCGTCAACTTTAAGAACTACTAAAGAACTAGAGCTGTTAAATCAGTACCACTGACACTCCTAGCAAGAAATTCTAGGGGGAAATGTAGGGAGGTTTTAGAATGATTCATATAAAACAAATAACTGTGTTTCTAGCCAAGACTGCCTATCAGATCCTTTTACCAAATTATTCAACAGCTCTAATCCTCCTAAAAGTACCGTGGGCAGCCAAATCCATGAACTAAACAGCAGTAAGGGAGGAGTGGATTACAATCAGCAAACTATTACTTTCAAATTCTTCAGTAATAATAGTGCTTCCTAACTGAAAACAACTTGCTTAATTAAGGAAAGAGCTGAGATAACATTCATTAAAGCAATATGCCTCAATTATTACTATTGTTAGAAAAAATTAATTCTCATTAGCCATTAGAAGCGCTGCAAAAACCTAGAAACCACTTAGTAAGCTACAGTCAAAATTTACAGAGGAGTTTCATCAACTCAGCCCTCTGACAAAAACCACTGATGGCAGGAAACGCCCCAGCCCCAGGCTTCCAATTTTCCTTTTAGAGTTTTGATAAGAATTAATGATTTATACCACAAAATATATTCAAATGGAAAATACTGTAACTGTGCTAGGCAAACATTTGGCCTTAGGAACTAAACAGAAATTTTACAGACAAGGGAAGAACTTCCTGATCTTACTTTCAAATGCTGGTATTTCTGTACTAAAAGAATGATCAAGGATCAAGAGCTGAAACTCCAAATATAAAATGTCAGGTATTTATCATCATTAAAGGAGAGATACCTGACCACAAAACCTAGAAGCAACCTAGGGAAGAAAGAGAAGATTTTCCATATACTTCTCCACTTATTACAGTACCTTTTCTCAAGGGCCACTTAAAACAAAACATGAAGGCACAAGAAGCCTCAGCCTTTTGCTCTCCAGCATTTAGCCATAAGTTTAACCACATGAAGCAATAACTCATTCTTTCTTTATATTATTTCTTTAAAAGTGAAACTATCACAGGCTTTTCACCCCCCACCCCCACCCCTTTTTTCTTCTTTTTGAAAAAGGGGATGGTTTATTATTCCTTTGTATGTTCTTATGCACCATACTTCTGCTGCTGGGGCAAGACGCATGATTTGCTGAACCCACCTGCAAGCTGAAGATCCCTGCAGACCAGAAAGCCCAGTAAGCGCAGGTCTGAGCCTCCCAGGTACTGAACACCTGCCCCCAGCAGTATTTTAGCCATGCCATTCTCACATATTACAAATATGCACTTCCCTTCATGCATTGAACCCACCTGCAGGTCCCTGTTGCACATCTAATAAACCTTTATGTTTCGCAGCACCTCAGTTATTTCTGTTTACTGTCACCGAAAGTCACCTTCGGCCAAACTGGGATCTTATCATTCACGTTCTATCCAACCTCAACTGCAAGACAGTAACAATCAACATGACTGCAAACCCAATGCTTGAAAAGCACCACCTTAACAGGCAGGGAATAGAAATGAGAAGGAAAAAAAAAGAAAAAGAACAAAGTTAATTCCAACCAATACAGGAAAGCTCTTCAGGAGTATCAAAATCTGTCTGCAAGGACAGAAAACATTGGGAATACACTGAGGATGGAAGCCATCAAAACAAACTGGATATTAGCTCAAGTGTAAAGATGTACATTTTAGAGCTTGAGGTTGTGTACACACTCCTTGTCTGTCCTGCTGACATAGAAGTAGGATGCAGATGCAGACTATGAGAAAAAACATGGGCCAGTCACTGCTGGAGCTTCCTTAACTGCTGCGGGAGGAGATGTGCTAAACCCCTATATGCCACAGGAATGCAGGAGAGGCCAAGGCACAAATGAAGACTTATTTTATGTATGCATACATACATACATATAGATATGCACACACACACACACACTTGTACATGGAGGGTGTGGTTTTTTACATATATATAACTAAAACACTCTATATACATAATGCATTCCTTCTCAGCAGGTTCTGCTGACGAACAAACAGCACCCAAAGTGTTTCTCCTTTCAATTTTATTTCCTCATGCATTGAAACCTGACTGTCCTTGAAGACAGGAGTATTTTCACATCTCTTCCCTTAAGACACTAAGCCTACAGAACTTCAATAAATAATTTCCTTTGTTTCAGGAGCTACACATGTGCTCTTCTGCAGCCTCTGTTCTGACTGAAGGAAACAAAAACATACAGCATTAATTATACAGCAGGTCTAGTCATCGCCACAATAGGTCTTGGTGTCAGTCCCATTCTTTTCACTGCATTTTACAAGTTTCCTGGAGAAGGTCTGAGTTTATTTGAAGATTAAACTACAGAATTCATTGCTGCTGGAATTTCCAAAGAAAACACAAACCCAGCAAAAAAAAAAAAAAATCCCTGTATGGAATAATTAGAAATTTACTGAATGACAAGAGAAAAAATGATAATTAAGTCAATTAGTAGAATACTGCACAAATAATTCAGATACATGGTAAGCAAAAGTCTCTTGAGTCTTCCAACTCCTCTGCTGGTGGGCTCAAGTTTCAAAATACTGCACTCCTGAAATAATGAAATAAAGAAACCTTTCACATCTCCTGCATCTGCTCCCGGGCAAGAAAAGGGATTGGGTAAAAAACAAGAGCGTATTTAGGGGTAAAAATTAATTTCTATCAAATAAAATACGTAAGAATATATAGGAAAATAGTGCTGGATTAATTTGGTTCTGAGTAGGCATCTAAAAAGACCAGCCCTGTCTGTCGGAGCACATCCCCAGACTGATTTATGTTACGAACACTGAGCTACTGAGATAGGTGCTTATATATCACATTTTCTAAGAGGCAACATGGGATCACACCATCTGGTACAGAGACATCAATAACTGCACCTTTTACAAAACAACAGCCAGAGACCATAGAATATCACTAGGAGGTTTTCTTTTCTTTTCTTTTTAAAGACAGGAATTTTCCCAAGTAAAACAGTGGCACAGAAAGGTGCACCAGGACTGCACCCAAGCCTTGCGGGCAGCAGCCAGAGTCCTCAGCGCCCTCACACCAGCCAGTTGCTGCCAGTGCACAGACCTGCAGTGACAGGCACGGGCAGACAGAAGCACTGGGCTGCTGTTGTATCAATGTTTAAGGTAAAACTTGAGTTTTCCTAACAGAATAATTTGCACTAGATAACATCATAGACAAAAATACTTAATTAGATTAAAATGTTAACTAGTTCCATGCTGAAAATATCCCATGGAACTGTTTTCTTCTCAACAATGTAAAACCTGGAACATATGCTGCTGTATTTTGCTTATTTATTGCTGGAAGGAATCCACCACGCAGAAGAGATGCACTCTCACAATGTATGCATGTCTAGACATAGACTGAATTTGATTTTCAGGACAGTCCAGACTCGGCAGCACTCGGAACTGCAGTGATGAAACACAACTGCATCCAATGAATTTCCCTGCTGTTCTTAGGGGCTTAGCACTAACACCTCCATAAACAGCACTGTATTATGATCTGTATTATGATCGTGTATGTGTCACAAAAGCATGAACAAACTTTCTGCCAGTTTTTCAGACAGCAAATTTGCCTGGAAGCCTTGGAGCTCCCAAACCTCTGGAATTAGGACTGAGTCATACAAGTGACAGTGAGGAAGAACATATTTTCATCCAACATCTGTGAAACCCTTCAGGCTGAGCAAAGTGAGAGTTAGCACGTGAACTGAGTTTCTATGTCAATTTTGTCGCTACAAGCAAAATATTTTAAGACTATAGAAACATAATCTGTAACCACTTCAACATGCATCGCTGTTGTTATTTATTAGAAGCTACATTTAGGGTGGAATTGAAGCATGAACAAGTTCTGGTAACTAGATGTAGGCTCCTAACATGGAAAAAAATTGCCCTGCACAATTTTAAACACAGGTGAGGAGAGATTTTCCTGTGTGCATACCAGCAGAACAAGATTTTGTTCTGTTATACCTGGGACAGGTACCCAGATTCACTGAATTTTGTCCAGGAGACTAAATATTGTTTTCCTTGAGCAAAAAAAATATTTAGCCTCTAGCTGTAAGTGCAGACAACACACTCTGCAGGAAATTAGTTATCTTTCCCTTCCTGAAAGAGCATAACATCACCAGTGATGAGCTGAAATGGTGCTGTAAACTGGTGCACAAATAACCAATCCGTTAAGAGTAATGCCCACCAGAAACCTTGGAAACTGGACAGCCTACTGCCTGTCCTTAGTGTCTTAAGTCAGTATGGAAAAATGAGAGGGCAATGAATCCAACTGGATTTCACTTGGCTTTACTCACAACTTCCAGTTGCATTCCCTCACAGATGACTAATTGTTGTCTTCCATTCTTGTCTTTTCTATTTGGTCAAACTGAACAGAAGGCAAAGATGTCTATTGTCCCCTGACACATTAGTATTCATTATGGTGAAAAGTAAATGAGAACTATTTCATCTTCAGAGCACTATCCTAAGACATTAACACCTAATAACAATATTAAAGTCGCATTACAGGCCTGTAATCTGTGGCAGTAATAATGCTGTCTAGTTTAATAAAAATACACATTAAAAGAAATATTTTGGCTATCCACTTTTAGGAGTTTGCAAACAACCTTATTATCAAGTTGAGGAGACTTCAGGATAGTTGGAATTACATTTTGAGAGCAGCACTGTTGCAGTCACAGCAACTTGCTTCCTTTGCCTGGCTTACCCACCCTCTCTGAGAGAGAAATGAAGCTGTTTTACCAAGATTTCTGATGTCAACACTTCTAAAAATAAAAGAAACACAATAGAAGTTGTTGTGGATCTTGAAATCAGTAACTAAGTAAATAATCATCATGAACAAGAGCCTAGGACGTCTCCACATCTCCCCCAAACATCTGCAGCACAGCCAGGACCTTGCTCACTCCTGAGACATCCCCTTACCAAATTTTTATTGGAGTTCTACCCAAGGGACCAACTCTGTGAGAGAGTTTGTCACGCAGTTCAGCAAACATGCTAATTACTGTGTAAATAGGAAAGTAATCTTTGAAGCAGGAGTCCTGCATATCAAAGATTTCTGGCCAAAACAAGCTGGCATTGGTTAGTTGTTACCAAACGTGGCACAGCGGGCGGCACTGGATACAGTGACGTGCTCCTGACACAGTTCAGTGGAGAGTGCATTTAGAAGTTAGTAAATAAAGTTGATGGCTGTGAGAGCTGCCCCTTTAATTTGCTAAAGACTTTGAAAATGTATCATACTAAGTCCTTGCTGGTTTACATTCACAAAATGGAGTGTCAGCCTCAAAGTTTCAGGAGCTCCAGCAGTCAGACCTGAACACATTCATCTGCAGGCACTGCCTTAGCCAATCAGGTTTTATTAATTAAGCTGTTTACCAAAAGCAAGAAATACAATAAGCATATTTTTGCTGTTGGCTTCACAGACAGTGCCATCAGCATTTTCAGAGTGCAAGGTAGTCTCACTTTGTGTTTGTTTTTGGCTGACTGATGACATTCCCTTGCCAATAATGTGCTGCTGCTTGCTCTTTTGTCTTTTTTTTTCAGACTGGCAATTGCTAGATAGAATTAACTGAAAGGTTTCTAAGTAGTATTCCAGCACTCCCTTATTAAAAGAACACAAACCACTCGAGAAATGGAATTCCCCTCATTCTATTTTATAAACTTTATGGCTCCTATTTGCCCCTTTTTTTCCCAGCTGCTCTCACAGCAGGTGGTGCTCAGACACAGTGGCAGATGACACACTAGATACTATCAATAGCAGGTGATGGCAGATGAGGTGAGCTGGTACAAAGGACAATGTCTTTCATTTCAAATTTCTGCTCTTTATCTTTCTTGTTGGCCTGGACTTGTGCATCTGATGAATGGATCAGCAGCTAGAATCTGGATGAGCAAATGAATAAGATGCACATCTCATTCCTCAAACCATAATGAAAGTCATTATGAGATTGGATTCATGCATTGAGATGACCCAAGAATATGTTCCTGCTTTTTCTATATATTACAATTTAGTGATCAAGTGACAGCATGAAGACAACAAGCACCACCCGCTCCTGACTGCTGGGAAAGCAACTCACACCAGGGTGGTGCTACTCGAAGCAGGTATTTAATATTAAAGGCATTTGAGAAATACATAAAACATGATCCAATCATATTTTTGAATAAACAGCTGCTGACAAAAGTGACAAAATGGAATTTCATGGGCAAGAAACCAAAATCTAAACTGACTTACCAGCAGTTGCTCAGTCCTTCCCTGCCCCTCCCCTTAATTAGCACGTGATGAGACCACAGACCCAACCTACAACAAGTATCTGCATACATCTGAGAGAAAAGGACACTATTATTTGTGTCTCATTGCCTGCACACATACCCACGCCTCTGTGTTGTCAGAACTGAGCACATTTACTGTAGGTACATTTCACTCCTCCAGAGTTACCATTAATTACAAATTGTAGTTGTGGTCACCAGTGCACTCTTTACATTCAAAAACCAAATAAACAAACCTGAAGCCACACAATATTATTGCAAAACCTAGTTTAAAACCTTTGAATGAAGATTTTTCCACCAAAACCCAGCTTTTTGTCAGAGGAAGAAAACCCTGGGCAGCAAAGAAGGCTGGCTGCGATGGAGTGAATATGCCCGTGACACCTGCCCCTGCACAAATGCAATGGATCTGGAAATGTGGGCAGCAGTGTGACAGTGGCATACAGCAGCATCTCCACCTCTCTCCTGCCAGAGCTGTCCTTGCAGTAACTACTCAGTGCTCCCTCAGTCAGAAAATCACAGATTCATACCATCAAGTCCAGCCTTTAACCCAGCACTGCCAGGTCACCACTCAGCCATGTTCCTCAGCACTACATTAAATGATCTTTTCAAACCCTCCAGGGCTGGTGACTCCACCACTTCCCTGGGCAGCCTGTTCCAGGGCTTGACTAGCAAGCAGGGGAGACTGACTTCCCATGGATGTTACTCATCTCTTCCTGCAAACTCATCTCAACAGAAGAGCCCAGGCATGAAGCCAAACCTTGCACACCTGTCTGCACACTCAAATGCTAATTAACCTAAAGTTACCCTCGAGGCTTCAGAGTTCCCCTTGACACATCCAGAAAAGGACCAAGGTGAGTATTAACTTCTCTTGTCATAAAAGTTCTCTCCCAAAAAAGAGCACTTCAAAAATTCTTGAAGGCCTTTATTACCTCTAGAAGCTGCAGGTGGATCATTTAGTGGCATGAACTGACAATTGTTCGGGAAACCTATTCACTTTCTTTGCTCAAGCCACGTCAAGTTTGCTCAAGCTTGTGTTTCCTCAGCCAGGCCATTAAGTGATAGAATGATATTTAGTGGGTAGAGAACCATTCCTTCATTCCCTCTCTCTCATGATGGAAAAAGATTGAATTTTCTTTCAATTATTAAAAGCCAAGAATAATGATACCCTAAAGAAGGTGAAAAAGTACAACAAAAATATATATCAGCTCTTACAGTCTGGACAATGAAATACAAAACTATGATGAAGAATGTCCACGATCAGCACATAATTTATTGATTGCCCTTTCTCAAATGAAGGGCCATCAGCTAGTTTAAAAGTAAAATTATGTGCTAAAATAACAGCAGAGAGAGATAAAAATTATGAGGGGGTCATGCAAGGGGAAAAAGATGTATTTTCAGCAAAGATTTTTAAATGAGATGGAGAGTCAATGAGGCAGAGAAGTACAGGAAAGCCCTTCCATGTCAGAAAGAACCACTGAAAAGCAGCTTCTTTTAGCATTAGTTGGGAAATGATGAGTGGCAGCACGGGAAAGAGAACTAAAAAAGCAAAGTAGATGCTCCTGAAATAAACTGCTGTGGTCCTGCTTTTTAGAATGTCTATTAATTACATTAGCATAATGGCAGGTGTCTGAAAGGCCAGACAAACCGGGGAGAGTTAAACAAATGACTTGCTAAAACGTGGTACCGAGTTATGTGACTAAACACCAGCTCAGGTTGTATAGAAATCACGAACTGCAGTACCCAGCTCTGCTGAACACAGAGCTTCAAAACCCTCCTTCCCCTGGCCAGGCCCAATCGCTGTCCCCACTGCATGTAGCCGTGCTCCACATCAATCTCTGTTACCAGTGTTACTGCCACGATCTCTCTTTCCATGCCAGGGACCTGCAATTTCCTGGTCACTAGGTACATCTGCTACCAGCTCATTGAATTCAGGGTCAAGTGAGGAAAAAACAGGTGAAAGAAAAATGGCAAGCACTTGACCATGGAGATGAAGTTCAATGAATCTGCAGCGAGAGGCAGAACATTTCACATAAACTGGAATAAAAGGTCAACTTTTAACAGTGCAACTAAATAAACACTGAGAGAATCTACCAGGGCCATAGGATGAATTCTCCATCATGTGATTTCTTTGAGCTGATACTGATTGAGTTTAGTTAGACATTAAGGCTTAACACAGGAAAAACAGAGTGACATTTCACAGCCTAGATGAGACAGAGGACTGCAGAGATTAGCAGTATGGTCCTCTAACACATCCCTATTTACTCATGCATGCAATCCAAGAGCAATCCAAGACCACAAGACCCCAACTGCACTGGAAATGAAACCTACCAAGTGTTGGATTCCTTGTGGAAGAGTCAGAACCATTGCAAATGGTGAAGCCTTGTGGTGTGTATAGCATGGAGGCAAACAGGCTGTTTCCCTGTGGCTGGAGTTTTCCACATTTATCCAAGATAATTAGCATCCTCATCTGGCAATAAAGTTGCATCCTTGAGGTTATTTTAATGCACCTTGAGACTATGATACTGCTCTTGAAGTACGGACTGAAGAGAGTTTATGCTTGTGTCCTTTACACAGGCATGTCCTGTGGGTCTGCTTGGTGTTGCAGGTGTCTGTGCAGGGGATGTTTCCAAGGACACACATTCTCACCAGCATCAAGCTGAGGTCTGCATCGCAGTGACAGGGGTCTGCAGGAGCCACATCAGCACTGAGGGCATCTGCCTGCACAGCCCATGGTGATTTTGGATCAGTGCTCTGCTCATCCCTGCTGCCTGCACAGCACACAACTTGCTCCCTGCTCTCCACCACACAGTCCCAGGGATGAGCACCTTGCACACTCCATGGCTTCCAGAAGACACAGCTCGCTCTGACCTAGCAGTTGGTGTCCTGCCAAAGCATCTGAGGATGATGTAGAATAGGATTTCTGTTCTTAAAACACAGCATAACTATGCTAACACTGTCACCTCCCATGTACCACTGGGGACTCCCCTTTCCTGCACTGACTCACCTGACTTAGCAGCAATGGAAACAGAGCCCACATTATCAGAGGACTATCAACCACAGCAGCTCTTTTGGTGTCAGTTTATTCTAATACACCAATCTCTAAATTATGGCCTCCTGATTCAGCTCTCCATCACAAGACACAGAAAGCAATATCCAGAGTCCCTCCTCTAAGTCTCAGCCTTTCACAGTTACACCCTAGAGAGTCCAGCTGAAACACTAAATGCTATGAAATCTCTCATAGTGCCATGCTCTTGTAGAGTATTGTATTAATTCATATAGAACCTTGCAGGGAAGTTTGGAGCACAGGCAATGGGGCTATCAAAGAGCATCCCTTCACATATTTCTTGAAGGTTTTTCCCCTGAACTGTCAAATGCAACTAAAAGATACAAATTCCTTAATTGTGAAATCATGTTTACATCTAACATTTTATCTATGAGAACACCTCAGCTCAAGCTGCACTGCAGAGCATCCACCATTAAGGGCTCAAGGTGCTGCGCTACAATTGCTCCAAGTCTGCCCTGACTCTGCTAGCATGGACACAAGGATTGCAGTGGAAGCACAGAGGACTGCATTTTGCAAGGATGAGCAGCTGATGAGGTGTGCTAATTAATTTCTAGGTCTATCTAGTTTAAGCATCCACAATGATTGGACTTCAATCCTTGACCTATAGAATTTTAAGCATCACTTCACTGGCACTGGAGATTTTGTACATAGACAAAATACACATTCTGCATGACTTCTTTGCCAACAGGAAAGATTACTGAAGATTTGTTCAACAACCAAAATAGAAAATCCTTGCAAACTCAGAACTGTCAATTCAGTTTAACCCTGGTAGACCTGACTCTTGCTCAATACATCAGTAGATATAGTGGGAGTGGGTAGCATAGTTTAAGTGTAGTTATAGTCAGACTAACAGTTTCTTCTAAGAGTTCTTATCATTGCTATCAGAAATAAAAACCTGTAATTTCATGTGCTCAGTCTACTCTCTCCTATGTCTCTTCCAGTTAACAGCTCTAAGCTTGTCTTACTGGATGGAAAAGCCTGACAGAAATCTCAGAACAAGAAATTGCCATTAGCTTAAGCAGAAATCACATCACACTAAGGAATCTCACAGAACAGCTGAGGTTGGAAAGGATCTTTTTGAAGATCATGGAAGTCCAATGCCCCACTTCAAAGAAGAGTCTCCTGAAGCAACTGCCCAGGACAGTGTCCTGACAGGTTTTGAGCATCTACAAGCATGGAGACTTCACTGGTCTTATTTGTTTCTTTTTTGTTTGTTGTTGTTTTGGCTTTAAACAAACCCCCACACAACACCACCACACACCACCAACCTCAACAAAACAGAAGAAAACGAAACCTCCATGAAGGTGAGAAGGAGGGCAAGCCACCTGCCAGGGAAGAAGCATACACAATACAGTGGAATTTCCCAGCTCTCCTTGGGAAAACATTCCTCATCCAAGAGCTGATTGTTCAAACTAAAAATTGGTACTGAAAGTAGGCTAAAATTCCACCTGAAAACAGAAAACTTAGTTTAAATAAGGAAGAACCACATTTATGTATCAAAAAAAAAGGGTACTGGCTTTCCTACCCAGCACTAGCAGAAAAATGACAGTGTGCAGGGCATCAAGCCAGATCCCAGAGATGATGAAAGCATTCACTCAGTTCTAAACATTTGTCTGACTCTGCATGAACCCAAGAAAACCCAAGTAACACATGAGAAAGAATGCTGTGTCTGTAACTGAACTACCACTATGGCCCCTGTCCTTGTCACTAGCTCCAACACCTTTGTAACAACATGACCACGCAAGCCCCAAACCTGTGCTTTGACTTTCAAAGTTAGCATTTCAAATTAATTCTCTCTCTGCTTAATTTCCATTTATTTGTTAGCAATTGCTGTCCAGTGGAGCACGGCCCAGAAGGCTTTTTATTTCTGAGACATCCATCAAAGCCCCAGAAGGAAGTTACTCAGATATGTCAGCACTGCAAACAAACGTTTTAGGTGACAGCAGAGGATCAAAACCGCTCACCTCCTGTTAATAACCAATGACTCCAACTAATGCCATACAGTTTTTATTTTAAGCAGCAGTATTTGTATGATAAAATAGGTCATTTAATTTCACGCCCTTAAATTGTGACTACAGTGAACTAATTTATCCTTATCCTTACTGTGACATCCCTCAACTGGTGACAACAGAAATGTGCTGGGAACACACCGTGCACACCAGCCAGGGAAGCTACCTGATGCTCAGAAACCAAGCTGAATAAAGGGGCAGCACTTAAATAAAGCTCAAGTTCCCTTCTGATAGGCTGTCATGATTGCTGAAGAGAAAAACCAAAATAATTAGCAAAAGATATTACCCTGGGATGGCACAAGAAGACTACTAAAACCCACATTGCTCACATCGTCGTACAGATGGACGTCCCTGTGTGTATCGATACATAGATAGGAAGGGCTTTAACCCCATGGAAAAAGGAGAGAAAATAGACTTCAATACAGCTGAGGTCAAAAAAGGCAGACTGAATTTATGATCCTCCTATGACATTCCAGGTCAAGAGCTCCAAAGTTTGTATTTCATTTGTGTAACAGAGAAAATAATAACAATGGATCCGCACTGGCTGGCTCAGAAGGGGAAACAATGAGCAGACCTGTCCACAACCTGTATCCTAGAGCATCCCCAGTGCATTTATTAGGCAGAAGTTACTGCAGCAGCAGAAGCTGGGCTTAGGAAGGGCACACCTGGTTATTAGAACCGGGGACAGCAATTAGCCATGCTTCTTTCTGTGGAAATGGTACCTGCAGCCTGTTTAGCAGCACAGATGATTGTTGCCGTTTCAAGATTCCATGTTACATCTTTAATTGTGGGCATTTAGCAGACTGCCTCTTACTATTGAGATACTGCTGACTTTTATTGTCAATGTGTCCACAGGACAAGGCTAATAATTACTAGCACCAGAAGCAGCTTGTGGTTTTATATTACATTGAGGTAAATTACACTGGAATTAGAGTGGATTACTTTTATCAAATGGGGAATAAGCTGTTAATTAACTCCCCGCTGTAGCAATCTTTTTCTGAGCTTGCAACTGTTATTAGCTCTAGATTAAACTGTTGAATTAATTTCCCACTTACTTACTATTTCAAGAGTTTTTAATTTACCTGGCAGCAGTTTTAATGGGAAATTGTATTAGTGAGCATAAATTGTTTTTGGGAAGGGTAAACAGTTTGTGATAATGTTTATTAAGTCGTTTTGTTTGAGCAAAAATATAATTGCAGTTTTAATTAGTGCATGGTTGTTGGAGTATTAGGTTTGAGATTACATTATGGCATTCTGAGAAAACAATCGCCCAGGTAATCCCAGCATTTATGACTGAGAGCAAAGAGAAAAGCTGTGTCAACACTGCTCTGCCTCGCGAGGGTCCACACGTGCACACACACACACACACACACACACACACGTGAGTGTGCCTGCCCACGCACACTGCCACCAACAGCAGGCCTCAGCCTCATCTCCCTCTGCCATGGAGCACTACACCACGTGTGCACAGGAGAGCTGTCCACAAACACAAGAGAAAGACATCAGGAAAGCAGCAGAATTTTGTGTACACCAACTGGACACAGCATTGATTTTTCATCATTAACATGTGAAAAGGTTTCTTATCAGATTTAGAGTATCTGCAAAAGCAATACCAGAACCTCCCAGTTTGGGCAATACAGATCTGGATATTCAAATTCAGGTGACATTCTCAATGTAACCTTTCGACTGGCTCAACGAGAGAGGAGCCCTTGAGGTTCTTGCACGCTCTCTAAGTGGCCCAGAGTCAAATGAGGTGGAAATGTGATAGTAACTAATAGGAACTGACACCATGTTTCATCATTTCCTGTAAACACAGGCCACTGCAGCAAAAGCTACTTTACTTTGTGCCATGACCTCAACTGGTACTGATTTTCAGGAGCCTAATGGAGGCGAATCGAAATGCCCAGGTGATAACTGCAAATAAAAAGTTCCTTGTCCTCACAAGGACAGACAAGTCCATGCTACAGAGTTTGCATCTCTTCGCCTTGACATCTACTATGGCCAGTTTTCACAGATGTAAACATGCAGTGAACTACTTCAACTGTTTCAAAAGACCAAGCACCATTTCAAATCCCTAACTTGTATGTGCTCTAATTAATATACTTTGATTGCTTTGTATTTTCTACTATACTAAACAGATTGTAGCCATTTTCTACTTCAGAAACAAAGGAGGCACTTGCAGATTCTGCCATCCATTACCAGTAAGAAACACCAGGAGAAGTAAGACGTATTTAAGGCACTGTACTGGCTCAGAAATGGCAGGTAACATTGCTCCCAGACCACGGGCTAGGAAAAAACTGCTGTTTCAAGAAGCATTTGGTGCCTTTCAGAGATGCAGAAAAGTTGCTCATATTCTGCTTTTTGCCTTCCTCTGGGGCTTCCAGTGACTATTTGCCCTCTGCCCCTGCTTTCCCTGGTTGCCCACTCCCCTGTATTACCAATGAAATCGAAAGTCCCGCTTGGTGAGGGGTTTGTAGGAACTAGACAAAATCATTCAGCTTAAAAGTAACCTGCCAAAAAAGTTCTCCATGTTGAGCCTGCAGGTAGGCCTCCACACTGAACTGGGGCAACTCACTGCCTGTAAGGCTGGAAAAAGCAGTTGCTGGTAATGATCCTTTACTGGATGGGGAACTATGATCTAACAATAGATCTGGGTGTTAGTAACTACATCACAGCAGTAAACACTGCTGTAAATCATAGGACACTCATTAACATTTGTTCTTGGTTTCTCTCCGTCTGCACTTCTTTCCTGCACTGTGTTCAAGGTGCGGTCAATGTTGGACACCATGAGATGTTTATGGAAAAGCCTACAATGTGCCTTCCTAAAATGCAAACAGCAACATAAAAACATTCAGATGAAGTTTATTCAATTAATTTTACTTCTCAATTCATAAAGATTTTGCTGTCCATGCAAAGGAAAGTGAGAGTTAAGACGCAATGTGCTGACATTCAGTGTCGTTTTACAGCCTTCTGAATATTGAAGTGATTCCAAAAATAATAGGTTTAAAATAGTAAAAACCCCAAAATTAATAGTTTTACTAAATTACCTTTTTATTACATGGTTTCAATTAGCATTCCCTCATCCTCCCACCCCACACAGACTGTTCTCTTTTCTCTGAAGGACATGATGAAATGATAGAAGCACAGAAGATACTTCAACCACATGCTGGAAGCTCAACTGCAAACAAAGTTTACAGCACTCCTGAATGGCCTGTGCAGCAAATTCTATACAAGTGAACAGTTCCTGAAGATGTACACAGCTTCTGAAGCATGTTGTTTGCATATGGTAATACAGATTACTGTCATAACTGATGAGTTTGGTAGATTTAATATGCACTATGTTAAAAAAGTACAAACAGTAAAATGCTTTCAACTTGCATGTGGTTTTTCATGTCTTTGAAGTCCTTAGAAAGTGCTGTGGTTTTAGTTAAGGTATTACTCTGGAGCATGAGGAAAATGTTACGCTACAGGTGCAGAGCAGATTTAATCCACATGTTGCAAGGTTACATATGGATATAAATAGTGGATTAATCCTCAGTTCCCTTCAGTTTTTGCTCTCACAAGTCAAAAGAAAAATGGCCTAATTCTGGAATTGTATGGTTCCCTCTGTTGTCAACAGCTTCTATTTCACCTGAAAAAGGTTTTGTGAGACAGGCCGTAACTGATGATAACTTCATCATCATTTATAAAACCAAAGATCACAAAACAGGTAGAAATATCCATACTGAGAAAGAGAGGAGGTCACTCCTGCAGACCTGAGAGGCAAGCACAGTACCACAAAAAACACTCAGTCTTGCCTGTACTGCTGTAACAGCAGTGTGTAGGCCAGCCACAACTGGACCTCAGTGAGGCAGCTCAGCCATTGGAGTGAACACTTCCACAGGGACAAGACTCAATCCCTGCTCATGCCAGAAACACATGGAAGCAAATTTCAAAACGTAGTAAGACCAAATTTAACACCTGCTTGGGTACTGAAAGATTCATTATCTCCCTGACTTAATGAGAATAGTTTTCAATGCTCATGCTTCTGTAGTAAAAGATCACATTTGGAAACTCAAAACGCCTTCTCGGTACCTTTTAAAATTATCCTCCTCCTAAGGCATAACTATTTTGCCCTAATAAATTCACTCCTATTTACAAAAAGATTGTATTATAAACACAGAGACAATATAAAACTATAGAGTTTAAGAATTCTTCAGACAATTGTTTGTCACTTCCTGCTCTGTTTTCTCTCTTGAACAGAAAAAATTGCTGAAGAGCACCCAGCAAAAGCCTGCCATGGCCACAAGATATGCAGAACAGGGAACTCATTCCTAAAATCAATTTTCTGAGGGACTCAATCCATGTAACTATTAAACACCTGCTTTGTTCTGCATGTTAAGCAAAAAAGGGCAGCCTAAATACAGCAACTACCTGAAACTTCTCTTTGAGACTTTCACATTTATCCATCTACTGCTGCATGCATCATTCATACTATCCTCATCTTACTCTCTACGATGCCATTCCATAACAGGGAGATTTGTTAAACACAAAACTGTCTGGCATTAGCTCTCTACTTGAGACCAGATTCATTGACCTGAAGCTGCCTTACACACCCATTACTGGACAGAAGTTAAGAACACAAGCAGGTTCAATCACATTGAACAGAATACAACCCCCAAGCTGTTGGAGGCAAAAGATTTCATGATTCTTTAGGAACTGCATATAATGGAAATCTATTGAACAGATTTATGGAGATCTATAGAGCTATGGCTACTATTCAGGTAGGTACAAACACACAAATCACTGGAAATCAGTATATAGTTTTCTGTTAAGTTAGATGGGCAATTCATTGCTGTGACTCATGTCTAAAAGTAGAAAATCTCAGACAGCTCTATGAACCTACAGGTAAAGACAGCTTAGAACCAGAGCCAAATACATTCATACGAGATAGAAATAGTTGCAAACACCTTGGATTTGAAGAGTCTTGAGCTTTGCAAGCTTTATCTGGGCTTCATCAGGAAAAACCAGAGTTCTTAAATCTGGGAAAAAAGGGCACTATTAAAAGCACATACATGATGCTGTCCCTGAGTTTCACCCCTCAGCAATGCAGACTTCTCTTTAGTGCTAAGCAAGAAGAAAGCAACCAGCAGCAATATAAAAATGTTTTAGAAGGTTAACAGGCAAGAAAGGATCAAATGTTTTTCAGCCTGTTCATCCATGCAAGTATAGAAGAACTCTGTGCATAATGTGGTCTCCACATGTGCTCACACATTCCTCCTGTCTCCAGGTGAAAGCTGCAAGCAGAGGAGCGTTACGCATGACGCGTGCGTTCTCCAAGGGGAGACGGCGAAGGTGCAGTGCCAGCAGACCTCCCCTGAAGGACAGCTGGGGATTGCTATAACTAAGTAAGACTCCCTGTGACAGGTAATCACAACATGGAGCCAGTATGTGGCAAACTCAGCTCAGCACAAGCCCTGTTGTGTCTGAGTCAGGTATGCTGTAAAATTTCAATGATGCCTTTAAATTCTAATGGTTTCAAGCTGCTGTAAACTTCTGCAGCCATCAAAAATAATCTGTCATGGGACTAAGGGGTATGAACATCATGTCATAGCCACTCTGCTGTTAGATTTATTGGAGGGTAAAGCATGTCATTTATGCATCAACTCACAGGAGAAAAAAGCAATCCCTATGAAGTTAATCTAATAATAGACTGGAAAGCAATGATTACTGTTTCATGTGCAGTAGCTATTTGTAGCAGTGCTTGGCCTAATTCAGCAGGCCTTGCCTATCAGAGCTCTGGGATTAGCGAGAGTTTAGAGGAAAATCTATCAGGAAACATCAAGAAACGGTCTAATGAAGAACAAAAGACTTGGTTGTTACATGTAATATTTGCTGAAACTTTTCCATTTGCACCACTACATTTTTAAAAAGCTCACTGGAAGTGACATCCCAAATAGAATACAAATGTTGAGGGACTGCAACTTGAATTAATCTACAACAGCTCTCTACACTCTCACAGAGAAAGTCTGCTCCCACTCTTATTACATGAGCAGAAGGCCCTGAAGTTGAGTGCAAGTTTCCAAGGACATGATTCAGAACGATGGCCTCGCTGTACTGTACACATTTTCCACCAACTAACTGTTTCCCCTCTATTGACTCATCAACCTCCCCACTCACCACATGGTACAATCCAACTGCTGGCATCATGTTAGAGGTGGGGAAGCAAGCAGACAGGCATCTGATACTCGGAACCCAAACACAGAGCAGCATGGCACGATGGAGAGGATGCCAGAAGATTCTGAATGCCCAGCCCCTTCTCCTGCCAGGAGCCATATACCTCCCACCAGGATGTGCCTCAAAAATCTCTCCATTTTTAAAATAATTTATACAAATAATGACCTAAAATCCTTTAATTAAAGTCAAATCCTAACATTAAATAACCCTGGGGAAGAGGCTGCCTTTCATCTTCCTTCATCCATTAAGAAAAATTAAAACTAACTGAAGGAAGATCTTTCAGTTCCCTTTTGCCTGCAGTTGCCGTTCACCAGAGATCAGAACAAATGTCTCAAATCCAGCACACAAGGCCCTCCTATCAAAAGGAAACCTCTGATGTTCATCTGATAAATACATGCATTGCACAGCTAGCTCTCTTCAACAAAATTCTCATCAAAGTATGGAAAAGACATATAGAAAATAACACTCCAGTATACTGTCAAATGAATGCAAGAGACACAGGAAGAACATTTAGCCATGAAAGTTCTTGTTTCATTACTACACCCTCTGCCAGAAAATAACCTAACCAGCAGAACCCTCCGTGCTCCGTCAGGGCCTAACCACCAGTGAAACACCAACCTGTATCTCAGGCAAGACACCTTTTGCTGAAAGCCACCTAAAATCAAGGTGTGACCAGCTCCATACTACCCTTACTGACTAATACTATGCAAAGTAGCTTTCCAGCCAAAGTTGTCACAAGATCCCAAATTCCCCTTAGTACAATAACGCTGCACAATGTTCTGTACTTCTTACATAGACCACCTGAGAACAGTTAACTGCAACGTAACACAGAACCTGGCATTAAAAACACAGAAAGTAAAAGTGTTATCACAAATATTTACATTAGAAAACCAGTTTAACTAAGATGTAAAACAAATTTATGCAGTGGATTGTAATCCAGGTGCTGGAGAAAAAGTAAGATCCTCATCTTGCCCAGCCCTCATGCCATTTCTTGTAGATGTGTGTAAACGAGCAAATGCCAACTACTGTAGCTATAGTGAATGCTGGCATGGTTAGAAGCCTGGATTGACAATATCAGTATCAACCTACTGTACCTTATCAGCTTAACTCATCAAAGGAAGTTTAATTTAGGATTTAATGTAACAAAAACCAAAGAGGAATTCACTTACATTTCGTTTTAATTTCTTGTTGAAGGAATCTCGCTCCAAAAGCACAGCCCAAACGACTCTGAGCTTGATAACCCACTCTAGGCACACAGAAGCATCTTCTTCTATTTTGCAAAGTGAAATATAAAAAACCTACCTAGAGTTGAAAAAATGTAAAGAGATGAAAGATGTGGCTGAAAAGATTTACTGCTTCTTGAGCACATTTCTTTAGAAGAGGTCTCATAGTAGCTGGTAGTTGTGAAAAATCCTTTAGCTGTCCTTCCGACCGCAGCTGAATGACACCTCACAAAATCCATAGCAAAATTTCCATTCCTTACTTCACAGGAGACATATAACAACAGAATCTGATGATGCAGAAGATAAAAGCATTGGAGTTATATTACTGGCTGTCATCTAGCAAAACACATGTGCGACGTGTGAGTGATAACAATAGATGTCACAGTTCACCCATTCTTTTAAGACCAATATGACCTTCTTGAGCTGGAGAACTGGAAAACAGAGAACATTAGCTCACTACCATCTAGCTACTAAAATCCTGAATCTAGTAAAATACTTCAGTCTCATTGTTGTGTTTACTGTATCAGCACAGAAGTTCTAGAGAGATGGTACACAAATACACATGCAGATTATTGCTGCTCCCTGGATCAGAATCAGAAAAATACCTGATAAGAGGTAAACAAGAACAGAAAACAGCCAAGGAGATCAAAGGCTGTCCTTTGATCATACTTTGTCTTTTGTAACACAAACTATCCTCATCTCTGCCTCCTCATAAGCCAAATCCACTCCCCACACAGCCATTAGATAGCAAGGCTTGCTGCTGTCAGTACAGGACTTTGTCCAGAAAACAAACTCCACTACCAAGCCAAAGCAGACTGGCCACCACTGTGTTTCCATACACAGGGCATGGCATGCAACCAAGCACAGCCACAGAGGAGACCTACAAGCAGGACCCTGGGGTTTCTGTCATCAATGGCAGAGCAAAGAACCCTGACCATACTGCAATCTGACCACTGCAACACTCTCCTCCTGGTCAGGGTCAAACACAAGGCCAGCCTAAGACACTGTCAAATCCCTGATCTTGATCCCTGGCAGGCACCCTTTGGATTCTGAGAGGTTTGCTGAATGTTCAGGTATGAGATTTATCTCTCTCACCCAAACTGTCCCTAATCTTCCTCTCTTCTGCAGATGGCATAGACACCACAGGCTTGAGCACTGCAAACCTACCAGAAGCAATCCTATGATTTATCACTTCTGATTTCTATCTCTTTTGTATCACTCCTCTTTATTGCCTGGAAATAAACACTAACTTGAAAGGAAAAGAAAAATGGTCACAGATCAGTTTCTAGGATGGCTTTTGAAATCAGAAGCAGGTTGGAGAGGATTCTGGTGTTGGCCAGGATACTAAAATGGCTCAGCTAATTGAGGGCAACCCCAAGGTCAACACAAATTGTAGTGCAGACATAAAAGTCAAGGACAAAAAAATAAAGAGGAAAGGTAGAGTAATATGATGCAATGAAAAATGGAGATCAAGAGAGACACATCAGAAAGGGAAGGACATGTCCACAGCAATGGGCAAAAAGCCTGTTCTTGTGGTGTTTTCCTACCTGCCATCTACACTGAAAAGCTGCCATCAGATTCTCAACTGGATTGAAACTCATGCTCAGTTGATGTACAGGACCGATGAGTTACTATGAAGAAATATTCCCTGGCATTACAAATTCGAATGAATCAGTTCCAAACCAGGAAGGCTAAAACAATTTCTAGTACATTTCCTTGATGTTTAATAGGTTTGAAGTGACAAGTTTTCAGCACTGTAACCCAGCTGCAAACACAAAATCACCTTCTGCAGCCTTATACAGACTAATCTAATACATCTCAGGAAAAAACCTACAGAGATCAATATATCCATATGCCATCCAAGACTATACAGAACCATTCTGTCCTGGGAAATACCAAGCCCACTATATAAATGGCAAAGCCCTGCGAATTGCTATTGAAAGATGGGAAGGGTTTTGGGTCAGCTGAATTTGAATAACAGGGTGTTCTTAGCCCAAATCACCTATTGACTTTCATATATAACAACACAGAGAGACTCTTTCAAGTGCCTCCTAGGTTTAGCAGCTGTTGCTCTGACACTGTCAGCAATGCATCTGTCTTAATCACAATGTGACCCTTTCAACTGTTCTTTTCGAGGCTCCGCTTACTTCCTTCCACCCTTCAAGAGCCCTCATCTGCCCAAGATGTTGGTCAGCTCAGAGCCCTGTATGCATGTGAGCTAAAACAATATATCTGGCTTCTTCTGGAACGTGCCTCTTTGTTTTAGCATATGATACACATGTATCTACACATTTTTGTACTTACACACATAGGAAACCTATATTTAGATGCCCATGGCAGGTACCTCCTGGCTACTTTTGGTTTTCTGTTCTAATGTACTCCACTGGAGCAGCTCCCCTGGAACTTCCCTTGCCCATCACCACAGGCATTTTACTTTTAATTCTCATTATTCTTTTTGCCTTTTCTTTGCTTGAAATAAAAGACTCCATATGTTGTGCTCTTCTTTTATTAGAAAATGTTAATGATGTGTACCAGAGGGCACAGTCAAATGAGGGACTGCCATTTGGACAGAATTACGTACCCCAGTATTGCCTAGGGTGTATCACCTGTATGAGTGCTTTAAGCAGACCTCAGCTTTGTTTCTGCCAGAATTTACAGCAATATTTTCATGTTTAAAGCAATATTCAATGCCTTCCAAGGGATGAATTGTATTGATGTTGTATCTGCTTTTAAAAGAAAGCTCAACACTGCACACTTTTAGCTAGTTTTAAATCATGATCAAACATTACTCATTTGAGTTCCCATCTGAAAAAAAATTAAATACCACTTTCACTGTGTAGGTCACAAGAGAGTGGTCAGGGCCTTAAAAGGAGAGCAGCGTCTCTACCTCCCCAGCAAAGCATGAGAAGGCTGCACATCCAAAACAGCTTTAGAATCCTGGGCAATTCACAGTCACTAAGTGGATTAGCTGAAATAAGCATAATAAATGAAAGAGAATAAAATAAAAAACAATTTCACACTAAGTGAAGGCTTGACTTATAGAAAGTGGCAGCTCTGCTGGCCCAAGGCACAGAATTAGTTGTGCCAGTCGATAATTTGAGTGCTTCACTCGAGTGGCCAGAAGAGGACATTTTCTGCCTGATTTCAGTGTAATCAAGTCACCTGCTCTGCGACTGCCAGGGCCAAGCCAGCCCCACTCTGCTGCACTGGCTGTGTGCCCCCAGTAGCATGAACAGTGCCTTCTGCATATGTGTGCACAGCCACTGAGCCATTAACCACAGGGAGATTTAGCTACATCTGCAGATGAGTGGATGTTCACTGGGAACCACATATGCAACACAAAGATCATCTGGTCATTAACTCCTCTATTTACATGAAGTTTGGGGCTACGGATGGATGTTCTCTTAGTCTACAAACAGACACCAGCAAACAGCTCATGAATTACCTAGACAAAAGAGGCAAGAGATACAAATACAGCAAATACAGTAACTCCAAGAGACTGAAAACATAACATGGCCTTCCTAGCTGAATTAGAAATGCTTATGAAATTCTTTATAAACCACTAGAGGAAGCCTTTGTGTTCAACTGATGTAACACCCATTAAATAGAATTGCCATCCTCACATATGTCTTATAAAAAGACTGCAGTATACATTGCAGAGATTTGGGAATGCATAGGAGAAACTTGCCTGACAGAATGTCAGTTTTATTCCTGCTTTGCGGAACTGGGGTCAGACTGCTAAATGCTGCAGATGTGCTTGTCTTTAAGCAGATGACCAGTCTCCCTGGTTATAATCTACAGGTAACCTTTCAAAGCAACGTTTGTACACTTCATGTCTAAAGAATGAAATTTTACACCCTCACCAAACAGTGCATTTTCTTCCCTTTATGCAAATATTAGGTCAAGACTGCCCAGTCTCAATCCACTTTGAAATACCATTGTTATTAAAGCACAGCCAATCAGTATGCAGATGTCACAGCCAGCAATTAAGCATCTTACTTTTGACAACTGTACAATGATAAAAACAAAGATATAATGTATATCAAAATGATTTAACATCTTCTAACCAATTTTCTACTTGACATATGTTACTGCATGATTCATCCACAGCTCTCTGTATCAAAGTCCATGATCTGGCAAACTAAATCTGTTAATAAAATGAAAAGGTGACCTTGCTTAATTTAATAACTCTGTGTAGAAATATTCTTTCAACATGTTAAAGAATTACAAAAAGGTTATCAGAGCTCGCTTTCATGGGAGAGTACTCTACCTTTTCCAGCTCATTTCTCAGGCTTTTACTGTAATTCATTAGATTACATAAAAACAATGTAGATCATTATAGTTTAATAAAGGCTTTTCTTTCCTAATAAAATGTCTGTCATTTACATTCAGGCATGTATTACATAAAATGCTTCTCTTTCTGAAGTAAAGCTTTTCATAGGCAAGTCACATGAGGCTGGTAGGTCTATGGGTTGAGGGTTTTTCTTTGCTAAGTGTTTTCAAGGTAAATTCAGGTTCTAAACTGAATCCTCCAGAACATCTGTATTTAAAATAGGTACAACACAGTAGCAGCAATGCCAGCTGCTATTAGCATGCCTCTGCAAACTGAAGAGGACTCTCTCTCCAGCAAAAGGATGGTTTATGATAGGATAGAAATAAATGGAATGGAATGGAATGGAATGGAATGGAATGGAATGGAATGGAATGGAATGGAATGGACCAGACAAGGTTGGAAAAGACCTTTGAGATCATCAAGTCCAACCTATCATCCAACACTATCTCATCAACTAAACCATGACACCAAGTGCCTTGTCCAGTCTCCTCTTAAACACCTCCAGTGATGGTGACTCCATCACCTCCCTGGGCAGCACATTCCAATGGCCAATCTCTCTTGCTGGGAAGAACTTCTTCCTCACCTCCAGCCTAAACCTCCCCTGGCACAGCTTGAGACTGTGTCCTCTTGTTCTGGTGCTGGGTGCCTGGGAGAAGAGACCAACCCCTCCTGGCTACAACCTCCCTTCAGGTAGTTGTAGACAGGAATAAGGTCTCCCCTGAGCCTCCTCTTCTCCAGGCTAAGCAACCCCAGCTCCCTCAGCCTCTCCTCACAGGGCTGTGCTCCAGACCCCTCCCCAGCCTTCTTGCCCTTCTCTGGACACACTCCAGCAAGTCAACATCTTGCCTAAACTGAGGGGCCCAGACCTGGACACAGGACTCAAGGTGTGGCCTAACCAGTGCTGAGCACAGGGGCAGAATGACTTCCCTGCTCCTGCTGGCCACATTATATACTCATTATGTCACCTTGGTTTTCTTTACACTGATTAATGGTGACTGTGATAAAACAGTTAACAAAATACAAACACACTTCCAGGGAAATCTTTATATGGTCCCAGTCCCTTAATGAGAATGATCAGAGAACAAAATCTGTTTTAGTTATGCTAGCTTCAAAATAAAAACCTGTGCCTCTTCAAAATGCTCAGCAAGAGGTGTTTCCTTTTCATGATGAATCCTAACTTGTTGCCAGCACTTGGCATCATGTTTCATTACATGGGAGAGGCCAAAAGAAGAACACACTCTTCCTGGGCAGGAGAAAACACTAACTGCAGTCTCTGTACTTCCTGTGTAGCAAAGGTCTGTTCCTTGGGTGATCAGCTACATGAGCAGCTTCTCCAGAAAGAACATGCAGGCAGCCTTCATTGATAAACTTGATTTCTCTCAAATTCCCTGCACATGCATAAAAAGCTATTCATAAACATTCTCTTACAGATTACCAAGGCACAAGTAATCCAGTCCAAATCAATGACATTACTTGTGTGCCTATTCTTAAAGCTGTACTTAAGTACGTCCCTTGTTTAGGGCTGTATGGCAGGGAGCAAAGCACAAAAGCTGTTAAATTACATTATAAGTACTTAACACCTGACCAGAATTGTAACTATGGAAATACTTGGATTTCAGTATAGTACATGCTTACTTTTTAATCCAGTGGGATTTATTGCCTATTTTATTCTGTAATGGTTTGCAGCAGTGCTGTTACACCAAGCATGTTGTCAGTGCACAGCCTTAGCTTTCCTTTAGGAAACCACACTACTCAAATCTAATGAAGATCCTATTTATGCAAATGTGGTAGATTTTAGCACTGCTGCTGGATAAATCTGAAGCAGAGTAGGGGTATCAATGAGGATCTGTGCTCCTTGCCACTGATGCTCTATGCCCTAATATTCCCATGTCTCTTGTTAGCATAAAATATGCTTCTTTTCAAATGGAGACTGGTGAACAGGCCTTATGTCACCCAAGGTAACAGTTCCAAATCAGAAGATGCTTGATCTGCCTACCAGACGATTATCACCCTGCAGTGCATTTGATGCTCCTTGTAAGCAGCTAAATCAATAAGCTGCTATAATCAATAGCACGCCTGTAAAAATTCTTCAGTGAAACAGCAACTTTTCCAAACCCAGCTTCCTATGCTAAAAAGCAAGGGCATACAACATGCTGCTAGTCTGGGATCCTTACACAAACACTCTGAAGGCATTTCAACACACCTGCTGTGATGCTGGCTAAAAGTACCAAATGGCAATAATTTCAGAGTGCAACTCTTTGTTCCATTTCATCGTGCTGTTGTAGAGGAAACTAAAACCTAGCACAGCCTCTTCCCTTACAGTAGTGTTGTGATTGCCACAACAGTGCTCCAGAAAACAGAGCACTGAAGATAAAGATTCCATTCCTCCTGATACTATTTTAGACTTTAAGGCACTTCTTCATGACTTATAAAAAGCTAAGACAGTTTCAAAGTCAGTTAAAGACGTGACAGAGAGAAGCAGACGGGAACTATTATCATTACAGACCCCAATGCCACCAGACACGAGGCTAACAGAAAAGCTGGTAGTAAAGAATGTCACAGATTATAAAAACACAGATGAAAACTCAACTGATTTTGCTAACTCCCTGGCACTTCAGCCAGCTTTTTCAAATGGTTCCCGTCCATCAAGATAAATTCAGTACAGACCTGCCCTGCATGTCAAGACAGTCCTCTCAGTGTGACCACTTTGGGTGAATTTCATCATCTCAAAAGATGTAGCAACTCAGCAGGATCGTTTTTTGTACAGCATAGGGAAGTCTATCCCTGACTTTCACACTTCTCGGACAATAGGAAGTAGCTGAGACTACGTGTAAATGAAATTTACAGCAAGGTTAACCACTCAGTACATTCTCAACAGCTTTAACTATTCATTTGTCACAAATGTAATGTCCCACCCAGAGAAAGCAGACACTAAAAATGGATCCCTAAAGAAAGATAACATGAACAGAAAAAAAAGAGAGAAAGTGAGTGACTCAGAGTCAGCAAGCAGAGTTTTTAGCTGATCAGAACTCTCCTGAATGGCTGTAATTTAAAGAGTAATGACACGATCCCACATTCCTCATTCACTCAAATTCATGCTCCTCTCAGCACAGAAATGTTCTGGCATGAGATGGGGTGGTGCTCAATCGTGTGGCACTCATGGTCCTTAATTTTAAAATCCAGTTAAATAGATGTTCTGACATCATTTTTTATCTAAGAACATTTCATGATCCAATGAGAGAGTGAGCATGTAACTTATTTGTCAGCTTTACCGCGCAGCGGATAACCATCCCACGTTACTCGGGCGAGCTTTCATTTCCCAAAGCTATATGCAGCCGTTTGACAGTAAAAATGAAGAGTTGCTAAAGAGATGTATGCATTTTTATTATTGTTTGAAAAAATAGAGCTTCTTCCAGTCCTTTGAGCTTCTGAGTGTGTGATTTGTATAAAATATTTCTCATTTTGGGGACACAGCAGATGGAGTGCAGGGCACTGTGGGATATGCCATTTATCACAATGACAGTGCGTAGGTAGCACTGATCCTCTCACCACAGGGGGAAGCTAGAGCTGCAAATGTGGAGCAGCATTAAAAGCCCGACGAGCGGAGTTTGGCAACACTTCTACTACTCATTAACTTAATCATATTAATTTATTAGCCATATATATCAAAGTAATTCACTACTGAATTGTCACCAAGAACAATTTATAAACTGTTAACCTTCCCCATAGGCAGAGGAGTGTTGTGGCATCCTTAATCACTATGTTTGCCTCTGATGAAATGTAAATCTCTACCAAGCCAGGTAATGCCAACAATGACAAAGTAATGCATATGTTTCTTATTACAAACAGAACTTTAAAAAGACATCGCTGACAACTGGAACACAAAAAAAAGATCATCATAAGCAGTGAAATGGACCTCAGCAACAGGGTGTAAACACACAGAAGTGTTCAGTTAAGCATGCTGTAAAGAAAAGGGCTCCCTTGATGGCTACAAATGCCTGCTGCCTGCTCTTGGAGGCTTCAGGACTCCAGCCAGGAGCTGCCAGCCACAGTGGCCCTACATAAAATATCCCAAGAGGTGAAATTGGTCAATAGATGTCCTGTAAAGTGACCCTGAGAGAATGCTGCTTCTTCAGAGAACAGCTATTTCTTGGAAGCAAGTTTTGTGCTACAAGGGCAGATCTTCAGAGCCTTGTTTCAGCAATCCCAGCCTGAGCTAATGCTACACATGGAGCCCAACATCCTTGCTGCTCCTGTTGCTTCACTCTCCTGACCCTGAGCACATCTCACACTTCCTCAGCCAGGAGACACTGCAGAGCTGGACTATGATGGAAATAACAAAAGGATCTGGCAGGTCAATGGCAGTAGGGAGTTCCTGCAGGCAGTTCTGCCCATTGGTTGTGCTGGCTGACTGGGTGCCCACCTTGATGAAGAGCAACTGGATACCAGAGACCCTGAAAGGCTCTAGTCTCATTCATTCTTGTAACAAGGAAGTATACACCAAATTAAAGGGCCTGAAGACTCCAGCAAATACAGCTTTATCCAATCTTTTCTGCAGGAAGACCAAGTGGCTGCTGCTACCACTGCTGAATGGAAGCAACATGTGAGGTTATCATATTCCTCAGAGCTACTCTGTTTATTTATTTGAGTCCCACAACAACGTGACTTGGTATAGCTATTAAAGTATTAGTTGCACTAAAATATTAATGACACGAAACTACTCCGTTCACAACAGCTTGCCTTAACTATTCATAAGACAAAACTCTACTGAAGGAGTAGGCATCCCTGTACAAACAGGTTATTTTGATTATTGCTCTCCTGAAAACTCTAGACAAAGAACTAACGAGGCAGAGTCTATCTTAACTTGTTATGAATGCAAAAGGATCATTTCAGGGGCAGTGAAACTAATGTAGCTGAGTGAAGAGAGCAGTTTAGCTTACACATTTGAAACTGCAAGTGATTTGCTTCTGTCACCTGCATGGGCCACTGTAAGAAAACAGCAGAGATCTGACAACAGAAGCCAGCAGCAGGTTTACTCAGGAGCTATTAGCAGTAGGGAGAGCCTTGGACATCCTGCACAGCAGCACTGGCCACAGCCCCTGCACACAGTACATCCCAGCAAGTTTTCTCTACCAAACAATCACCAGCTGGGGCTGAACCTCTAACCTCTGAAATTCTGAACCCTCCACCTCACATCCAGAGAGGCCACCAAAGTTGAGTATCCATTTGAAAATGCCTTGTTTTCCTTTTCTCACACATGATTTCCCATCAGCCAGGCTTTCTCCCATCTCCTGCCCTCAACCCTAAATCCTCATTGCAAACTATCCACTGACCCATACTGCACAGACCCTGCCATGACACACCCCTACCAGGGCAGCACATCTCAGAAATGTAAAATGGCAACAAAAATGTTTAAACAGGTTTGTGTCCATCTTCCTGGCACCCAGCCTCACCGGATCTCCCAGCACCCCATGAGCTTCAGCTGCGGGATTCTCAGCCCATGTGCAGAGAAATGCCTATTCCACCACCTGAAATAAACACTCTGTCCCAGAAAGCAGAGTTGTGCTCCTTACCACAAGCTAACCAAGTTCTAACACAGTGGCAGGACGACAGAGCCACCCTCTCCAATACCTTGAAAACAAGATGGAGCAGCCCCTGAATCATTTTATTGACATAACCATTCTGCAAACTGAATAGAGAAACACACAATGAAGATTCATGTAGCTGGTTTCTAATCTTTTGGGGGATGACTTAAGAAGGGTAGGACTGAAGCTGGCATGCATAACTATGAAAAGATCCAACTACCCTTTCATCCTCGTTCCATACCAACAGATTTCTGAACTGCTTGCTTAAATCGTGTCGTGCCTTTCAACTTCTCTCAGCACAGGAAACTACTGCTCCAGACCCTAGAACCTCCTGGAGAATCTATTCCATAAGTAAGACTCAACTGTCTTGTTAAAATACACTGATGAGGAGGAGGAGGAAGACTTGCTACGCTAGGAGGAGAGAAGCCTTTTCTTGTTAATGTCAGCTCATCACACTGCATTGTTTGAAGAACTGAGCCTTTGATGACCATCCCTCTGTGACATCAGAGATTTTCCTTTGCCCTCACAGCAGGCAAGGGCACCACACCGACTTCCACATTTGCTACATGAATACAGAAATAAAAACACTTTCTCCTAAGTTAAGGTAAAATGGGCAGTCCTTAACCAGCGGCTCTTGAAGGATGCAGTGTGAACACAGTTATTGTATTGTTTACACAAGCCCTTCCCAGCGGCAGCACTGCAGACACACCTCCCCTCTTTCAATCCCAGCAGTTTCAACCACCCTGCTGCTCCAATCTCATCATAACTCACACGTTCCCATTGCCCAAAGGTGGAAGCTACCTACAAATATTTAAAAAGGTTTCCCTTACAGGTTCTTTACTAATCATTTCTGTGTAAGAGTAGATGTAGTTTGCTTTGCCAAGAGGTAAAGAAAAAAAGTGCCCCTCTGCTCTGGGAAAAGCAGTGTGCCTAATTTAACTACCTGTTTATTATGTGAAAATGACCATGTAAACTGAGCTGATACAAACCAAATGGGTGATGAAAATAACAGCACATTTCAAGGAGTACAAACACAGATGGCTTACTCAAGCCTGCAGGAAGTTCCTAATCATCACTCTGTAATACCCTTTACAGACTGATCTGTGAGCTCTGCAGCCAGAACAGCAACTGCTTGATACCTATCCAGCCAGCCAGCAGCAAGCCCGGATGCCCACTCCTTCACTGAAACTTGACAGAAGACTACAGAGAAGGTAACAAAGCAAAAATACAATGGATGGATGAATTATATTGCATTTGCTGATGTGGAGTCTGTTACTAAAATGAGCCTCTCTGAAGAAGAAAACACCTCAGATGCTAAGCTGGAGACATGAGAAAACAGATGGCCACATAAGAAGTGTGCACCTTGGGTTTAGAACAATGTAAGCAGATTAACACAACCATTGTCATATCTGTGCTGTAGGAAGAACAGGCAAGATCAGACAAAAGGACTGTCAGGAAGTGGACAAGAGGACATCCAAAAGAAATGCTTTGGACAATTACACTGGAGTTTGTGGGTAAACAAAGAACTCACCAAGATGTGAAGAGTCATTGCTGCCTCCACACCAGCATCTGTTCTACTGGAAGGGATGGATCCAGCCCTATTACGCTGCAAACTCTCAGTCTCTGTTCCATCTCTGGTCCTGCTCCCCTGCCCTCCATCAAGTTTACAACAGCTCAAATCCCCAGGTGAGTTAAGAAACGGCTCCTTTGGCACCTTTCCTTACACAAGGAAAGGACTTTCGTGCTGTTCTTTCCTTATGAACAAGATAAAACAACTCAAAAACTTTAGAAGCTCCAATTCTTAAGTGACATGACTATAGGGGACATCAGCATGGAGCTGCCCTGCCATGGGTTGGCAGGAGGGTTACTTCACCCACAGGGACCTGGCTGCTCCAGGGTCCTCAAGGATGCCGAGATGCTCTGGAAATGTGTGCTTGCCCCCACCTACAAGCTGCTCTGTAAACTCCCTTTTAACAACTTGAGGCACATTGTCTGTAACTTCTGGAACTTGGTCATGCAGAGGTTTTCACAGCCGGCTCTCAGGGTCACAAAGATGATCACCCTGGGCCTCAGCTGAAAGACAGCCCCCTGGGGTCAACCTTACCACTTCACACTCCAAACAACTTACCACAGGCTAAAAATTAAACTCACAAAATTTTTACTCAAACTGTGAAGCTTAAAATATCTGTGAGACACAGGATGTGTCTATGATACTGCTTTACTGTGCATACTCAGCACACTGCATCCAAAAATATTTCCCAATGTAAAGCAATATGCAGTCTGCATAATCTGATCTCCTATTTGCAAACACACACAGAGTGGAAAAGTAATACGGAATATCCTGAGTTTCTGACATAAAATTATCAATCCCAGGGGGCTCTTCTGCTTTCCTGTCTGTTGGCAATAACATGAACAATATCAAATCCATGAAACTCCTAGGCTGAGGACACAACTGAGCTACTAAAAAAAGTCTCTCATTTAGGAAGTGCTCATGAGGGTAAGAACATGGATCTTGATCCCTGCCACACGTATGAACAGCACATGAAGTTGGGCTAGGTCAGCTGTGGTGCCTGGCTCTAGCAAAATGCTTTCGTACTTTATTAACTCCTTCAGCTACAGCTGCTGTGACTATTGCTTGAGACTGTCCACTCCTGCTTCCACAGTTGTAAAGGTTCTTGCTTCACTGCAAAGTCCTTATGACAGATGGAGTTCAGAAGAAATAGAAGATCTCAGCTTTCTCCTGAACACTGAGACCCACCGAGGCGCTCAGTCACAGTGCAACAGGTTCTGCAGGCAGAATGATCTGCTAGATCAAGACAGGCAGCACTACACTCCTATCAATTATTTTCTTCCATTCTGCTTTTCCTGTAGGATGCTCCATGACTTCACATTCTGCTAAACACTTCACTAATTTCAGCTGTTATCCCTAGCCTGGACTATTGACAGTACCCCCAGAACTCCTGAGCCTGTGAGACTATTCAAACAATTCCTTGGATGAATATATTCTGTTAATACAGCATTATTACCAAAAGAAGCTTACTTTTAGCACACAGCAATTAATAAAAAATTAAAAGACTCATCAGGATAGCATAAGATTTAATTTAAACTCTATTAATAAATTAATGAAGTGAAATAAAATACTGTGCATTAAATTATGGTTAGGGCTTGTTTATCATTTCACATATTTCCATGCTCTTTTCTTCACATGATACCGAATGCAGACTATTCAAGTACTATCTACTGTGGCAATGTGGACTTATCTGCTTTCCAAGTGTTCCTCCTGTAATTCTGACAAGCATTTCTCTATCTTCCCAGCATACATTAATGATGTTACAATACAATACACATTAGTCACGCTGTTCATATCCCACGAGAACTAAAATACACATGCATTTGAAAGGACAATAAATGCCTGCTACAGGGCTCCCTTGGACAATGGTGCCTTTTCTCAGTTGTTCTTTCCCCCCCCCCTTTTCCTAAAATAACACATTTAATGGAATTTCCTGTAAGGAAATTACAATTAATAAAGAACTAAATTACAAATCCATTAGATTTCAGTCACTGCAGCAACAAAACAGAGTTTTCATGAACACTCAACAAAATCCAATAATGTAACCTCTGGTAAAGCTTGAACAAGCCCTCAAGGACAAGGCAGTTAGATCAATATTAGTTTATTTTAACTGCTGTGCAGTATGAAGAGACGAGGCTGATCATCTGATGGATTTTATTACCTGTCGGAGAGATAAGTCCTGGCGATAGGAGGCCTGGAACTCCGTGGGGCAGCAGCCGCGCATTTTCCTGTATGGCAACTCCTAGCGAACGCTTGGGAGGTCTTCCTGGTCGTGAGCTGATGAAATAAGAGCACAAATTAAAATGCATTTTCTTTGTGAAATACTTGCTTGCTGCACTGGGTATTGATTGGTATAAAATATGTGAAACACAAGTGATAGAAAGAGATTAGAAATTCTTGCCTGGGGAAAAAAAAGGTAGATTAAACATACAGAAATGAACTATCAGTGATCTGCCAGACAGCACCTATGTGCTGGGTTAACAGCTCAACCATCAGCTCAAAGTCACAGGAATGACTAGAAAGCCAAGCCATTTTTAAGTCTGCTCTGTGAGATCAAAAGGCAAACCACGTTTCCAGCCCTACTGTACCACTACTTCACTAATTAATACATTTTTCTTAATGTTGCTGTCTGTACAATGGAGCTCAAGACATTGACAGAGAGGTGCAATTCACCTGTAAAGTCTTGGCAATGCAGCTAGCTGCATTTCTCAGCTCACAAACCATGGTTTACAGGGATTGTGGATTAAGGATGCAATGATTACAGGGGCACCAGAGCTATTCAGATTGGGTGCTCCAGGAGTCATTAGCTCAGGCTGGATGAGTACAGCCACCCTGCTTCCAGCCACCACTTCAAGGCTGATGGTGCACCCTCAGTCTGGCTGATCAGGCTGCTTCACAGAGGGCACAGCTCCATGTACCCCAGCTATTTCTGCACTAGGCAAGCTTTTCCATTATCCAGACCTTCCATGACCTTACAAGTGGCTAGTGATGACAGGTCTTTGCAGCAACTGCTCCAAAGTCTGTGCCAGACACCTGCACCACAGAAAACTGAAAGTTGTTCTGCCTAGGAGGTGGTAAACTGAACCTATGAATGCAACAACAATCCCTTGACCCTTACTTTCTGAATCATGGCAGACAGATGCTTACATCTGAGGGTGCAATAATAATTCAATGCTCAGCTTTTCCAAAATGGATTAATTATCTTTCTGGATGGACTCTCTCATTATTGAAGACAAGCTAAACCACGAACGTTCGTCCGACCTGCCCAAGTCTCACCGTCTCTTGACCGGTTTACCAATTAGGATTGTGGGGTTTAGTTCCAAATGCCACAAGGTTTGTTTACAGAGCTGTTACATTTAACTATTGTTTTCAACTACCACATTTATTCCTGACATCAGTGTGCACACACATAATCGCCCCACACAGCTGCCAGCCTAGCACACAGGCCAAAACCCCTTTACATCTACTCCTCTCCAAGCCAGCCAACAAAAAAAAGACAACCTCCTCGTGTTTGGAAACGTATTGCTGCTTCTCTTTGCTCAAAACAAATTTTACTCTGTTGAATAATAGAGCTCTCTACAAAATGTAGTGAAACACTGTATAAAATAACTAAGCTGCAACAATGAATGGAGTTTGGATTGAAAGCATTTCCAAAATGACTTCTAGCCCGCAAAGAAATTTAAGTTAAACTTCACTCCATCAACTTACAGTGGCAAAGCCTTCCATCAATGCAAGACAAACTCTGCCTTTAAATGAAGACAACTTCCAGCAACACTACACAGAGGTACCATTAACCTGTCCATTTTTCACAGTATGTTACTGCTATTTTGTTTTACTGTACATCAAACTAGCACAAAATCATTTTTTTTTGGTTTATTATTTTATCTCTAGAAAACTATTCTCTCCCTCCCCCCCTCCTCCTTTTTTAGCTTCAGGTTTCTCCATTTTGTATTTCATTTTATTCAGTTCTTTTTCCATTTTTCTTTTTTATGTTTGAAGTTGTTTATCATACTATGATGGCTGTGCAGTAAAGCCTTCTAGGAGAGCCCGGACTCTCTAGGTTCTAAAACAGGAGTACTTGAGCGCTGCAGGAAGGTAGATGCACACATGCATTCTCTAGTAATCACCTGCTGAAATCATCCCCTGCACCAGAATAGTGTCTAACAGACTGTGTTAGGCTAATCATTGTTCCTTTGATTTACAGAAGCCTGTGCTGATGCACACACATGTGTAAGTGCTTAGTTGGCACTTGCTGTCTGAAAAACACCAACGACCAAGCTAAAATTAGCAGCCTTGTCCATCAGGAGGGCTCAGTCAACAGAACTACAAAACATTCTCCTCCCAAGTTCAAATACACAAACAAATCTTTTACATAAAACTCCACATGTTGATTTTAATCTAGGAAAAACATTGTTTAAAATTAAACAACTTTAGAAGATTTTTCTGAAGAGACATTTTATTGATGGTTTGGGTTCTCAGAGGAAGAGTAGGTGGGACAATGGAGTCTCACTTCTGGTTATGCAAGTCCTGCACAGACACTTTGCATCGCTGTGTTTCGACTCTGAATAGACAACTCATAGCCCACAGGTTTACTAGATCAGATCTTTCAATGTTTCCTTGCATATACTACAAGCAAGAGTGAAAGTCTCCAGCCTGTGGTTCTGCACTGACCTGTATGCAATGCCCAGGGTTATAAAACAGCTTTGGGAAGTCCACACTAAAACTTCGTTGGCACCCTCTCAGAGTTTCATTGACTGCATTTATATCCTGCCTCCAGGGTTTGGTGTCAAGACCATGGTTATTTTGGGGAAGGAGTCTGACAGACTCTAGAAGAAAAGAATAATGTATACTTCTCACATACTCACAGCCCACTCAGTGAACATCACTGCAAAGCTGTTAACGGCCAGGAGCTAGATCCTGGCCTTAGAAAGCTGAAACCATGATAATTCAAATGGAATTGCTCCCAGCCAAACCTGTTCACATGAAATCACTGTCTTTGTCTCTAACAGTGGAAAACCCAAGGGTGGCTGCTACTTACAGTGGTCTGTCATTCATACACCAACTGTGAAAGAACCATTTGGCCTTTACCACTGTTTGGTAAGTTCAGGTGAACAGCTTTATCACTCTGTGTCTGCTTCTTAACTAAGGGAACAAAGTGAAGCGCCACCAGCAGCACTCCCCATATGCCACTGTTGAGGCTGCAGCAGACCCTCTGTGCTTCCAGTTAAGATTGCCTGGAGATGACCAGAAACCACATTACCTTTTGCTTGGGATGACACCAGAACTCACAGAAAGCACCTCAGGAACATACCTGAACCCAAACACTCCCAGTTGTGGCCAGAAGAAAACGGTAGCATTTTTGTTTCAACATGAAACCAGACATTTCATAGAGGACACAAATGTTTGCTCTAGATCTTAGTTTTGAAAAGGAAACAGAAACTTTTATGGGATTTACTTTATGTTTGAATATGCTGCTGTCAGGAGTAGGGTTGGCATCACCAAGCAATGAAATCTCACTGCTCTATCTCAACACTTCCAGTACCCACCACGCTTCCTATTGCCTTATGGAGTCTAGAATTTCAACAAATTTCACATTTACTACTTAAAATATATCTAACCTTCAGAACTCAGTGAAAACTGCTAACCCATGTCTTGAACAGAAATCCTAAGGCAGGTAGAATTACCATTTGAGGCAAGACATCATTTGCAATTACGTAAGTATTAGCATATAAATGCAAATATTATTAGCATATAGATATTAACTTCCTTTAACATTACTTTTCCTAACCTTTTGTCATCTGTCTCTTTTATTGCATTTTCCTCTTTACCTCATTCAAGCAAATTATACATTCAAGAAATGTAGAGAAATCTTTTCCTCAGGGCTAACAAAAGAGTATAAACAAGAAGGACCAGCTTCCAACAACTTGAAATGTGTTCCTTTGAGAATCTAAAATCTCTACAGAAATGTTGGGTCTGCCATCAGTAGATCTTTGTGAATGGAAAATGACTCCCTTCTAAGCTAGATGTTACTTCTGTTAGAAGCTGCTAGTTTAGAGATCTCTTAAAAACATTTTAAAGTAGAACATTTATGGTGACAAGTGAAGCCCACGGAGACTAAAGCAGAAGGACAATATCATTTCTCATTAACAAATGCAGTCATTTTCTTCTTTTTACTAAATAAATACAAATACATCGGCTCAAAGTCTACACTGATTTAAATTCTATTAGCATCTCTCAAAGCCAAATAGCCCTTGGCTCATCCGTGACTTGAAAAGAGAAGCTGCTGGGAGGTTTTGGGTTTCACCTGTGTTCACACTACGGTTCTATAGCCACTCTTGTCACACTTTCCACCTCACCCCCCAAACCCCACTGATTCTGAAGGAGCAAAATGAACTAATGTGAATGTTGTTCATTTTTGTATTTTGTTTGGAATGAAATTTGCCAGAGATTAAATTGCATTTTGAGCACTGCATTTGACAGTTAACATTTATATCACAGGAGATTAAGATACCGTTCATTAACGTCTCTTTGCCTTTCTTTTCCACTCCTGTTGAGAGCTAATTTTATTATTTTTCCTCTCAAAGTTTTGTATATTCCCTAGACATCCCAGGGATTTTTAATTTGGATCAAAGCACAGAATAAGGCTATTTTTGTGGGTTTGCTACAATTACTGATCAGCTCCATCTTTGCTAACTCTATTTTACGCTCATTACAGGCAACTGTATTTCACAAACTGCACAAATTCATCAGCGCTTCGTGCGATGTAATTAATCAGTGGAAAGGCACGGCGCCGCGCTGCTGAGGTACGATGCTGCTCCTCTTCTCTGCCTTTAAATATAGGAGATTTACAGGAATCAGAAGTGAATTTGCATATTAATCAAGACAAATAAACATGTGGTGATTTAACTAGGAGACTGTTATTTGGATGACAATTTAATCAGCACAGGTTGAAAGGTCCATCACTGCAGCATCCTGTTTCTGCTAAAATATTGATTGCATTACTGATTTCAGTAATGCTTTATTTTACAGGGCACAAATAACCATGTAATTACTCTTTAATTGAATGGTAATTGCTTGCTGGCAATTATTTCTTACGTTTTGGAGTTTAATTACTAGGTTATTTGTGGTTTGTGAAATAAAATGTTACATATTGGTAGCCCAAAATATTTTCAGTATGAATGGTCTGTCAAAACCAGAAAAGTAAGTCATGATGGCCCAAGTGTGACAAATAACGTTAGAAGACTAAAACGGTTATTAAAAGGATCAGATGAAACTTTGAATGCTTTCCCTTTACAAAATTAACATTAGATGTAACATTTGTAAGATAAATGGAGGAATACTGTACCACAGAAGCATGATTTCCTCTGGGGTCTAGTCCACCATTTAGCATAATTTATCCTGATGCTTTGCTTTTCATTCTCTGGGCTTCTTTAGAGGAACTGAAATAGTGCCCTGTCCTCTTGAGAGCAAAGAATAACCCAAGTAGAAATATATTTCAACAGTACTTCATATTTCTGCAAGTGAAGTGGATTACCACCAGCACATTATCTTAGCAGCCTATAAACTTTGTGGGCTTGGCAGTTAGCTAGATAACAAGGGAAAACATTATGTCTTGCAGTGTCAATGGGATATGACACATCCTGTGATGTATTTATTCCAGGTTGTGATAGATGAGGTACCCAATACTTTGATCGTGAAGATTTGAATTTTACTTCCCCACTTTTCATTTGGGTCATCGACTCCTTATGAATGGGCAGCAGGCAGCCAGCAAGGACTGCTGATCCTGGTTTTTCAAAAGATATCCAGTTAATAAATTAATTATTGATTCCATGAGGCTTGGGCTGCTTGCTGTAGAAATATGCTAGGCTTGAGATTTAGGAAGCTCCTGTGTATCACAGATTTCTTCAATAACAACATATTTTATTAGGCTTAAGGCAGAAACCCAGCGGTACTGTAGGACACGCTGTCTGAACTGCTCTGATGATAGGGGCAGTAACTGCTGCGAGCACTCAGAAGTGAAAAAACCCAAACCAAACAGCAAACCAACCAACAACACAAAGTCATGATCTCAGTTGCCTTCCTGAAACTGGAGCAGGAACTGCAAATGAAAATTTGGCTCTCCTCAAAGACCATGAAATAACACTAGTGATTGTGAAAGGCGCTCCTTAAAGCCTCACCAATAAACCTGAAATCTTGAGAATCTGAATTAAAACTCTTTCCTATTACCCTTAGATGTTTAGTGTAGCATGGATTTAAAATCACCTCCTTGCTTTGGCATTTATTACAACATTTCAAAGATGCCAAAGGTAGTTAAACTCTACTTGACCTCTCTGCATTTAAGAAGAGAAGCAAACTCTGACCTCGCAGCAACCTGATTCTGTCTCCTCTCAGCGCTGGCAAACTGATCACTTGTCTAACCATTGCAGGACATTGGATCACCAGCCACATCAAAGGCAACAAGAGCCAATTCAGCAGCAGGAAAAAAAGTCATCCATGCAAAATGGGCAATTAACATTAATCATACATGAAGTTGTTTGAGCTGATAACTAGAACCTGGTCCCTATGGCGACTCTCATAAAACCGTGCCCATGCTGGCACAAGGAGAGCCACAGCTCATCTTCCATGGGCTCAGTGTGCTCCTTCCTCACTTCTGCAGGCAGGGGAAACTGTGGAGAAAGGCTCCAACACTCAAAGGAAAAATTAACCTTCCCACTCAGCTCTCCAGGGTTTTTCAGCAAGGAAGGTCCCCAGCATCAGACTCAGTGAAAACATTACTGGAGGTTTGCTCCTAAAGAATCACAACATCTGACCTTTTTCTCTGTCATAACGCCTCAGTGCCACTGTAACAACAAAAGACTCCTTAAAACCACTGAATTGCTCAAGCTGAAACTAAAGTGGATATTGCATCTTTAATAACTTTAGCATTAAGGATGAAAAGCAGTACATCGTTCTGGTGTCCCTAACAATTACAGATCAGTGGAAGTCCAGTACAGATCCAAATAATATCACACGGGCTTCCCTTCCCAAGAACTAGGTTGGCTAGCTCAGGAACTCCCCTCAGGATGTGGAAAGGTGGTATCTGAGCAACTCCACCCGCTTCTACCCAAGGGGGTGGCAGGACAGGCAGGTGGTGGAGTAGAGGGTACTCAAGATAGCACCAGCAGAGGCTAAAATCCCCCCTTTTGGACTTACTGTCACAACCCTTTTTAGCACTAGCCCAAGTCACGTCACTAATATAGGTTACTGAGAACACCACACAGTAGAAATTAACCAAGCTACCCCATGTCCAACTGGATATTGTTTTGTGCTAAATTCACCAATTCCACAGTTATCCCAATGGGTCATAGCAATGTGTATGACAGAAGCCATCAGTAAGGCTCTTCAGAGGCTGAGGCAACAGAAAAATTCAAGGGCAGCAGCACTAGCATTTGGGTGTCTGTACTGATGGGTTCCCTCACAGAAACAAAGATGAAATAACCCTGGGAGCTCTCCTGCTCTCTCTTCCTCTGCCCCAAGGCAGGATCAAGCACACTCAAATCATTCCTGACAAATGTTAGTCCAGCCTGCCTTTGAAAGCACTCAGTGCTGGAGATTTCACAACATCCCTAGGCAAATCCACACCAATGCTTAGTCTAGCCTTCACATCAGGAAAGGTCTGTGGGGAAAAGGGGGGTGACATCTCTCTCTCTCCTTGCTTTCATTTGAGCAAGACACTTTTTACCACCTACTTAGCATCCATGGAAAATAAAGTGTATTTTCCTGCTTTACAGACACACTATTTTTTGAGAACTTGGGCTTCTTTCTCCCTTTTTTAGCTCGGAGCAAGTTCATAGTTTCCACATTTTCCACAACCAAGTCCAACTATATCCCCGATTAATAATACCACTGTTGACATCTTCTTGATAAAGATTCATTAAAGTTTTCTTTGTCATGGGAAGAAAGGTGACGGAACAGACAATTTAAGGGTTGACTACTCACCTGACAGAAAGTATAACTGTGAAGCTATTTTATACTTCATTTACTTGACCTAGTTACCGTGCTTCTAATCCCAAATGTTCACAAATCATGACCCTCAAATCATAAGAATAAATAAAAGTCTATATTTTTATGTTCTAGTTTGCACATTTTTATTTGGCTTTTAATATTGTAATCTTTGAGTTTCTGAAAAACACATTCCCAAGCTTTTCTTCTCCAGAAAGGGCCAGGAGAGACGGAGGAGTGGTGGTGGTTTTCCCTCCCAAGTTTCACAACCGAAACCTGAGATTCTCTAATTAACTGGTATGTCATAGAACGCTTTGGATTGGAATGGACCTTTAAAGGTCATCTAGTCCAAGCCTCCAGCAGTCAGCAGGGACATTTTCAACTAGATCAGGTTGTTCAGAGCCCCATGCAACCTGACCTGGACTGTTTCCACTGATGGGGCTTCTACCACTTCTCTGGACAGCCTGCAGCAGTGTCTCGTAATTCCCCGTTTAAGAAACGTCTTCCATGTATCTAGTTCTTCTCTCTCTTAGTCTAAAGCCATCATCCCTTGTCCTGCTAAAACCTGCTTATTTCTGAAGCTGGGCATTTCAAAATAAGTTTCAAACCCAAAAAAAGATTTTTGGTTCACTGAGATTTCAAAATTTAAATAACTCTTTCTGAATCACTCATTACTTGTGCCTGTGCCTGCAGAAACAAAAGTACCTCAGCACTCCTGCTGTTAAGCACGTTCCTGTCACAGGAAAAAGGGGAATACATCACCAAGTTTCACAATTGTGGTGATGCACAGCTGCAGACAAGATGAAAGGTTGATGTGATCTATGGAAAACATTGGGTATGTCAGTAATAAAATTGAGAGCATGCCTACAGCACATGCATCTACATAGGCACCAGCTCAATATAACTGCAGCAAATTAGTAACTGTAGCAGTGAAGATGCAGTGGCACAGATAAAACTCAGTTCATTTATCAACTGGAGATCACACCCAATGGGACAAAGTTCCTGTTGCTGGATCTCTGCTACTGTTGTTACTCTACTTAGATTAAACCCAGCAGGAGGGGGCCTGTCAGTGCTGGAATAATGCCACTAACTACATACCCAGAACCACAAATGTAAATCCCAACTTTGTTGTCAAAACAATGCTCACTCAAGATGTCCAGCTAAACCAAATGTGAAAGTGCCAAGTGCATAATGAGACTTGCAAACCTCAGCTCAGCTACCTGGATACTTCTGCTTGCATTTTGCTCTCAGTGAAAGCTATGAAGCAGTGGAGATTATAAGCAGCATTATTATGCAGTTTGCATTGTGGCTATTTTTTTGATTTCCTAAAATATTTGACTATTCAGTATGGAGAATAGAGCACTGAATACAGGGTTAGGATTATTTCACCTGTATGTGAAAGCTCAGCACTGACATAAGCAAACGATAAAGCAAGCACTGGGGTCAGGATGGGAACAAACAGCTCCGCTCCAAACAGCCCACAGCTGATGGAGGTAAAGACACAGACAGAATAAAGATTTCACATGAGCAAACCCTTAATGGCTTCCCTTCTCAAAGAGCCACAGAAGTTGTCATTAATTCTCTTTCAGTAAGCCTCAAATCCAGCACATGGACACCAGCACAGGACCATGCAGGTCTCTGTTACCTGCCACTATTCACTGCGTGTCTGTTCAGAGCCTGATGGGCTTCCTTCCCACACTGACAGCTCAATTTCTGGGCTGTCAGCAGGCTCTGCCCTGGGCTGGAGAATATTGCTCAGCCCAGCCATCACTCCTTGAACATGTGGTTCCCAAAACCAGGACTGCAGGACTGAATCATGGTGTGTCTCTTGGGATAAGGAACGTGTGAGGACTGGCATGGCAACAATGAACAGTCTCTATGTCCACCTATGGAGAAATCACTTGGAATAAAAATGATCTGTGTAACATCTTTAGGACTTGTCCCAAAGAATGTACTGAGCTGAAAACATAATAAGAAAGGGCAAGAGAAAAGCAAAAGTTATTTTCATTAATGTAGCTGAACATCCCATGTTAGAGTGTAGTGTCCAGCCCAGTGCAAAGACATGCCATTACATTCAGGAGCTATAAATCCACTTTCAGCTGAGTTCATTTAGCACCAACTTTTTCAAGCAATGCTTTATAGTTTTCAAATACATACTTCTACAAATATTTGCATTGAGACTTTCTAAGCAGGGCATCACCACCTATTGCAAGCACTCATGATGTGCCACAGGCACCTGAATTATATCCTTACAAGCTTTACTTTTGACCTGTATCTGAATTCAATGCCAATTTAGGGGAACGTTATTACAAAGAAAGGCCTCTGAAATACTGCTGGTTTCCACTGGACTGTATCTCAATATGATTCAATTCAATGAAACCTGCACAAAATGTGACTGCTGGAGCGGATTATCTATGGACAGAGCCCTAACAGCAAGCACTGTGTATTTACACAGTATTTACAGCACTGAGTATCACATACCCCACATGAGATGAGAGCTAATTCCCTAACAGTGGTGTATTGTAGGCTGGTGCTATAATATTTTCATAGCAACCCAACTTTGATGCAGTGGGAAACTACTCGTGCTTTAACTGTTTTTAATATCACAAGCATTACACCTTTCAGTGTTTTCACAATTTGGCAAAGGTTCTTCAAAGTCAGAAAGTAGAAATTCATCTTTCAAAGAATAATAAATGAAATAACATAGAAAAAGTCCTCGGTATCAGCCCCTGCACCTACACTGGAGGTGAAAGGAAGAATTGTTCATGGCAATCAAAAGGAGCCTCTATGATTAGGTGATTGTATCCAGAAATAAACATCCAAGGGTTAACCTCTGCAACACAGAAAATGCCCTTTAGTTAGCTGGTGGTCCTGGAACAGTGTGAACTTACACAGGCAGTTTGAGTTAAGCAGCTACACTGCTTCACCTTTACCTTGCCAGGTTAGTGTTCAATCTGCTAGCTACAGGGCTAGACAAGGTCACTATTTCTACTGCAAATATACAAAAGTACTTTTCACAACAAAACACAGATCTCTACTACCACAAACATTTAGAAGGGCATAAGCACAATTTCCAAAAGCCCTATTCAGTTTCTCGTGAACATCTCCCTGCTGCCATAAGATGTTAATAAGAATGGGACTCTACCCCCAGCCCATTTAAACAGCCCTGCCTACACCAGCCTCACCTCACACTAAACTCTCAAGGCACAAGGCGAAATCATTCATCAGGATGACCCCAGAACCAATCCCACACTGGACTCTGACGTCCAGCCTGTGTCTGAGGACACTTGGTGCCATTCCTTCCTTTGAGGCTAAACAGTTCACAGCTTCTGGAGATACATGGCACCCAGTGAGAAATCCAGGGGGTAACGACCACATCCACATGGGAAGGGCAACCTCTGCTATGGTCTGAACTCAGGGGCATGGTGTCGGGGCCTGCCTGCACCTCCTCCTGCCCCTGGGCAAGACTTCAGATGATGTTTTATTAGACAGCTCTGAGGCATCAAGGACTGAAACAGTTTAAGTCCAGTCTCTGCTCCTCTGCTAAATCTTGGCCACGATTCTGGGTTTCAGAGACTTAAAAAGAGTCCCCTCCTGGGAGCTAAAAATAATATTCCTTCCTGAGCACATAATTCTGATTCAGGTTCACACTTTTCAAAGAAACCAGAGCACAGCTTTGGGAAGGTCAACTACTTTTCCTTGTAAAGACCTTAACTGATTCACTATGCAGCACATTTTCTCCACAGTATCACAGTATAACTAAGGCTGGAAGAGACCTCGAGGATCATTGAGTCCAACCTGTGACCACAGACCCATGACTAGACCATGGCACCAAGTGCCACATCCAATCCCCTCTTGAACACCTCCAGGGACAGTGACTCAACCACCTCCCTGGGCAGCACATTCTAACGACCAATGATTCTCTCAGTGAAGAACTTTCTCCTCACCTCGAGCCTAAACCACCCCTGGCACAGCTTGAGACTGTGTCCTCTTGTTCTGGTGCTGGTTGCCTGGGAGAAGAGACCAACCCCTTCCTGGCTACAACCTCCCTTCAGGTAGTTGTAGAGGGCAATGAGGTCTCCCCTGAGCCTCCTCTTCTCCAGGCTAAGCAACCCCAGCTCCCTCAGCCTCTCCTCACAGGGCTGTGCTCCAGACCCCTCCCCAGCCTTGTTGCCCTTCTCTGGACACCTTCAAGTGTTTCGATGTCCTTCTTAAACTGAGGGCCCCAGAGCTGGACACAGGACTCCAGGTGTGGCCTAACCAATGCAGAGCCCAGGGCACAGTGACCTCCCTGCTCCTGCTGGCCACACCATTCTCATTCACTAACCAATCCTGGGGTCACTCTTTCTAAGAGGTGAAAAACATAACAGTAAATAGCAACCCTACCTTCGCTGCTTGTTGAGCCAGAGGCGATTTCCTTGCTTGAGCTTCTGTGAGGAGAGATCAGGAACTGCCCCACGCTGGACACAGAGGGCTCTGCCGAGGCACCACCCCAGGGCACAGCCCCAAGGCGGACACAGCCCCAAGCCGGACACAGCTGGTTCCAGCCGGCTCTGCCAAGGCACCAGCACAGGGCACAGCTGAGCCCATCAGCACAGATGGCAGCACCTGTGTGCTAAGGAGCCCTCCCAGTCCCTATCCTGACCACACACAGGGTGGCACACAGGCAAGCAGAAACTTCAGTATCAAGAGAAACACCAAACAGCAAATTCTGAAGCGTGGCACTCCTGGAAGTGACTGAAAAACCCAAGGGACAAGGTAGTGCTTCTCCTTGTATCAGAGAGCTCCAACCATGCAAGAGAAGGGAACTAGAAAAGAAGACTTGTATTCATCTTCTTTTTAAAATTCATGTGACTGAATTGAATTCAGGGAAGTGCCTGTAAAGGTTTGGGTTTTTTTTTCCAGGGATGCTAGTGGAATGGATGCTTATGGAAAAGACTCAACAGCGTGGAAGAAGAGGGCAGCTTTCATAAGGAGTCACAGGGGAACGCTGCCATGCTGGGTGCTAGGTATCACCTGTGAGTCTCCTGACCTCAGAGATTCTGGCTTCAGCAGCAGGCTGAGGAACAGCCCCCAGACCTTAACAAACAGTTCAAGTTAATTATCTCCCAAAGACATCAGGGATCTTGCCCCCCAAGCTGATTTTGAATCTGCCCAAATCCTGATTAAAATTATATTCTAATCTAATTAATTTGCATCTGAGATGTCACATGAGAAAAAACTGCAAGAAGCTAACTACAGAAAAAGTTTCCATCAGTTTAGGGCAGAGAAAAGTGGCATGAGCCATTCCCAAGTTCAGGGATTCCTTGAAATGAAGTCTTGCCCAGAGTTTAGATACAAGGGGTTAGCAGACAAGTCGTACCTGCTGTCAGGCTTCTAAAATGATCTCCCTTCAGACTGAAAGGTTTGGCTTTCCCAAAAGGTATGTGCTGTGTGTAAACTTCCAGCGCCCACCTCTGCTTCCCTCAGTTTGAACATGCAGCATTTAACTCAGCTTCACAAAGGTGGAAAAGACATAGAGTGTGTGTTTGGTTGTATGGCAAGAGACTGTGTAGGTCCAGTCCTGCTCCCTCTCTGGGCAAATGCAGCCTTGCCACTGCCTTCAACATCACAGACACAGTGCCCTGCTCCTTAGGTGGTTTTTTTTGAAAGTTGTTGAAAGAGACTAAAAGAATTCAAGTAGAAGAGTGTTTGTAACCAGATTTCCTGGAGATAAATGAAAGACATACGTTTCCATGGCTGCCAGCCTACTAGATTTTGCAAGCATAAATATTTACCTAGGACTAGGGGGTGGGGAAATCAGAAAGAAAACCACCCTCCAGTCCCTTCAAAGTTTAAATGCTGTGCCACAGAGGTCATTATTTATAAACAGAAATAGAGAGCACATCTTTTCCATGTATATTTCTATCATGCTTTTCAGCCACTCCATATGCCTTCTATTATTACCATTCTTGCACCAGAAAATAATTCCTGTGTCACTTGCTCACACTGTATGCATTAATTTTCTTTAGGCTTTCTTGTGGTTATTGATTTCCTGCTCTGTTGAAGTGGCTTTGTTTCATTCTCAGCAGGCCATCCATTTTAAAACAACAGTTGTTCAACAAATGAAAAAAAAATCTAAAATTAAATTAGTTTTATCTTCATTTATTTTTATCTGAGTTAAATGCAAGTGACACACTTCCCCTAAAAAAGAAAAAGGAAATGCTGAATGCCTCCCAGCATGCAGAGCAAACCAAGTGACATTTTTCTTTTCTAGTAAGACATATTTATTGTTTTGATTGGAAACATGAAAGAAAAAGTAAAGCATAAATAAAGCCTCTTTTGTATTATGTTGTAATCACTGCTGTGGCCAGTGTTCTCACATCAGCAAAAGGAGATTATCTGGTCTACAGCCAAATATGTTTAAGTCCTATCTTGCTACACTCAAAATCATTAAAAGAATCTTTGTCTTTTTTTTCCCAAGCAAGTGGGATCATGCTCTAACACTGTAATCATTCATCCTGCTAAGCAGAGTAAGTTCACTAGCCTCTTCCACTGCCCCAGTCTGACATACACAGATTTTACAGGGCAGTGAAGGGCAGATGAATGCAACTCTTCTCTAATCCACTACCAAATCAAGGCAAAAGGCATTTCTGCAGAAGGTGACAGTGCTGACGTGCTACATCTTGTTTCAGCGCTGTGTTCAACAAGTGCAGCTCCAGAGCTCTAAGGCCTGTTTTCCCCCTCCGTCCTCCAACATGCTCACTAACAGAGTGCGCTACAGTGCAGAAGTGGGCAGGCATGTAGGTGCTGTATTGATGACAGAATTCTTGTCAGACTTCTTGCTAGAAGTGTGTTCCCATGTGCCAATAATTAGGGCTCCAGAAGTGCCTCTACATGTTTTTTCTCTATGTTCTATAACAGACCCTCATTTGTGAACGGCGGGAATTTGCTATCTAGCATCCTCTTCCCTCTCCTCATGCATGAACACATTTCTCTGAAGCAAGGGGCTTTACAGTCTTTGTCCAGTTATTGAAGAAAAAAAATGGAAGTAATTTCTCATATTAAGTATATTATTCTGTACAGGGAGGAACATTTTCCTGAAGGACCCATGGGGTAAGTATAATGCCAAATAGCAGACACAGGATTCTTCAGAAATACATTTCCATCAGGTGGACACAGATGTGGGCCTACATCCTTCATAGCCAAACTGGCAGATGAACAGGTACCACAGCAGGCTAAGATGCAGGTGCACCCTCCACACAGGAACTGCACAGGCATGTATGTCAAAACTGTTCTGTACGTGTCTGACAAATTAAAACCATTTAGAACCTTCCTCTATTTCTAGCCTACAGTCTTGTAAGTTGAGAATAAAAACCACAGTAAGCAACCAACATGGCCATGTAGAGCAACGTACCAAACATTGCCACACAGCTCAGAAATACTGCACACCTCGCCTCCTCTGCATGGAACATTCAGGCATCAGCTCTCCATGGAACTCGACTGAAGAAGAGGATTACTGCAAACATGCAGAAAGTTGCAGCAGAAGTTGTTGTACATCTGCTACCTAGCCAGAGACATGAGAAAGAGCACCAGTCCTGCACCACAAGCCCACTCACACTGAGACACAACCCTATACCCAGGGACTAGGAAGGTGAGACATCACCAAACAGCAGGAGACAGCTCAGTACCTCTAAGGGCTGTGAATTCTTCACTGTCAATATCTGGCCTTTGCAGTCAGACTATCTGCAGGAGTGAACAATCTGACTCCAAACTATTCAACAACATCATATGAGGCTTAACTGACCAAGTATAAAGTGATGGTCTTTTGACGTGGAAACATTCAGCAAGTGAGTTCATTAAGCTGAGGACTTCATTTGATGACCACACACACACAAGAAAGCACTCACTCACCGAACAAAGTCCTGCCTGTAAACCATGTGCTATGCATCTCTCCCACATGACAGATGACTGCAATATCTATCATTTTTAAACAGCCAACAATCATCAAACCTAGTGGTGAGCAGCAGAGCTGTGTCATTTATCCTTGCAGCAAATAAATAATAGTAATAATAAGCTAATACAGAGAAGTTTCATCTGTATTTTCTAGAGATCAACATCATTACAGACACAGAAATACAAGGTGAAAATCACCTCCAACTGCAGCATTTGCCACATACAGTCATGAAATCCAACTCCTCATAGTTAGGATCCTTCTTTGCCACCCAGGAGCTCACATGGGAGCTGGGATCCCTCACAGAGCCCAAAACCACTCTGCAAAGATAGGTCTGCCTAGAGACATTTACCTATGGGTCAACTACCCTCTCATCCTACTCTGTGCATAACTGGTGGTGAGTTTACAAAACCCTACAGAGGATAAAAGCCTGAAGCTGCATGAAGTCTGCAGACTGAATTTCAGAGGAAATACATTTTGGAAAAGTTTGCAGGAGAGAGGAAATGAAAAGAAAAAATGTTTTCATCCAGTTTCCTGTTTAGATGGATGGACAGATTTGACTTCAAATAGATCAGCCACACAGAAGTTTAGTTTACAAGGGTCAGATGGTAACAGTTTCTGGTTTAATCCTTGATTTACATTAACTTACAGGAAAATTAATGATTTTAACCAGGCATCAAAGCCAAGCTGGGTTTTTTTTTCATTTCTCTGACTTAGCTTCAGGAACAATTGTTTCCTTTATCTGTCTTCCAGAAAGTTAGTGATTGTGTTTAAGTTAAACTACTCATTTAGCCTTCAGGCACAGCATATTATGAGTTGTTTTTCAATGAACATTAGCCCCTTAAGAGTGCAAACTCCTTGACAGCTCTCTTAGATTCTTGCGCTTACTTGAGCATTTCACAAACCCACTCTTCACAGCCACACACGTTATAATTTACGCATTAAACCAGCAGGTTTTCACCTCAGGTCTGTTGCCAAGAATAATCTTTCAAAACTCTTTTATCTTCTTGTAAGAACATAATTATAAAATGTGCAATTAACAGACAAAGAAAGGTCTTAAGAAAACTTTTAGAGCAATATTGCCTATTTTAATGTCTCAAGCAGATGGTGGTAGAAAGAAAATGACTTAAAGACAATAAATAAAGAGTCACATTTTCAGTCTGGAATGGTATGGCAAGTGTAAAGTTTGAGATACTGAAGTGAGAGTTCTACAGGTCGGTCTCACCACCAGAAGTGCTCTCATTTTTTTTTGGTCTGGATGTTGGACAGACAAAGGAGTTGTAAACATCATGACTGATAGGCATCAGTACAAAAGCACGGAGAGCCCACATGCAAAAAGATCTGTTGCGTTTTTTCCATGAAGAGAGCCCATCCCAGTGACTGATTTTCCCCAAGGATGAATAATATGCTCCTTTTTGTCTTTTGTTACAACTTGAATTTGTACAGACTAATCCTGGAGCCTTTTCCTCTAAAAATACAGGTGCTTCCCTTCCACTAATTAAACACGAGCACTGTGTAGTTGTTGACATTCTCAGATTGGTGTAATCACCTTGGCCTGCACGACTGACACAACTTCCAGCTCAGCTTTGCTACAGATAACATGAAGATATTTTTCAAAGCTGTAGAGAAATTACATAAGAAGACTCTCCCATTTGAAAACAAACCAGCTGCATTATTGTGCAGCCTGCCATGGTGCTAGAAAATATCTGCTGGGAACTAATTAACTTAGGAGAATTATCAAATACATCACACAAGAAGCTGACAGTAAACTCTAATGCTGAATCACACAGCAATGGTCATCTGGACTGCTCCTCTTCATGTAATTTAGTGATCCCACTATTATTACTTTCAATCATTTTAAAGGTACATTTCCTTTCTTGAAATTCAGGAGTTTTAGAGGGGCCTTCTTGGAAAATTCCCTGAGGAGAGCAGCAATAGCTATCTTTTCTCAGGCGTTAGAGACACAGCTCCGCTTTAGGACCAGCAGTGACCAGCACCCAGCATGCAAACAATTACCTGTAAGAAGGAACAGACTGGCATTCTTTAAGAATATTCCTGTACTTACTCACAAAGAACACCTTGAATTAAAGAAACAAAGAAGAAACAAAGATCCATAGAGCTGGGCCTGTCGAGTGCCCACAGTGGCTCTGTGGTTTGACAGGGACTCTAACGTACCTTCTCCTCAAACAGCTGTCCAAGGGCCAAGACCAAGACATGAGGGCCTGCTGCACTTCCAATACAACAGGACATCATCACCCTGTTTCCAATACCACAGATGCTCTTATCAAAAGTGACTTGATAGAGAGCAGTGACAGAGTCTAGAACTACACCCTGTATGCCCCAGTACGCACCAAAGTATGTAGGCCTAGAAGGTGTTTGTGTAACACACACACCCAAACAGCGTCTGGAACGCCAGAAACACAATTACTACTTACTCTCCTTACACCACCAGCACCACAACATTGTGGGGTCTCAGTTTTCTTTCTGATCCTACCCAATTCATTGGCACTGGAAAGCACTGCTCATTGGATTGTCTTTTAAAGCCCACATTACACACAGGCACTTAAATAACTGCAAGCAGAAAAATACCCTCTGCACTGAAACAGAAATCGTGAGGGGACATCAATATTGACAATGCATACAAATACAGCCAGCACCTGAGCAGAAACATTTACAGCTGCAAAAGAAATGGTTTCTAAATAGTATCTTTAGCTAATAATTCTCCTTTCTATTAAAGACAAGCAAACAAGCAAGGACTGAACTCAGCCAAGGTAATTAATTGCTAGGCCAATGAGTTCTTTCCCCTTCATTTTAAAAACAGTTTTTATTGACAACAAACTCTTTCAAGGTAGCATGAAATCTGCTCTGTGTCAGTGTCCAGTCTAGGCAGGACTAGGTAACTACTGACCTGGAGAAATAACTTCTGCTTCTGATAAATAGTTAAACAACTAGTAAGAGAATGAGCTCAGGTTGATGACAGCCCCAGATGCATTGCCATTAGGCAGAATAAAATCCTGACACAGAGAGATCTGCAGAATTAATTGATATATTGGGGGAGGGAAGAAGATGAAATACATTTAGACTGTGATTTAAAAAGAAAAAACAACTAACAGAAGTGCCTTGTTCTAATAAAAGATTAGTATGGATGTGAGCACTCACAGACTGAAACAGAGCAAATGACGGTATGGCAAGGAGCTACCTTGAAGATTCAGCAATAAATTGATTTGGCTCTAACTCAATCTCCTATCTTCATAAACATTCTAAAAGGAAAGCAGAAAAAATTTAAACAAAACCTCAGAGAAAAGAAGGCATTCACAGGAAAGGGGAAGCATTACAAAAACCTTCAGTGAGATCTGAATGATACAGAAGCAGCTTAAAAAGTAATTCAATTCTTAACAAAAAGCAAAATTAATGAAGTATGAAAAATAATGAAAATGTAGCTCTCCAAAAAGAGAGGCAACATCTGTAATGTTAATATGCTGGGAGACATTTAGTGCTATAAGAGACTGCAAATTAGGCAGATGTAATAAAACAAGGAAAATATCCAACTTTTCTTGCTGGGCTGCATGCCTGCCAGCATCACGTCAGAAAAGGAAGAAATTGCCCTAACTCATCTGCTCCTACACGGCTGTACCTGGAACTGCATGTGAATTTCCCAGCAACCTAATTACAAGGAGGATATTACCAAGCTAGAGGGAATTGAAAACACAGCAGTCAAAATGATTAAGTCATAAGAATGAGCTGATTTAAAATGAAAGATTAAGATTTACATTACTGTATTCTATGTGGTAAATAGCAGATGTGAAAAGACACCACCACGTCTGAGCAGATCTTGGCATATGCCAGCAAGAACACTGCAAGTTTTTTTCACTGGTCCAACAGCACTGGAGAGATCAACAATCACCATTTCTAAATGAGTACAGGGCACAGAATATCCTGAACCTCTGCAGCTCGCTCATGGGGCAGACTGGGGAAAGCGAAAGGCACAGGCTAAGGTTTCACTGCCCTCTTTACACAACTTCGAAACCCAGACTTTGCTGAGCTTTTGCCACTCCTGGCTATCATTTCAGAATCCCCAAGGAGCTCCTTTAGATTTCAGACATGTGCAGTACGGAGATTTGCACCAGACACATTAATTTGTAATGATGTACAACAAATTTGGGGTTCCTTCTGAGAACAGTGATGCTACAGCACTTTCTGTTTGCTCCTCCAGCATTGCCCCTTGCTGCTTCTCAGCCTTAATTGCACAGCTTTTCCTTCAGCAAATATTAACGACAGGATAAATTCCTTAGCCAACTGAAAAGGCTATTTTCTAGTGATACTTAACAGAGCAGAGTTATTCTAAAGCATTATTCTACCATGACTAACTGACATTAAAAGAAGTGCAAAGTACATAACTCGATTCTTTTTCAAACACATCAGAAGCCATTTATTTTCAAATCACATAAAATCTGTCTAGGATGAAATCCTGCCCAGGTTGCACTGTTGTAATCTCAAAGGAAAATGTACAGGAACATTTTTTCTGTCATTCACTGCAAGCCCCATTTTTTTTTTCATGAACTCTCTGTCTCTCATGAACTCTCCGTGCTTGGTAAGCATGTTATTGTTCTGTTTATTTACTCATTGATTTTTATTGTCATCAGATCTACACATTTCCTGGGGAAGACAAAAAATAATACCAAAAAAATCCCAACCCAGCAACAAAGAAACATCCACAACCAAACAAAAAGAGAGAATGAACACAAAAGGTACTCCGAAAACAACACCATGGGCTCTTCTCTTTCCTCTATTTGAATGCTACCTTTAACAATGAGGTGTTTACATTTTCCATCACCAGCTTCTCTCTGTTTTAGCATTAGTTTTAGCTTGACTTTTTCGATCTTGTGATTTGAAATAGCTCTGGGTCCTGAGCAACACAAACCCCCAAATGGACAGAAGGAAATTTAATTCAGTACCAGGCTCTTATCTGTGCAGCTACTTTTATTGGGATTTTAGGTTTTGAAGTTTTAGAGGCTGGAGTTTAAAATGCAGGCATAATTACAGGAAACATGAATCTGTTAGGGCCAGGGCAACATAATTAAATAATGCAGTAATAAAATACCTAGCTAACAATACCCATCGGTGTCCAAATGTAGAAGATGTAATGACCTACAGAAGAGACTTTGCCTTCAGATATTCCCCCCAGATCCTACCACAGAAGGATTATCTTGTGAAATACAGAAGGCCTGGAAAGGTGCAGAGGCTGGGGGTGAGAGGAAATAAAAACAAACAGGTGGTAACTACCACAAATCTCTGCCTACAAAACCCAGTCAAACCAGTTTAAAATCATTTACACTGAGAGGATTTCACCAACTAATCAGATTACTTCTAAAACTTCTGGCACTTCTCTGACTCTTCTGGTGCCCTGCCTCAGTGAGGTTCTTCCTCAGCAGTTCTTCAAAAGGAGAGGTTTCTGTCTAACACCAGAAGTACGTCCTTGTTGACCCTCAGAATTCTCTCTCACTGTTGCATGTAGTCTTCAGCCCTATTTCAGTATATTCTTAACCTCAATAATAAAACATCAGCATATCAAAAGACTTTGTTCACTTTTTGTCATTAAGAAATATTGTAGCTACAGCAGCCTCACCTGGAATGGTTCTGGGGATGAGGCATCTAGCACCTCTTTGGGCAACCTGGGCCAGTGTCTCACCCCGCTCAGAGTGAAAAATGTCCTCTTCTATCTGGTATAAATCCCCCTGCCTTGCCCTGTCACAACAGACCCTGCTAAAGTTTGTCCCTTTAAGTAATGAAAGGCGACAATAAGGTCCTCCTGGAGCCTTGGGGTTGAACAACCCCAACTCTTTCTGCCTTTCTTTATAGGAGAGGTGCTCCAGCCCCTTGATCATTTTTGCAGCCCTCCTATGGACCAGCTCCAACATGTCCATCATATGGATAAGCACACAAGGGGCATCAGACTGACTGACTATATTGAAATGCTTTGCTAAATTACATTAAAAATTCATACCTACTTGAATCTTCCTTTCTCCTTTTCTGCTGTGTTTCTAAGTAAGAAATAATCAAGTGTGTTTTCATTTGAGAAGTGTAACTGAGCCAATTCTAGAAATTCCTGCTGACATTTATTACTCATCCTGGCTTTCCTTGGCTAAATGAAAAGTATTTAGGAAGGGGTACAATACTGGGGCTTGGAGAGCTGATCAAGCCAGAGGGAGGAGATAGATTTGTTAATTTTGCTTAACTTAATTGCCTCTTTTTAAAAAGAAATTTAAGTCTATGGCACTACTCAGGTCTATGACTTTTATACATATTTGAAATCCATGCAAAAATCTCTTGTTGTCATCTTCTCATCATACTGGTTTTGCTTCTTCAAGACTGACACTCCTGGTCCAGCAACACACAGGCAGATGCACTTAACCAAAACTACCTGTGGCTCTGCTGATGCCAGCTGAACTGCTCCCACTTGCTTCAACTTCAGCAACTGCTGAACTGCTGTTCAGGGCAGGATAATTTGCCCTGTCCATGAACATGGACATTGGGCACCCACTGTTTAAACTCTAGTACCTCAGAGTGTTTTACTTATACAGATAAACTCCTACAGCTGCTCTAACCTGGCTGTGGCAAGCAGGCCAGGACAGAACCCTGACTGCCCTACCAGAAACAAGCAATTTATCCCATTTGGGGTAGCAATTAAAGCAACAGGAAGTATTAAAATGGAACTACTTGGGTTTGGAAACTAAAGGTGTTTCTCCAATGTGAAATAGCAAATGAAGCATTTATACTAGCTTTAACTTACTCATTTGAAACATAAAAGATACAAGTGAACTAGTTGCACTAATTATTTCAACTTGAACAAGTTTCATGGCACTTTGCTTTGTTTAACATGAGATTTATCTAAGAGAGTGCCTAAAATAAATGTATCTGCATTTATAGCTTTTGTTCAATGACAAACAATTAGAAAACCAGTAAATAATATGTTTAAAATTAGGATTTTGTCCCTTTCTTAACTCTCATAAAGACAGCAGCCAAAAACCTGAGTAAGTCAGGGTGCCTTTGAAGACATTTAATTAAAATCTAATCCCACATTCTTAAAGGCTCACATAAATTAAGCTGTCATTCAGGAGATTTATGCATTCACATTTGCATACTACATACAATTCATCAATTACTCATGTTTGAAAGCAATGCCTTTCTCAGGAGCGGGGCTGCCAAGAGTGCCAACAGGCGCACCGGGACGCACCGCCGGCACCCGCTGCTCCCTTGGAGAGAGCCACCTCCATCTGCTGATCTTCTGCTGTCACACACCGCCCTGAGCACACGCAGATACCTGACTCCAGCATGATGGATTCTTTTCAGCTCAATCTGTCAGCTAAAGATGAACATTTTGGAGAGTCCTCAAGCAACCAGATCAGAGTCGATACTCCTCATCCCACGGAAGGAAGTTTCCCAGGACACCCTTTAAGTCACCCAGTGCTGCTGCAGGGAGTCAAACCCTTCTGGATTTTCCCAAACAGTAACACATCCAGACCCAGGCCATTTTCCCAGTACATGTTCTTAGATAATCCTGGCTCATGTGTAAGTGTGGACCATTTTGTTTTAAAAGCATCATTACCATTTCCAGCGACAGCAAGGTGTAATGCCCCTCCTTCAGCAAACTGATTACAGATGTACCAAGGGGCAGCACTGCCAACTGAAGGAGGTGTTTTGTAAGGTACTCACACAGCCCTGGCAACTAAGTGCTGTCATGCAACACCTCTGCTAGCCCAGCCTGAGACCTTTGAGAGCCAACACTGATAACTGCGCCAAGTAAAATGCATGAAACCACTCAACTTCATTAATGGCAGCCTCAACCAGGTCCTAAATTCACTCTCACAAGGGGAAAGGCTAACTCAATAGCCAGTTGTTACCTTGTCTTGTTACCAAGACACCACTCATATCTTACAGCCAGAGAGTATTGTATTCTTATTATGCTATTAAAACTAGCCTATTATTTATGTGCTTCCTCCAGACGTTTTCTGTAACTGGTTTAAACAGTTGGTTTCCATCTAGCTGCCAGTTGCTCTTACAGCAACTGTATAAAATAGAGATGAGTAACAATCATTTGTTAATAGCCGGGGTTGGTTTTTCATACTTTGCATAAGATGAGTTAATGAAACAAAGGATAAATACCATGGCTGATGTTGGCACCAACTTCTCAATGCCTCTGACTGATGAGAAGTGACTTAGTTGTACCACATCACTGAAATCTCTCTGCTGAGAGCTCAGGCAAGCACAGAGCATGATGCTGTCCATTTATTAGCCTTTAGAGAAACTGTTGGGTGGGAAGGAAAAATAAGTGCTTCAACATCAGTAATCACTTCAAGATTATAAAGAAAAAAAGAGATCTGCACCTTTCTATAGCAAAATCATAGAATCACAGAATGTTCTGGGTTGGAAGGAGACCTTCAAAGGTCGTTTAGTCCAACCCCCTCTGCAGTCAGCAGGGAGATGCTCAACTAGATTAGGTTGCCCAGAGCCCTGTCAAGCATCACCTTGAATAGCTCCAGCAATGGGGGCCTTGACCAGCTCCCTGGACAACCTGATCTGGTATAACAGTCTGGGGAAAAAAACATGAGACCTTCTAGACAGCACAACCACTGGCTTTAAAGTAACCGTTTTAAAGAAGCACAAAGCCAAGCAGTCACCCACTTGTGACACATGGCAGGGCTGGAGCCCCTTCCCCTCACGAGGGCCTCCCATTACCTTCTCAGATGCATTCCTCACCCCACCCTGAGCCTCTTCTCCCACCTGTTCCTTTCAGTAAGGTGTGTCACCACTCTCCTGATTGACACTTCTGCTGTGACAGTGTTGTATAAACAGCAACTATAATGGTGGTGTGCTGCTCTGGGCGGGGCATTTATCTGTGCTTGTCACAACACAGGAGTGGCACAGTCACTCACACTGCCAGCACTGACATCTTCCCCTACCCCTCCAGAACGCTGCATCTTACAGCTTTTTCAGCTTACAGAATAGCTGCACTTAGCAGAAAACCTAAAGAATATGGAATGGACTCATATCTATGTGCATAGCTACTAAAATATAATTATAGATGATGTAAGAAGACCGAAAGGCTTCCAAAAGGAATTGGCAAGATGAGCAATATACAGAGGCTCCAAATACACCAGAGGCAAGAACAGCATGGGAAGCTCCATGACTTCACACCTTCATTGAATTAATAATACTGACAGATCTAAAAGTCTCCCTAGCTTGCTGCTGGACAGTCCATTGCAAAAATATCTTTAGGACAGGTCCCACAGCAGCTACTGAAGAATTAGTTGATTTTTCACTGAAGTTTGATGTAGTTTCTAAAGCTGGCATTGGCTGGCACATAGCTCCATCCACCCTGCACAGCCCAGCAGAACTTTGTGAGCCATGCAATGGTTTCACAGGGAAGAACCTGAAAACCTGTGCCCTTCAAATTCTGTTAAAGATGAAAACCAAGAAGAAGTCACTGCCCAGCACCCCAGAGCCGCGCAGATGTGCTGGGAGCTCCGTCGCTCTGCCCGCTGGGTATCTTCATCCCTGCAGCTGCCCTGTCGTGCACACGCTGGATGGCAGCGCTGATGTTGTCACTACTGAAGAGATTCATCCTCCATTTCTCCAAAATGTTCACATCTTCCCTTTTTCCTAACCAAAAATAAAGGGTTGATGGGAAATTGGCTCTTTGTTCTCTAACTCTGGTGAACCTATCACCCATGCTTTGGGCTGCCCTATCACTATCACTAAACAGCAGATAACTTAATGGGACATTCCACACTAAATCAATACCACCCTATTAGCTTAACACCACCAGTTTGTCCTGAACTCTGGCAAGAAGCTGTGCTATGAGCAACTGGCACTGCCTATTTCTCATTCATCACACATGTCCATGTGTTGCAGACCTCTGGGAATTGATTTTTCCTCACACGAAGCTACACAGTGTTAAAGGAGGGGGGAGAAAGCCATTTAAGCACCCATTAGATTGGAAGGTGACACCTACAAACATCTGGCTTCAAACCAGAAAATGAAAACTGTTCTAAATTAATGGCTTTCCATACGTTACTGCACCTTGCTTTTTCACTATATAAACATCAAACTGAAGTTTGTTAAATTTAAATAATGTGAAACCACATCTCCAGCTTCCTTCTGATAGTTCAGACAGACAGATGGCTCAAGCCATAACTCCACATCAGAAGACGGCTCCTCTGTTCCTGAAGTACATCATCCTGGAGCTTCTGTCACAAAAAGCTTTGCTGGTTTTCACCTTCAGTACTTCTCTCCCTCAGCTAATGGTCAACCCCCAAGGGTACACTTCAATGCAAGTCTCCAACTGAGATGTCCAAAGCACTTGTCACTAAATTACGTGTGCCTTTTACCTCACCAATAAGCACCTGCACAGACGTGTCACTTTACCTGTGCAACCAGAACAGAAAAGTACATTTCTAGGTATTTCAATTTGCTCTACATTCACACAAATTACATTCTACAGTTTAATCTTCAATTTTCAATTAAAGACTAAAGCCTAAGCTGGCTATAGATTTCCACTGAGATTCTGAACTGGCTGGCTGCCAGCTCAAGCCGTCAGCATTCCTTTCTGCAGAATAAAACCTCTGTACAGGCATTTTTAGAGCAATTTCTACATTTTGAATGCTTAATTGTATGCAAAGGATGTAACGTACAAAGTCATCAGATGACATGGTAGGGAGCTACACGTCACTCTCTTACAACCACCCATTCATTTCACTTACTCCTTTAGCTAAGAAAACTAAAGAGATTAATCCTCATTATCTTCAAAGATTACTGACTACCTGCTCTTTATAATTAACAGAAACTAAGTGCAATAGGAAACCACTGCTCAGGTGGGATTTTAGAGATCAGATTCCCTTCTTCCCTTAAGGAAAGGTTAAGCTTTCAGGCTTGGGCACACATCTACACTAAAAAAAATTAATTCCCCTCTTTGTCTGCATTATAAATTGTAGAAATATAGATGGTTGAACACCAGAAGCTAACATTGCTTCAGCAGCACATACTCTGCTTTGTCTTGCTCCCAAATTACCCAGGAATGAAATGCATCCCGTACCCGCTGCAGGCAAGTAGGGCAGCAAGTGCTTGTAAAAGGCCATGTCTAAACAGGAGCATGAATTTTTCAAGGCACCCAGATACGTGGGAGCTGTACAATCATGAGAGCCCTTTACTCATCTTTAATTATTCAACTTTCTGACCCATGTTAGTCTGACCCACACCACGACTGTGCGCTGCAGGGAGCTTCCCTGGTGCTGGCTGTGAGAACCAGCACTGAGCAGTAAGCCAGCTTTTGACCGCAGGCTCTAACACATAGGAAGAAAAAGCTTGAGACTATTACCATGTGTGCCTGTACACATCGGTGTATAAAACCAGGGGACAAAATCTTCCTTAAGTCTCTATACCAATACCTTAAATTAAAGGAGTCATGGAAGCAAGTGGAACTATCCCTACGCTAGAGACATCTGAAACCAGAAAACGCTTTTCTGTTTCTGTCTCCATCCTTTCCTGTTCTGCAGACTTGCAAATCTCCTGTATAGGAATAGGATACACGTAGGCCTTGGTCTGTCAGGTTATTTTCATTTGGACTTCCTTCAAAAGTCAATTTGTAAGAGATATTCTTGTAGTTTCACAGAAAAACACAAGCATGGGCAACACTCACACGCAGGAAATACAGCACCATGGAAGGCAGGGGAAAAGGATTATTGTTGTAGATTGCTCTGGGCCTCAGTTTCTTTGCTTTTCTAGGAATAGAACAGAATTGTCTGTGCTGTGAGAACACAGAAACCTGTAACTGCCAATTAATGTAATGATATTTGCATATTCATTACCATGGTTATAAGAAATAACCACACTCTCATTGTGCAAGTGAGATGCAGGGATCCAACTGGCGCACAGAGAGGCGTTCATCTGGCAGACTGGGACTGAAGCAAAGGCAGAAATCTGAGGGAAGCCGAATAATTACAACCAACTGTGCACACCAAGCCTCCTCTGATTGTCTCTACAAACCTCCTAAAAATATGCAGTCTATATTTACCTACAAAGTGTTGGTTATACAATGCTCTTTGCTTTCATTAGTGCTTGCTTTATGCCTTTTTCATTGCCAGTGACCCATTCATAAGACTTGCATGAACCCACAAACTCTACACTTTGTAACTTCCAGCTACTTACTGTATTTTTTATGATAACCATATGCCTGATCATAATTTAATTATGATTAATAAAGTAACTCACAAATACAGGCTGGTTTTAAATGAAGACTATTTACAAATAGCTCAGACACCCTGCGTTGCTTACAGCTCACTAAGTATTGCTGTGCCACAACCCTTCACTGAAGCTAAAGCACTCTTCTGTTCCAATTACAGTTTATGCACACACCTTTCAACAGAACTAAATTCTAGAATCACAGAATGGTTTGGCCTTGAAATTATGGTCCAGAACTTGTTGGTGCTCCTTCTGAGAGCACTCAAATACCTTGTAAAACCATTTCAGTGCAGCTGAAGTGACTTTCCAAAGCAGGGCCCCATTGTCATTATTGGTATCAGCTAACTCCAGTGCTTCCTGCCCCTTGAGTAAGGCTGCTGGACACTTGAACTTCTGGTGTGGGAAGTTTTTGCATGGTAACAGTTTATTATTATCACAGAAGTGCAAAAATCTATCCAGTTACCATACAATGACATGTGGCAGCACACATGAACAGCTAACACTGCATCTCCAATGCATTCTTTAAATCCCTACCAATGTAGTAGTATCCATGATACTAAGTGTAGTATCCCATGATAGCAAGTGATATATCTCTCTATGTATTTGCTCTGAGAACATCAACTGTCCCCCATGGAACTGAAAAAAGCAAAGAATCGGATCACAGGGAATCCTGGCTAATGTGGTGACAGCTTCTGTGCTGCACTTAGCTCATCCTGTGGCACCTGGAAATGCACTGGCACACAGTATTTGCTTTTTGTTCCCTCCTTCACTTTTATTTTGTGTCTCCTATTTTAGATACAAATTTTCCCCATCATCTCCCTTTGATGTTTTCTAAGTTTCTTTTAAAAGCAACACAAACATGTCTGATTCACAAGATTTTTGTCACCGCAGTATCTTATCACCTCGTGCTAGCAATGTGCAAAAGCTTTTCCCGAGTGCAGATCAGAATGGACTTCATTTCCACCTCTGGTTCTCTTCCACAACATGTCTGTGAGCTGCTGCACCTCGGCTTTGGTTACTGTGGGAAGGCCTTGGCAATCTGGCAAGTTCTGCAATACTATGAAAACCATCAGGCTTGGGCTCAGGCTCCTTGGCTGTTGACCAAAAAAGTTTTTATCTCCAGCTCTCATGAACTTCCTTTGGAGCACTGCTCATGAGAATTTACAGCTGTTCGGCTTGGTTATGAATGAAGAGGGAGCCCCTGGCTGGGTACCAGGAACCTAGGTGGTGTGCACTAGCAGTGGGCTGAGAAGCAAAGCAGGAACTACATGTCCATATATGTAACACCAGCAATTGGAGGGCATATGATATGTTGCAATTTTCTGCAGGATGAAAGATTAAAGCCATTAAAGGCTGCCAAGCCCTAAGAGCTACCACACAAAGCCTCAGGGCAGTCAGAGGGTTCTAAAGAGCCCTGAAAGCCATTGGTTTCCCTGATCCCATGGATTCTGGCAAAAGCTGAGTCAGGAATGAAGGGGATTAAAAAGGTGACCCCAAGGAGAAAAAAAAAGGAAAAGTTTTTCAGAAGGAATTCTGCAGAACCTTCTCTCTCTTTTTTTCTAATTAATTATACAGAAGTCAGAAGCTTGGCACTGATGTGGAGTTGACAGCTTCATGTCTTAAACTTCTGGTGTGCCATTTTGTATGCCTGTATGATTACTGTTCTTCAGAGAAGTTGAGGGAACCTCAACTTGTTTCCAGCTCTTCTGATGCCAGGAGATGCTTGAATAGATCTACTTCAGTCAGACTCTGGGCAACTTTCTATTACTTTTTTAATCCAAATTAATATGATTCTTTTGAGAAGTGAAATTGGAATCTTTTTCTTACAGGTAAGAAACTCTCATCCACTGTAAAAGAAGCTAAATAGTAAGAGCACAGTATGTCAAGGCAAATTTTGATCCTTCCCCCAGCTCCATGGCATGATGGCCAAGAAAAACCATCGAATGCTGCTTCTATGAATGTGTAATTTCATCCCAGAAAGTAAAGAGTAAGAGAAACATTTTCTGTTTGTTTTTCACTTTCACAGCAACACCATCCTTACTTGCTTCTAGATGGTCACATTTTGCTGACATTTACAAACATTTCATGTTGATCCTACATGGGTCACATCAATCATCTGTACAGTTTCAATGACACTTTGTTAAATAAACTGTCATGAAAGATTTATAGAGAATTTGATAAAAGTAAAGAAGATGTAGTTTAGCTTTTAAAGATGCATTACCCCTTTTCTGAGGTGTAATATCAGCTCTAAAATACCATTAAGCTTTTCTAGCAGGAGATGAAGTGAGAAAATAAAACATACTCTTTCATCAGCACTCACTTATTTGCATCTCTTGGGCTTCAACAGAAGGCTGTGAGAGAAGATCAACTGTGCACTCCTGCAGAAGGGAACCTCTCTCCTATTCTCTGTGTGTGTTTGTCTCTGCTAATGCTTGGCACAAGCCATCAATGTTCTTAACACACTACTGGAGAAAAAATTACCTCCAGATTAAAAAAGTTCAAAGTGTTAAGCAGAGAACTATCTGTGAGAGTCCTACACAGAACAAGTATACCTAAACCTCTGCTGAGTTCAAAACACCCAAACCAACTGCTCTTTGTGAAGGGAACTCTTTGGATCTGACTTCTACAGCCTTCGCTGAACCAAACCCATCATAAGAAGCACACAGAGCTCTTGGAGCAAGCCCAGAGGAGGGCCACAAAGATGATCCAAGGGCTGCAGCACCACTGCTATAAGGACAGGCTGAGGGAGCTGGGGTTGTTCAGCCGGGAGAAGACTCCAGGGGAACCTTAGAGCTGCTTTCCAATAGCTGAAGGGATCCTACAGGAAGGCTTCAGAGGGACTTTTCATGAGGGAGTCTAGCAATAGGACAAGAGGAAATGGTTTGAAGCCAAGGGAGTGAGTAGATCTGGATCTTAGGAAGACTGGATCTTAGGAAGAAGTTCTTCAGTATGAGGGTGGTGAGACTCTGACATAGGCTGCCCAGGGAGGTTGTGGATGCCTCCTCCCTGGGGGTGTTCAAAGCCAGGCTGGATGAGGCCTCAAGCAGCTGAGTCTCCTTGAGAGATGCCCCTGCTCATGGTAGGGAGGTTTTAGTAGATGATCTCTAAGATCCCTTCCACCCTAAGCCATTCTATGTTTCCATGACTTCACTCACAGGAATAGCTTATTCAGGGGGAATCAGCAAGTTTTAAAAAGGAAAGAAGCCCAGTGTGAGCCATACCCACAACAACAAGCGGCACCTTGACAACATCCATTTGTAAGCATGGGACCTGCTCCTTCAGCACAAGTGTTCCTACAAACTGTGAATTCAAGGGGGAACAAAAGGCAGCAAATTGCTCAGTTATTCAACACATCTGTCAAATATATTATTGAGTGGTAAATGCATAAATATTGGATTTCAATTGCTATGACTAGAAATAAACACCCAGGCACTCTCCAAGCAGCAGCACCATGAGCTACAGGGGTTTGGTGGCCTTACTGAAAGGAAAAGCAGAGTAATTGAAGTAATTCCTATATTCTGGGATAAACAAAATAAAATCAGTTTGTGGTTTGATAGATTTGATAGTAATTGCTTCTCCTTTCACACCTATCATGCAGACTTCAGATTAGAACCCAGACTAACAGAGAAGCTTTTCTTACTGGACATCCCAAAGAGATCCTAACTGCCAGCAGATGAGGTCCATTGTGAAATGACTCTTTCAAATATTTACAGATGTCACAGAATCACAGAATGGTCTGGGTTGGAAGAGACCTCCAAAGGTCATCCAGTCCAACTCCCTCTGCAGTAAGCAGGGACATCCTCCACTAGATCAGGTTGCCCAGAGCCTTGTTGTGCCTAACCTTGAGTACTTCCAGGAATGGGTCCTTAACTACCTCCCTGGGCAACCAGTCCCAGTGTTCCACCACCCTCCTGGTGGAACTTGCTCCTAACATTCAATCTAAATGCGTTGTTCTCTAATTTCAAACCATTGCCCATTGGCCTATCACTGCAGGCCTTTGAAGACAGCACTGAATCTCACTGAGAGATGAAGACAAATCAGTGTCTCTTGCCTTACAGGTAGAGTTGTTTTGCTGAAGTTTCACTCAGTTCTGCAACTTTAAAACACTGACACATGCTCTGACACAGGGAAAGCAGGCAAACCACTCCAGCTGTAGTGAAGTTTAGTCTAAGTGAAGGAGCACCCTCACAGGATGCAATTAAAACACCTATCTCTATGTAACAGACAGGGTGGATAGGCTTTAAACTAGCCTCACATGAAGAGCCTATTAGAAAATTCTGCTGTAAGGCAGCAGACAGCACCAGATCAAACAAGCAACTGCCACTTCTTCAGCAGGTAACAAAGATCATTAGCAGCAATTGACTCATTTGACTCCAAAGTCTTAGCTGCCAACTCAAGGCAGCAGCAAAAGCCAAAGCTCTACTCCTTGAAACAGCTTTTCCATCCTAACACACAAGAACTCTTCCTAACTTTAAATCAATTCATTAACTTTCCCTACAAGCCCTAACTTTGCTGATCTAACCATCCCTGAATAGTTTGGGATTATTTCTTCTTGTATTTTTTGAACTCCCACCTGACCTGTGACTTACACAGAACCTTAGTATTCCTGGCAGGACTTCAGAACACCTTCAGAGCTGCACAGTCATCAAAACTATTTTCGTAACACCAACAATTAAGCTAAAATTCCTCCACGCTGCAGATTTAATTTCATGTGCTCTGGCAGGGAGAATGATGTGAACAGGTTTAAGTCCTGCAGGTTGTTAGCTACCTGTACTCAAGCTGATACAGGGCATGCACAGAAGGTGACTGTGATCATCCCTTCTTTGGCCAAACAGCGGCCAAGAGGGGAAGGCTAACAACAGTGTGCTTCTTTCAGCCTAAATGCATCATCCCTGCTTAGACCTGGGAGTCAAACACTCTGCTGATGCAGACATCCAACCCTGTGTTGCTCCTGCTATGGCTTTACGGTCAAGATGATCAGTGGCCTCTTAGTTTGACATTTGAGATTTTCCCAGTCTTTATCAACCTGTGTTACAGGCTGTTGAGGGAGCTACATAACAGGATTAACTAATGGCAATAACCCTCTTTTGTCAGAGAGGATTACTGTCATTCAGAACCAGGGGAAACTGCAAACCAGGAGTTCCTTTTGTGGTATTTATTTAATATTCTGCTGGGTAATCTGTTTGCAACAGTATTAGTGCAAAATGTCATGGGAAGATGTAAACACTCACCAGATCCCTTGCTGTACCTATAAACAAACCACATGCAAAACAAAAAACAGTTTGTTTCCTGTCGCTCAAACCCTTCCAAGATCCTGATGCTCTATGTTATTTAACGTTTTCAGCTGACTTTGGGGACATTGTAGACTGCTCTGATGAGGCATGTTCCAGTGTCAGCCAACAGTTTATCCCTGGCACGCTTGTCAATCAAAATAAAACTAACAGACGGCTTGCTTTGTTTCAAATGAGCTTTCCCTGGGCATTAGAATTCACTTTTTATTACAAAAACTACCATTTGGAGAGAGCAAATTGAAATGTTTGTGGTTCCTACTGAATCAACTTCTGCTGAACTTGAGTGTTTCAGAAGAATCTGGCAAATATAAGAAATATATCATTTCACTTCCTGCACGCCACCCGCTGCGATCCCCCTGCATATTGACTCCAGAACGGTCCGTTCACAGTCAAGCCTGTTACCAACATTTGGGCTACACAATGGCACGGTTCCCTCCAGTGTTTTCAACAGCAGGATAAAAAAGTCTAAGGAATTAGAATGCAGTAGTTATATGGAGTGTCCACCTTTCAGAAAACACTGGGTTTCTTACTCTAAATATTGAGGAAATCACGCTCTCTTAGATGAGATTTGGAAGCTTATGAGGCCAGCGTGCGAGTCGAGAGAAAATTACCTCTAGAACACCTCCTGCTATTGGCAAAAAGAGAACATGCTTCCAGCAACACCAGCTTAATTTGGGGCAGAGAAATCAAGAAGCTCCCCAAATATATCCTGACAAAAAGCCATGATTTCCGACCAGCCTTTGTGAACCAGAATGCAGTGTGATGGTTTGTAATGATGCACAAATCATGTAAAGGAAGCCACTCTTTTATCTGAAGTCCCCACGTGAGTCGGAGCACAGACCGCTGCAAATACCAGATTTCCTCTTCCTTTTTAATAAAAGTATATTAAAAAAGCCCTAACAAATAAGGTTTTGAAATCATTATCTTACTTCTCTGCAGGGAAATTGTGCATATAGCCTCTAATTATGCCAATTACAAACACGTGGGATTTTAGTTATTATAAACACACTTTCCTTCCACTGACAGCAATTCAAATCCCATCCTACAGACTGATCTGCAGCCCCTAAATTCAGGCTTTCTTTTGTTAACAAGCACAAGCCTCTGCAATTGCCCTTGGAATGAGATGGCAAAATGGAAATCAACACCTCCCTTTTTTAAATCTTCTACAGACTAAACCCTGAATGTAACTAGTATTAAAAAATAGCTGGTCTAGCTGGTCTAAGATACTACACTGGGCAACAAAATGTTCTGAGCTAAAAATGCTGAGTGGAATTTGAAGGAAAATAAAGACAGGAAATAAAAGTCCAAAAGTCAGCCCAGATGCTGAGCATGAACTATAATCCTTAGGTCACAACTTAATCCTAGGTAACTGATAGCACTTGCACGTGAGAAAGCAAAAGCCCAGACACAGTAATGGCCTTCCTCAGGAAGACCAGGAAGAACTCCTCTTCATCCTGCCAATGCAAACAGCAATCTTTGGGTCCAAACCCATCATGCTACCCTGTCTTAATCACCCTTGCCTCTTCTCTCTCCTTCCCACTGCAAACAGATTAATTTGGGTCCTAATAATAATATTTATGAAATTTAGCATTTGGCTGCTAGAATCCATCATTTCAGGATGGAAATTATTAGAATTCATTACAGCTTCAGTAAGAGACACACACAACCCTCCTGTCACACAAATGGCAAAGCATACCTGATGAGCTTGCCAAGCTCTATGACTGGTGGGCATCCATGCCAAGCACATGGGGATGAGTTCCTCATTCTAGCTCCTTTGATGAAGATCAACCTAGCAAAGAAACTGGCCCTTAGACTCTAATCTAGACCACATCATCCCACAGAGATAAAAATCTGCCACATTAAGGGAAGAATATATTGTCTTTTAATGTTATTAACCATCTCTATTAAGTGAAGCAACTCCTCTTGAGTATTTGGGAACTCAGTGAAGGAATTCTTAAAGACTGCTTTAGTACTTTGACCGAGCTGCATCTTCTGAATAGAACTCCCAGGAAGAACCAACCTGCCTGTTTTCCCCAAGCTGCTATTTAACACAGGAAGCACTAACACATGCTGTACTGGACAGCAAAGCCTGAAACATGTGAGCAAGAGGGGGATGTGTTTGTCTTTTTCCTTTTTTTGCCTCCCCCAGCCCTCATTGGTAAAGGCAAACTAAAGATAGAGATCCACAGAGCACATCTGAGGCACACAACTGCTGGGCTCCCAGGTTGTGCCCCACCTTTGATTTTCAGAGGACTGATAAATCCTCTCCCAAGCAGCATTTTCAAACATCTGCACCTGTCCTTATTAGTTTCACTTAGACAGCATTTTCCACAGTATGTGAGACACTACCAGAAACCTTTCTAAAGTGAAGCATGTGACATCTACCTTCTGACTTTCGGACACCACTGCTACTGCAGATTGTTGTCAGGCCATTTTTAGTTGCAGCTGTAGGCTTCCAAAGAAGCATATCTAAAAGTTTTATACAGCTCTCTTTCACAGCACAAAATGTCATAATATAATATTGATCCAGGAACACTGCTGCTGTCATGCAGCTGACACTGTGATATAGTAGTAAAAGTCATCAAGGGTCTACCAAAAATCATGTGGCAGCATGTCTGCAGTGCAGCTGCAAAAGAACTGATGCAGCACTAGATAAATAGAGTCAGGGAAAAGAGCTGCAGAGTTATAGCCATTCCAGTGCAATCTGCTATTAACAGCAATTAGCAGAACTGGTTACTTTAGGTTTTAAACTCTTCTTACTCTGTTTATGACCTTTTGCATAGCTTCCAACACAGGACAGAAGTCTATCTGTACAAGAGGAATTTAACTCCCCCAGTTATGTTTGGTTGCAGCCAGCCAAGCAGGGAGCTTCTTTTCTCTCCTCTAATGAGTTACTTTGCCAGGCCTTGCTAAATTTCTATTTACTTCAACAAGGAACATTACTTTTACCTAACTAAAGGCCAGAAGAAAGAGACCAAGTGATGTCATTGCCTTAACAAATGCAGTTTATTCTGCCATCACCTTTGGAAAAAACCAATCAGCATGTATCTACAAACTCACTGCAATAAGCAGGAGCAGTTTGAAAAGCTGGTTTTAGCTCTTCTGTACAGCTTTGACATGGAACACACATTAGTTCATTTGGGAAGCAGCAGTAACATTCTACAAAAGAGTATCACTGTAACAAAAGCAAATGATAAATATTTGGAAGCTTCAGCCGGACCTGGCAGGCTTGGCTGCAGTGTCTCCTATAAAAATCATACAAACCTAAAATCTTGGTAAGCCCTCATTGAACCACCCTGGTAAAATAAGCAAGAGAAAAATGCTGTCATTTGCTATAAAGAGGACAGGATTTTCTCTGCCTATAGCTCTCTAACAGCCCCATGTTTTGCAATGCTGACCTCTACAGCAGGAACAGATCCAGGTCAGAGGCACCCTCACAACACCCATTTGGAAAAGCTGACCCACTCTGGAAATCTCCATTTTCCCAAAGCTGAGTATCACAAACTGAGCCTTCCTTTTATTAACATCCCATTCCCATTCCTAGGCATGTGATGATTAGCATTGCCAACTTGCTCTGAATCTGTGCAACAAAGTTAACTGAATGGCTGGAATTCCTGCCTGGATCTCCTCCTCCTCTCCTAAACTGCTGCTTAGCTCGACAGTAACCCCCAACCCTCTGCCACTCTAATTCTGCCTTCCTCTCTTTCTGCAAAACCATTCGGGCCTCTCAGCATTAGCCTCAGCAGTTCCTCCCTGCCTGAAACAGCTTGAAGAAGAAATGGAGCATTTTGAGACACTGGGGAATTAGCTCCTAGCCCTTCCAATCTTTCCAATGCAAGAAGAAACCAAGGTAAGCAGATGAAGGAAGAAGTGTGGAGCTGCAGCCAGCACTAGGCAAGGATCCTGAGGAGATGGCTGTGCAAACTGAGTGGGGACTGAGAAATTCATCCTGGAAAGGAGGTATCTAAAATGACTGGAAAATAAAATTGGGGTGGGAGCAGGGGTCTAATTTCAGGATAATCGAAGTACAGAGAAGTGATAAAAGCCCTTAGAGGCCAAGAAACTAGGACCTGGAGAGCAAGTCTGAAGAAGAGAGATGAAAATGATGGCATGTGGAAAAAAGTGAAGAACTGCTATTGGAGGAAGGAAGGGAAGAAAAGCCTGTCATGTGAGCTGTGAAAGGCTAGCAGAAATTCTGCTCCTGCTGAAGTACTCTCCAAAGACAAGTGCAGCTCAGTATTTCCACTGAAGCACTGCTGAAGGCATCCACCTCTTTCCAGGGCTGGCTCATACAGATGACTGCAGAATTTGCAGCTACAGGACCCTTATGGGTGACACTGGCTGCAGGTTACAGAAGTTCCAGGGGGCTTGACTGCACTTCTAAAACATCAAGTAATGGCACACACAGATTAATGTCAAAACACCACTGAGACACCACAAGCATCCCAACACAAGCATCCCCAAAACGTGCCATTTCAGAATTCAGGCTACTTCTGCAACTTGAGTCCTGGTGTTCTGTTACAGCCCCTAACTAGACCCTTCCACCCCAACCCACCCCAAAGGACCACATGTACACCAAGAGTGTGCCATGGCTATGGGCAGCTGCTGAACTGCTTGGCCTTGCCTTACTGCTCTGTATGCAAATTAGCAAGGTATGAGCACTTAAAGGCCCATTTCTCACCTCCCTCACTGGTAAATGCAGATGGATATACAGCTCTGAAAACACAATGTTAACCAAAGGATGGACAGGACAGGAGTTTAGGAGGAAGAAGGGTCTGGCATGAAGTGATTCAACAGATGCTGGATAAAGTTTGAGATGCCAACAAATCTTAACTTTCTTTTGGAGAACAGAAAAAAATGCTCACTTGGAAGCATAAGTTGTGATAATACTCTGAAGTAAGACTGAGAGAAGTTTTAAAAAGGCAGAAGTGTTCTTGGACACCCAGCTCTGTCTCCTCGCTCACCCCCGTGGCACTGGCAGGATAGCAGGGAGCTACTAGGCCTGTGAAATCCTTATTACAGCTCTGTTGCAAACCACCAGAAGACAAAGCAGACAGCTCCAACTAGGAGCAGCTGGTATTTTCCAATTAAAAATCACAAGACCAAAATATTAATTTATTGTGCAAGTGTTCAGTTCAAGCAGCCACAGCTACACTTCCTAGCCACACAGTCTTTGGGGTTGTTTTAAGAGAGGCTGTCAGAATGTCTCTGGTGTAAACAATTTAATGTAACAAAACAGTTTATTGTCTGTTGCTGATATGTAAACAGCTCCATTCCATATTGTGAAATACTGTCTCAATATGCAATGAACTGTAAAGGATTCTTCGGGGGGGGGAGGAACAAAATTTGTTGACATTTTTGCAACTGTTACCTGGTAAAGCGTTAGCTGTGTTAAGACTTTGAGCGAGATTATCTTCTGCTATCACAGAAGTAAGTTAATAAAGTGACAATAACAAACTGATGTATCTGTCAAAGTTTATAGATAAGGATGTCAAGCTATAGGTTATCAGCCTACAGTACTGACACTGTTCATATATCACAGCCCCCCAACACACTCGCTGTCAGCATTGTTTATTTTCAGTCAGGAGTTAAATAATGACCATGTACCAAAAATGCCTTTGGGGAACTGCTTTGTCTTACATACTGTTCACCTGTTTACTTCAGAGCAAGTTTTGAGTTGCTTTTGTTTAATTTTCTGTTTGAACAGCTGGTATTTATCAACTTCAAATGGGCTTCAGGTCAATACACTGCAACAAATTTTACTGCAGCTTCTACTCTTGCTGCACACACACAGCTTGTAAAATGGTAATGGGAACACTTCTGCAGTGAGCCCAGATCCAGAGAAACACAGAATACTCCTGAAACTACATGGAAAAGGAAAGGAACATGCAAAACAGGAGGGGGTTTTCCAGGGTGCAGCAACAGAAATCACACCCATGGCTGGAGGTAACAGCCTTTATTACTCCCTGCTCTTACTCTGCCTATTTTCTTCCCAGCGTTCACCCCTAGTTACCTATACAATGGTCCGAGATGTTACAGGGAACTTTTGTCTGTCTGGAGCAGTCAGTGGCAGAGAAAGAGAACAGGAGCAAGTTAGAGGTTAGGATGCAAAGACAACAAAGCCATGGTGGCACATGGAGGAACAGGACCACCAAGTTTGTTTTAATCCTAGAGAAGTCATCTTTTTTCCCCCCTCACATATATAAACACATAAATAAATGAATCCTATAAAAACTATTCTATAAGAAGTTATGAAAATAGTAAAACAGTAGAAACATTTATCAAACTACAAATGCCCAGCTATAACCAGGGACAACATAAAGAGTTTCCATCTATTTAGTCCTTTTTGCTCTCAATACCAGGTAGAATGACTGAAAGATATTATTCTGCCAGAGATCAGTTTCTGGAACTGACAGTTCTAACTGTCAGATTTAACAAAGGAAAAAAAAGAATGGGAAAGATCACTAATTCTTTACTGAAACAACTTTCTGCTCCTTCTCTTGGAATGGCTGTCTGAATATGGATCTTAAGGGCTAAGAATTAACATATTACTCTAAAAATCAATGGATTTTTCCTACTACTACAATATGTTTTTAAAAGAGAACTGAAATAAAAAGGACATTTATTAATGGCAAGGAGAAGGGAAGGAACTGGGCGGGGGGGAACCCAGAACACCTTAAGCAGAAGCTGCTGCTGTTGCCAGTTCTCCTCCCTCAACACTAAACTGGCCTTTCTAGGTACCCAATTTAGGAACCCGAGTTTTACAAAGTTACGCAGAAGTGTGGCATAAGGGGTTTCATGTCCTCCATGAAAGACCAAATAATATGGCCTTTGGACATGAAAACAGTGCTACTACATAATCTGATACCTCCTGGCATCGTATGACCTTCAACCAAGGCTGCAGACCTTAATTCTCCTGACCTTAAAAAAGACAACAATCTGGAAGACTAAAAACTTGTAAGGCACTGATTTCTCCTGAAGCACTCTGCAGATGTAAAGAACCATGAGACACCAAAATACACATTTCTACATCAAAACTTTTCTCTTGCAGTCCCTGAAATGACAATCCAAATAAAAGCTCACTTTTCTATCATAGTCAGTTTAACTTAAGACACCAGCAGGCAAAAAATGGGCTCATTTATGAAACCACTACTTTTAAATGCAAGTATTAGCCAAAGGACTCTGAAAAGCCAAGCGTACAGGAGAGATCTGCGTGTCCCAGCTTTCATTCCAACTTGAACAGTAAATACAAACTATCTATTTTCTTTAAAAGGTTTTGACTGAAACCACCCTATTTCCTTCATGATTTACACAGCTCCTCTAAAGGGACTTCAGCCCTTTAAGGTGTAGGATGATGATGAGAATCCCTGCAACATTTGCAAACCTCATTTCGTAAGACCAAAGAGAGTAAGAAGGTGGAAGACCTCCTGAGCATCAGGCTGGAAACTTTTTCACAGGAGCCCAATCCTATTGTACAAGAGGAACCAGAGGGTGCCGAAGGAGTCGGTTGCTATAGTGGCATCTCATAAATCATCAATTATTGTCTGTTATTATGGAGGTGACAGCCTCATAAAGAGATTTGCATTTTGGGCTAATTTTAAGGGTTTTTTTTCCTGCAGACATCATTTGCTTTGTAAAAGCAATGTCATGACAACCATGGAACACTTAAGCTTGTTATCGGGTAGTCAGGCACCCACTTGGCCCCCGTCACTGTGGCATTTGAGCACGGCAGCCTCCTTTGCATTATTGAGCACTTTATCTTTACAGTTCATAAATATATTTCTAAACGCAGGGACAGCATAATAGGAGAGCGCGGGGAGAGCGGCGGAGGGCTCCTGGTTGCCACAGCAACCTAAACTGATCAATTCCCTGTCACTGTTTTAAAAGAGGCACCACTCTCCTGTGGCCCCCAATACTAATTACAAATGCAGGCCCTTCGCTAGCATGTTCAGCTTACAGATTAAAGCAGTTCATGCCTAATTTATCATTTAACATGTCCTCCCACATTTGTAGTGCCGTACGGAATGAATAACAACTTCGCTTGTTTACAGCCTTCTCAACTTAATTTCACTAATTAGTTTTGCAGTGGCAGGAGTTGGGGAGGGTGGCTGCCCTTAAACCAAGGTGGGCACAGGCAAGGCGTGCAGCGTCACCCACCCCACGCCGACCCTGGGCCCGGCCTGCCTGGTCCCCGCACTCCCCTCCCAGCAAGGCAGGCCGCCAAGGTACCACACATTTATATCCTCTTTTTCCAGACAGATTTCTTTTTAAGTGACTGGGAAGGTTTCTATAGGACTGCAAAAAGAAACGTTGGGAAAATTGGGTTAGTTTCGTAGCAGAACAACTCATATCGCGCTGAGCAACGTTTGAGACTGAAGTGCTGCACGCTGCCCCTGCAAAACAGACACAAGTGATGAGACTCCAGAGGCCACTGACACTGTCCTTCCCATCAAGCTTCTACTGCTTCGCTTAAGGAATCTGACCAGATTTAATCTGAACTGAACTTCATTCTGACGCAGCATTTAGCACATGCCCAGCACCCGGCACTCAGGCCGTTCTTTCACACCTTTATGACCTGCACTGGTGGATGTTTGAGAAAACCCTGTCCCACAGTCTACCTTCTGTAACAATACAGGAGAGAGTGTGAATCCTCTGTGAGGAAAACCAAAACGTGTTGGACTCAAAATGCCCTCAACCACAACGGCAAAAACTATTCAGACGTTTCTGAAAACAACCCTACTTAGGGCAGTCAGCAAAGACAAAAGCCAAGAGCCTGATACCGGGGATGGTCTCTGACCTTTCGGCTCCAGAGAATGAAATCCTAAAGTCTGCAATTTGAAATGGCGAAAAAGGACAGAACCTGCAAGATTCACCTCTGGCGATGTGGAGAGTTTCACGCTCACCCAGCGCCGCTCCCGGGGAGCGCGCAGGGATTCTTGGTGCCTTGGTGATATTTGCACTATCACAGTCACAAAAGAGATCATTTGACAGCCTCTGCCCCAGGCAGCTCCTCCCTGTCATCAGTTTTACAAAAGGGCTTCTTCCCAGAACTCCTGTTAATCAACAAAAATTATACATCCAAAGAAAGCTAAAACCCTTTAGCGGCCTCGGGGGGCTCTGCGCAAGGGAGCGCGGAAGCACTTCCAACTGCTGCTCAGCCCAGCAGCTGCAGCCTCCGCACTCCTGGGGCCCCTGGGCCAGCCCCACAGCCTGCGATCACAGGTGCTCCACGCTGCCAGCACCGGCTCCTGGGCCGTGCAGCAGCATTTCTGTGTCTCCACGGTGCCAAGGTTAAAGCTCCAGCGCCCTGATTTCAAAGGGAAATACGGCCAGCTCGAAGCCATGAAAACTAATCTGTGCCATGACGTCCCCGATCAACGCACAGGCTGCAAGAGGAGCTTGGGCAAAGGGAGCGTACAAAGAAATGATACTTCTGCTTTTCACAGCTTCCCATTCCCATTTCAGATATTGAAGCTGCGGCCCCCAAGGCTGACTGTACCCAGAGAGGGTTGTAGGGATTCCTCTGAACGTGTGTCAGAGTTACAGTATTGCTCACAGCCTTTCCGAAGTGTGCACGGGGGGACAGACCAGTAGTGCCACAAGACTTAGAACATATTTTTCACACACTTTAAGAGCAGGACTACAGCTATTTTCCTTCTAGTGGGACATAAAAGGACCCTGAAGGTATCAAGGGTCTCTGGAAGTATTGGACTGCGGTACAATTGTAGAACCATCTAAGCATTTCAGTTGGAAGAGACCTTTTAGATCAACCAAGCTCAACTGTTAACCTGTCACCGCCAGGTCACCACTAAACCATATCCCTCAGCACCACATCTACACAACTTTGGAACTCCTACAGGCATGGGGACTCCCCCTCTTCCCCAGGCAGCCCATTCCAGGGCTTGACAACCCTTTGGGGGAACAAACTTTTGCTAATGTGCTACACACAACTTCAGGCTGTTTCCTCTTACCCTCTCAACTAGACCTGGCTGCTCAAGGTTTCATCCAACCTGGCCTTAAATAACCTGCAGGGAGCAGGAATCCACAGCCTTCCTGGGCACCATGTTCCAGAGTCTCACCACCCTTTTACTGAAGAACTTCTTCCTAAGCTCCAGTCTAAACCTCTTCTCCCTCAGCTTCAAATCATTCTCCCTAGTCCTGTCACTAGACACGCTTACAAAATATCCCTCTGCAGTCTTCCTGCAGGATCCCTTCAGGTATTGGAAGGCAGCACTAAGGTCCCCCTTGAGTCTTCTCTTCTCTAGGCTGAAGAACCCCAGCTCCCTCAGCCTATCCTTGTAGCAGAGGTGTTCCAGTAGCAGCAGTATCTCTTCCCATGTAATGTGGTAGGCTTTGCTCGGCCAGCGATGCCTAGAAAGCACTCAAATCTCCTTACCTTTGCTGTAAACTTGTAGAAATGAAATAACTTCTCTAGGAAATTAAGTGCTGTAGGTGGATGCATTTGGTATTTCCCTTCATCTTTGATAAATGTCATTTCTTGTACTCTTAATCTCATGGAGGTTTTGCCACTGACATCATGTTTGGGTGTAATAATTCAGGTATGTTCACTGAGGCCAAGCTGAGCAGCTTTTAAAGGCCGGTCTAACACAGCCTAGCACTGTGCCCTAGCTTTCTCCCCTGCCTCTGTGCAGTCAGATTATTTACATGTTTTATGCCAAGGGCATTAGGGTGTTTTGATTGGTTTGCATTTGTAAATAACTGCCATTTTGAGAGAGATGTCTGATCACTTCAGCTTGTGCATTGATTGACTCATTGTCAAATAGGATCCATGAGAATGCTGAAGGTCCCATTAGAAAATACATAGCTTGATTTATACTTGATGAGAGCTCCATTGATCACATACTGAAACAATTATTGATGGAATCTATGATGAACAAGTCATTTGAGCTGTGATGAGCACTGGCTTCGAGCAGATACTCGACACTGAACCATGGGATTCTTTGTTGTTACAGCACATCTGAGAAAATCATTAAGCTTTTTGAAGCCTTTATGGGCTGGGTCTGGAAGTATTATTTGCATTAGGACTCATCAAGTTCCTTTCACATCAATTTTGGCTTTCTTATAGGAGTCCATTAGCAACTTTGTATTACCAGTAGCTGTAACACATGCTACAAGCAGAAGTGTAAATGTAGCTCAGTTAATTATCAGCAGACACATATTTTGCCTTTGCAGACAGTAGCAAAGTACCCTACAAGAAAAAGCAGAAGCTGTTTAAGCTGTTTAAAATGTGCTTACAACACAGTGAAGGCAAACTGCAAAGATTCTAAAGGAAAGAACTGGAAACATTTGCAGTTTCCTGTATTCTTCTCCTGGAAAGGAAGGTTGATAATCAGAAAAGAAAAGCCTCTCTAGGGTTGTTTGCAGCTGGCATGACTGAGAAGAGTTTATACCAGTGTCCAAAGCCTATTTTTGTGTATTTTGCACATTGCGGGTCACAAGATTTAGTTGAGAATTCTCAGGCTGGAAGCAAGATTTCCAAGAATTGTAACAGTTTTAACAGTTTGGAATGAAGAAAACTACCTGCTAAAATAAGCAGGAAAATCAGTGAATGCTTTTCAGCACTGCTGAAACGGTTATAAAATGTTTTGCAAATGGCAGCAAGCTGCTTATGCAATTATTTGCAGCCCATTTCTTATCATGGAACACAAAGGGCAGAAAGCTGTGCTTGGATTATAGGCAAGTTTGTTACTTCTGTCTGTAGTCCAAAGTATTATCACATCTACATGGGGCTATGAAATCTGCTTTGCTTTCAAGGGAAAGAGGAGGCAGTTGAGACCACCCACAGACCACTTGAAGACAAAGCTAGTAAATTCAGCAATGCCATGGTTAGAAACTTGACCAGGAGAGGAAAACTGTGCCTGCTTGAAGATCTGAGCTGATTTGTGTAACAGCCTGAATAATGAATGTGGATTTTTATTTTGGTCCCTTGTGTGAATGATGCTGTTTCACTTGCTGCCAACTCTTGCAGCCTTGCTTATGATCTTGAAGTTAAATTTGTTTTCTATAATTTTAGATTCAGGAAGAATGGGAAAAGGATTTAAGAATACACCATTTAAAATTGTCTTTTTTCAAAGACACTGATAACTGCTATAATAGTTTATGATGGAGAATAGATTTGCTACCATTCTAGTATTTCAGTCTCTGGAGTTCTCTGACCCAGCACACTTAGGCTTGCAAGCTTACTGTCAATCCTCTTGACCCTTTTGCACTTGCCATTCTTTGTATTTTACAGTAAAGTGGTGTTACTTGTAATGAAATAGATGTATCAAAGTTAACACTCTTATCTTTCCAAGCAGAGTTACTTGATATTTTGCCCCTAAAGTACAATTAAACATCTCTTACAGAAGCAAAACAGGATGGCAATTGTACTTTACATGCTGACTTGTGAAACTCCTTGCTGAACTTTACTGTGCTGTGTCCTCCAGCTCCCAACATAGACATACATGTGTAGCTATATTTTATTTTCTCCTAATATTTTGAGAACCAGAAACTGGAAATTCATGCAAGAGAGTTTAACGGTCTTGACAGTAAGAATGTATTGGCCTACATGAGAAATGCATGAGGTAAAAAACGTTCCAAAGGATTGGTCAAACGCACGTCCTGTGAATCGGAACGGCAGGGTTTGCACTGTGTAATGATTACCTGGCTGCTTCAGGATAACCTCACACTGTGCCACTGGTGGCAACACTTCCTTCAGTGCATTCATCAGCGGGAAGAGATTTGAAGACAAGACACAGAGGCTGCTTCCCTATCAAACCCACATTAAAAGGATGTAACTCCATTATGCCCCTGATTATCCACTAGGGAGTTTCATGGAGTTCGGTCGTTGTAGCCCACTGGCACAGCCAGTTTGAACCAGCAGACCATTCTGTATTTGAAATATTTCAGTCTTCACCCATCACACTTGGTATTTATGTTGCATGCAAATGATACTTATCACTTATATTATAACACAGTCTTACTACAGGATTTAACAGAAAAACAAATAAAAGCCAAGTGGATATAATATTACTCATTTAAACAGGGAAAATACCATCCAGGCCGGTCACTTGGTGTCTACTTTGGCAGGAGCTGAATTTGGCCTAATGACTTATGGTTCTGATTTAGTGAGGGCTCCCCATCACCCATGACTTTGTGACTTCTTCAGTGTGTTTTCTTTGAAAAGTAAAGGTTTTCTGTATGAGATTGGAATTTAATTGTTTCCTTTTTAGACAAATATGCTTTTGGATGGATGCTGACGGAAAGGGCAAGCAGATGTCAAAAGGGCAGCAGTACAGTGAGATTATGTGCTGAGGTCTAGGGCAGGACAGGCAAACAAGGGGGGATCTCAGATCACTTGAACAGATCCTTATAAATAAAATCTCAGATAACAGGCTTTGTTTATTCTGCAAAAATGCATACTGGCAGGGCAAATCAACTTCTGTTATGTTAACTACTTAGGTTACTTTCCTATTAACAAATATGTCTGTTAGCATAACAGAACTCTCATCTCTGAGTATCTGGAATGCAAAGAGGAGGGGAAAAAAGAGTTTTAAGTGTTGCATCTAGAAAGAATGAAATGTCCAACTGTCCTCCTTCCATTTGCAGGAGGAACAGACAAACTGCAGCAAGAGAGAGATCACGTGCTAGCAAGTCAACAATACTACTCTGCCGTGATACAGAAACTAGAGAACAACTTCTTAGTGCTAAGGATGAGAAGAATGCCCTGCTTTGCACACGTTGCCCAGGCAGGCTGTGGATGCCTCCTGCTTGTGGGTGTCCAAGGCCAGGCTGGATGAGGCCTTGAGCAGCTGAGTCTAGTTGAGAGGTGTCCCTGCCCATGGTGGGGAGGTTGCAGTGGATGAGCTCTGAGGTCTCTTCCAGCCTAAGCCACTCTAAATCTATCGGGTGTAATCACAGAATTGTGAGGTTGACCGTATCAGAAGTGACAGAACCACTGGAATGACAATTTAAGTTAAAGGGGGTAGTGACTATTAACATTTGTTTGAGTTGAAATATGTACCATATAACGATCTACAGTGAATGATGTCACAACTTCTTCCTTGATTTGCCAGTGAAAACTGAAGATGTTTGTAGTTTGACCTTTGGAAGAGGAATGCAGCCTGGGTGGCTACTGCTTGCATTATGGACTTTGTTTCATGTTCATGCTGTCCTCACAGCAGAGGTGTTCCAGCATCCTGATCATGTTTGTGACCCTCTTCTGAACCCTCTCCACTTGGTCCATTTCCTTCCTGTGTTGAGTGCTCCAGAGCTGGATGCAGCACTCCAGGTGAGGTCTCACCAGAGCAGAGCAAAGTGGCCGAGTCACCTCTCTCCATCTGCTGGCCACACTGCCTATGAAATCTTTTGATGCTTGTCTCATTCTCAGCCACCAGTATCAAAGACAGTCTGCTGCTGTAGCTGGGAACTTCACCACCAGCATCTTAGCTGGCACTGCCACATGAAGTGTCAGTTTGTCCCTTGGCAGTATTCTTTTTGAAGTATATGTATCTGAGAAATGTCTGTGTGCAGGGAGTTTGCTGTACACTTCTTACAGGGGAAAAGATTCGGTCATACATTTGTCTAACAAGGGAAATCACAAAAGAGGGCTGTAAATGCTTTCTTGTTTGATATTCAAAGGTAAATTCAGCTAAGTGAATTAAGAAAATTGGTTGTAACAATGAGGTTATTTTTCCCCCATCTCTGAGTGACAGTTTAATGGAGATTTTATTGTGTTATGTTAATGATGTCGCTGGAATATATTTCTTTGTTTGCATCTGTCACTTAAAGAGTTAATTAATATTCTGCTAGTTTCATATAGCCTTTTGTTCAAAATCAGTTCTCTTTTACATCTTGTATACCTTTGGAAGTTGAAGCTTTACTTAGAAAAAGTTTGCAGTGTGCTGACCACCTAACTGCCCCTACAAATAGAAATGCGTTTTGCCAATGATACCTTCTGCAACACATCACTAAAAGATTGGTGTCATACATAAGCCTTTTACCACCCTTGAAAACCCAGCTTGAACCTTGAGCTAGTCATTTACATGATATTTCCTTGGGATTACCTACACTCTTGTCCACTTTGACCTTGTAATTTTGCTCACAGTTGGAAATGTAATGCAGAGTGACTAAGATAATGTTGTTTACACAGACTTTAAGTGGAGTGACATTATAGTCAAGCAAGTGTCACATCACCCAAAGTGAAGGAAGACTTAATTACCATAATCCTGTGAATACTAAAATTCCTTAGCCATGTGTAGCATAATAATGTAACGTTCTGTGAGTTACAGTTAATAACCTGGAGGTGCTGTATTAACTCTCAGGGATCTCTGAGTTATCTTAAATGGAAGGCAAAGAGCTGCAGAGCAGACAGGAGGAATCCTGTGGTCAGTGTGGATCCTTGGTGTGTACATTGCTGACACTGCACCATCTTCCTTTAAAAGGCAAAACAAAGCTGAAGCTACTGTCCCAGCAGCTGTTGCTCTAGTGGGCTGCAGGTGACAAAAGCTTAAGTTCACTAATGAACAGGAATGACTGGAATGAGATGGCAATAAAAACATGCCAGGTCGTGGCAAGCATACTGCCAAGTGGAGAACAGAGTTTAATACTACAGGACTGGGGCAGTATCTTCTAAATACTCAAAAGATCCTACCTTTCTGCTGACACTCAGCACCCAAATCTTACCTCCTCAGCCAGAACAAGCAATGAGATCTTGAGTGATCTTACAAGCAGCAAAGGCAAATTATTGTGCTTCAGAAAGAAGTAAAGGATTTGCCATCTTCTCTTCTGAGCATGATGTAATCATTTTATAAAAATAGAGTGGTTGTTCTTAATACATGTTGGCTTTACTTCAGTTACACCAAGCAGCTGGGGCAGAGCCTACTGCACACTGGGCATGTGTCCTAAGAACCAGACTCCAGCAGCTGAAAGAACGCAGTTCAGAGCAAACTGGAGTACACTGAATAGTTATTTTACTACTTGACAGCCTGGAGAGTTCTCCGGGTGCTGCCGGGCCCATCATCGTGTTCTCTGGGCTCTACACTTCTATGGGCAGTGGTCAGCGGTGACAGACGGATTCAAGAGCACAGGTGGATAATCCAGAGCCATTTAGTGTTGTTTGAAATACAAAGTTTTGAATTAGCATCTTAAAGAGAGCAGCAGAGGGAACAGTTCAGTATGGGAGGGATTATGTGCTTGCATGTAGCAACTGCTTTGTGAAACAACTCTTAATAGGTAGGTCAAGTTTGATGCCTAAGGTTTGAGTCTCTGAGGACTGGAAAAGAGTATGAAATTGCAGCAAAGTGTGAAAAAGCTGGACAATAAGGAAGTGTCTGCTGCTGCTGTATGGCAACAGCACACAGGCAGAAGCACTTGGGCAGGGAGTCAGGAGCTGCTGCTGGTCTGTGCGCTTGCAAACCCTTGGGCTTTGATTTTGCCTTTACTTACACCCGCGTGTTACCTCGCTGCAACTGTCTTCAACAGAATTGCTCTTGTTTGTAGAGAGGGGATGGGAAAGGAAGTTCTGAGTAATCTCAGACTTTCCAGGGCTTTTTTTTTTCCCCTCCCCACGTTCATTTATTGACACATTTTTATATTCTCCCAAACCAGCTTTGGTCATTTAAGAAGCGAAGGGGAACTCTGCTTGCTTTGTGTCTCTGAAGACCTTGTGCTTGGAAGAGAAAGGCAAGAGGAGCAAGCACAAGGAGGCTGCTCCTCAACTGACATACAGTCTTCCTTTTATAATAATTCCTGAGATAAAAGAAATAGAGTTATGTATTGATATATAATTCAGGAGATTTTCTATTTTTCAATTAAATGCCTTTCAACCTTTGCTCTTTAAAGGTTATAGAAATTCATGATTTTAGCCTCTCTTCAGAGTTCCTATCTTTAGTCATAAGGTCAATCAAATTCCCCTTTTCAAATGTTACATCTTTAAAGAATATGGTAACCAGAACAAAAACAATATCCTAAGTGAGGTCAGGTTTCCTAACCTTACATATATCCCTTACATTCTTATTCCATTACTGGCTATCACATCCCTTCTCTTCCCCATTTTTATCTCTCTGTGTTTCATGTGTGTTTTCAGCTGTTTTACTGGTGCCTCTACAGTTTAAAATTATACACAGATCTAATTCACTGTGGCTCTTTTGGGACTGCTGCTTTGCTCTAGCAACTTGGTGAAGAATTTCCAGGCCTGCCATTCTTTCCTTACTCTATAAATATTGCTAATGAAATACCACAGTTTGATGCTTCAAAGCTATCTTCAGTTCACTTTTAGAAAGGATTACTCTAAGTCAGTAACCTTGCATGAGTTATGCTTGCAACTGTTTCCAACCTGTATATATCAAATGCTGGTTTTGAAACTGCAGGTTTATTAAAAGTAAAGCCCAGCAGCATTGCTCCAAACAGTCCCTCCTGTATCACTGAGGTCTACATTTCTGATCTGGTTAACATATTTTGCTGTCAGGGTTAAGATAAACCATCTGGACAATTTTGCTACAAATTCTTTCGTGGCTAAATGTAGTTTTTACTGCAAGTTGCCTCATTTGCTTCTAATATAACAACAGCACATTGCTTGTGTGGATACACTCCAGTGACCTGACAGATCTTTCTATCAACTTCAAAATGTCTCACCACATCAGAAGAGGTGGGTACTCTCCCAGTTTCACTTCTCTTGCTGTAACTCCTCAGTGTCTCCCACATAACTGCTAGAGCAGTTCAGAAATAGTCTCTTATCCAGTGGCTTCAGCAGTCCACTGCTCTTATTCCTCCATTTATTAATGCCTGAGCAGCTATGCTAGCTAACACTCTAACCGTTCAGAGGCACAGACCACGAACGAACAGCCCATCATTCCAAACACCCTCCAGCAATTCCTTAGCAGCAGATCTAAGATCTGAAAGCCCACTGCATGTTTAACTTGGTGTAAGATATTGCAGCTGAGGTATGGCAACAGGGAAAGTCAAATTTAATGTTGCCCCCATGTTTTTTCCTGAATACTTGGGTCAGTGCAGCATCTCCCACTCCCAAGCCTGCTGCTATCACAGTTTGTCAGTCGCTGCTAGCTTCACCAGCTGCACTGTTGGTTCTAGTTCTCAGATGCACTTTTAATTTTACACTAAAGCAGTTTGTATCCTTCATAATTAAGCACAACACTTTCTAAAATTAATTTCATTCCTCTAAATATATCCTAAGGTACATGCTGCCATTACCCACACCACATTACTCTCTGCTGCCAGGCAGCAGGTTTGAGTTTCAAAGACGACACCTTAGCTCCAGCTTCTCTTGGGTCTCCTGTCTCAGTTAGCTATAGCTGCTCTTCTAATAAAAAGTTGTGTGTTGCAGGAAACATCAACACTTTGCTGTATTCCCATCCTTCAGGTGAATCTGAAGTGCCACAGAAGTGGCCAGTCTGGAGACAAGAGCAGCAGCTGCGGCATGTGCATGCACACAACAGAGCAGTGAACTGTCCCAGATCCAGGCTCTGAAGAGAACACCACCAAAGCACTTGGCTCACAAGCGTGCAGTCCATAAAAGCAGAATGTGGTCATATGCTTGGGAAGGGAAAGGGAAGAGGACAGACATTTGACTCCATGACTCTCCAAACTTTTTGTTCTTCCAGGAGATTTCAGTTTCTACTCTTTCACTTAGTGTGTACTATCTTCTATGTGGCATTTGCTGCTCTCCTGCCTTGTGCTGCTTAGGCACACTTCCTTTCCTTTCTGGTTACTAAAGTACTGCTACAATTCCTTACTAATTTTCCTAGCTGTAACTACTTAAAATGTAACCCTCTTGTTCTTGAAAGGAACCTGTTAAATGAAGACAAAGGAACATCAAGCAAGCATCTGGAGAAAAGGACAGTTAATAATAATGTCATCAAATGAGGAATATGCCCTCCACTAAACTCCATGTGTCACCAAGGGAGTGAAGGTATCAGCACAGCCATGGAGAGGGATGGCCTTCGCTTTCAGACAGGACAGACCTCAGCAACCCATGCCTTTCTCAGGCTTCTACAGCTTTTTCTTACTTTCAAGATATAGAGTAAGGTATAAAGACATCATCTAACCACTAAAAAATAAATATCTGTGGAGAGGCCCCTTTGTGTCAGACATCCAATATCCTGCCCGAATATCCAAACGCACTTCACTACCTCACTTGGTGCTGGCTGGGCTATTTTTGCTATTCTTCAATAAAAATATTTCCTGGAACAGCAGAAAGGTTTAAACTGGGACACAATCCCTATAAAAAATGAACAGTCTCTCACACACACCCATATATAGGGTTAGTTGTATAAACTACAGCAGTTCGGTCCCTTCCCCTCTCCAGAAAGGTTGGTTTCACACCATCCCCATCCCTTCATGCTGGAAGGTGCCAACACTAGGAGGGGGCTCAAGGCTCACTGTTTTGTCATCCATGTAGAAGTGCAAAGAAAAACTGGGCAGGATTGAGCCTGAGGAGGCAATGCTCTTCCAGTCTACTCGTTGGTACTCATGCACGATAGCAGGAGCTTGACTAGATTTTGGGTTTGATGTAGAAACTCACAAGTTAGTAAACAAAACCATCTGTGTCCAGACAGAAAAACACAGACCATCATTTGTCAACATAAGCACCAGCAAGGCCTGAATATTTACAGGTCTGTACAATCGCTGGAGCTGCACTCTCTGAAAAGGCTTCGGTTTGACTTCCCTCTTCTTCCAGTGCCTGCGCACAAAATGCAGCGAGCTTATTGACACAGGGCACAAGAGCAGTGCTGAGCAGCTCAGGATCATTGCTTTCTCCTGGGCTTTAAGGCAGCTCAATTAAAATCTACTCACACACAGGGTCATGCAAAGACAGCACAGATGGTAGGATACTGAGTCTTCTTCAAGAAGAAATAAATCAATAAATCAAATCTTCTTTGATGTTGTGGGTTGGTTGCTTCATTACGGTTCTTTCTTCCTCCAAACTGTGTTAAAACCAAACTCATGGGAGGGGAAGGAAAAAAAAAACCCAAAAGTAAGCAAGCTCTACTCTTTCTATTTAAATGTTTGACTAATTGGAGATTGAAATTCACCTTTGTTTCCCCTATAACTGCTAGGCACAATCAAACTTCCCTCTAAAATGCAAATTCCTTCCACGTTATAAAAATGAACACACGAGGCAGAAAGGTTTACATGTCAAATGGCAATCTGCCTAAATGGCTCACACTTTAACTTGTTTTCTTTTTTCATATCTTAGCCATGACAAAAGATTTAATGGCCATCATTACTCAGATGTTTTGTCAGCATACCATGATGAATGCACTCTTCTGTGTGTTACTCAGAGTTACCTCACAAGATTTCTCTCCTGTGCTACATTAACAACACCCTTCATACTTAACAATTTGATCTATCACACATTTGACTAATGTTACCCATTAGAGTTCTGTGCAAAGACTTCTTGATTCAGGGAAAGGTAGTTATTAAAATTAAATATATCCTTGCCCCTTAAAAATGTATTTTCTTTAATTACTAATATACATTAAGCAGGATCAATCCATTAGTGCAGACAACCCATAAGCTGGCCATGAAAGTAAGTGTAAGGAGAATGTATCATCAATTAGTTGTAACCATTCCATCTGACCTGTGCAGATGGTCCTACCTCCTCTCACACAAATTGCTCCTCAGGAGCATAAGAAACCAAAACAAGACAAAAAGCCAAAATCCTCCTGCTCCACTCCAGGACATGGTGAATGCATAAGGAAAGCTGCATGATTGTGTCCCGGGAGGTACACGAGACACGCTGCAAAGCTTTAGCTCCTTCAGTCTCCAAATCCAACCTTATGGCACCCCAACCTGAAAGGGTATGGATAGAATTATTAGATTATATCAACTCCCACCCCTCCCCTTTTCCACATCACTTTGCAGAAAGAAACTAAGAAATGAGAAGAGTGAGTTGAGCACCAGGGGTGAATATCCAGATGCTCCACAGGCTCTGAACAGCCCTTTCCCAGCTGCTAATGGGCAGTCTCCTGCAACCCTGTCCTTTGCAGTTCAGCCACCTAAGCACACCAAAACCTTTGCTTTACCCTCCTCTCTGGTGTCTTTCCTTCCTGAGTCTACCTCTCCTTCACTCCTCTAACCTCTTTAATTAAACACTAACCTCAGACATTAGAGAAGGAAAAGGGCACAACCATCACCAGCCGTGAGTGAGTTTGTTCCTAACCTCACTGCTCCACCATCCCTTCTTTGAACACAAGTTTCATTTACCACTGCACAGCACAAAGTAACCACTGAGAGTCAGGCAGTAAAGGACTGTCTGCTAGGAAAGCTCAAAGACTGAATCCAGATGAATTACAAGATGAGACAATAAGGAAGCCATCAGGATGGTTTGCAGAGCTGCACTGCCAGGGTAGAACAGCACACAGCTACATCAGTAGTGCTGAAGGGAAAATCTGAGTCTTTGCATGCCAAAACTCAGAACCCACTATATTTGCCTTTTTAAATATTCATTTTTGCTTAAAACCTTAAATTACTGACACAAATGAGAACATGATTGAGACACTCCCTCAACTAATGACTGAGTTTCCAAGTGAAGTCCCAGAAGACTCTGGGAAATCAATATGGACTTTTTATGGCACCTATAAATCTGGCTGTTATTTGACATAACTTGCAAACAAATACTATCTTCAAGAAACTGTTTTGTGTGATCACAAAGTATGTAAAAGACAAATAATGACTACTTAGACACCCTCACCATCATGTGCTTCCCTCATTTGAAAGCATCAGCAATACCACTCAGTTATGTAGAATTTCTGGAAGGGTTTTCCCCCACTATTGCACGACTCCGATGATGGATCTACAAAGCAAGCTGTTCTTTCTCTTCCAAGAGATCACTACAAGTTTTATTTTTGTTTATTTCCACCAGTGATTGTGCTCTTGATTTTCTTTCAAAGGGTCTGTGGGATCTGAACCTGCATAAAATTGCCCTAAATCATCCAAGTGTACTTAATGCAGAAAAACGAGAGAGATTTTCATATTTTGGTATCAGTTTTCTATCTTTCCACGGAACTACACTGAGCAAGGAGTCCCTGAGTTGGACCCTCCTTTGAAAACAAGCCTTTAATTGCAGTTAACACTCTTACACACCAACTAGCCCCCCAACCCCCCCAAAAAAGTAGTGTCAACATTGCCTAGAAAACTTCCCGATGCACTAACTACATGCTCTGTAATTCAAGGTTATGGCATAGGCCATCCCTGTTTTCTCCTGTCCAGTTCAAAGTGTTTATTTTCCCTGCTGTCCTACAGGAATTATTTGCACGATGATACCTCACTAGGGTCACTGTAAATTGCTTGCACAAATGTCACGAGCTAGAGACAAGATTTGAACCACCTCACTGGCCAGATCTACAAAACAATTCTGCCTGTTTCAATCTCCAGCATGAGCCATTCCACAGGACTCACACCAAGGGCACACACAGCCTGCTGCACTCTCACAGGCACAAGGCTGGCAAAATTAGACCTGTTTCAGATCATCACTTAATGAATGAAATTCTTCCAATGCCATAGGTAAGATAAATAATTCTATTTAAAAGTATGAATGTTATTAGGCTACAGACAAAACTAGAAAGAGCAAGTCTCTGGTGTATTTGCTCACAGTGTTACCAAGCATTGGCTTCATTGCATTTTTGAAAACACAGCAATTAGTTCAGACTTTAAACTCTGCAAGCAGATCCCACTTTTGCTGCCAGTCTACACACAGAAGTGTGGTAGGACATCAATCCTTTCCTGGTCACCATCTAAAACACTCAATGCATGGCACAAACCCCACACATTTTAACCCAGAATGAATCCTTTCACCTTTTTATTTTACACCATGATGTAGAGTCCTGCAGCACAGCTCTGATGATCCCCACAGGGGATCAATTAAGTAATTAAGTAATGATTCTAACTGTAGCAAAAGAAAACTCCTGCCTCTGTTTTATCATACAGGGAGAAGCTGAAGAAGAAGGGGGGTAAAAAACCCACTCTGCCACACTCCAGTGTACGTGACAAACTGGGTTAATTTACACGTCGACATCCATTTCAACTCACACCAGAAGTCTATTTTCCAAAGGAGACAGCTGTCTGTAGCCACATCCCAAAGAAACCTGCCTGTCATAAACAATGCCCTACAGCCCAGCAACCAAGGAAGCCACTTCATAAAAACAAAAGTCTGGGTAAGTTTGGACAGAAAAAATACATACAAAAAGAAGAAGAAAAGACCAAAATAATAAGCATAAGCAAAAGAGCCCAGCCGTCTGAAACGCCAGCTCTGGCCTTCACAATCTGTACCAATGCCACAGCACAAGTGAGTACAGACAGGAGCATTAATCCTGGGAACTCAGACACGTGGATGTGTTTCATGCTGACTGCTCCTTGTACAGACCCTGCACTTATTTCTAGACTGTGAAGAATTTGCCTTTGGTATAGTGGAAAAGTTGGGTGCAAAAATGCTACCACAAAACCCCAAGAAATCCACTTGTGCACAAGGTTTAGATGCACAGATTGCTGCATCACAAACCCCACTCAGTGCTTCTGCCCTTCTCCCTCTGCTCCAAAGCAGGGCAAGGTCAGCAGGCTAAAGGGAGATCTGTTTGAAGAGTTTTCCTTCCTAACCTCTCCAGAAAGATTTCAGAAGGACAAAGCATCCAGCTGTCTGCATAGATTGGCACTGAGAGGAAGAGGATGAGCAGTTTCTCCCATACTCCTAAGCTAATATAAACAGTGTCTAGGAGCAAATCAAGGAGCATTCACTGTGCTTCAATAAAATCAAATGTGATGGTTCCTGCAATCATCACAGCATCTGCAGGACTTGACCGGATTTCTACTCACAGCAGAGCGGCACCCAGGAGAGCCTGGACCACAGCTCCTGGCCTGATCCTGAACTGAATTCCCTGCCTTGACCTATCAGCTGTCTGCAGTTCACTTAGAACTAAACTTAGCACAGGAAAAGGCCACTTCAAAGAAACTGTACAAAGTATTGTGAAACACTTCAAGAGGTTCAGGGCATTCAAGGAAAAAGACTTCTAGCCTATTGAAGAGAAACATCATTTTGACCTAACTGCGCTTCATTCGGCTGTCCTTGATTTTTGTCAACTCTGCTATCTCCCCAAACACAACAAATTGTATTTCTCTCCTCTGCCCATTTCATGTTGACAGAGAGCTCATAATTAACAGCCCCATGAGGGGAGTCGGCTCATGAAATTGAGCAGCAGAAAATGAAGGGAAGCAGGGCAGTTTGTTTGAAAGAAAAATCCCTGCCGAAAGCAGAGCGTGGTTGAGAGAGCTTACTGCATACTTGTTGCGATCTGAAAAAATACTACAACCATGAAATCTATGATGAGAATGCTTTGTATTAAAAACACCACAGGATTAAGTTCAAGGAAGGAATTTCTCATGCAAACTTTGCACTCTAATCTGAACTTTTACTGTAAGCATTCACTTTCAGTTCAATTATATTTCAGGGGATATTTAAGCAGATACCCTGGAAAATCTGACTTGCTCTTGTCTACTTTAGGAATTAGAGGAGACCAGAGATCACAGCTGTCTGGAACGAGATTATGTTTGTAAAGTACAAAAATATTAAAGATGGGAATACTTTTAAAACAAGCAAACATAAAAATCCCAAAGCAAACAGAGATATCTTTCATCTTATTAAGAAAACATCTGACTATTTCCTTTTTCATTCTGTGGAAAAGAGTCTTATTCAGTTGTAGTTAAAAGCCCTCATGAATTCAGACAGCCTTGCTTCTCACACATGCATTTCTTTTGTAAGGATGCATTGTGCAGCGAAGGATGGTCGGTGAATAAATGATGTCACAGCAAAATAAAATGCACCAATTCCTGCACAGTGAGTTCTTGAAAGAACTCTTAAGATTAAAGGGACATCAAATATGAATTACCCTTTTTCACCTCTCCAGAGAGTAATCCCACAGGTCAGCTTTGAGGTACATCTGAAACAAATGGTAAACTGTTTGGTAAACAGAAGGATTTTTCAGCAGCCCTTTTTGAAGGAATCATGGGAAAGTTTAGATCTAATCACAGCATAAAGATGAGTTCAAACTAAGGTTGGATCTTTTTTACACATCCTGTCTATGAAGTACACACCATGGAAAAACCAGGGGCTCCAAGGGGCCCCTTCATATCAGTTCTACCCTTTACTTTTATAAAGTCCCTTTGCTTTTAGAAACAATTTGCCATGGTGCTTATAAACTTATTTCAAATTAGTCCGAGACAGACACTGGTGTCTCATTCCCCAGCACTTTATCAAAGGGAGAAGAAAAAAAATAAGCTCAATGTACCAGAAAACTTTTGAAGCTTTTACAGCTTGAAAGAGTTTCCAGTCTGTGCTGAGAAGGGTCTCTGCTGTTGCCACCCCAACCCCAGCCAGGGAGGAAGCAGATGGTGAGACCAAAGCCTCCACAGCTAACACTGGCAGAGCACCTCCCAACGCTTCTGCTCTGTATTGCCAGAACTAGAAGCAGAATTCAGACTAAAACCCACTGCCCACAGGCTTAGTGGAGAGGTTTTCCCTGAACTCCTACAAACACAAGAATCAGGAGCCTTAAAGATGTAAGAGGAGACAGAGATTGGACAAGAACCCCTCCTCCCCACACCCTGCACTGGTTTGTGATGTGAAGCAAACCCACAGAAAAGTTCCCCTTTTCCTCCCCTCCTTATTAAGATGAGAGACAGAACCTGTAAAGGAGCTGTGACTGTATCAGTGGAGCAACCGCCTCACTCTCAGCGCTGACGGAAAACATCCCACCTATGCCCAAAACAAAAACACTGCACTCTCAGCTGCAGAAACAGCATTTGTATTTATCTGAAAAGCGATGGCAAGTCTTTAATTATTAAACCAATTGCATTTAGCAGATGGTCAAAGAAAAGTACTTTTAAAAAGTTGCCCAGAGGGTTATAAAAACGAACAAGCTAAAACAGCTGCCAGCTGGTGCGTGAAATCAATAATGAGAAAACGAGTCCTACTGTATCTTTGTGCTCATTGTCTGGCCAAAGACAGCCAGGACAAGGGAGGGGGAACGTCCCCACCCGGCTGAATGGATTCCGTGTTTCTAATTAGGGAAAGACAAACATCTGAAGTTAGGCTGCAACGCGAGAGCCGGCCCCAGCGCGTCCCCGCACCGAGGAGCAGAGACGGCCAGGGGGGCTGCAACCAGTCCTAAATGCAAGCCCTGTTGTGCTGCCAGAGCCATCCCTGCCCTCCAAAGCCTGGGAAACTTCAAGATGCGTTTGAGCGGCACGAGCACTCTGAGGGCAAAGAAGCCAAGTTAGGCAAACACAGGAAATATTGCCATCATTTTCCTCAATTGGTGCAGTGCCTAAGAAGTGGGGGGGGGGGGGGGGGGGGGGGGGGAAATGCATAAAATGAGCACATGAAAAAGTTAGGTAAAAGCTTTTCTGTGTTTAATCAGTATGAAGTGTGGCTAAGGATAGAAATTAGTGTTAAATCACAATGTCCCACGAGCAGGAACCAGATTATTAGTCATTTTTAGACTCCAAACTGCAGTTTAGGTCCTGTGTTCAGATCAGAATTTTTTTCAACCATGAGCCTCTCATCAGCTTCAAAACACTACTGTGTTGCTACAGTGAGATGGCAGGACCCTGAGCAAAATATCTGGAGGATAACTAACATTATTCAAGGTGACAATCAGATCAGTGTTAAAGAATTCTACTCTTTCATTTGAATCATTAAACAAAGTTTTGCCATTGCCACCTGTTTACCTTGTGGGTATAAAACCCAAAACAGATAGCTTTTTAGCAGATCATTTCTCTGCTGAGTATCTTATTCCATGGCCAAAGCCTTTCCCCACAGCAGCTGAACACATCACTTCAGGTCAGCAAGCATTAGGGTTGTCTTTTGGGCTGGTTTGGTTTTTGTTTGGGGTGTGTGCTCAGGGGGGTTGTGGTAAGGTTGAGTTTTTTTAAGGTTCAGCCTTGAGAACGATGAGTTACTCGATGAAGAAGAGGGTGGAAGAGGGAAGCAGTCACATGCTAAAGTAAACAGAACAGAATTGAGAAAAGCACACTAAGTACAACTCCAGCTGCAGATGAGAGGTTCTGCAGCAGCAGTATGCTAAAAAGAGAGAACACCCTGTCAGCTGAAGACAGAAGTAGATCAAATCACACAATCTTAGTGCCTTTCCACAGTGGCTCTTTCCAGCGAAGGTCCATTGATAAAAAGAGAGAAAAACAGACTAAGAAAGGTAGAATAAATTATTAATTGCTGCTCAAGACAGCAAAGATAACACAAAAGCATTTCAAATGTTATTTTTAGCATATAAATAGTACACTCTGTTTAACTTACATCAGCTGCTTTCTTGATCAGATTTTTATCTTCAGATGGGAACAGCAGACGTCACTCCAGCTCCCATCAGCTGCTGCGCTTTGGAGCACTTTACCTTAGCAAGAAAATAATGCTCTGTGCCTGGGCTCACACCAGCTGCTTTTCCAGTTACTACTGACATGACATATTGAAAACTTTCCTTGAGCACACAAAGACCCTGGGTCCCGATTAATGCATGGAAGTGATGCTTCCTGGGGACATCCGGATAGGGACCATGCAATTAGCACGAGGCCGGCTGGTTTGTGCCATGGAATGCTGCTTTTTGCTAATAAAAAGCTGGCTTCGTTCCCATCCACGTGACAGACGAGCCTTCCCCAGCCAGCTGAGGTCTCTGCAGCTTGGTAGTGGTCCTGTGTGAGTTGAGTAAGTATGATGCACAATTACACCCATTCTGACACGAATCTGATTAAAAAAGAGAGGGATGGCTTCTTCGACGTGCCTGGAACGGGATTGTCATTGCCATCACGGTTGGGCTTGTTTTTAAGGGGGAAAAAACCCCAACCACCTAGATTTGTAAACAAGCTTTATTTTCAGAAGCTCAATTTACCTCCTGCTATCACATAAATTCTGTATAAACAAAGTAGCACCATCATTTTTCCTTCCTGCTGCTGGGCAAGGCTCACGTTCAATCACACAATATATAAAATGTAGATTGCTAGCACTGTGCATTAATTCTGTCTGCCCATTTATTTAGGAATCCTGAAATAAGCTCCTGAAACATTGCTTACAGCAGAACTGTAAACTAAAAGGCACTGGAATAATAAAGATAAGGCTGTCCCATTTAGAAAGGGAAATTTCTACATTCTTGGGTAAACAGAGTGCTCTCATAAATCCAGCAATGCCTTTTAGTGCTGTCAGTGTGACTTGAGTCTAGATGGCCCATTGTGTTCCCTAAGAAACTTACTTAAAATATTTACTGTAGAATTGTTTTAGCAATAGATGTAACCCTTTTTAACAAAATATTTTGTTTAAAAGTATGCTTTTCATGAAGTTTCTTTTAATTTCTTGAATAAACATATGACTTGTAAGGCAATCAAACCACAACTCCCAGCTTCTATATTTAAAGTGTATGTACAGAGATTACAAAGATATTGGTCTTATTTGTACTCTAAACCCATGACATTTACAGGAAGGACTTTTTTAATCAAATTTTGCCACATCCAGCTCCCCCTCCTCTCCTAATGACAGAACCACACAATGTTCTGCCCTTGGTGAGCCTAACCACCTGCACCAATCCTGGTTAAAAGCTTTGACTGAAAAACACCCTGTAATTGTACTCTACCTATTTTACATCCAAAAATTTACCCTTTTGACATTCATATTCTTGACTGGAGGATCTAAGATAATAGCATGAAATTCAGGACCAAAAAAATGGGGAAAATAAGTGGAAACCAAAAAACTAAAACCAGAACAACATGGTTTGCATGCTGCATGTCTGACAGCATCACAGGACACACACAGGCAACAGCAAACAGTAGCATAGCTCGCAGGAAGATGATGAATGTGAGCAGGGAATGGCTGAAGTACTGACCCAAGCAGCAAAAAGCAATAGCAATGACTATGAGACCATTGCAAGTCAGCTTCAGTTGTAGGTATAGGGCTGTGCACCTCAAAAAAATCATTTCACCATCTGACAGATGTTTGATGACCAATGAAAAAATCATAAGCGGTGTCAGTCCAGCCCCGAGCGAACAGACTTGGCCATCAGGAGTACTTCAGCCATGACTACCTCACTTCTTGGCATACTCAGAGAGTAAGCATTGCAGAGGCACAAAAGAAAAATCCCCAGTGCATCTGGAGCATGGCTAAAACACAGGTATTTGGGATGTTCTGCAGAAGCTGGGGACTGCAGCCCAGAGATGCACCAATTCCGCTTTCACGCTCAGTAAGTTCACTTCTACAGAAAAACAAATCAAGTTTAGAGCAAACCTTCCAAGGCCAGTACTCTGCTGTAAAACTCAGAATGCACAAGAACATAATCCTTCTGATACCAGTGTCTAAAAACTGTACTGGTCATAGAATGGCTCAGGTTGGAAGAGACCTCAGAGATCACCTACTCCAACCTCCCTGCCATGGGCAGGGACACCTCTCAGACTCAGCTGCTCAAGGCCTCATCCAACCTGCCCTTCAACACTCCTAGGGAGGAGGCATCCACAGCCTCCCTGGGCAGCCTATTCCAGAGTCTCACCACCCTCATACTGAAGAACTTCTTCCTCAGCTCCAGTCTAAACCTACTCTACACCAGCTTCATACCATTCCCCCTTGTCCTGTCTCTAGACGCCCTCATGAAAAGTCCCTCCGCAGCCTTCCTGTAGGATCCCTTCAGCCACAGGAGGGCAGCTCTAAGGTCTCCCCAGAGTCTTCTCTTCTGTAGGCTGAACAACCCCAGGTGTCTCAGCCTGTCCTCATAGCAGAGGTGTTCCAGCCCTTGGAGCAGCTCTGTGGCCTCCTCTGAACTCACTCCCACAGCTCTGTGTCCTTCTCATGCTGGGGAGACCAGAACTGGAGGCAGGATTGGAGGTGGGGTCTCAGCAGAGCAGAGTCAAGGGGCAGAATCCCCTCTCCTGCCCTGGTAGCCACGCTCCTCTGGGTGCAGCTCAGCACACAGCTGCCTGATGGGCTGCATGAGGACACTGCTTGCTCATGGGGAGCTTCTCAATCAGCACCCTCTCTTTCTTCAGAGCCACTCTCAACCCACTCTGCACACACCTGGATTTGTGCCTGGGGTTGGCCTGACCCAGATGCGGGACCTTGCACTTTGACTTGTTGAACCTCATGCAGCTGGCACTGGCCCACCTCTCAAGCCTGTCAACATCCTTCTGGATGGCATCTCACCTCAAGTGAGTCCAGCACACCACACAGCTTAGTGTCACCAGCAAACTTACTGTTGTCTGCGAAATACATTCTTTTCAACCAGTCAACTCCTACTCAAGCTACTCATTTTGCTAAAAGCCACTTATTTAAGCTTAATTATTCCCTCTCACAGAGTAAGCACTGGGGCCCATCATGGCCATAGCTGAAGACTTGCCTTTATCATCATAACTTGTCCAGGTATTTTCATGGAGTTCAAAGGGGCTTAAAGGCTCAGGAGGTGGGAAAAGGAGGCTGATTTCTGAGAAGCACCTGCTGTTGGATTAACCCTTTTCTTAAAGCCAAGACCGAACAGTGTCGTACAAATACTGCCCCTGCTTTCAATGGGAGGCAACTTTTGACTTCTGGCTCAAACCTGCACCAGCAATCAAAGACCAAAGCTCTTCAGTTAGTGTTGTGACCATTGTTTAGATCTGTTATGTAAGCACCAAGAATTCAATCCAATCCTATGTCACAGTTACTGCTGCTCTTTTAACAGGCACTCCACATTACTCTTGAGTTGCAGAAGAGAGAGTTTAATAACACAGAAATAAGAGAGAAGCATAAGAGGTCTTGTTCCCTTCCTATGAGCAAGAACCAAGACCACTGGCTCTAGCTTAGCAAGGAAATCGAGCAACAGCTTGTTTTGGAAGAGTATGATGTATAGAAGACAGCGTAGGAGGCCAGACAGGAAGGAGTTGCCCACACAAACAGGAAAGTCACAGCTTAAGTTAAATACACTCCCCTGCAGGCCCTGCAGGCACTAGAGCTAGCACACAGCTAACTGAGTAATGTTCACCTGGAGTTCATGTTCCACAGCGTAACAGCTGCTATGTCAGCCCCCAGAGCAGTCCTTGCAGAAGGCTATGCCTGATGTCACCTTCATGCAAAGTTAGGACAGTAAAATCAGTGACACCTGGATGCAGGTCCATGCTCCACGATGAATTAGTACACTTTAAAAACATGTAAATGTATGGGAGCTGTTTCCATTAATGAGCTCAACAATGTTTTGTACTGGTGAGAAGAGGAGGCTGAAAGACCAAGCTAATTCCTCTAAGGTGGAGTCAATTATCTCCTTTGTCCTCTTACCTTCTTGAAAAATTAAGGTCTGTACTGCAATACTTTATTTCCCCTTATATCCTTAATTATTCATACACAGTTTACTAACTTCTCTCAAGGAAGAGCACCTAGCAAAGGCCCTGTAGAGAGAAACATGGAGGGCACTGGAAGATGAATGTTAAATCACGTGCCTTGTAAGGACACCGCTCCCAATCTGCAGGCAAACAACGTGACGATATGCCGAAGGACCTATCCCCATCTCGGCTTGGTGTCAACGCTGGACACTGCTGAGAGCAGACTGGCTTGCTAAGTGTCTACCCAAACTAGTCTGGCCTCCAGTGAGAGCTGCTGGTACTGAGAGCTCAAGCAAAGGAATCAGAAGTTTTCAGGTAGGTATCTGGAATATGATAAATCATTTAAACAAGCAAACAGATCACGTGTGGACTGCGGGTCACATAACTCACCTTCTGATTTATTGTAGCTTCTACTATGGTGTAATTTGCCCAGGAAAAATCATTACATTTCACTCTTGAAGAATACACACTTAAACAATGAACATGATACTAATCCTGGCTACTGCTACCAATGAGAGGTGCTTTCTCTGTGCTAAGGGAGATGGCCAGGAATTCTTCTGAACCCAGGGGTCTCAGATGTATCACTAAGCCATAAATGTTTGCCATGCACGGGGTTCAGGCAGCAGCAGTTCACTATAAAAAGCTGCATTCCCAACTGCATTCTAATGGGATCTCCAAACTCCACTGCTGTAGATGGGCTAGCATCACAGGGAAGTCTCATAACATCAACTAAACCAACATGATGGGTTGCCATTGTCCTTGAAACCTGCCTCCTCTTCGCTTCTTTGTAAGCGGGCCGCTCAGACAGCCCTCGATCCATCCACCCCTGCATTCAGAGCTCACCAACACTCATATGCAGCAAGGTCAGAAATTTTTTTTAACATTCTTTGATTAATGCTGAGAGCTGCAGCATGTTTAGACAGGGTCATGACCCCAGGCATCCATTTAATCAAATTTCTCTGCTGCTTGTCCCAGTGGAGCCATCGCAACAAGAAACTCTCTCAATGAAAGGGAAAAAAAAAAAGGAAAAAAAGAGAGAGAGAAAGAGAAAGAAAAGGGAAAAAAAGCACACTTCACATCTCACATTGTTTACATGCTGTTAAGTAATTATTTCACTCTTCGACCCCCACTGGCCATCAACAGACAAGTCACCTCCTTGGAGATTCTGAAAAGCTTATTCAGCTGTATATAATTCATTTTGTCTCTTGCCTTCATTGTGAAGCTAACTGCTTAGCTTAAAGACTTCTTTGTGAATACTTAAGTACATGGTGTCCATGCTAATGATCTCACTAATTATAAGCGTATTTATCATATACAAAGTGTTCTCAGCTCTTTCCCAAAGCCTTCTTAAGCACCACCATGCCAGCAGTTCCTCACCACCTATTTGCCCAAATAAATGGGCATGGCTCACACGTGCAGTTCCCTCTCCCTGCCGTTCTGTCATTACCTGAGTGACCAAGCAGCTCGCTCAATATTTGCTCAGGAGTTTTCAATAACACTGATCATTTATGCAGCTCTTCTCCAGGGCAAAGTGCAGAAATGAGCCAAGCAGGTAATAAAGAATTACAGTTTGCCTTTATCTAATAGCTCCATCAGTCAGAGTAATGGAGTTGGATAAAATGGTAACCTATTCACCCAGTTCTTCTTAATTGCTACCCTAGAATGGGGGGGGAAAAAAACCAAAAAAAGGCAAGAATAAAAAAGTTTATTTCTAATTCAGTTCAGAAATTAGAGGGGAATGACTTAAAAGCTAAGCAAAAGCAACACGTAATAAGCCCAACTTCTAACTCAGGTGGAAACTCGCTGGAGGCTGCATTTAAACCACAAACTGAGAAGTTTGGTGAAAAACACAAAGGGAGGGGAGCAGTGTTGCTTTGGGAAAGAGAAGAGATTCTTTTACCTTCTGGTTTCCCCTTGCTGTGCTTCTGTCTTCATTTCTGGAAGTGTCACAGTATTTAGTACAGTTGCTTTGCACCACCATAATCAGGCTGGTGACACCGGTTCTGATTCGGAGTGTGAGCTCTCAGCATTGCTAAAAACTAAAGCTTAAAGCAGAAGTAAAGAGTTAAGCTTCACACTCGGGCACTAAGGCTTGATTTACTCTCTCTGGCTGATGTGTGGCTGCACCAATGTTTACTGCACCAGCAGCCTGCTCCTCCACAGAAACCAAGCGTGTCACCAGCATCTGGTGAGTTCCTACATCCTTTCACTGTGTTCCTAGGACCAGACTTTTCACACCATCATCAAAACCTGTTCAGTAAATAAAGGACTAAGATCAAACGGGCAAGGAAGAAAGGGAAATGAAACAAGACAGCAAAACAGAAAGGGATCCTAGAAGACTAAAATCAGAGAAAAGGAATGTAGGTAACAAGGCTGAAGTAAGTTACAAGTAAAGTAGTGGTTACAGAATAACTTGGGAGAACCAAATACAGGAACTTTAATTGTGTGTGTGTCCTGACAAGGATTGCAATAGGGGAGAAGAACTGCACAAAGCACATTTATTGGAAACTGCCTTTGTAGGATTCCCCGTTTCAAACCTCCTAAAGCTTTGCACCAGCAGAGTAAGGAACACATCAGCTTCCAATCAGCAGGAGCAGAGACAAACTGGAGACAAGAACAGGCTCACAATCAAGAAGGACAACAGTAAAAATAAGCAACTTTTGAATAAACACAGGGGAAGTTCTGGGGGCTTTGTTTGGTGCCTTTTTTCCCCTCGAACATAAGCAGTATAAAGCTAGATGCCTCTAATTCCACAAATCTGAGCAGGCCATAATAACTTTTGCATCTTTTCAGCCCCTCGTATAACCATTACATGTGCCTAGACTGAGCAGGAGGCTGGCACACGACTGCAAACAAAGCAGGGAAGTGCTAATGTAGCAACACTCTGTAGTGTCTCTGGAGAGAGGTACACACTGATGACATAAAGCATTCCAAATAGGAGTACAGACAGGGCTTCATAGAAGACATCCATGTGAGATTCAAACCTCTGAAGACAGCAGCTGTTACATTCTGAGGTTTGTGATTGATCCTGTTGAAATTCAAATATAGAAAAGACATAAAACAACACAAAATAAGTAAGAACAGTAAAATCTGATAGTATGAATGTTTGTAAGAGCAGGAAAAGTGAACATCTAAAAGGGAATCTGCCTGGGGTACACCACAGATAAACGTATTTGCCAAAGCTCTGAGTTTCAGAGGAGGAAGATGGTGAGTTTAACTAACTGACTTCAGAAGCCTGATAAAACTCCTGACAGATAGAGCTAGTTTCTCCTCTTCAATGGAAGTCTTGTACCTGTAGATTTAGGTACCAGCGATAGGTTTCTAGGTAAATAGTCCTGAGCAAGGTTAATTTATCTTAAAGCAAATACTTGAAGCAAGTGTCAAATGGATTTTCTGAAAGCAAACTCCACAATTAAAATCAAGACACTTCCAGAGCCCTCAAAAGCTCTGCTGCACAGAAAAAGCAGTAAAATAGCACTGAGTGGTTACAGATGCATCTGACCTTCCATTTCTTCAGGACTCACAAAAATGCTCCTCTTAAAACTTGGGTGAATCTTTCTGTTTATCTGCCTCTGACAGGCTGCCTCTTGCAAAACACTGAGTGCAATGTCACTTTTAACTGATAACTGGTGTGCTTGTGAAATGGAAAAGTGCAGTAATGGTCTGTGTAAACCCAGCAACACATTTCCTTCTTTTTTAAAAAGAAATTGAAAAAAGCCACCAAAAAACCCCAAAACAACCACACACACACAAAACCACCCCACCAACCAACCAAACACAACAGCCAATCCAGAACCTGATTGTACTTTCCATGTGAACCAGATCCCAGCCACTCAAATGATTACTGAATGGCCTGTACACAGAGAGGGATGTGGATGCAAACCCAGGCTGTGCTCTACCCTGCACATGGTGGGGATGGTACTGACAGCAGGAAGCATCCCACCATCTAGGACACTCCTCATGTAATTCTTCTACCTGTGGAAAGTTTCTGCAAGCAACCAAAAGCAAAGCACACACCTAAAGAGCCTCCTGAAGCAGGCTGTGATGGTTTCTGGCTGCGATTAAACAGGATGTAATGAAATACGAGGCTCAGGATGTGCCCAGCCTGCTCTAGGTGGATGTCTGCTTCCAAGCAGTTCATTAGTATGTGGGAATTCCTGTATTCTCAGTTAGGGATAGATACCTTTGTCATCCCTGCCACCCTGGCAGGTAAAAACCATCCCCTTACAGCGGGCTTTATGCAGCACATGGGCTCTTGCTAGCTTCAGGCTACACTATAACAACTGCAAACTCCAAGTCTCTTCTAGTGGAAAACAAAGACAGACCTCCATCCGCAGGGAGAGCAGGGAGTGGGGGTTTACCATCTGTGACCACAGGCACCAAGGTGATGGCAGACTATGATGCTTACCTAGTCTGCTCTAACGATGCAGTCCTAGAATGCCATGTGAAAAATGAACTAAGTCCCTTCAGACACAAACTTGGGCAGGCTCAGCAGACTACACTGCCTCATGGAATCACCTATTTCTCTGTATATACCTCTGTAAGTACCAGGGCACTGTTAATGTATGAAGTACTAAAGAAAGAGTATGTGTGCACCATTGGTATGCAAGAAAGATCTGAAGCTGCCTCATATCACTGCATAACATGTCATACATGTGCTACTTATATTTTATAGTCACTGATCTGCTCAGCACTGGTCAGGCCACGCCTTGAGTGCTGTGTCCAGGTCTGGGCCCCTCAGCTCAAGAGAGATGTGGAGGTACTGCAACGTGTCCAAAGAAGGGCAACAAAACTGGTGAGGGGTCTGGAGCACAGCCCTGTGAGGAGAGGCTGAGGGAGCTGGGGTTGCTTAGCCTGGAGAAGAGGAGACTCAGGGGAGACCTCATTGCTGTCTACAATCACCTGAGGTTATAGCCAGGTGGGGGTTGGTCTCTTTCCCCAGGCAACCAGCACCAGAAAGAGGGGACACAGTCTCAAGTTGTGCCAAGGGAGGTTAGGCTGAACATTAGAAAGAAGTTCTTCACAGCAAGAGTGATTTGCCATTGGAATGGGCTGCCCAGGGAGGTGGTGGAGTCACCATCCCTGGAGATCTTCAAGAACAGACTGGATGAGGCATTAGTGCCATGGTCTAGTTGATTGGATAGGGCTGGGTGATAGGTTGGACTGGATGATCTTGGAGACGTCTTCCAACCTGGCTGATTCTATGATTCTAACTATTAACCATTTCTCACAAAACTTTTATTCTGCATGACTCAAACATCTTGGCCTTGGAGTAGAAATGTGAAGTGCCCTACATTATTTTTCTTGATACAGATTTATAAGCTTATGCTGCTCAAAAGCAGTTATCTTGGCACTATTTGTATCAACATCCTCTGTTTCAACTACCAGTGGCCTCTTTCTGATTTTTTTCTAGTTGCCATTCACATATTTTCAAGAGCATCCATTTCTACAGCACCATCAGTTCAGTGCACCAGAACAGGGAATAAAAAGAGGTGTCTACCTGCACTTGAGACACCAACAGCCAAAGCAAACCATGGCACATCAGCTAACTACCCTCCCAACAGCAGAGCTAAGTAGTTGAGCATCACTGCATGGGGAAGGCATTTGGTACCAAACCATGTACTGATGATCTGCTGGCAGTGGATACAAGCAAATACAAGAGACATCACAAGGTGGTGTGGTGGGTTTGGGTTTTAATTGGATTAGTGACAGCCAGCTCTGTAACACTGACCACTTACATTTCTTTTGAGCCCAGATTATTTTTCAAATCAAAGTAACTTTCACATTTAATTGGAAAATTAATTGGAACAGGAATTCATAACTGATACAAACTAAATTTAGGAATGATGAATAGTCTGTAAAATCCTTAAGCTCACAAATTACCCATTTCTAGGGAGAAACATTCTCAGTTGAACTGATATTCATCAGTTATCTCCAGAGAATTACCACCAGGCACAAGAGCAGTAAAACAGTACTGTGTAAACTATGCCTGAATTGTTGAAATTGCTTAGGCACTTCATAAATTAACAAAGCATCAGCTTTAACTTTTCTTTTCCTTGCATTTTGTAGTGTCTTTGGCTACACATTACAGAACTTAGCAGCAAATGTACAGCAAATGTACAGCTCATGCAGCTATTCAATGTCTTTTTCCTTCCATGATATTATCCAATTCAAAAACTGTATTTACTAACGTTAAAAGTAATCTATGCTTCTTACTCCAAAGAGCCATTCATGACAATGTCTTCAGCTGGAGAGGGAAGCAAGAAAACCTAACAATCAAATGTGTCACTAAAAAAACCTTCAATCACTGAGCACTAATTCTAAGCAGTATTAGGAGCTTAAAGTTTGGTGCAATTCTTTTGTGGTTTCTTTTTAAGGCTTGTTTGGCAGAGCTCAGAAAAAAACAGGCCCCACCTTTATTCTTTCCCTAGAACAGTCAATAATTAATGTCCAAGCAAGTATTATTATCTCAAGCTGTGCCAGGGGAGGTTTAGGCTGGATGTTAGGAAGAAGTTCTTCACAGAAAGAGAGACTGGCCATTGGAATGTGCTGCCCAGGGAGGTGGTGGAATCACCATCACTGGAGGAGACTGGACGAGGCACTTGGTGCCATGGTTTAGTTGATTAGATGGTGCTGGGTGAGAGGTTGGACTTGATGATCTCAAAGGTCTTTTCCAACCTGGTTAATTCTGCTCCATTCTTATAACAGAGTTGTCAGACTCTACTTTCTTTAGGAAGGCCAGAGCAAGGATCACCTAGAATTAAAATGTTCTGTCACTCTGTCCTCTCTGGCTCCTTTATATAATTCTCAAGTACAATCTATCACTCCTTTCAGAAGAAAAGGAACTGTAAAAGAGTTTTCAGAAAGGAAACTAATGGGGGAAAAGCACAGAACATTCTGCACCACCTACAAACTGTTTGCAAGCCCAGGAAATTCACTGCTCTCCGCCTGCTGCTGTGCTGCTTTTCTGCTTGGTGTTGGAAAACCTCTAGCTCTTGGCATTAAGGGGCAGGCCACTTTTCCCCCAGCACAAAGACAGTGATCTTTAAGTGCACCCAAGAGGTGACACAGCTTACAAGGCATAAAGGGAACAGCACAGGACAGATGCCACCAGACAAAATGGTCTGCTCAAAGCACAAACTGGGAAGAAACTGGAATTGTGTGCATGGAGCAGACCTGGTTTTCATACAGGCTACATGATCACTGCTTGTTAGTACATGCTGCTTAAAAGAAACACTTGCACAACATGCTCGTGACAAAGATATTAGGATCCTGTTCCCAACTGCTTTTAGACAGACAGCATTATCAGAAAGTTACTCTTTTGCACTGCTATGAATTGCTAATAATTCAAATCTATTTTCCACATGCAGTGTCTGCTTCCATCTTAAGTTCATTATGGCAGTAGGTGAAAACAGGTAGCATGTCTTTTATTGCATAACTTTTGTGCTGGAAATCTGTTTGCATTAAAAAACCCCAAACCCAAATTACAGTTGCCCTTCCAGGGAGTCCTGGAGAACAAAAGGTCTAGAGAACAGAATCAGATTTCAGCATCACATCATGGGATGCTAGGAGCACTTCATCTGCCACTTCCTTCCAAGGAGGTTCCAATGGAGTTCAAATCAAAGGCAAAAGCAGAAATTCTGGATTTCTGTCAGGTAACAGTGCCTCACTGCAAGTAAAAGGAGAAAACTGCTGCTCCAACCTCAGGATGCTAACAGAAAGCACAAGGGTACTATGAATCGTTCCTCTTCTATACTGACCTACAGTGCTCCCTCAAACCTGAGTCTTTCCGTGAGCTGAGTTTCTTTTTATGAACTGCAGAGCAGCAGTTTCAGAGTCTGGGGCTAATTCATTCAGGTTTTTAATCCAATATTGCATCTGAGAAGAGACATTACACCTCTGCTCTGAGGACAGGGTGAGGGAGCTGAGGTTGTTCAGCCTGCAGAAGACTCTAGGGGAAACTTAGAGCTGCCTTCCAATACTTGAAGGACTTTTCATAATGGTGTCGAGAGACAATGGGGAATGGTTTGAAGCTGAGGCAGATCAGGCTTAGACTGGAGCTGAGGAAGAAGTTCTTCAGTAGGAGGGTGATGAAGTTCTGGAATAAGCTGTCCAGGGAGGCTGTGGATGCCTCCTCCCTGCAGGTGCAGGGCAAGGTTGGATGAGGCCTTGAGCAGCTGAGTTTAGCTGAAAGGTGTCCCTGTTCATGGTGGGGAGGTTGCAGTAGATGGTCTCTAATGTCCCTTCCAACCTAAAACATTCTATGATTATATTTTCTTAAGGGATACACTAAAAATGAATCCTAACCCCTTGAGTGTCATTTATTTTTTCCCAAATCAGTAGAAATGACAAAAAAAAAACCCAAAACCTCATGCCTTCCAGTCTCCTTTACAGCATTTGCTCCAACTGCTCAGGCTTTCAGCCATTTCAGAAGCTGCTGCATGCCTGTGCCGCTGCATTGGGAAACTTTAATCTAGTTTAAGATATGCAGATAAAAGATGAATTCCAGCCATGTAGCAAAAATGCCGTTGACAACATGTATATTATGCAATTATGACTGTCATTTTATTACTGTTATTAATTTATTAGTATAATTGCAATTTTTTTCAATGTCATAATGTGATAATAAAGGACTTGTCATTACTACGTTAACCTCGGAACATCTCTGACCTCAGGGGAGGTAGCTGTACGCTTTCAGTCCAAAATGAGCTGTCAGTTACCACAACGAGATTTTGATGACTACATTATCTTGTAATTAAATGTCTCAACAAACTTCTCCTTTTGATTGACAGGTAGTTAAGACTATCTTTGACCACAGGGCAGTTTCTTTATTTTTCAAGAATAATTTTTCAGCAGAGAAGAAGACAGACAAGAGTTTAAAAATTAAAGTGTTTTGAACTATATATTAATCTATATTTGGTACTCGGGGAGGATTCTGCCGAATCGCATTATCCTCTGCCCGAGTTTCTGCACTTCAGTGACAACTTCCATTGATTAAAGCAGTTTATGGGGCTCTTTATTAGCATTTAGGTCTTTAAAGAAATAAATTGTCTCTGTTTTACATTTTTCCCCCTTACACGTTCAGTTTTTATTTGTAAGACAACACAAAATGCCTAGAATCGGTGACAGTGAGACCCCCTCGCAAGGATGCTCCACAGGGTCCATTTCTGATGGTTTGAACCACCCAGCAGAAGATTCACTCCACTCAACAGAAACTGTTTAACATTAGCATCTATCTGATCATACAGCACCATTAAGATGATCATTTGACACAGCAGAGCAAGAGTGAAACTGAGGCTACGGGCACACCAATGCCAAAAAGGTGACTGAGACAAGGCAGCAAATGGTACCAAGAGTGAAACCTAACGATAATAAAACAAAACACGGGCTTCTCATGCTCAGCTAAAGGTCACAGATTCAGAACACCTGAAGTATGTCTTAAATACAGCTTGTAGCTCACAAAATTTCACTTCCATTTGTGCTGCACTTACTACCAAATTATTCAACAGGACGGGGCAGTGTTTAAGTCATACATGATTGTCACTACAACTGTAAAGCCTGTGGTTTGGTCTTTCAGGAAGAATCCAGTGAGTCAGAAGACAACAACGTATGGCCACAAGCACAGACAGAAGGTTGCACTTATCTGCACTCTTCAGTTTCAACATTTCCTCATCTCCCCCCATGGCTGTGCCATTGCAATCCAAGCTTTATCAAAGACTCAGGATACTGATGCTCAGTGGGTTTTCATAGATTTCCAGTGTTCTGTACAAGTTCTCCACTAACAGTCATGTTTATCCATGGGAACCAACTTTCATTTGAAGAATGGAAGGCTTTTAGTTGGTTTATTTTGTTTAATGAAATATATGCATTATAAAATGGTGTTAATTCAGTAGCTGATACCCAACTCTTTAACCTCCCATCCTCTCAAATCTCCTCCTTTCAGCACCACATCTTCCCTTACACTGTTGGACCAAACCCTTAGTGCTGTATTCAGATAATGAGAGCATTTCATAAAGGGCACAGTGAAAAGCTGTAAAAGAAAGTAGCAAGACAAATGTTGCCTGACACATTACCATCATTTCTGAGGAATAAGCTCCTGAAGTCTTGCACTACATAGGAGATTCCTCTGAGCTGCTCCAGGTAATGATAATGGCTACACTGACCCGTACTTTGGGGCTGAAATTAATTAGAAGAAAAGTGTCCACAGAAAGAGTGGTGAAGTACTGGCATGGGCTGCCCAAGGAGGTGGTTTTGCTGTTGATGACACACCCACGCGGTAGCCGAAAACTCCATGTAGGAAGTCAAAAGCTTTGAGAAAAGAAAGAGATGGTTATGCTGGCAAGGAGGAGAGGAAGTTCCCAAACTCATCAGCACAAAATGGCATAAGACAGAAAAATAGGTCAGAATTAGACTGGAGCAATAAGGACATTAAAAGGTTATTTTCACCTGGCCAGTGAAGAAAATGCAATGTACCTGGTCAGTACCCTGGCTGATTTTGTGGCTGAGATAGAGCTGAGATGCTTTGAATATGAGAGGAATTCAAACTAGGAAGCCCAAACCTTATTTCACAGTGCTTATGCTAAAATGTACCATCAGTTAAAGGAGGTTTTGCACTTCCTTACAAGTAGGCAAAATAAAGCCTACAGAGTTCCAATAGCCCACAGAGTGCCACACAAGTCACACAGCATATCCAGAAACAACAGCCCACACCTCAGTTCCAAGGTGCTGCAGGCTGTTGTCAGCTGAATCACCAACACTTTTTCAGGAGTCCACTGCTGTGTCAAACACAAGTGCCCTAAATTCTCACATTTTGGACACAAGACTCAGTATTAAAAAGCCTCTATATTAAAACAAACTAAGGGTATTTATTCCAGACCAGCTACAGGTCCACCTGGATGTCCCCATACAGGCTAAGTGAAAACTGTAGCAGATAACCTGTGTGGAACAACTCAGACTTCAGAAGTCACTTGACAATAGATCTTCCAAAAGGTAACATCTTCAATTTGATGTAAGGATGCTTCACTCTATACATATTCTAAATATCAAACTGAAATTAAAACCACTGGAAGCATCCAGGACAAGGTGCCTCAAGTGACGTTCAAAACTGATGCTTTAAAGAGCATTTGATTTTGAAGTGACACTTTAAGACCCAAGTAAATCAAAATATAATTTCAAGTTCTTAAACTTGCAGAAGAGTCCAAACCCCAATGTTGCACTGCTTGCTGATACAAAAGGCCAGGAGATAAAACACAGAGCTACACCATCAGAGTATTCTGCCCCCATAGTGATCTGAAGCTGACCTTTGCAGATCATATTCTCAGGAATACTGCTGGAATATTTGCAAAGCCAAGTACCTCATCTGGTCTCAACTATGCCCTACCATGTGGGTTTGAAGGGCTCTGCAAGGGGATTACTTCCAGCCTTCAGACTGTTTTTTGTGAAGCAGCTTTGGCACTGCTTACAGTGTGGCAAGTGTGGACACTCTCCTGTGACTGGGAAGACAGTGTACTGAGATGTGCCTTCCCATAGGGAGAGCAAGGACTGTCCCTGCAGTCTCACAGGCACTCTTCATCAAAGAGCTCCCAATGCCTTCAGTGGTTGCTTACCAGTTAGCTCAAAGTCATTGAAAGTGATTTTATCATCAACACATCTCAGTGAAGCCAGCAGACAAGGAAGAGGATCTTCATACAATAAAGACCACAAGCTTTGCTCCTCACCTCTCATTACAGCTCCAGTGCACCACATTCAGACAGCAAGGTTTGTACCTGCTCCCGTGCAGCCTGAGAACAGCGGTTCCTCTCAGCTGCTCGGTGCTGTAGCAGTCAACAGGCACAATACTACAAGCTGCTGCTGTCTAGAATGTGTTTCCTTCATTTAGGAAAGTGCAGTAATTCATCAGTGATTTAACCTATAGACATTTGAAGGTTGGAGAGCACCTCAGAGGGGCTGTTGACCTTCAGCAACTGAAAGAATTGAAGCTCCAGCCTTAGTCAATATATATTTATCTTTCTGTTGGGACTATTACAACTGTTCAAGTAATGCTGACCTTGAATCTTCTGCACACGATGCACTAGAATAATGATCCCTGAAGGAAGAGCATAAAAATACCTAAAAAGGAGATCTACATCCCAAATGCACATAAAGATAAAAGAAAGCACTTCAAAATGAGAAGTCACTAAAGCAGAGGTAATGTTACTGAGATTCCTATTAATTACAACTTGACTAACATTGCTAAATACTGTAATTACACATTCCTAAATATTCTAATGATAGGATACAATTTGTGTCAAAGCCCTTGTTTGTTTCATTGTGGAATCTTTGCCTATTTGTAATTAATCAATGTCTGACTGACAGCCTTGTACATTGAAATCTACATCTCAAACTCACTTTCTCCAATTGCTAAGAGCACAAAATCTTTACCCTGTTCCTTCTGGGTTATTTTTAACATCACTGCAGACAAAAAATTGCAAGGAAGAAAACATTCAGTTCCACGCAATGTCACAGGTGCTGGTACCCTCACATTCCACACTGATTTTTCACTCAAACTTGAGATTCAGGCAGCAACCAGGACCAATTCCATGAATCAAAAATATTATGGCACTAGAGGTACCAATCAAATGAATATATTCTTCACTGCACCCTTAGAACAGTCCTCACTCAGCACCAACCTAGCATGCATTTCTCCTGGACCTGCTGGGCTCTACCTGCCTATCCAGGGACTGCAGCAAGGGAGGCAGGAAATGGGAAGCAGGAAAGGCAGCCTCCCTGGGTCCTCACCTTCTCCAATGCCAAACGTACAAACAAGGCCAGCTGCAAAGTCTCTACCAAGTAAAACACGTTCTTGGCGGCGATAGGAAACAAAAAGGAGGTGGCTGGAGCGAAGACAAGGATCATCAGAAGTAAGGTACCATGAAAACAGGGACCTAGTTTTGGGCATGGAACATATTTAGTGTCACAGCTATTCTTAAGCCAAACCTATTTGGTGTGCAAGATTACAGACTGAACCCTCAAAAGAAAAACACACCTCTGGTCTTTAAGTTGGCTGTTTGCCTCCTCATGAGGCCACCTCTGGCTTCTCTTCCTAACATCAACACAGAAATCCTTCAAATTCAAACTGCAGTGTGCATAAGGCTCTTTGGTACCTACTGCCCATGAGCTAGTTACAAGCTTTCATTAGAGAAATCACCATTAAAAACTTCACAGCCAGTGGAGCTTAAGATTGATATTCACTGTTCTCATTGCTTCCTTTCCTGCATTATCTTTTCTGGAAAGCACAGAGCATTACCATAATGCCATCAGTGGCAGCAGACAGACATCAGTGCACAAGAAGACTCAAAACCACTATTACCAAGCAAATCTGCTCGTTTGCATCCTGCCACTGGGTCATTCTCCTGTCCTCCCTTTGGGTTTTTCCTCTCATTTTGTAAGAACTAATAACTACTTGAAGAAAACCATCTCTCTTGCATGCTTGTTAACAGAGCCACTCATGCTCTAGTGCCAGCATGACCTGAGCCAACTACCCAATGCCTTAAACAGTAGAACACCTCCACCTCTCACAAAGCATTCTCTGCCTCACCACACATTTCACCACTGTCACGTTCCGTGATTAGAAGTGGTATCCATCTATTAGGAAGAGGTTAAATACCTACAAGGGATAAGGAGCTCTATCACCCACCTGCTTCTGGCAGATACACCCTGTCTCTCCCAAAGTCTTGTAGCTGGGGGCAGAATAGACCCAATCCATCGGTCCTCAAAACACCTGTGTCCATCAGGAAACCACGACATACAGCCTCCCAGCACAGGGCTCTCCTACAGCAGCTCCTGGGATTTCAGAGGTCCTTCAGCTCTAGCACCACATTACTTATGGCACAGAACAACAAAACTGTGGTGTCCTCCTATCTACTGGATACTTAATGGACATTAAGGATTGGTGGTTGTCAGCATTCTGGAGGATGGTGGCACAACAGTGGACATGGACACCACCACAGCAGCTAGTGGCAATTACACTCAAGAATTTCTGTGCAGTGCATTTTTATTTGGACTCAGGGAGTGCTGATGTTACCCTCGATGCTGTTACACCTCAGATGTATTTCCCATTGGAATAGAGAAGTCTCTAGAAAGTCTGATCCCTCAAGCAGTATCTTCTTTCCTAGGGTAGTCAGTAAGAGGCTACCCTGAAAGTAGAGATAAGAACTGCACCTCTACAAGGCAATTCAGGGTGGCACACAGGGTTTTATTCCATCCATATACTGCATAATAAAGTGTAGTTGCACACCTGTGCTGCTATATTAACTCCCTCCCTTGCTGTTTGCTGGACTATGACTGCAACAGAGCTATTTTTTTGAAAGGAAACCTGCTGCTTTTGGAAAAACAAGGCCTGGCTGGGGAAACAAATTTGCTCAGCTCTTATTAACTAGCTCAGTATCAAATCCCTTTAGGGAACTGGTCACTCATGTCTGAACACTGTTTGGTACAACAAAGCTAAAGAGTTTTGGACACCTTCTGCCTAGCAGTCTGACAATGCTGCCTCCAGGAGCTCACACAAGTCTGAAATCCAGTGAAAGAGAAGACACAGGCACTACTGCACAGGAGAACAGCCTCCCAGATAGCCTGGGGAGATCTACTTTAGAGGCACCTTTTTCTGACAAAGAACTAGTATTAGACTGACTTAGCAGTATGCCATGGGCATCAGCAGAGCTGGATGCACAAGATGACCAAACATGACAGAGTCTGTCAGGCTTTTTCAAGGTTTACATGCACAGAACCAATCCTAACACCCAGGACTGGTGTAGACAGCCTCAGAAGAGAAACCAACAGCTCTTGGAGCATGAGAGGCATCAGACAATTAAGCAGGAAGGTAGCTGTTCATTCCAGGGAAGGAAATCACTCAATGGAAAGAATTCTTGAATATTTGCCTCCTCTGAAGACACAAAGATGATTTTTTAATGCCACCTGTGGACAACATCAAACTAACACCCTAAAAATCATTCAGCACACTCCCAAAAGACCACCAGTGCTGGCTAAGGCAGGTTGGAAATGTCTTCCATGCCCCCAAACGTGTGTTCTAATTATCACACATTTGATTCATAAGTCAGGGAATAAACAATAAAGCAGCTCTCAAAAATTGAGAGTAACAATCATATGCAGCCTGCAGAATGCCTGGTTTGCCCTGTACTTTATTTTAGCTTGTGAAGCAGAGGAAGATAATAAAGTTTAATGGGTACTATTTACTTGGTTACTCAAAATTCAAGGTCACTGGTACAGAAGGGGACAAGAAAAAAACCTGCTGATTGAAAAAACAAGGACATAAACAATTGATTTCAATTTTATTTCTTTTATTACAGGCTATATTAGAGCTTGATGCAAAATGTTGACTCAGAAGAGCTAAATATAATCAAAAGCTTCCTTATATTCAGCCAGCATAACATATTTAGATACCACTCATGCAATGCCTCAAGCCCTTCTCATTTGATAATGTTATTCTGCCTACGTATTTTGTGCTGGTGGTACAGGAAGCTGGCCCAGGTGGGATGCAAAGTTCTACTGCCCCCATTTAATTTCTCAAGGAATAGAACAGAACAGAATAGAATAGGTTGGAAAAGACCTTTGAGATCAAGTCCAACCTGTCAGCCAACACCATCTCATCAACTAAACCATGGCACCAAGCACCTCATCCAGTCTCTCAAACACTTCCAGTGATGGTGACTCCACCACCTCCCTGGGCAGCACATTCCAATGGCCAATCTCTCTTTCTGTGAAGAACTTCTTCCTCACCTCCAGCCTAAACCTCCCCTGGCACAGCTTGAGACTGTGTCCTCTTGTTCTGGTGCTGGGTGCCTGGGAGAAGAGACCAACCCCTCCTGGCTACAACCTCCCTTCAGGTAGTTGTAGACAGGAATAAGGTCTCCTCTGAGCCTCCTCTTCTCCAGGCTAAGCAACCCCAGCTCCCTCAGCCTCTCCTCACAGGGCTGTGCTCCAAACCCCTCCCCAGCTTTGTTGCTCTTCTCTGGACACCTTCCAGCAGCTCAACCTTCTTCCTAAACTGAGGAGCCCAGAACTGGACACAGGACTCAAGCTGTGGCCTAACCAGTGCTGAGCACAGGGCACAAGGACTTCCCTGCTCCTGTTGGCCACACTGTTCCTGATGCAGGCCAGGATGCCCTTGGCCTTCTCGGCCATCTGGGCACATTGCAGGCTCATGTTCAGCTGCTGTCAACCAGCACCCCCAGGTCCCTCTCTGCCTGGCTGCTCTCAGCCACTCTGACCCCAGCCTGTAGCACTGCCTGGGGTTGTTGTAGACAATGTGTAGAACCCAGCACTTGGATGTGCTAAATCTCATGCCCTTGGACTTTGCTCATCTGTCCAGCCTGTCCAGGTCCCTCTGCAGAGCTCTCCTACCCTCTAGTAGATCAACTCCTGCCTCCAGCTTGGTGTCATCTGCAAATTTACTGATGATTGACTCAATCCCCTCATCCAGATCAATAAAGATATTGAACAGGATGGGGCCCAGCACTGATCCTTGGGGCACACCACTAGTGACCACCATTCACCACCACTCTCTGGGCTCAGCCCTCCAGCCAGTTCCTAACCCAGAGCAGAGTGCTGCTCTGTTAAGGCTAACAATTAAACACATCACCTGTGTTTCACTACATTTGTGAAGGGAGGAAAAGGTGACAATGAAGAGTAATCACCCTGTGCAGGCCTGTCAAACTGCTCTCACTCCACAGCATCACCCATTTATTCTGGAGAAGTGGCTGCAACACCTGAAAGGTACAGGGTGGGACACAAAATGTTCCTTAGTCAGCAAGTCTTTGCCAGGACTCAAAGACATTCCTTTAACCAAACAATGCAGCAAGTAGCAGTGCAGAGTTTGAGGCAGCATCGACCTTCTCATGGCATACAGCAGAAGAATTACTGTTCTGAAGGCATTCAGTATTTCTGGGGAGGTCTAGGGCCAACTCTACATGGAGATGACCACTCCATAATCCATCTTTGGCCTGGTTCCAGAGGGCTGGTCCTGCTAAACAGTTCTCCTGCTGTTCTCTTCCCAGCTGCACAGAACAGACACTGGAACCCATTCTGCAGAGACAAGGCTTCCCTGAACACAGAATGGTGAGGGTTGGAAAGGACCTCTGAAAGACTGAGTCCAACCCCCCTGACAGAGCAGTATCACCCAAAGCAGATCACAAAGGAACAAGTAGAGGCAGGCCTTCAAAGTCTCCAGAGTGACTCCACAGCCTCTCTAGGCAGCCTTCTCCAGGGCTCTACCACCCTCAGAGAAGTTCCCTCTCATGTTTAGATGGAACTTTCCATGCTCAAGTTGGTGTCCATTACCTCTTCTCCTGTTCACTGGGGACCACTGAGAAGAGTCTGGCCCCTGACACCCACCCCTTGGGTATGTGTCAGCATTCCTAATGCATGCCCTGTAACTCAGCAACCTGCAGAGAAGCAGCTTCATGCAAACAGCATCAGAGAGTTATGGAACCACGGCATGAAAGGCTCCTATTTCCCAAACTTGGCACATGCCCAATTACTGAGAGCTTTATTTTCCAACTTTAATATTATGTTACTGGAGATAATTTTCTCCTAACTGGGGAAGATGGAATATCATCTCTGTTGAACTGCAAACAGCTCTAGAACATAATGTTTTGAACAAACTCCCAACCATCACTGTACAGCTGGTACACAGCCCCTCTACCTTTATTACAGCAAATGAAAATGACATACAGCATCCTGAGGAACAAGCCAGCAATTCCCAGGGATCACTTCCACTGCAAGGTACTGAAAGGTATCTAGAACTCTTCTTAGGATGTGGGAGGTATGCTCAGAAGCAACCACACCACAGATGCACCAGCTGGCTGCTGTTATGGAAAGGATGAGGCTATAAATGGATGGATCTTAGCTCTGCACACAGTGGCTCAAGAATGAAAGCCTGTGACCAGTTTTCCTACAATCAGTCATGGAATGGCTTAGGTTGGAAGGGACCTCTAGGCTGAGACCCCACCTCCAATACTGCCTCCAGTTCTGGTGTCCCCAGCAAGAGGACGACACAGAGCTGTTGGAGTGAGTCCAGAGGAGGGACACAAAGATGGTCCAAGGGCTGGAACACTACAAGAATAGGCTGAGGGAGCTGGGGCTCAGCCTAGAGAACTAAAGACTAGTTGGCCATGGTTTGCCTCCTCCAGACCCTGGTGATGTGCCTGTATCTGCCAGCTCTCAGCTAGGAAGGACCACAGGTCTGCATCCCTGAGCAGCTTCTAACCTTGTTCTTGTTGCACAGGATGTAGGGAGGAGCAAGATGTCTACACAAAGAAGTTTCCAAGGGGGGTGGGGGTGTGCAAACCACAGTAACATGGCCTCAACTGCTTAACCTGGAGAGCCTGCTGGTGTCTCCTGGCCTACTCAGTGCTTTATCAAAGGGACTGATGTTTGCTGAACTGGGGTCACCAAGTCCCTAGATCAAGCCTCTACAGCTTCCTGTAGAAAGTAACATTTCTAAACCTGGTGATCTCTGTGAGCCTCTCTTCCTGGCCTCTCTTCTGTCATTTGAAACCGATACAGAGCTCACAGCAGATCCACCGAGTTTATTCCTGACAACTCTGCCATTTATTTTCCTCTCATTTTATTTCTGAAGCTGCTAACATAAGATAAGGTCCCTTTTAAAGCACTGGCTCTTTAGGTGTTGAACAAGTAGTAAATCCACTCGGTCAGATTGCCTCATTTATAATATTTAATCTTCCTTCTGTAATCAGGAGAGCTGAAGTACACATTCAGAGTTGCTTTCCTTTGACACAGTTCTCTTATTACTGTCTCTTTTCCTCACATAATGTCCCACAGCAGCTGTGCCATTATGATGATGCTTTCTCTCTCTCTTTCTGAGCCAGCCTCTCCAGCAGCAATAATTAAAGCATGTATTTACCTTCCGCCGCTCGGCTCGGCCCAAGTGCGCATTTTGGGGGGGGGACTGTTTGTTTCTTTTTATTTTCTTTCTGAGCAGTGACATATTGATGTTTTGGATAATAAATCATTCCAATTTGTTCAGCCCTGCCAACAATGGGTTTAATCTTCATTTACGACTCGCAGAGTCCGTTTTGTTGGAAGCCTTTGATAAAATACTCAATTACCATTTTTTTTGCACCGCAGTTCAACTGCTGCGCTGATAAAAGGCTCCAGCTCAGAAGATAAACTGCAAATAATTCCTGAAGAACAAATGTCAGAGGCAGTTTACAATGAATGGGATTTTTTTCTTGAGCAGATTATTCTCCCACCAAAGTGACAGGGCAGCTCAATATTTATTTTGTTGAGAATGTCATTTAAATATTGTTTGACACCTGCTCCCTGCAGTCAGCTACTCAGCACATTACACTTTCAAGGGGTTTAGAAGTGAGGTTCCATCTCTCTGCAGCTACTGACATATTTCAGGGTCTCTCTTTAAAAGGCAGGAATGGCTGCTTCAGTACACACTTTGCAGCTCTGCCCAGGTAAGCCAAAGGAAACACCTCCCAAGTGTTAGTGCTTGCACCCAGCTGCACACCAAAGTGCACAAACTCACAGAGCTCATGGGGGAGAAAAAGACCTGGACTCAAGAAGGAGACTCAAGTTTGTGACTTACCACATGCAGCTTCCTCAACATTTACTCAAAAAAATAACTTCATTTCAATTGGCTTTTTTTCTCCTTTCACTTCTGTTCAAAGGAGGAGGCACCCGCAGTGCCTGGGTGAATCCTGCCCCATGGGTTTACTCTAGATGGCAGTGCTCAGTGAGCAAACTCAGCTAACACTGCTAACCCCTGCAGCAACGTGGCATTTCCTCCCCCCTTCACATCTTCACCTTAAAGTGCTTTGGACTGACAGTGGTGATTACTCCATCCCTCAGTTACCACAACACAGAAAGGATCACTCATGCCTTTTTTTTCTTTCACCTAATCAGTAGCTCTTTTCAGTCCTTTAAAAATCAAAGCATTCTCCCAAAAGCAGCCTACTGAAAGGTATGTGAAGTGTATGTGTGACACATGGGAAGGGGCACAGCACAGCAGGGCCCAGAAGGAAGCCAAGGATGAACCAAGAACATTCCCAGGTGAAAGGCCCTGCCTTTTCAAAAAGCTCCTTAATTTGGTTTGTCTCAATCATGATATGTTTATTTAAATGTTATTTTATGTCAACGTTTTCATAGATAAAACAATGCTAATTAAACTCTCTTTTAAAATGATCAAAGATATTGGAGCTACATTGTAATAAATGGAGAGTTCCTGCAAGCGATTTGAACACAAGACACAGATACACAGCCTTGAGGAAGCCAATAATAAGCAGGCACTTAATCTTAAGCACATACACAAGACTGAAAATAATCCCAGAACACAAGCAGGACAAATCCTAGAATGAGAAGATGGTGACTAATCTCCTGGCTTCCAGGGTTAACACAATTAGCTGCTGATAATGTGCATCATGATAGAGCCAGGCCGGAGCATGGAACTCCTCGGCTAGGTACACGTGGATATGGATCTGGATATATGCTTTAGAAGCCCATTATTGCTTTTCACTACTCTAAAGCACTGAGATTAATGAATCATTTGGTTTCAAAAACCTCTTCTTTCTCCTTTTTGCTTTCTGCAGCTCAATACAGACATCATTACTTCTCCACCAGTGTAGCGATTCTGTTCGTCATGCCCGAAACAACTACAGCAGGGAGATTAAATACAATCTATATCCACATAAATCATTGAATAAATGAATCATGAAATTAATATGTAAATTGTGTGTTTAACCTCTATTTATACAGCACTGTCTGTCACCATGTAGTAAATCTAAAACTAATTGCAAATTCACAACTCTGCAAAAAAGAACACCATGGTAAAAGCTTGACATATTTATTAACTAAATGTTGAACTACATTGAGTAAGTAATTAACAGTCATGCCAGAACAGGGAGAGGAAATTATATTTAAGCACAGATGTCACCTGTATGAAATGGCTAAAACTATTTTAGATTAGATTTTTATATTAATCAAAGAATACCCCTATTTAATTCTTGACAGACAAATCTGCTTCCATTTATTCATTATTCCATTAAACACTCCGCTTTTAAACCTGAACGGCACGTCCGTTCGCACTCTGATCTGCTCCTTTGAATGTGGCTTTTAAAAGAACACGTGAAGAAGAAAAGACTCAAGCAGGAAGGTTAAATGGTAATAAAATCTCTCTGCAGTCTAGACAGAAACCCCTCCATAGACCAGAAAAAATAATTTCCTATTAAATTCCATTATTAAGCACTTTGATATAAAAAGAGCTGAACATAAGCCTTAAAATACTATCGCTGATTTTGTTCCTAAGCATTTCCAGTGCTTTCCAATAACCAGAATGCACCTCCAGTTGGTGGACCATGAAAGTTCCCTAGCTGCCAGCACCACTGCAGGCCAATCTCCAAGTTCAATTTTGTTCTAAGAGTTGGAATGTGTTTAAAGACAAGTCAGAGTAGACACCGCATGAAAGCGCCTGCACCAACAGCTTCATGGCTTCCAACTGGTTAGTCACCCAGGTACCAACACAGTGCAACACAGAAGGGAGAGATCTACTTCAGGCAGCTAGGACAGATACAGCAATTCCATGGCACAAGGTAAGTAATGCCCATCAGGAGGACCTGCTGCTGCCAAACTCTTACTTCACTGTGAATCTGGAAAAGGATCTGGTGGTGCTAGTGATGAGTGGCTGAACATGAGCCAGCAGTGTGCCCAGGTGGCCAAGAAAGCCAACAACATCCTGACCTGATTCAAAAACAGTGTCTGGCAGGAGTAAGGAAGGGATTGTGCCTCAGTTCTGGGCACTGGTGAGGCCACAGCTTGAATACTGAGTTCAGTTCTGGCTGCCATAGTGTAAGAAAAACACTGAGGCCCTGGAGGGTGTCCGGAGAAGAGCAATGAGGCTGGTGAGGGGTTTGGAGCACATGGAATAAGAGGAGTGACTGAGGGAGCTGGGGTTGTTTACTCTGGACAAGAGAAGGCTGAGGGGAGATCTTACTGCTCCCTACAATGCCCTGGAAGGAGGCTGAAGTGAGGCTGGTGTTGCTCTCTTCTCCTAAGTAACCAGTCATAGGACGAGAGGAAATGGGCTTAAGTTGTGCACCAGGGCAGGCTTAGATTGGACATCAGGGGAAACTTCTTCACTGAGATGAGACATAGGACCAGGCTGTCCAGGGAGGTGGTGGAGTGACCATCCCTGGAGGTGTTCAAGCAGCTGTAGATGTGGTGATTCAGGACATGGTAGTTGGGTTACATTTGGACTCAATTTTCAAGTTTTTTCCCAGCATTAATGACTGCATGAAATTCAGAGTATTAACCCTTTCTTCTTAAAATCCTCAGCTGTTGAAGCTGAGCAAAATCCAAGAGAATCAGACAAAGCAAAGGAAGTTCTATTTGCCTACAGAATCTGCCTGGCCTTATTTTAAGCTGCCTTCCTTGCTTTTTTGACCTTCAACAGGTCCATACAGGTAGTCTACATATGCAATTCCCATGCAGGATGCAAGTACAAGACAGGTTCATAACTGTGAAAAAATGATCCCCTGCAGAATGTAAGAAGAGCAAACTGAAGTTGATTCTATAATAAGTATGTACTTTAAAACACAGCAACTGGCCTGCTGGGTAACCCTGCTTTCTGAGCAGGCACCATACACTGGACAAACACACCAAGCAAACTCCAGTGGATGAGAATGGAGAATGCACACTAACAAGGATGCAATTGTCCAAATCCATGGCAGGAAAGGGTGAGAACCTGCAACAGTCAAACTGATGAGAAAGCTCACACAGGTTTATGCACTCCTGTTCCAGGCTCCCAGTAAAGATAAATTCAGATAAGCAAATAAATTTTACATCATATGCAGTTTATAGGCTTAAGCTGTCCCCTCATGGCAAATCTATTTGGTACACAGCACTGCTCACACTGTGCTTGATGAAGCTGCATGAGCATTAGTAGACCCATTTCACAACCAGCAAATCAGAGGCACAAAGAGCTTAGGTGATTTGTCCAAGGTCACCACACGAATCACTTGTAGGACCAGCAATGAGACTCAAGTTCCTTGACTCCTGGTTCTGGCAACTAGACCGTGATGCCTTTAACTGCATTACAGAAAAGCACTCCTTGTGGCATCGATCTCAGATCATGGAGCACTTTAAATCACTTGAGGATTATGAAATTTTTATGGTAGGACAACATTTCATTATTTACCTGAAAACTTGGGGCAAAGAGCAGGAAAAACTCCCAAAGCTGGTGAGATAGGAACGGTGCAGAAGGCAGCTACAACAACAGGGGCTGGCAAACCGAGAGGTGAATAAAACAGTCTAGTTCTGCCTTATTTGAGGAGCTGAACAACCACCATCTGCTTGGAAATCTCAGAAGTTACATTAATGCTTATAAAACAATTGTCTAAAAAGACAAAACATGAAAACTGCTGTTTACTATGCACTGGTTTTTATCCACTCACCCATCTGCTCTCTCCAGTTTCAGCAGTTTTACTAGCACATCAAAGAGAAATCTGTGGTCTGTGTCCCATGGCTAAAAGAAGCACGGGCCAGAGAACAGAGTGGACTAAGACAGCTTAGAAACTGAAAGTTTGAACAAACTATTGGAATGTCTCTAAAGGAAAAATCCCTAGGTGTAATCAAACACAACTGCCCAGGCTTTTAAAATCAGATATCCACACTTGCACCAGAGGATTTCACTGCACGCAACTAGAATACACAGAACTGCAAGGAAACAGCACTCGTGCACACTGCAGGCACCGGACTCGCTCATCGGTCGCAAGTCATCCTGCAGCAGGTGACCCTGCCTGAGCAGAGGTGTGGATCAGATGACCTCCAGAAGGCAGCCATTCTGTGACTCTTGTTTTTCCATTCCCCACACACACATTTATCCACTGGGTGCTTCTGAGGAACCTTTTTCCAGTTTGCTCTCACTGAATTGCAAGTGTTTGAACCTCTTTAACATCAAGCCTCTTCGTTTGTGCTCCATGCAACCACAGGCACAAGAATCATCAGCTTGCTTGTGAAGGCAAGACCTCATCATCACCCTCCTGCATGCTGCCCAACTTGAATGAATTTGTCCTTTATTTCATTACGACTTGAACACTTCATACTCTTTTGCAGGTAGATAAACACAGTGCTAATATTTCCATGCTCACCAAGCTCACCTTCTTGTTCTTCTCTGAACAGATTAAAGAAAAAGAATGTTCACCCAAAAAACCCCACAAAGCTCATTGAGGAGTGACAAAGAGCAATGTAAAACTAAACACTTGAACAACAAATACAAGTAAGAAAATATCAGAGAAAGAACAATTGAGAAGGGGCACAAGAATCTGAAACATTAGGAGAGACAGGGCAGTCAGTTAAAAGACTAAAAGAAGAGATAGTGTACAGAGGTCAGTGAAGGCAGGAAGACTTATAAATAGCAAAGAAAAAACAGGGAAACATTTAATAAGATGCATAAAAGCAGTTAAGGTTGAGTAACAACCCCTTTACCAGACTGCCCTAAGCTGGTTCAAAGGCTTTGTACTGCCTTCACTGAGGCGCAGATCATCCATTAGAGACTGGGGACTTGCTGCCAGCTTCCAACATGAGTGAAGAAAAAGAAGCCAAGCGTAATTCTAGGTAACAAGAATTATCCAGATAAAAGTGAGGCTTCCTGTATTGATGCCTTTGTTCAGGACACCAGAATGCCCCTACCTGGAACAGCTTTAATTACATCCCTAAGCCATTTGCCCCGTTTTTTTACACCCAGGTATTTCCTACATGCCCTACAGCAGTCCAGGTAGCAGAGGCAACCCTTCCTAGAAAAATCAGTAATCTTCTCAAACATAGCTTTCAAGTCAGGCTAGCAGCACCTACTCATGTAAAACCACATTACATTATAACTAACTATTCACTTTTCTGCCTGGTTTGAATTCTATTTAATAACAAATTTTGCTTCAAGTCCTCCTTTGCAAATTAGATAAATGATTACATCTAGGTATCTGTTTCCTACCATGAAATCTGTATTGACAAGCTACCTAGGCTTAATTAAAGCCCAGAGAAATGTGCCAAGATAATTTATGTTTGTGTATCTGTCTGTATTGAGGAACAAGAAGGATTCAAAGTATTTGCTTACTACTGCAACAAAAACCTAGCAGGACACCAGTGTTGCCTCCATCTAAAACAACCAGAACCACAAGCTTTATTTCCAGGATTCCCAAAACATTTTGAACAATCAGTTAAAAAAACCCAACAAAAATCAAATCAGAAGGATTTAAAGCAAACCCTGTTACAGACCTTCCTCATACAAGATGAAACTGAGCCACAAAGTACACAAAGGGTGCAAAAATGGCAACAGGGAAGGAAAAAAGCAGCTTTCACAGGCAGCACTTACAGCCTGAAATTTCTCACAGCCAGCCAAGCAAGACAAGGACATCCCTGGTGAGTGCATGCCACAGGATCACTTTCTCACTGCTCCTGGGCACTCTTTGGAAACTGCTGGTCAGAGGCTTCCCTTCTTGGCACAGGAGGGACTGGACATTCACACCTTGCTCGGCCCTTATCACAGTCTGAAGGCAACAAACAGGATCTCCTTTTCCCAGCTCTTCACTGTTGCATAGGTGGCAGCTCCCTGAGCTGTCATCACCTTGGACCTCACCTCTCACACAGAATTTAGAGCGGTCCACTGCCTGCTGCACCCAGATTAAAAGCACAGCAGAAGGGAGAGAGGAGCTACCATAAAGCAGCTGGTTCCCTTCCACGCACAGGGAGAGGACTGGCACGATGCTGTTTTTCAAACCACTAATGGGTCTGATACTGTTTCCACAAGAGATTTATGTTAAAAAGATAACTTTCCTCACTTTTCCTTTTCATTTCTGTTCTTTTCTCTCCCCAACATTTCATCCTGGGAAGGAGAAAGAGCTGCTCATCGCTGCGGCAGGCAAGAACGAGCTGAGATTTATAACATGTGAGGAACCCATCACCCTGATAGAGCAATCTTTCCCACAGACATCTCTCCATTACTGAGGCTGATGTCTCCCTGCCCTGATGCCACTCCTGGGCTGATCTGTCAGCCCCAACAGGGGGGCTAACAGCTCTGCCATTGCCTGCACACATTTGTCATCTTTATCTCCCCAAGCCCTGCAGTTCTTCTTAAACAAACTCTTCAAACACTTTCACCATTTTGGGGCTTGGGTTTGGGGGTTGTTTTGTTTTTCTAAACAAACATGAATCTGAATGAAACTGCACATTTTCAACAGTGACTTTATTTCCCATCTTATTTTATGATGAAGTTATTTTAGTTTTTGTGAAAGGAAATAATGGGCAAAGATGAAGGCTTCATTCCACTGTGCTGACAACACACTGGTTGGAGAAATGGCGCCGTTAATAACGTGAAGTTGATGTATGTAAGCACAGCTGGTTTGGGAGCATCTTTTCAGCAGCACTAATTTATACTTTGCCTTTATTTTGTGTTTTGGTTTGTGATTTTGATTAGCCACTAGAATGAGCTCTCTTAATTGCTTTCTGCTAAACTGCTTAAAAGCAAAAGAAAAAGGACAAATAAAAGAAGATGTAAGCCACGGGACCTTTTCTACTTCTAAATGTTTTCCATGCCATTAGAGTCAAAAATCAACATCTGGTCTTAAACATTGCAAGGTAGTTTCAGGGCTCTAGAGAAACAGGAAAAAGTGGGGTGGAATTCAGAACCATTTTCAAACCCTGTATCACACTAACTTCTTCCACTCATCTGCTTCACTTCTTTGCATCTTAACACGAGGGTTTGTGTAAAGAATACAAACTGCTACCAGTATTAAATGTCTACTGCTTCCATTTCCTACCTTCCCAGCACTCCCTACATTCATTATAGATTTACTTCTTTAAAAAGAATAAAAAGGAAACAGCACAAGGAAGGAAAGTGGCAGAAGAGAGTGGGAGATGTCTTCAAAAACAAAGTTATTGCTGCAGAGCTCTCTGCTTTCCTGACCACTCCCTACAGAAAGTCAGTATTTACCTCTTTTACAAAAATTGCTTTAGAACTCTTCTTTTCCACAGCCACTGAGGTTTAAAGTTTAAATGAAAGGCTGTCACAAGATTTTTGTGTTTTAACAAAAACCCAGCAATCAAAGACTAAAACAGATGCAAACTCGTTGTTGAAATCAACAACTAAAACTTCTGAAGTGCAGTGAGGGAGATCTGGGAAGCTAGTGAGACTATCAAAACTGTAACAAGAATTGAAAATATGTCATGAGGCTAAACCCCAAAGATGGCAAATAACTTCATTTAAAAAGCCACCACAAAAATAGGCCTTACTTTCAAAAGTTATCTTCTCAACACTTCCCCCCCAACAGATGCCCAACTAGGTACCCCAGAATTGATCATCACTGGCAACCTCTGACATACCTGAGTCCCATTTCCACACACAAAGCACCACAAGAATTTCTACAAGAAACATCTGGGAGTATCTCTATCCCTGCACACCTCGCACGAAGCTGGCTTTCAATGCAACACACCAGCTAAGAGCAGCCTGGAGTACCACCCCAGGAAGCTCACCTGATAAATGCTCACCAATGGAAAATTCATGTTGCCATCAGTGGCAAACTCCTACTGTATGGTCAAGGCAGAATTTGGTATATGCCTTTTGTTGAAACATTCTTCCAGCCTCAGCACTGCTGAGCAAGTCAATCACCTTATTTGAAGGAAGGCTGCAGTAAACTCACAGCCACTGGGCTTTTACAGTGATTTTACAGCAACAACGTTATGATCAATGCAGCAGTCTCGGGTGCTAATGCTTCATCTACCTTTGAGAGCAAATGTAGTAACACAGAAAGATCAATATTCTAAGTTCCTTATTCTGTGTTAAACTACTGTGAATTCATTGCATTATTACAGAATTTCATCAGTGACATTAACCCTTGTCTAAATATGTTAATGCTGAATAGTACATCACTACTGTCATTACTGCTACAAAAGGTACAGGAACACAGCAGAAAAGAATCCTGGCAATACTGCAAACTGTCCAAAAGTCAACAATAAAAACCTGTGAAGCAGGCTGGGGATACTGAGAACAGGAGACAGGCTCATCTCAGAGCTCCTTGTTTTACAGAGCAGACAACAGCAGTACTAGGAATGTGGAAAGCAACTTACGGGATTCATGCTGCAATATCCCAAGGTTTTTTGTTATTCAAAGGAGAGTTGCACAAGGATTAAAAGTATAGGGGGGGAAGGAAGAAATGGAGATCCTAATCCATGGGCTACTTGCATTTTTCCTCCAAGTGTTTTACTTAACCAACATGAAGGTATGGGTTGTTGTACAGTGGTTGTACCACCCCACCCGTGGCTTGATGGACAGCAGAAAGCTTTGAGTCATTTGTATTTCTTCTTTCCAAAAGCCCTCAAGTGTGAAAGGGCTCCCATTTTCCACCACCAGCTCTTCAGAACATCAGCAGTGGCTTTTGACTGCAATGAAAACTGGAAGAGTCTGGTTCAATGGGCCAAATGTCCTTCACTTAAGAAGGTGCAGGCTAGAAGCCCCAGAAACTAAAGTCATCAGTTTCTCATTTTCCTTACCCTTCAGTATGTCATAGCTTCCCAGAGTCACAGTTAAACCTCATAAACATACACCCTACTACTGCACTCCTCCCATGGCCAAATAATCTTCTCAGGGTTTGCATGTGCTGGGACCAGGGTGGTGGGGAGTGGGTTTTTTCTGTAAAGAATAAGGCAAATGGGTTTTCAAATGAGGAGTTAAAAACAGACACTAACAACCTATTTTGCAGCCAACTCAACCAACTTCTGCAAGGAAAATATTTAGTCAGTATTAAAAGCAGAAAGCACCTTACATTTTGATTAATTTGATACTCTTGTATTATGCATAAAGCCACTCATTCATTTTGCCCTGCAAACCGTTCTTGTCCAAGAAGAGATACAATCAGCGGGAAGCAGTGAAGGATTTTATTAGACACAAGCCCAGTGTAACATGCTCCTTATGGAAATACACCAGCAGCCAGTGAAAAAATGGGCCATTTCATAGGGTGTAACAACTATGTTCAGGGACACACACCCACTGCTCTTCCAAGTACAAATACCCAAGGCAGCTTTACTCCAGGCAAAGCAAGCAGCAGCCTAAGCATACTAGGAGAGAGCTTGACAAAGTCTAACATGTCTTACTCTCCACAGGTTCTGCAGTACTGAGCCATGAACAGCTGTAGGTTAGTTGCTGCAAGAAGCTTAGCTAGCTAGTCGAAAGGTAGATCAGCTATGTCTACATTTCACTGCAGGCAGACAGTCACTATGAAATACTAAAGAGAAAAAGATCCCTGGGAGAAATGCCTTGACTTTTAGTGTAAGGAGGTGAGGCAAATGAAAGCCCATCCACTGCTGAGTGCACCTCAACAACCAAGGAAGAGATGGTGCCCATCCACTCCACTGTAGAAGTCCAGCTCCAGTGGGATCCATGGAGGTTAGCTCAGTGTTTCGCAAATCCTGTGAGAAACCAGAGCACAAAGGTACCTCACCAGCACTGCAACAGGTCTGCTGCATCCAACCAGCCAGCCTCTGGCACTCTGAGAACAACAGCTGGGAGCAGAGAGGGCTCCTAGGAGCAGAGGCATGTTCTGAGACCAACAAGAAGAGCTGTGAAGCACCAGATGTACCAGCTTGTCAGGGGAAGAGAGCTGGCCTCTACATTGCAATTTCTCATGGACACAATTACAAAGACCTTCAGTGCTCCTGTCTATTACAAGCCTGAAAAACGAGGTTCCCAGACTCTGAGCTTTGCATAATTAATTGGCAGTAAAACTGGGACTGTTCATAAGCTTTTCCTATTTGAAGAGTAACTGAGTTGTGTACTCTTCACCCCTAAAAACCTTTCATTTGTATTAACTCATGACATTATAAACTACCTTCTGCTTTAGTTTATAAGGTTATGATAATCTGTCCATCTCCCTGGGAATAAACATTGGTTTAAAAGCCAAAAGAGCTCCAAGCTTTCAGATGGCACTCTGGGACATGGTTTAATGGCCATGGTGCTGATAGGGCAATGGTTGGACTCAAAGACCTTGGTGGGCTTGTCCAACCAAAACAATCCTAGGATTCATGTAACATGAATTGAATACTAACAAACGTGCACATCGTGGAGCCCAGCACCTAGGCCCAGACACCACCTGATGCTTACACACCCTTCTTGGTTCCAAATACACTTGCAGTGGCACACAGATGTCTATGTGCATGCACACAGTCAAAAGTGATCTGGTGCTTTCATGAGCATTTCTGACCCTTCTTGCCTGTATTTTTGCAAATACTGCCTTGGTGAAAAATGTATCAGAGTAATGAAATTCCTGGCTGAGGCTTTAATCTCTAGTCACTCCTATAACAGAGGGGTGGATCAGAGAGTATAATTTACTGTTATCGTGCTGCTCATCTCCTGTGTTGACAATAGAAATCCTCCTGTTAGTTTTTCTTAGACAAACGTGACCCCAACCTGATATGACACTTTATTTTTGCAGCTGTGTAACAACACTCTCAAACCAGGTGCTTTCTAAGCTGCATTATCCCCTTCTGGGAAACTCTTGCATTGCTATCCACAAGCTAAAACATTTCTTTTTATGCTGGGGGTTTTCAGCTAAATATGTAGGTAAAAAACCGAAATACTATACATCAACCTCTTGACAGTTTAACATTCTCCCATTAATACTAATATTTGCCTATTTTGTTTTTCACACTTAATTAAATTACTTAGGTATAGATTTTCAAGCTTGTAAGGCACTCCCAGGAACATTCCAGCATAAATGGAAAGCATTAACTTGTTTAAAATATTTGTTTTCCTTTTTTTGTGAACCTGATCATTAGTCTTTTCTGGAGCTTTTTTGGTAGGGTTTGGGTTTATGTCTGCATATGCATCAGTCTAAAACTATTTTAGACCCCAGCCTCTTTGGTATTGTGTTTTAGTACTTGCTAGCACTAGAATTTTGCACCATAGCCCTCGATTTATAGCCCTCATTTAGCCATCATGCTATTCAAAACCCTGACTTTAAATATCCGCCACACAGATATGAGTAACAAAAAGAGACAGAGTATAGCTATTGTGCCTTCAAAGAAAAGCAATAAACCATTCTGCTTGCTCTCCTTCATGTTCTTTAATTCATTTCATTTCATTTTAACTACCCAGAACAATTTCACCAGCCATTAGCCTGGAATGAAACCTTACAAAGGCTGATTGTTGTTATAAAGATGGGTCCCAGCACTCCCTCCCCCTCCTTTTCTGAAGTTTTAGGACAAATAGGCTACTTCATAGCTGCCGCTTTGTTTGTGCAGAAGAGAATTCTTGCGAAGCAAAGGACAGACAAACTGCTTCACATCCACATTCAAAAGACTCCAAAACAACATCCACACTGAGCTGCTCTGGCTCAGAGCCCTAAACGCAGACCCTGCTAGGGAAAGGGACGACAAAGGAGGGAGGAAATCTCTTGGGCTGTCCAGAGTCCACCCTATAGGCAAACACTGACGTCCTCAGCCTCCAGCCTCTAGGAAAGGGGCAGCAAAAATGTTCAACTGCACAACTGCCAGCTCCAAGCACGAAAAAATACATTAAAGCATTGATTTTATAAGCAGAGTTTTGTATTTTGCAGGGGGAAAAAGCCCTTCCCGGGTGTCATTTCTGACAGCCTACGCGAAGCAAAAGCCAGCACGGTTTTGTCTTCACTGCACCCAAGTTTGGAAAACAATCTCAGAAGGAGAAAACCCACCAGGCTATTTTCTCCCAACGTGAAAAGAACTGCACACCTTACCTCTTAGCATCTTCACAGAAAGCTGTGACTCAAGAGATTCATTCTAAAAAACAGTGTTTCAGTGTCAGGTTCTGCATTTTCTAACAAGCTGCTGGCATTTCATCAGGCCTGGCCAGTCTCTCTGTTTAACAAGCGGGCCCTAAACCTGTCCCAACTAAGCCTGGATTTAGAAAGCATGTATATGTAGCAACATCCCCAACAAAACGTTCACAGCCCTGTCCAATTCAGATGTATTTTTGATCCTACTCAACAAACAGATCAGAGAAATCTTTTCCAACAAAGTGTCAACAAACTGTCTGCGCAGACAACTCCCCCCTCGCTGTGTGTATTATGTGCTTTGTATTATTTTTACTCTGTGGTTTAAGTGTCACACTTGTCAAAAGAGTGAACACCACTTTACCATAGTAACACGGGTTTGTGATGGAAGTTGTGAAACCTTCAAGACTTACAGATATTTCCACAAATATCCACTATCTGCTCAAACATTACCAACGTGAGATCCTGAACCGAAGGAAGGCATTTCTGCGTTTCCTTTGCTAGGAAAAGAGCAGAAAAAGGCTCCTGGAATTGTAACGGTTTTCGCCTCTTCCAAAACCAGGGAAAGTTAAACTATTCAACCAGTATGGATTTCATTGTGAAACAAAGGGGGGGAAACTACTTGAAAGAAATTGAAAGTAATGACACAAGCCAAAAATGACTTCTCATGTAGTGACAAAAAACTTGGAACATGAGATTATGTTGAGTGTGAGAGTGTCTATAAACAGAGCTGCTTTATCCCATCTGAGCTGTTACTGGTGATGCCAATAATGAGGGTATTTTAAAGATGATCTCTGCAAAGCTGCATGCTTTACTAGGAGTCACTTCTACATTATGGAAATGAACACTACATTAACCTATAATTTTTAGAGGTGTGCTTGGTAAAATAACTCTGCTAAATCTTAACACAATTAACATCAATTTCCATGTGACAGATTTACAGAAGTTTACCAGCAGAAAACCTAAGGAAACGTGTCTCCATTTGTCTTGAGTACAGACCTTGTGCAGACACTGCAGAGAGAATTAAAGCAACCCTAACCCAGTCATGCCACACATCAGGATTCAGTCACAGTGCTTCTTGCCACATTCTCCCCAAGACTTTGAACAGCTCTAATTTCAAACGAAATTTGAATCTGGAATTTCTTAAGTATTCATTTCTAGGCTATCTCCCCAGGCTGGGATGTGTGCTGCTGAGGCACTGTTGATGCCTAAAAGTACAACAGCCTGTTTCATGATAAACTGCACAGTCACATCCATGCCAGTTCAAACTAAGTCAGCCACATTCAATATACCTGTGAACAAATGCAAGCTTCACCGGGGGAAAAAAGAGGCAGACCACAATGGCAAGAACACAGGCACTCACCCACCTTCCAGACTGGCAGCTTATATTCCCCTCGACACCAAGTTAATGTTCCCAAGACATGGCTTAGTTTGTTTCAAATACAGATAGACCCAAAAGTGATCTTGCATACCTTCCAACAGTGCCATCAATACAGCACCATCAATACAGCATCAAGAAGGAAACCCAACTGCAGGCCTCTACTTCTGTGCAAGGTATGTGAACACCACCTCCAGAACATTTGAAAACAGAGGTCACATATGGGCAACAAGGCTGCGAAGCCAAGAAAATATTTACCTTCCGTCCCAACAGAAGCAAGGAGCAGCTCAAACCCGAGTGCAGATACAGCCGAGATTTTGTGGCTTTGCACAGCCACACAAGCTGCAATCCAAGCTCCACAGGTACTCCTTGCTGATTTGACTTCTCTGGAAATCCTCCTCTGCCTGTGCAATACTGGAATCACTTGCTGTGTTACAGAAGCCAGCATCTGCAAAGGGAAGCGTGTGCTGCTTCTCAGCTTGAGATCAAAAAGCTGTCAATACTGCAAGCCAGCTCCTCTCCCTACACTTGGCAAGGTCACTGTTCCTTTCAGATGATGATAATCTGATCTTGTAATGATGAAGGAACTACAATAAAATACTTGGCAGTCCAGACTGCTGTCTCTGACACAAAAATGTAACTAAGCAAAGCATCTCTGAATTTCTTCACTGTGCAAATAAAAAGAAGTTGGAATTTCCACAAAGTGCCACCCACAGAGCAGTAACACCACAGCACATCAGGTGCTCTGGGAAGCAAGCAGCACTCCTGCACCCTTGTCCAATTACACCATTCAAAAAGTTAGAGATCTTGACAAAACCAGCTGAAACAAGTTTTACTGGATCAACAAAACTCCACAGACAACATGAACCATATTTGCTCCATTCCACACAGCTGTGTGTTTGATAAGCCACCAGTGCCTTCAGAGTCACATCAGAACTAGATCTAAGTGTGACTGAAGTGACAGTTCAGCTTCTCATTCCACAGCAAGTACAGGCTTTTCTTTCACCTTTATGCAGCTCCCCTGCTGTGCACCATGACATCCCTGGATATCTCACTTCATTCAGCAGGATCAGCAGTACTTTTAATCCCAGCTAGCTAAACTCATCACCCCCATCGGGAAAAACTACTGTTTGCTTCCAGCTTCAGTTTCCTTACCTACCAGGAACTGTTCGATTGCAATATTGTTCTAAACGGCAGGACAAAGGGATCACCAGGAATAACTCTGACCTGAAACAGACTGGCTATTTACATTTAAACAGCACTGTGCAGCCCACAAGATAGTAACAGTTAAATATGTTTCACATCTCCAGCTTCAACATGCTTTACATGTCTTAATTTCTTTTCTGAGGCTTCCACGTTAATTATGACAAATGCAGGAGCTCACTGTAATGGCTGAGTGCCATCAGCTGAGGCAGACAGGTCCATATTCACTCTCGCACTGGGTGAGACCTCAGTACTTCTCAGCTGAGCATTCAAAAAGGAAAAAATCCTTATATGCATCCATGTATGATTGCATATAAGCATTAGGGAAATACACCTAGCAAAATACAGTGTCATGCACATTCAAATCAAATAGGAAAACAAACATCTCAAAATTGACTGTTATAATGCATAATAGAAGCTTTATGTCCATCTTCAGACAGACATTGCTACTGAGACAGTAATATTCCAAATCATTTTTATTACCTGCCTCACAGGCCCTCTACTGTGTCTGCTACATCCTGCACGTTGTCAGGCAGCAACAGCAGAGGGCAATTCAAGTATCTGAGTTTACACTGTCACACATTGCACAGCCTAGCAAAGAGAGCCCCCGCTACACAGAGATATACACACAATTTACACCTAAGGGCAACCTACAGAGCAAAGCAGGGGTTAGCATTTTAACCAAGTATCTTTTGTGGGAGAAAAATACGATACTTTCTTCCTCAAAAGTCAATTTCTGGAGCAGAGAGCAGCATGCTCTATGAGAGGGCTGCCGGGAAATTTTAGTGGCAAGCACCATCATGTGGGCATCTCAGCTTCACCCTACCACCACCACAAAACCCACCAACAGATTTACAACTAGAGCATTCTGAGTCAGAACAGTCTGTATTTCCTTCTTGCAAGGACAGCTTCTTTTACACTCTACCACTGGCCTGCAGTATGGACTTGAGGGGTCCATACTGGGGGCCCACTGGCTGGCTGAAGAACTGGCTGGGTGGCCACACTCAGAGTTCCCATCTATGGCTCAGTGTCCAAACGGAGACCAGGGAAAAGTGGCATCCCTCAGGAGTCATTACTGGGAGCAGTGCTGTTTAACATGTCAGTGACATGGACAGTGGCAGGGAGGCACCCTCAGCAAGTTTGGGGATGACACCATGCTGTGTGGTCTGGCTGACAGGCAATGAAGCTGCAGGTATCAAATGCTGATTACAAAGTGGCTGTGCAGGGCTGCAAGAGGAGTGAAGAGAAGTAATGGTTCCAACACCCTTACACCAACAGGAAAATGGCTTTGACAGAAGGGCAGGAAATTAGGAAAACTCTCAGCTCATTTGCAATGCCAGCTTTCCAGAAGTAATTATTGTCACACACACAACTAGCACAGAACTTTTCCTATGAGAGCCAGAAGAAATTGAGGAGGAGACTATCACCTTAAAATAAGAACTACATTAATTATCCATGAGGGGCACAAAAATGCAAAAAGAACTGGTCTAAACAAGCCAAGTTTCTATACAACAGCTTATTTGTCCTCTTCACCCTTGCTACTCCCAGTGACACAACACAGATTGGCACTCAGGGAAAGCAGCAATAAGGAATGTGTCTTCTGGAGCATTGTTTCCAAGCTCAGCCTAGTCCCACAGAAGCTGTAAAAACTTCCAAGTCTGCTAAATCTGTTATATTTATTCTGCATGTTAAGATGCTATCTAAGAAGTGCTTTGAAAGGGGGGGGAGGGAAGATATAAAGAACATTGCAACTGCCTGACAACATGGGATGGCAATGCAGTAATCTCCTGTCAAAATCCATTACAAAACACAACTGCCCTCAGCAGGTGCAGGTTCCCTACCAGGCCAAGATTTGGGCTTGCAATCACTGCATGTAAATGACCAAATCCTTGCTGGAAAACCTTACAGCAAACAGCCCTTCAGTTAATGTGGGACTTCCCTGATATTAGTAGTATTCTGAAGTCATATGTGACTTACTGAGAGGATAATTAGGGCACTGTACAGGCCTGTGCCTCTCTGCCAAATCACCAGTCTTCACCACATCCATCCCTGCATCCCAGGGTAACAATGTGGGGCACTGAGCAGAGTCAAACCAAAATCCACAGTAACTCCAGAACACACAAGGCTCTGAGTGCCACGGCCCCCCTAAAGATATTTTTCACACCACAGAGCTGAAAAGGAATTTAACAGCTACTCTGAGGACATGACTGTGCCTCTTGAGCCTGTGCATAGCCCTTTATCTTTTCAATGTTAAGATTGCTTTTCAAGGCATACTGGAAATTCAGGCAACTCCCATGACTTTCACTGCATCTGTCAGTGCTGTTGTACCTGGCAAAGCAGCCCTTTCACATGGATACAGTCAATACTTCTGACTGAAGAAGATAAAGAAGTATGCTGTCATTTGCTTCAAGGATACTTTCCAAAAGTCTGAAGCCATTCTTCATACACAAAGGCTGCAAGACACTCCATGTAGAGACAGGCCAAAAAAGCCAGCTTTATTCAATAATAACAAAACAAAACCCAGGGAAAGAAAAACAACCCACTACCAACTACAAAAACACAAACCAACACATTGGGAAAAATCAAATGAGACCCAAAATACTGCAGGCTGAATGATGTATTAATCCTCTGTTAAACTACTAATGATATCTACAGCTGCTGACATTAAGAAACCAACTAGTGTGCAAAGAGCAGCGTACGAAGCCAACCTTCTTGCTTAGTGAATAAATTGAGACACACCACTACTTTTCCTGTGACCCTGTACTGACCAAGTTTACAATTTCAGCTGCTGCATAAGCCTAACATTTGTGATTTGTACCAAAATACACAGAAAGTAGGCTCTGAGCAAACAAAACCAAGGCTCACAGGAAAGGTGAAGACAAGTTTTTTGTTGTTATTGCTACTTAAGCAAAGAGTTTTGCAGGTGAAGTATCCTTAATTGGTTTTATAAAAAGACCTAAAGCCAGTAATCTGTAAACCAGAACATTATTTAATGCTCTTATTAACTGCAGCATTTCAGTCATGAGTAGCCCTAAAATTGTCAGATGTGCTTAATTGCAGTACACTCCCTGGAGCTAAACCCAGTGTGTTCTCAGAGTAAGATCCATGTAATCCATGAAGAGCCAACTGCTCCCCATCCATAGACAACCACGGGAAAGCCAAACTAGAGCACTGAGGAGGAGGTGGTTGCTTCAAGGGGTTTGGGTAGTTTTGTTCTGCATGTAATCAAATTTGACTCTTTTAGGTTTTTTTCCTAATATCTCAAAAACCAAGTCCTGATACATAGAAAAAAACAATTCAAGGAACATTCTTCCTCTCTTTTCTTTTGTCCTAATTTTCTTCACTGTTCCCCCACCTCCACACCTAATGTGGTTTTGATTAATATAAAAAGTTCAAACAAAATTCAATTAAGTCTAAGACACAGTAAAAAACAACAATGAAGAAAAGGCACTTTCTGAAACTCCCTGTAATATTATCTAAGCACATTTAAACCCCTTTATAATAGAATTGTCAATTGCCATTATTGACAGTATTTATGCTGCTTTCTTCCTGCCCACTTCATAGCCTAGCAGTCTTCATTTGGGTCCTACTATAGGACTCGCTGAGCGATGCTTTGCTGCCTTTAAGTCTGGGAACTCCAGCCAGCTGCCCATTACTACATGGTGCAGCCTTCAGCTGTTTTCCAAATTCCTCACTTCTACCTCAGAAAATTCCAGTTAACTGCCATCATGTTCCTAAAGAGCTTCCTTACCATTGGGTCAAAAGCAGATATTCTGTCTGCTTGGCACCACCTATTTCATTAGCTGGCGACAGCCTGCTTCAACAAATGAAAAGAACACCTAGGGATTTGTATCATAGACTTTGGTGTAAATGGGTCCAACAAATAATGGTGTTTGGTTAACTAAGACAGAAGCATCCCTTCAATTCCAGCAGCTATACTGCATGCAAATACTAAATTAGCAGCCTTCTCCATACTAAAAGATTGTGGCCAGTGCAGTAGTACAAAGGCAATGTGTGGCTAACACCACTTCTCTTGTCAAGCTTACAAAAGGAAAACAAAAAAGGTCTTCTACCTCCATGGCGCAGCAGCCACCTCTCTCCCTGGCACAACGGGAGATTACCAGATCTACTCAAAATGTCACCTACAAAATGCTGATGCCAAAGAGCTCCTTATTCATGGGGTCTTCAGTATTTACTTAGGAGCCAACAGCACCGGCAAACTGCAAACCATCTACAGTACCTGCACACCGTTCTACCAGTTCAGAGAGACACCACTTTGATTTATCCTGAGGTTAATGTTGTGCAGAACAGAATTCAGAGCATAAGCACCAAAGTCAGCACTGAGATGTCCACTGTGTGCACCCACCAAAATGAAAATACCTTCTATGAGAGAAAATAAGTCTATAAAAAATGGGTATGACAACTTTCTGCTCAATTGTCTGGCCTGGTGCAAATCTCAAGCAAATTCCTGTTTAAAATAATTTAGGCAGTATCTTTACTTAAAAAAACCAAACCACCAACAACAACAATAAAATCCTTTGGATACCTTATGCTTTTCTAGATTGTTGTGGGTTTTTTTGCCCTGCAAGGGGAAAATCAGTACAGTAAAACTAATATATGCTGGATGAGGCAGGTAGTTGAAAAGCTGAACCACCCATCAAAACATACTTGGATAATTTGTCTCTTTACTATTGAAGATCAGCACCACAAAAGTTCTACCCAAGATATTCTTGCTAGCAATTGCCTGCACCAAAATTAGTCTCTCTCAAGTAGCAAGTGTAGCATACATGACAATCTCAATGAGAGAGGCAATTAACAACTGCTACAGAAAATAATTACACATGAAGATGGTTTGAAAGACAATACTCTATCTGAAATGACCTCGCTGTATTCATAGCACTGATAAAACAGTTTTCCTTTAAAAAATGCCGCTTTTTTATTCATCAAAAGAGAAAAGCCCCAAGGTCACCTGTCAATAACAGAACAAACCCTCAGTAAATCACAGTGCTTCACAAATAAATTCCTCATCAGTAATTAAAACCAGGCCTCTCTGGCCCTGTGTTATCAGCTCATCAAATTCATTGCTCATCTAGAATAACAGATCCACATCTGCAGTCATTACAGCATGCCAGATAAATCAATCCTCTCAATGATGCTTTGAGCCATCTCTGCTCCCTTTTAACCAGCCCGATATTTATTTCCCCCTGACACTTCTGACATTCTATTTACTGTAGGCAAATGGAACTCATACGGCACCTTGTAATGGCTTTACCAAACCCCATTGTGGGGCATATCTGCCAAGACTGATGGGCGCAATAAACAAGGTTTTATGGTGTAAGTGTGAGCTCCCAACTTCTTTTTTTCCCAGGAATTTGACTTCTGCAGTGAAGAAGGTTTATTGCATTTGATTGCAGGTGGAAAAAGCTATATCCACTTAGAGACCTGTCAGCTAAAAGCAAGCAGAAAACTTTGCCAATAATGTTTTCTGTAATTTTCTTTTCGCATTGATAACAATGTGGAATAAAGCATCTCCCTGGCAGGGCTGGGAAAGCAAGCCCATAGTTAATCACTCCACCTCCACCCTCCCTCCCACCAAACCAAATAGCTTCACAAAGGTACAACAGCCATCTACAGCCACTGCAGATGAGCCTACCAAACCCTGCCCAGTGTCTGTGCTTACATTCAGATCTGAAGGGTCTGCATGAGAGAAGGCACACCTGTATTCACAGATGAGGTCAGGCATTGTCTGGTGGTATCTGAGCCCACCAAACACCAGGCATTTCTTAAATTTAACACACAAACCAAATCTTTTCACCAGTCAGTGTCTTCTCCAACAGCAACTGTTAGGCTGCTGGCTTCAAGAGAAGAATATAAATTGTTTCAGTGAGTGAAACAGCACCAAAATTCCTTTTCAGCAGGAACTGAGACTGTCTGTACACTATCAAAGCTGCTCCATTTAGGGAAATGAGTGAAAAATATGGTTAAATGTAAAGAAAAAAAAACATTTCTAAACTCTGAAAGTCTTCCAGAACACAATCCACATGTTCATGGCTCTCAGAAGCTCAGTGGTTTCAAGGAGGTAAGCAGATAAACCCCTCTCATGTGAGGGTGCTGTGTTTACAGGGATGTACCTACGTTTCCCCAGCACATGCCTGAAAGCATTGCTATCCATCCGGTCCCTGCAGTTTTGTACTAGCAATCCCTGGTGTCTGTGCTACAAAGAACCCAACCATCTATAAACTGACCACCAAAACAAGTTTCTACTGTAGGAGAGAAGACGGTGAAGAAAGACCAGCCAGCTCCTGAAGCTGAGGCTTACCCCAGCGAGCCAACTCAGCTGCAAGTGGATCTCCAGCTGCGCACAAACCATCCTGAGGAGTGCTCCACACCACGCCCCTAATTATGCATGGTTCAAAATGACTTGCATTAAATTACTGTCACAGTGTTAGTGGATCTCTCCTCTAGCATATACTAAGATTTTACTTCTGTGTCAACAATGCCTCACTCAGAGTAACATGAAAAGGCTGTTAAGTCCTTTTTCACAACAAAAATAAAGCCTATAGGAGGCTATGAATTCTCAGATTCTCTTTTGAGCACTGACTCAAAAATGACAGGATATAGTCTTTCCCTTAATGAAAAATCTATATTTATCACTCTATTGTTCTTGTGTACTGATCCTACTGCTCTCTGAGGCCAAAGTTTGAATATATTGGATTTTGAAATAATAGCCCAAGGCTCTGAGATGCTGGGTCACGATACATAAATGATGAGAGGGTTGTTCCCTATTTCTCTGCTTCTCACCACAAAAAGAAAACACAAATTCCAGGCTGAAAACCTACTCATAAGTGTAGCAAGCAAATTATGGAAGGGTATTCACAGAACTATGTACAATAAAATCAGAACATTCTGAGAAAGATTATCTGCCTGCTCAAAGAACGTAACAGAAGCAAAACCTTATTTTACCTAACTATAGATGTGGAAAGCTCAGTTTGTTTGGCTTTTCAATCTTAGTCCCAACTGGGTTTGCATATAATAAAGAATCAAAATATTTGTAAACACTAATTCAGTTAGTTATTCACTAATAACTAACTTCAGCCTCTGAATCTGTTACGCTTCACACTTAAGATTGTGAGGTAGGGCAGAGGCTGAAGAAACTCCCAGCTACAGTCTGCTAGCACTGAGTGAATAAAGAGATGTTTTTTAAACTTACTGTAAAATTTAAGGCTGCTGTTATGATGAAAACACAAGGGGGAGAAACTGTGAAATATTTTTCACCACCATCCCCTAAGAATATAGAGTTGCTGTTATCTCGAGGTCTGTAAAGTTACACCCTCTACATCACTGTATTTACAGTGGGTAGGAAAGAGCTGCCCCTCTAAATTTGTTCTTGGATGTGTCTTTCTTTTGACCTTGAGCACTCAGAACCACTCACTGCAATACTCATCTCATCCCAGATTCCAACAGACTTTCCCATGAACCTCAGGATATCTGATCTTCATGCTCTTTATCAAGTACCTGAAAATTAAGATCTGAGATGTCAGCGGCACAGCAGCGAATACCCAGTGAGAATTAACACCTTGGGGAACCCTGAGATAACTGCCACAGCAACTGCCATAGAAATGCAAACTGAACTTTGTTATGCTTAATGAACATTCTTGCTAAAAACTGTTCCATCTAGATTAAGAATTATACATACAGAGCAGAAATGCAGTGTGTATACTCCAAGGAAAACTTAAACCACATCAAACACACCACACCCCCCAGCACACCACCCTCTCTAGGCACACCACCCTCTCTAGGCACACCACCCTCTCTAGGCACACCACCTCTCTGGGACTTCTTACAGATCAAAATGTCTCTGATTACCAAAAACTGCAACCTCAATTCTGCAAGTCTTAAGGAAGACAATGCCATTAGCTGCATTCCATAAGCCAGACTGATTCAAGAAAAAGTCACTGTTTCCTGCCAGGCACAAGGCACCTAAGCAAGAACCAAAGCAGCTCATGGTCCATTACCTGTGAGTTGACAGCCATACATAAGGCTGTTCAGTCCACACAGATGCCTTCTGGACACCCTGTCCACCACACTTCCACCACAGCTGCTCTACTCAAAGGAGCTTTGGAATGTATTCCTTGCATATGACAGATTCCATACATACTTTACATTAGAAAAAACAGTCACTGATAAAGTTTGGAAGGAATGGCTTCAAACTGGAAGAAGCTGGACTCAGATTAGACATTAGCAGGAAATTCTTGCTCCTGAGGGTGGTGAGGCACAGAAACAGATTGTCTGGAGAAGTTATGGAGGTTCCAAGCCTGGAAGTATTCCAAGCCAGGTTGGATGGGGCCTGCAGCAACCAGGTCTAGGCCTGCCAGTTGGCATGGGGCTGGAACTAGATGGTCTTTAAGAACCATTTGGGTTGAAAGAACCTATGATCATATGAATACATAGGAAAGTACACCACAGATGTAAAGAAAGAGGATGACTTATTCTCTCCAATTGTCTTCAGTGAGATAGATGATCTCAAGTTATTTCATAAAATGTCATGTAGAAACACTGTTCCTTTTAAGTTTGTTTTGCCACATAAAAACGTTAAAAACCAGTTTTTAGAAGCAGAGTAAACTGGGTTCTGAGTAACTCTCCAGTTGCAAAAAAAAATGAATTATTGACGAGAGAGATTCCTTTCCTTCATTATTACATCTGTATTATAGACAGGTGAAGAAGGTTGTGTGCTTTGCTTCGGGTTGCTGTTGGTTGGTTGTTTTCTTTGAATTACCTTCAATCATTTACCCAAGGTTAAAACATTATCCTGTAAAAGGAGAGCTTTTCAGTAACAAGGTAACAAGAAGGAAAACAATGAAATAGATTCACATTGCCAGTTCTCCCAGCTAGCTTTGCTCCTCTTCCTTCCAGCTTTTCCTTACAGTAACACCTAAACCATTCTTTCTTTGCTGCCACTTCACAGAATTCACACATTATCTGCCTACAAGTGACTTCTTATTTAATAATGCAGAAACTGAGCTAGCTTGCCATTGCTAAAACTGTGATCATGTCTGTGCAACTAAAATGGCAGGCTCACTGAATTATCACTGTCTACAGCTATTTCTAAACATCTTACACATCAAAGTCAGCATTTGCCAAGAGCTACAAAGCCATCTGCTGAACAGCTACCAAAACTCAGTTACCAAGCTCTCTGTACCACTCTGACCCTCACTTCAGCCACAGTACTCTCTCCTCACACCACAGAGGCAGTGAGAAGGAAACTGATCCCCAACCACACACACCAACCCTTTCTTAGCCAGCCTCCAGAACTGCAGGTGCCCTGTTTTTATAACTGAGACAGCCAGCATTCCACCTGGGTCCTTCCAAGTCACCAGAAATCAGCCAAGATCGAGAACCTCAGGTTACTTGGTTTTTTGTTGTTGTTCCAGGCATTGTTTCCTTCCCTTTCAGTGTTCTCACATGTAGCTGTACTCCATCCTGCTGCCCAGGAACAAGGAGATAACACCACACACTAGTTCACCAGGGAATTTCTATTATGTCAGATGCATTTGCTAGGGTAAACATGAACTGCTTTTGCCTTTCCTCACTCTCCTTCCTCCTTTTTGCTATTATCTTCTTGTGCTGCTATTTTTAGCAGCTGCAGAGTATTTTCAGAACACAAAAGTTCCCTTCTCCCCCCACTCTGGTTGTGTATACTGACAAATTGGGATGTATTTTTAAAACCAGTTCAAAACGTTAGATTGCCACTTACAAGTCATGCAGACCTAGGCTTGTGTGCAATTCCATTCTTCCTTTTGCTCCAACCTTCATTTATGAGGACATTTATCATTTCCAGCCTTTTATTACTGATCTGATTGCTGGTTTCATTTTGATTTCCAGACTGTGAAGCAGACTAGAAATGTTCTTCTAATTAAAAAGGATCTTGGGACCAGCATTCACATAATCCCAGCACTGACCTGAGATAACTGCAGCTGCTCACATTAGGGCCTTAAAAAGATGGTTAGGTTCTCCCTGACAAATTCTGTCAGCAAGCACTGCCTATGGTGAGCCTTGAATCAGTTTTATACAGGACAACTTATTGCAATCACTAAAACACTGGTCTTGGAACAGTCTCATTATTTCTAGTAGTTCACTATCACTTATGTGATTAGTTTAACTCTTAATCCTACTATTCTTATTTATTAAAGCTATTAAAGCTAAAGAACTGTTTCCTGGACAAGCATTACACTGGTTGCAGTAGGCTACTTACAAAGAAGACACTTTTGACTATCCTAATTTAAAATCACTTAGAAAGCAAACAGACAGCCAAGATTTTATTAGGGAAATAAATAAATATAAACAGACTTGGATCCTCAACATTTGGGACCACAGGTCACACTTTCTGCTGCAGGTTAGTCTTTCTGTCTTGCTGCAGCCCAAGAAAGTGCATCATTAGCACAAAACTGAGCTTAAAGCAACACAAAAGCATCCCTAGCAATTATCCTCTACGTAAACACAGGCAGTTTAACCTACTACATGCAGAGGGGTGTGTTCTTCAAAGGGCAGCCAGAACCCTTTCTCACCTTTACAGAGCTCAGTGACCACATGGACCCATCTGGTTACTAAGATTCCTTTAACTCTGGATCAAGTTCAGCTGGTTTTTTTCCATCCTTGATTTTTTGGTTTATTGGGTTGGGGTTTTTTTCCCCTGCATAAAATTTTGTGGAAAGCATCATATTTACCTTTGTTTTTGTTTCTCTCCTTTCGCTGAATGATGAAAGGAAGGAAAGCATGGAAGCAAGATGGAAAGGAATGGCAATCCCCAAACCTCTACTGACCAGAGGTCACTATGCTGCCTCACGAACCGCCAAAGCTCTCACACCTGAAGTGCTTCATGGTATTGCCAGGGTTGGAAGGGACCTCAAGGATCATTTAGTCCCAACCCCCCTGCCATGGGCAGGGACGCTTCACACTACATCAGGTTGCTCACAGCCACATCCAGCCTGGCCTTAAAAACCTTCAGGGATGAGGCTTCTACCACCTCCCTGGGCAACCTGTGCCAGTCTCACCCCCCTCATCTCTCCCTTAGTGCCTGTAAACCCAATACCACTCTTGCTGCCTTGATTTTCTTTCCCTCAAAATTAAAGCCACTCTGATTCAATATTGAAATTAGAATGTCTCATTACATATAATATTAATTAGTGCAAGTCCATTATTACATTCCCCATTATGCAGTAAAGGACATACTTGGAAAAGTTTTCTTTCTAACTGTGCTGCTAAGTGCATTTGAAAGGCAGATGTCATTTATCCACACACTCAAGACCACCTGTAAGCTTCAGAACTCACTATCAAAAACCCTTTTATTCTTCTAAACATTGCCATTACTACTGCTTTTGTTCAGGTGACATCAGTGTTGCATTCCTACTATTGACATCTGATGCATCACATCTAATTTACTTAAAATACACATTCTTCTCATTCAGTTTACTCTCTAAAAGCCAAGCAGCAGCTGCAGGACAAATGTTGTTACTTAAAAACACAGCAGAACACAAATGAAATGTAAGACTGAAAGGAACTCATGAGAGTTGACTCCCCACATTTCACCACAGAAAAGTTATTTACCAGCTATGGAGCTAAGTATATCTGATTAGCCAAGCCTTACAACTTTGTTTATGACCTGAAGGCTCAAATAAAAACTAAATACATGTCACCATGTGTGGTACTAACCAGCCACCAAGCCACACAGGTGACCATGTCTAGGTTAGTTTATATTCCGCTGGGACTTATCACCTGCTAATTTCACCTGTCCTCTCTTACATGAGCAGAAACAACTAACAAGGACTCCCTATTCCCCTTCTCCAGGCCAGTAGTGATTTCACAGCTTTATACCACCCTTTGCCAAGCTGCTCTTAACCATCACTCAGCATTCTGCCATTTTCCCCTCCTTGACTTTGTGTCCTTTAGACAGCTGGAAGCAGACCAGAACTGCACAATATTCAAGACCAGAGAGCACCTTGAATTTACTCAGCTACACACCACTGGTTTTTTTTGTCTCATACACTTTTCCAAGTAATTCCTAACAAACACTTATTCTTGACTGCTCCACGCTAAAGAAATGCTAAACCAGATCATGGCTAGCTTTACTAACAAGGTAATTCCTCAGATACTTAATTTTAAGGGCAGGCTGCCTGTACAGGTTTGGGGACACAAGGTAAAGAGACAAGATTCAGTTGTGCTATGTCTACCATCAGTATTTGCTTAGTAAGTACATAAAGAGGCCCCAGGCAATCTGTTTATATTTAAATGGATCCAAAATTGATGTGCCCCATTTCTATTTCATCCTGTTTACTGACAGAGGGCTGGAAGGTTTAGTAACCAATTAAATGGAAGCCACATGTGCCAGCATGCTCCATAAAGGTGAATGCTGCCGAAGCACTCTCACCACTGCCCAAACAATCGCTGTCTGCTGCCAAATTCAATACTCATTTCCTGTGATAGCAGTAACAATACAAAGTGTCTTGTGCACATACTGAAAACTATTACAGTGTACCAACTCAGACACTGGCTAAAGTATCCACTTCAAAAAATAGGAGATTATCCATTTATCAATCTATGCTTTATATTATTCATGGCTAATAAGAAGGGTTTGTAAACACTCAAGCCTAGAGCACCGCAGAAAGCAGCGATTCTTAGAAAGGTCTTACCCTGCGTGTCTGTACAGCCTGGAAATTCCAACCTCACCTTCTTATGCTTCACTAATTATTTTAATCATTGTTAATTTCTCCCAATTCTTAAAAAATGACCAAGAGAAATTAGTTTGGCAGAGTGTACACTTCAAGAGTAGCCTACGTACAGCCTCCACAATTTAAGAGGTGTACACACTCTTCCCAGCCTTCCTGCTGGCTGCTCCCCTTCACCTCCCCACAGTTTTGGTACAACTGCAGTGTAAGAATCATTCCACATTGCAGCTTGAATAACTGTGAGTCACAGACAGCTAATCACAGGCCCATGGTAAATAAAGGTGACTTCTTTAATGCCTGTGAGTCTTTAAAATTACAAGTTCAGCAACTTCTGGAAAGCCAAGATTAGAACCTCTAGGAAAGAGCAGAGCTATGGAAATACATTGATACCATCACACAACTATGATTAGTGTCTCACCCCTCACTCAGCAGCTCTTAGGCTTCACTATCAAGAACTGTGCATCCTATTGGGGTGGACAGCATGAGACTGCATTGCTTTCAGCATATCGAACTGGAGTTTCACCCCTGTGGGTGAAGACAGGTTAGTCACAGTATGCTCATGAAGTCAAGGAATTGCAACAAACAAGGCTTTGTACAGCATTATCCACGATTCCAGAACTGTGCATCACACACTGTATGTGACAGTCTGAAGCCACAGATAGTTCAGTGTTCTGCTACTTCTCCAGACCTCTTTTCAATGCCAGAATGACATTTCCTCAAAACCAGTCAATTAGTCCAATGCAGTTAGACCACAGAAAGGATTAGATTTGTATTTCTAAACTAATTGGGGAACTTGAAGAAAAGCTGAGACCTGAGGCTGTTCAGCCTGGAAAAGAGAAGGCCGAGAAGGGACCTTATCAATGTCTATAAATACCTGAGAGGTGGGTGTCAAGATGAAGGTGCCAGGCTCTTTTTGCTGCAAGCTAGAACACTGAGGGTTCCACCTCAACATGAGGAGACACTTCTTTACAGTGAGGGTGACAGAGCCCTGGAAGAAGCTGCCCAGAGAGGTTGTGGAGTCTCCTGCTCTGGAGATTTTCACAACCCACCTGGATGCATTCTTGTGTGGCCTGCCCTAGGTGATCCTGCTTTAGCAGGGAGGTTGGACTGGATGATCTCTGGAGGTCCCTTCCAAGCCCTGTGATTGGAATCATTCTGTGACACTGTGAAATTAGCAGACAAGTCAGTAACTCACTCAAGACTACCCTGTAAGGATTCTCATTGCTCCTAGATGCCATAACTGGCTTAGGTCTTGCCACCAATACAGGATCTTGCTTCAAGATCATACCAGTGAAGCTGCACACTGGTTTAGTGTTTTGTTGAGTCATTTATTCCAATTTAATAAATAACTCCAACTTGATTCATATTAAAACAGCCTTTAAGTGCTGTAAAGATTACTTTATCTGCCTGTTACACATTGTGGCTTCAATAGCATGAGAGATATTAGCAGCTACTGAAGAGTGGTTTGAGTGCATAAATCCCACGAAAGATCCTTTCATTGGTGGTTCTATTAAAACATTTCTTCGAAGGAAGATCTGCTTATACAGGTAGAAGCAGTACATCCCATACAGGTTAAGAACACTCTCCTCCAAGCATTAAGCACTCCTGAAGCAAATCTTCCACATGAATTTATGTAGGTACTTTTGCCCAGAAGTCAGCTGAGAATACTGCCTGTGGTAAGACCACCCATCGTGTCAATGACATTCAGAACCACTGTCACAGGATGAAAACAAAACAAAGCTTGATGAGAACACAGAAAATCAGAACCATGCAATGGACTCTCCCTCAAGACAGTCACTCATACAAACAGAATGAATGATTATTACAAAACAAAGACAAATCAAAACTAAAGGAAAAAATAATAGTCAAGTGATAGCTTTCTTCCCTTTACTTGGATATAATCCTTTTGTTTGTAAATTAAAAGACAGATTAATTATCACACAATATCAGCCTAAGTACAAAGCCTCTTTTTTAATCTCTACTGTGGTGAGTATCTGGATCCAGCAAATCTTTAAAGTCTAGAATTATTTTCCCCTGCAGTATCACAGAATCTCATACCCCCAAGAGTAAAACTGGTCTGCTTAAAGTCCTCACTGAGATGTAAGCCCACAGTGAATTCCAGAACCTTTTAATCCAAGAGGAATTCTTTCTTCTTTGAGTCTCTCATAATACTGAAAAAGCATACTTAAGTTTTGTGCACTGAAATGATTTCTACAAACATTCTTGGTACAAATATTGCGTATAAAAATTTTTCAACAAGGTTTTCTCATCTTTCCTTTTGTGAAGGATTTTGGGGAGATAATGATGAAAAAAAAAAAAGTCATGTAAAGATAGATGTAAACTGATTTAATTCAATCACATTGCTGGGAGGTACAGAAAGAAAGGCAGCCTCCCCATCCATAAAGTGCTTACGAAAACATCCCACCAGCAATTTATAGCTGTGTCAGACAAATGAAAGCAGTGTCAGAACTTGAATCCTTTATGCTGAAGCATCCAAAAAACCCACAGAAAAACCACATTATCTTACAGTCAGAACTTTAATTGCTCTCAAATTTAATTTGTGTATTTTTTCCCCTGTTTAAATCCCCAAGACATATACCTAACAACCAGCAAAAACCAGAGAAACAGATTCATAGAATGGCTCAGGCTGGCAGGGACCTCAGAGATCATCTCCTCCAACCTCCCCACCATGGGCAGGGACACCTCTCAACCAGACTTAGCTGCTCAAGGCCTCATCCAGACTAGCCTTGAACACCCCCCAGGGAGAAGGGAACCACAACCTCCCTGGGCAGCCTGTCCCAGAGCTCCATCTTACTCTGCTTATAAAACAGAAAATATAGAAAGCAGGGCTCTAAGCTGTTGAGAGGTCAACGACTAATTCTCTTGTAAATACATGCTTAAAATAGGAACTTATGATCATCTAAACATCAAAACTTAAGCAGCACCTCATTCATATCAAAGGGAAACTCCCCAAACTATGCACATGACTTTAGCAAAGAGGAGGCTGTTCTCTTTAGCTGGGCACTTGCACTTTGGGATTAAAAGGCAAAGTTTGGGGGCTTTTTGGGGGGATGTTTCTGTGTTTGTTTTTAACTGGCAGTTACATATTCAAAGCCAAGAGACTGAGATGCATGAACAGAAGTAGCTGATAGGCTAAGAACACCCAGCTGTACAATGACAAGCACTCCTACAAAAGCCAACTACACATATTTTGTCTTTCAAATCAGCAGTGCAGCCAGACACTTGCACTACCTTGCTCATGAGAACTGGAAGAGAAAGCACTAACTGACTCAAATTTGTGAGCCTTAACAATTGAAGTTAACCTGGAAAATGAAGAGTAAAGAATGGCAGTAAGAGTATCCCCTTATGAAAAAGCTGGCCAAAGGCAGACTAGAAAGAGGAGAGCAGGCTTTTATTGTTGCGTTTTGAACAGACAGATTTAGCTTGTACTGCTACAGTACCTTCCGCAGCTTCATTGTCAGGTCCCATTTTCTGCTTGCTCCATTCTCCCCTTCTGATTCAAAACCATCCCTTTAACACATCATTCCTAATTAGATGATTAGTGCTTGGAAGGGCAGGAGATAAGTCATTTGCATAATTTAATCATAAAAAGAAGTTAAAGATACAGATTTTGCTGTTCGTTTGTACAATTATCTTCACCGGCCTGGGGGGCTGAGATATTAATGTGATTAAACAGTATTTCTGCAAACAGGCAACTGTGTGTCCTCTATTAAAGCAGAGCTGGAGGCAAATGAAAAATTAATTTTAGAAGACAATCAATTTTATTCTACATGACTGTAATAAATAACAGCCCATCTGCAGACAAGTCATTAGGCCCTGGGAGGCTGCATGTGTCACAAAGTCTAAATGACATACAAGGCCGAATTTTCCACCAAATCCAGTCTGAGTAATAAATAGTCCAGCAATTGCCATTCCTGTTCAGCAAGTGCAGGGGAGTTCCCAGGAAGATCAGGCACACAAAGTGCTCATCGCTGCCCATGAGCTAAGCCTGGGCAGCATACAGCAATACAGGTTCTTGGTGATTTACCCTTCATCGTGTTTTCGGCCTCAGCTTGAGAAAGGTTCGTGTTTTTCCACAACCCCTTGTGTTTGAGAGACTGCTGCTGCTTTGTAACACTGAATCAAGAGGCCTTGAACAGAGCTAAAGTTTCTTATAGAAGGTCTCCCAATATTCTGCTGAAATAATTTTCAACTGAATACTGAAGAGAATAAACCAATCTTAAAAAAAGTCCAAGCACTTGAATGAATACCTACATACAGGGGCTTCAAAAATAAAACAAGCCCAGACTTCGCTGAATTCTCCCTGCAAGAATAAATCAGAGCTGACTCAACAGCCAGGATACTGCCCAGGATCAGGGAGACTTTATGAAATGTACATGCATAGTAAGTACATAAAATGATCAGTTTCAGGCTTTTTAAACTGCATTCACCTCCACTGAGAATATTAAATCCCACTCCCTTAATTACAAATAATCCAAGGCTGAGCACAGATTTGAGACCAGGTAAGGATTTCTGAATATTTGCCATGCACAGTAACAAGTTGACAACATTCTTCCTGTAGAAAATATTTAGCATTTATCACCACTGGTAAAGACTTTCCACAGTGGGAAAAGTGAAGATTCCTACACAGGTCTGCACAAACACTCTGTGATTCCCCACTCTTGGCTGCAGCTTAGCAGGCAATGCAAGCACACACTTACTGACTCTTGCCACTTCTAGCCTGTGCATTGCTTTTCATCAGGAGAATTCAAATACACAGAGATTCTTTACCTGAATGTTTGAGGGCTCCACTATGTACTTTCTCTATGCCTGTTTTCTATCTGAGTATATGGACTTCAGGGAGTAATTAAAATCTATCCAAATATGAGATTAGGTAACTATTTAGGGGATACAACTGATTCCCAAAGAACCCTTCCATTATTTCACTCTCAGATTTGCACAACCCGTTTCCTGCTGTGGACCAAAATGACTTACAGATTATTTCATGGATATGCATTTAGTTTTGATTGCTTTCTGCACTCCTGATCCAAAACCACTGAAATCAATTGAAAGTCTCTGGTTCTGCAACGGTTCCATTGCAGAATTTCATCTGCAATGAGGTCAAAAGGACAAACTAATCTCCTCCTTCACGTGAGATCCAAAGCCTTCACGTTCACACAGTCTTCTCTACAGTGTTGCACAGAAATCTTATAGCCAAATATTAACAGATTCTTTAACTGAGTCATTAGCACTTCAATTGCATCCTGTGCTAAATCTCCAGTACTTTCTTGCTATCCCATGACTCAGAGTGGGTAGTTTCTGATCACCATTGACTATGGGTGTTTTAAAACTTCCAACAACATCACTCCAAGACACACAATGAACTGAATAACGACCCTTATTTGCTCTGAAAGAAGGGCATTTGAAACCAGTGTTTCAAAATAGGGCATTGTGAAAAACCACCAGCAGAAAAAGGAAGTTTCCAGATTTGCCCAGTGATGTAACAGAACAAAGCAATCATCCTAAATACTTGAATAAAAATGTTCTTTGCCCACTTATTGTCTGTAGATTTGTTTACTATCACTCAAGTTCTCACAGCACTAGACATCAAAGGGGATTATTTTGGAAACAGCATGACATCATCACAAACTATTTCATGTGCATAAGAAGCTTCTAATCAGAAAGCAGAAAAGTGAACAGGAGCAGCAGGGGGGGAAAAAGCAGCAAAAAACCCTTCCCCCAAAATAGGCGTTTGGAGGTTCAAAAGAAAGAGGCTTACAAGGCCAGACAAGCTACAAACCTCTGCTATCAACATCTGGTCAAGAATGTCTTCAGGAACTTCTGCAACTTAAAGACTTTTTTAACTTGCAAGACAACTCAATGACCATTGCACAAAAGAAAGGCAACCTGCAGCTGCTGCCTACAGTGGAATGCAATTTGTGTATTTAGTTGTTATGCTGCTATGGTCAATGACAGATCCTGAAGAGTGCCAGAGAAATTCCCAGGCAGCAGCCGATGAAGGTGGGGGTGGGGAGTGATAATCACAGAACAGGCACAGCAAGAAATTCTGCATGAAATTCAACATACTCTGCATGCAGTGCACAGATCATCAGCTCTCTCACAGCAAATCTAACCTGCTCTGGTCATATCAGCCCACTGCACACCCACAGTACACACAACTTGCTCAGAATCCCTCGCCTGACAGTGATGTGCTAAAGGACCCAATTGTTCAAGCACAGTATCTGCAGTCCAGGCCTTCTAACACCCAGGAATCCCAGACAAACATACTGCAGCTGTCATCTCAGCCTCCTTGTTCCTTCCTTCTCCCTGTGAATCAACAACCAACTCCCATTAAGGGTTTATGCTTTGAGAGACACCATCACAGTGAGCCAGCAGCAGGTGGGCATAATATCTGCTTGTGATTCCTTTCATCTTTCCTTTTTTCCCCCCTAGGAAGCAGATGGGTGGAGCACCTACTACAGCCTGGCAGGAGAAAAATTACCCACATCTCCTTCTGAAATCATCCACCCATCTCAGAGATCTGAGAGGCACTAGGACAGCTACATTCGAGTACCTTTTGTAACATGCAGGTAGACAATGACCTGGATCAGAACATGCCAACGTAAGAACTCAGCCCTTCAGCTTAGCTTCCTTCAGAGAAAATCAGTTCCTAAAAAGTACTCAGCAGCCTCCTGCCATGCTCTAGTGAGTAATGAAATGACTGTTGTAAAGAGGCCTACAATAGGTATCACAAATATCTGTGCTGTTTCCACACCACTAATGACTACAGGTTCTCTCAGTATAACAAGAGGTTACATTTTTCAGTTAGTAAAATCAAAAGATAAAATTGTAAATCTTTGAGGACAGCTAAAAAGGTGGAACAACATTTATTAGTCTGTGGGAAGCTATACAAATGGGAACTGTATTGTTTTTAAAAGGCAAGACAGGTGAACAATTAAAATCTCCTGTAACACACAAGAGAAAACTATTTCATGAAATTGCAAGACAAACCTCCTCAGGTTGCAGTAGGAAGAAGCAGATTTGTCTGCACCAAAACTCAGTTGTGCAGAAAGTAAAGCAATTTACAAGAGGAGAGCTGAAAGAAATTGCAATGATTATTGTTCTGATCTGAGACAGGACATTCAGTTCCAGTGTAGGACAGCAGGATCAATTAACCTTCCTCAGCATTTCTGACAGAGAGACAGGTTTGCAGTGTGTAAGTTACAGCAACGATTCTGACCAAACCTCTTCTGAATGCTGAGGACACTGCACCAGCCCTTCCTCTGGGTACAGCCCGGTGCCAGAGCACAGCACGCTGTTGGGGCGCGCACACGGTGATGCGCCGGGGAGCAAACGGTGCATACAGAGTTCAGCAAGTCTCTGGTCTTCTGCACAAATCACACTTAACTTGGGTCTCTGCAAAACAGAGCAACCTTGGAGCAGCTGAAAAGGATTTCTTAATGATGAGATGCCCAACAAGGGATTTTGAGAAGTCACTTATCAGACATGAACTGCTGTATATAAACAGCAAACAAAGCCTTGCAATCCTACCAAAACACTCCAGGACCTGCAAATATTTAGTTCATGCAACAGTGAAAACACAACACAGGTCATTACCTTAGATCTTGTTTCAGTATTCATACTCTGCTGCCAGCAGAGTATTTTCTAACTGCCAGCACTTTACTACCTTGTTCTGTCTGGCACTTTTGTTTTCTGGGGGGTTGAGTTGGGTCAGGTTTGTTTAGGAAGCATTTTAAGTCTTGCCTTTTTTTTTCATCCTTCTATTTTTCAGTATCATCTCAGGAAGCTTTTCCTTCAGAACACAACATTTGCAACTACAAGGACAAGAGGCAGCAGCTCCAGAGACCTGCAGCAGCAAGGGGAGGTGCCTTCATCAACTCCACAAAAAACAAGAGGGATAATGTTTCACAGACATCTTCTGATGAACTGCTGTACAAACAGCCCAGCAGCTATCACACATGTCCCAGACACAAACAACTCTTACGTGTTCAAGAAAAGCATAATGTGTAACATTTTAAACATACTGGTAAGTACTTATGAATAAAACATCTTTTTCTTTAAACTATCTTCATCTTCTTAATTAGCAACTCTTAAATTACGGTAACATGCAGGTAACCAAATCTCCCCGCTGGCACACCGTCTGTGCCAAGAGCTTTCCTACAGCTACCTTGGGGTTTTTTTTATCACAAATATACAAATATTCCTTCTCAGGCAGTGCTGGGGAATAAGACACCCCACCTAGGAATTCTGGAAATCACTTGTGAGATGGAGGAAGCACAATCTGAACATGACACATTGATTCACAGAGGGCTACAACCTGCACTGTTCCCGTAAGGGCAAACAATGACAGAGCAGCCATACTGGCCTGCACAAGCATCTCACCAGTAAGGCAGTGACCACCTCAGTGGCCATAACCATGACACCCACCCATTGCTTCAACCACTCCCACTGAATCCACTCATCCCAAGGAATGCCAATAATGTTTTTATTCTACAGTACAGTCATATTCCATAAACTGGCTGCCCACAGAGGCTCAGAGTCCCCATCCTTGGGAAGACACAAAATTTGACTGGACACAGCCCTGGACAGCCAGCTCTAGCTGACCCTGTTTAAACAGAGCAGCTGGACTAGAGGGTCCTGCTAACCTCAACAATTCTGTGATTCTGTGAAACACATTAGATTGAGAACTGTGTACACAGACAGCGTGAAGCAATTTTGATTAGGTTCTTGAATGAAGTGTTCTGCTTGAATTCCTCTGTCCATACAGGTTTGGAAACAGGAGAGAAAAATGACTCATGGTTCTGCTGAAAGTACCGTGAGGGCATTCCAAGCTATGAGCTCTCTTGCCACAGACTGACAGAAATAAAATCAATGCTGGGAATATTACTCAGATGGCTTGAAGGAGTATTAAAAAACCTGAAGACTTCTAGCAGGGATACCATTACAGCTCCTATAGCCACCTGAGTTCAGTTAGGAAATTCAGCTCATGTCCATAGCAAATGAAATTTAAACTAAACCTCTGTATTATCCCCAAGCCCTTCTCTACGTGTACAAAAGCTTCCAAAGATCAAAACTGATTTCCATGATTTGGGAGAAAGGCTTTGGAATAAACCATAAAACTGAGTTACAATATACACACAAATGTGTGTATTTGTCTGTATGTTATATCATATGTGCATGCATTCATTACATATTTACAATTCCACTTTCATTTACATTTACATGTACTCTGTGATCAGAGTTTTCACATTTTATCAGAGCAGTGAGGGAGACCAGTAACACTGAGCACAAAACAACGTGAAAAAAACAGTACCGAGATTCTTTCAACTCAAAATCAGAGCCACTGCTGTTCAAAATACCATTAGAACCTGAAGGAGTTCACCCTACCAGAGACCAAAAAAAATGCAGAGGTGGCATTCAGAAAAGAACAACCTTCTGGCATGAAGAACAGTTCTGCTTCTTAGCACAGGAAACCCTTCACAGCCTTACAAGCTGGTGAGAGGTATCAGTTTGAGTCTTGACTAGAATAACCCAAAGTGCACTGATGATGCAGAACACAACATATTTCAGTACATTCTAGTCAGAAACAGACCAGACTGCACATACTTTTAGACCAAATAAAATAGGTAACATACTGATGCTAAAAATATGCTTCTCACCCAAAGCCCTCAAAGGACTTTTTTCCTTTGCATTTCCATATTTAACTGAAGGGGAAAAAAATGAAACTACCTTATATAAGGAGGGCAATAAAAGAAAATAAATCCAAAGACATTACAGATGATGACCTCACTGCCCTGCACTGTGTCACACACAACTACAACTAGTGTTGAGGGCAACTGAACTTATAAAAGCATGTGGAAGAGTTCACTGCATTTAAGATTTTCACCAGATCCACAGCTCCAGAATGCAGCAGCTACCTAGCTCAAGAAGGAAAGAAAGAAAATGAGTTGAACTGCTAGGAAAAATCTGAAAGAATGTCTATTAAGGATCCCTCCAATGGTTATACTCCTATTCTATATTGGAAAATAAATCTCACTTCAACAGCTCGGTGTCTGTGTGCCAAATCCTTAGCTAACGCTGCCACTAGGAACCTCCAATTAATGACAACAGCAACAGAGCTTTATGTAGCACAGATAATAGAACACATGCATAACATAGCCAGGTACCTCAAGTTTTATGCATTACTAGTAACAAGCCCATTAATAAAGAATAATCCAGTAAAAGCACTGTTTGTGATAGCATTACCATACTTTTTAGTTTAAGTAAAAGGAGTCTCCCTCCTAAATAACTACTAAATGCTCAGACTTCTAACATATTGCTGCAAGCTATAATGGTTATAACTGTTAATCCAATACACCTTTTATACAAACCCATAAACACACGAGTGGAAAAATAGCACAGATGTTCATCTCTAATGCAATTTCCATTCAATTTCCTAAGTGCAGTCCCTGTGTGCAAACTAGCTTAACGTTATGTTTAGCTTGCAAATTCTTTTAATAAATAATGAATGCAATAAAACTGGGAGATCAATGGCAGGCTGAGAAATCGTAAAAAAGAGCCTTTTGTGCTCACGCTGTTGCCGATTTCAAACTTGAATCCAGTGGCAGATCGATAATACTTTTTCTTTTTAACCCATCACATAGCTAGCAGATAGGCTGGATGTAGGTTAAATGCTGTTACCAGATATCAATTTCCAGAAACTTGATAAGATCAGGCACAATTGCAATAGAACATTTTATACCTTAACATATTACCCAACAATGGAGGCTGCTAAACATCACACTTCCAACCTCCGCACAGTAACAAACCACTTACTCATTTGGTTTGATTTTTACTTTTTGGGGTAAGCAGTTATTTGTAACTGAGACCAGAAAGGCTCTGACACAATATATTTTAATGAGCAAAATGAGCTCAGCAGGTCAAGATGTACTGACAAGGAAATATAATCTCCCCACGCTTGCTGGTGACAATAAACTTTATAGGTGCATACAAAACAACAACATAGCTGTGCTCCCAAAAAGAAAGGAAAGAAAACACACTTGTGTTTTACAGGACTCGGATATTGGAACCTTCTGGGGTATCAAAGTACATTAGTTAAGCAGTATTGGTGCTTCTTACAGGTTGTAGAGTGGGGGAGAGGGGAAACCCTATTACTAAGTCACTTTGGATAACCATGCTTCAGCAAGAGGGAACAAAGATCAAAAGCCTGTAGCCCCAAGGGACAGTTGCAGTATCAAGCAGGATAAACCTAAATCACTAAGAATCATTACTAGCTAATGTACTTGTGCTGGGTAATGCACGTTTAATTGTAACCTATAAACATCTTGCCTTAGCTCACGCCGAACGGAGCACGTCACAGCCAGCAGTAACTCTGAGTCTCCTCATTATGCTTGGGTTTGCTAGTAGCACTGTGTACATAGAGAATCACTACAATGCTGCCCTTCTGCCCATCTATGGGGCTTCATTACACTGATAATCACATGGAAGAACTCAGAAAGCAAGCAGATGGGAACTTTCTAGGTATAATAGAGCAAGGATGGGGATGGTTTTGTTCGTAACTTCAGAACACACAATTACAATTCCTGGAACAGGCACAGAAAAAGATTAAAGGTTCTAAATTCAGCAAGAACAAGATCGGACTCCCCAAGAGTGCCATATATGCAGAGTTCTTCCCAGAATGGGTTTTAAGCAACCCCTGGCAAGAGGGGCTCTTATCCTGTGAAGGGTTTTGTAAGCTCTTTGCCCTTTTTCTGGCAAAATTCTACTGCCGTGGAAGGGAGGTTCACCTCAGCAAAGTCACAACATGGCCTTTCCGGTCCAGATTTCAACACCTTTTTAATATTGATACTGACAAACAGCTCTTACATAACATGAATTCCAGTCTGGACGCATGACAAACATGAAACTAAATTTTACAACATCTCAGAAGATTCATTTTAAGTATTTTCTGCAGGATCACCAAGCTAGACAGCTACTAGCTTCTCCCTCTAAGGCCACAGTCCCACAAGACAGGGCTTTTCTAATTCAGTGGGTTTTGCCGTGCTCCTCAGCTCTACCCAAGCCGATTTTCACCTGCCTTTTAAACAAATGCACACCCACAAACAGAGGCTGCGTCTCCAACCACAGCCCCAGTGTGAGAATAATTTCCCATCCACAGAGCCGGTCACTTCTGGAGGCTAAGTATAATGCTATTGCCACACATTGATATATTGGTGAAAGAAAGGCAAATACAACAATGCTAAAGCTCAAACTCATTTGAATAAACTGTGAATTTCTATTACATATATTGTTTCCTTTATCAAATTGGAACTACTGAAGCAAGAACACCAAGAATGCCAACATAAATCTAGATCTGTTACAGCCAGTTTCTCCAATTTATTCTCAGAAGCCTTAATGACAAAAAGGCAAAGTTGTTCTGCTTGGAGGAGAGATTAGGAAAAAGAACACTCACGACAGTTTTTAACATTAAAGAGCTACAGAGATCAGGTTTAACAAAATGATTGAAGCAAGTCACAAAATACTCTTTTATCTTCTAAAGAAAAGCAAGGAAGCCCACAAGTGGGGTAATAAACACTAAAGAATAAAAGCCAATAAAAAGTGTGCGCAGCCTACGCGGGAAATAGATCTTCATTATTCATGGCAGAGCACTTTACTCAGCCTTTTCCAGAATTTCAAACCCTTCCACCAAGACACATTCCAGCCTCTTATGATCTGCGTTCCACAGGTTTTGCTCCAAGATAATGGATACCAGACTGGAGATCAGAAATTAATGGTGACCGACAAGTTATGCTAAGCAGCAACAGAAGCATAATAAACAAGCATTCCTCCTTCAGATCTAACAGAGACTGAACCCAGACACATTTAACTTTTTAATAAGAATTAAAAAAGGGAAGAAGAAAAAGCCTTACTTCAGCCTGTAATCAATTTGGACACAATGATATGCTATTTATAGCAACACTCTTAACATGTTCTAGTCTTATATTATTTATTTGGATCATTCCTATTATAATGAAATATTAATGTCGAGAAAGTGGTTACTCTGTTAAGGAGCTATCCCATGTTTAGATTTTAATATTGATCTCCACTATTCTGGAATAATTAAACAGTCTGTATGAAACTGTAGTTGCCTGGCTTTGTGTCATAACACGATCAGAAGTTTAGCATCTTCCCCACAATGATGCCACAATTAAATTTATATTGTGACCTATTCCTAAAGGCAATTTAGTTATTCCAACAGAAGGGGAAAAAGGGGATACCGCCACTTTAAAAGCTTCAATCTCTTTGACATTGCTGGCAGTGTATGGGAACATTAATGCATCTGTCATGATAACAAGCTAAGAATAACATCTAGACATCAAACCGAGCAGAGAATCCATCTGAAGTGATTCATTCAGATCTGTCTCATTGATTTATTAAACACAGGGCAACATCTGCAGCCTCACAGAGCTGCTTGGCAAAATTAATGCAAGATCAATTCAAATGGAAAAAAGTGCAAAAGAGATAAATCAAAACACAATTTGCATGCAGTTCCACAATCAGGCTTATTGGGTGCAAATGCTCAATTTCCCTCCCAAAGCAAATGAGTTTAAATGTTGTTTTATCTTTGCAGAATTGTGTGATTTGGAGTGACAGTGAAGAGTTCTGCAGGTTGAAATGGTGAAAAGGAAAAAAAGGAGAAGAAATGCTTGCAAAGACCTTTTGAATATGCAACAAGAATATCATTAATACCTAATTGTTTAGCTTTTTTGTCTTTGCTACAAAAAACACAGTATTTTTCAGTTGTAGAAGTCTCAGTAGGAAATTGCATATGTATTATGCATATACACATGCAGGAAACATACAAATACTCCATTTCTGAGGAAAAGCATGTTACACTTCAAATGGGGAGCTCTATTGCTATGAAAAAAAAAAGAGAGAAGGGAATTTGAATCAAGGCTTCTCCAGATTGGACATGCATCTGATGAAAATATTCAAGTCTTTTAGTAGTTCTGAACAAGCAAAGACTTTCAAGACATTCACCAAGAATTTTTTCCAAAAGTATAATTAATCTGTGCAGAAAGTGGAAAAATTCCTTTCTGCATCTCCAGCAGAACCCACTCTGTTAGTGATCTCTCTGAAGTGAGTCTCCTCTCCAAGGAAGAAAAGGAAACAGACAAATTCATCATTCATTTCACTGTAACATGCCAGCACCTGCAGAATTCACAAATTTGCCCAAGCCTCAATGCACGCTAAATATTTACTTAGGCAAAAGTTTATATAATCAGATTCCCATATTTAAATCAATATACAAGGAAGCTCTGTGCAGTGCTACATGACTGGCTTGTTTTAATTATAATCTTGACATCATTCTCCTAATAAAAGACAAAGTATTGCTGACTATAGGGTAGCTTTTAATAGACAACATGACTAGCCCCTCATTATCTCATAAAACGTCAGCATTTACTGCTTAAATTCATTTCTAAAGCCTTTTATTGTTTGTGAACAGCCAAAGTAATGGAAAATATTAGCTTAACTGGACACTTCAGATAAAAAATGAGCCACGTACTGGAACAGTGTTTCTGGGAAGAATCCTGATATTCACTGAAAAAGGCAGACCAACACTATGCCTTTTCTTGGCCAACAGCATCCATCAAATACAGAATAAAATAGGTCGTGATCATACTTGTACAATCCTAATTTTAAGGAATGACTTATTTACCATCTTAAAAATGTTCCTACTACAATTTTAAGATCAATTGAAAAACAAACACGTTATGCTTTACTACTGAAATTACCATCATTTTAGTAACCTTTCAAGGTACTGCAAAGCAGTAACCGGGTTTGGTAAATAAGCTGTCCTTACTCTTGACTTGAGGATGCTGCCTGTAATGAAACAAACAGTTAGTTCCATTCTACAAACCTTTTTTCCAAATTAGATTACATGATGATGGCTAATGGCAATCACAGAACATTTTGTTTACACACAAATGAAAATTATACATGTACTGCTTAATAAGATACAAAGGTCAAGGATGCCAGATACAGGCAGTTCCTGTTACATACAGCGAGCAGAAACATACCAGAAACTTTTGCTCGCAGGTAGATTTTTCTGCAGCTCTCCTGAGCTCTGTATAAAAGCTCAAGTAAAACAAAAAAATGCAACAGAGTAAGCAGAATTTCGCTTATTTTCAATTATATAGAATTGATGGTGCATAGTCCAATTAACAACAACAATCAGAAGTATAGGCTAGCATAAGATGCTGACTTTTAGTAGCCAACCACAACTGAAAATGACAGCCAGCACTTAGTGCTTTTTCTGGCAGCTCACGGGTTTAATGTCGTATTTGTACAGTGTTCAGGTACATATACACCTCTTCATAACTTAAAATAAATATGCATTATAAAAAGCAACACTCAATATTCAGAGTCGAAAGTAACACTGGACTTGTGCAGTGGAATACATATATCGAAGGGTATGCTTCTAAAAGACCACATTTTGTCGAGGCTTCACTTTCCAGGCACTGCGTAGCTGTAACAGTTCTACCACGCTTTGAGAGGTCACTACAGAAAACAAAAATCAGATCACTGGAGTACTTAGCTAGTTTTAGGCAACATTTCTCCCCCACTAAGTATGGGCTGTTCAAGAATCTGTAAATAAAAGGACATATTGAGCATTCAATTAGCATGATGGAACACAAGTAATACCGTTACGTTACAACGCTTGAGAAAAGTTTCAGGCATGCCGATAACGCCATTGTGCATGACACCTGAAACCCGGAGTGCCAAGCACACTGATACCAGTCGGGTATTCAAACCAGCGGCACTTTCTCGAGGGACGGAAAGCCTGAGGGATGTTTCAGTAAATGAGAAGCTTTAGGAAATGCAAGGGGATCTGCTTGCTTCTGAACGGGTAAGAGTACATAGTGTTTTCATAACGAGTCAGGGAGAGCTTGTGCTTATGCACGTGTTGAAAGCACTTTCTCAGCTGAGAGATCTGACTCCATTCAGATGTGTTTCTGCTCTACCAAATCCCCCCTCAACAGTGCTCTTGCGGTATCTGCAGCCTCTGACCATGTCTTCCTTCCCCTGAGTGCTCCTTTCAGACCCTCTCAGAGCATCACTGGGCTCCTCACTCACAGCTCCCCTGGACGCCCTTCTCAGGGGCTCTTTGCATTACTTATTCCCTGACCCCATCACAGCACTAAGTCTTTGTCAAAAAAGGAGGGGGAAATAAAATTGTGAAATACAAGTTTTAAATGTTTAACACTTTGGTATTTCTGGACCTTAGATCATTTGGTTGTAAGAGACTAGAAATTATCAGAGGGCATCTAAAGGCTGTATCATTAAATCAGACCCTTTATTTCTCTAAGGAGAAACTTTGGCACAGTCACAGAAATGTAAATGACGTATTTCTGTAGCGGTCAGCTTCCACGCTAGCCGAGCTTCAGAAACACTTCAGAACAGCATCTACATGTTAAATGTGTCCCTCCGTAATCTTACACTCATTTTATCCCAACACAGTAGTCTCAAATTTTACTTATTAAAATGACGGTGTTGTGTATCAGCAGCTGTGATGTCAGAGGTGCTTGACACCGAAATAAGCACGCAGCGGGAGAAGGTGTTGCAGGAGCAGAAGACACCAAAAAAGGCACCTCTCTGAAATAAACGTGCCCAGGAAATGACGGCAAGCATCTCCAAAATATCACCTGTAATGTCAAATAATTTGAAACGAAACAAATGCTGCTGTCCAGGAAGGGCTGGCGGTTTGCTCCTGCTCACAGAGCCACAGCCGGATCAGGTCCCGAATTAGAGCGTGCTTAATTAAGGTGCTATTAAAAAAACACAAACCACACACCCAACACGTTCAGCCCTGAACAGTTAGGTGACGCAAACCCCTCAGTTACTAAGTATTTGCATGCTGCCAGTCAGATACTGCACCCAAAGCACCCCGAAACCACCTCTGCAAAGAAAGTTTTCCCGCCAGACAGAAAGCAGGAGCAGGCTGAGATGGAAGTGTTTTGCAGAGGTACCTCACGAACTGCTGAAGCAGTCAGTGTCCTCTCCAAACACCCTGCCTCACGCCCCACCCCACGGCACCAGGTATTTCTACTAAGCCCCGAGAGAGTTTTTGTGTTTATTAGATCATTATCATTTCTAAAGGCAGCAGCTACGAGGTCACAGACCGGGATTATAACCCCAAGTACGAAAGACCCAGCAGGGATCTCCCATGAATGCAACCCGCTCTGGGCTCGGTGATTTAAACACATCAGGGCAGGGGCTACGGCCACCCCAGACCTCTTCGCTGCATGACAGAATTACTGCCGACCGATCCCGAGCAACAGTTTGTCCGTGACCGCCCAGCCGCCCCCGGCGGGCATCTGCCGGCCTCGGGAGCGAGGATCCCGAGGAGAATGGAAACTTTCAGCGCAAGAAAAATAGCGGAGAAAACTTTGATGCTTTTCTTAGGATCGTACAGGAGCACTACGAGCTCTCCCTACCAGGGCGAAAGTTGGAAGCCCTGCGCGCAGAACCACCCCGCTGCCCGGCGGTGCCGCCCGCCCCCAGGGGCTAGGGGAACGCTGAAAAGTTTTCCACGCTGGCACGCCGCGGGGCTGGGCTCCCCTCCCCTGGCGGCACGGCCGAACCTCAGCCCCGCTCCGCGAGCGGCGCCCAGGCCCGGCCCGGGGCTGCTCCGCGCAAGACGGCGAGCGGCCGCGCAGCGCCCCGAGGGCCCCACCCCCTCCCACACACAGTGGGCGTCCGCGGGGAAGTGACGGGACCCGGTGCCCCCCACCCCCGAGCACGGCTTTTGTGGGCAGCCGGCCCCCAGCGGCCGGACCCGAACGGAGCGGGGCGGGCGGAAAAAGAAGAGCAAAGTTTTGTGGCTCACCTCGCGTTGGTGCAGTCGTTGTACAAAGTTTCGAAGTCCTTTCTGGTGATGAGCTTGCAGCGGTTGACGCCGGGCTGGATGGCCCCCAGCCCCCGCAGGATGCGGACCTGCTCCACCGTGCACACCACGGGCGATATATCCAGGCGCTTCAGCTTGGTGTAGACCGTGTGCAGCCCTCCCACCAGGTGCTTCAGGAAGAGATCAAAAACCTGCGGCAGGCAGATCAGCTCCTGCCCCTCCACGAGGAACGAAGCTACCTTCACCCCGTGCAGGTCGACCATCTTACACTCGTTGCCGCCGCCCCCGGCGCCGCCACCGCTACCGCCGCCGCCGCCACCACCACCACCACCACCACTACTACTACTGCCGCCGCCGCCGCCTGCGCCGGCCCCGCCGCTGCCGGCAGAGAGAAAACTATTGACGAGGCTGCTAGTGAGGCGCGGGGACTCCGCGGGGCTGGAGTAGAGAGGGTCCGCCCGGAACAAGCCCGCCGAGCCCCCCGCGCCGCCGCTGGAAGTTGCGGCGATGACGGGCGGTGCGGAGACAGCCATGGCCGGCCAGCCCGGCTCCCCGCCACGGCACGGCGCGGCTCGGCTCAGCCCCGCGCCCCCGGCGCGCACTCTCGTCGCGCTCTTTGCGGTACTACTGAAAACAGCCGCGCGCCCGCCCTCCCACACGCAGCGGCCGCCGCCAGCCGCGCGCCCAGACCCCTCCCCAGCGCCGCCGGGGGGGAAGAGTGACAGCGCCCTCCAGCCAATGCGCCCAGCCCGCCGCCAGCGCGGCCTCGCAGAGTGGCTGTCGGGCGACGGGGCGGGGCAGTGCCGGCCTCAGCACCTGGGCCGTGGGGCGGGAGGCGGGAGGCGGCTGGGCCGGCTCGAGGCTCCCGGAGGGTGTCTGAAGGGAGCGTGGCCGGTTCCTGCCTCGCTTGCCCTTCCGGAACTCTTTCTTTGCGCCGCAAGAGTAGGAAAGTTTTGGTGGGCCGGGAGGAGATCTCGCGGGCGCAGCCCCGGTGCGCTGAGGCAGAGGGGTGCACGGCTGTGGCCGGCCCCCTTTCGCAGGTAGTTTGAGCGGTCGCTGCGCTCCGCTACCTTCCTGACTGTAAAAACACCTGCCACGGCTGCAAGAAATCGGGAGAGACGGGGAGCGGGCAGCGAGGGTTGCGGTGCACGACTCCGTCAGGTAAACAACACATTCGATTTGCCACCGCTTTACCGAGCCCAAGCACGCGTGGTAACTCCGGTGCGCGGCCCCGGGAGGCAGCGGCAGCCCTGCGAGTGGTCCGGGTCGGAAACGGAGCCCCTCCAGCTCAGAGGAGGCAGCGTGTGCTGCGCGGGCAGGACGGAGGAAGTTGTGAAGAGCCGTGCAAGTTGATCAGTCACAGCAGGCGATCTCCATTCTCGGGAGATCTTGCGTGTAATTGCTTGAAATCTCCAGATTCAGATGCACCATCAATTGTGGTTTAGATACAATGGCATCAGTGCTGGCGCCTGACTGTAACGCAGCCCCCAGAGCACCATATGGTCCCTCATTCAGCTGCATACGAGTAACACCCAGCAGTCCTGAGAAACGGGCAAATATTATGTCTCCTTCACCTAAACCAGGACACTTGACACAAGAACTGGTGAACTCTGCACGTCCCTGCTCCCTGAACAAGTGGACCCAAAAAACAGTCGAACTAGTTTCACAGAAAGGAGTTGAGTCTGACATACACAACCAGCAGGGCACACTGACTAGATTGGCTCGCTCTTTCCTTCCTTCTCCCAGTGTACTTAAACCTCTTGTCCAAGCCTCTTTCATCTTCTGTATCAACATCTTTCCTGTTTGTTTCCATTTTTTTTTTCCAGTCTTCTTTTATCTTTCCTTCTTTCCTAGTCCTTTAACTTCTCCACTCCCCTTTCCTGTTTTTGTTTAGCTTCCTCCTAAAACATCCATTAAACAAAGCAAGCAGAAAAGTATAAACAAAACTTTTCAAGTGGATGCCAAACAAGCAACACCATGAGAGCTTTTCAGCTGTTTCCACGTGTATGCCATCTTCTTTCCTTTTGTTAAACTTGCTTATTTAGGCACCCTGTCTGCAAAGTTTAATGGTTTTGCATTATGAGTAGTCCCATTTTAGAAGAGGGGAGATGACTGTATGCTAACTAAATCGCTGTATTTGTTGAATGATGTAAATTACACACTGGAGGAACCTCACTTTCTCTCCATTGGTTATATAGATATGTATGTTCTAAGAAGAATAGCCACTTGTTTTAGACCCCTAGCCTCACTAACTAAACCTGGGGCAGAATTTTCACATTAACTGGGTTTAAATTAATACCTTTCAGTAAGAATGCTCACGTTTCCTAGTCTGTGCCTCTTTCTAGGATCAGAACAATTAAATCCAAAGCTCTGTGGGGCAGGGGCTATTTACTTTGGAAAAGTGTTAGTGCAGTCGAGCCTTAAACTCATCAGATTATGTTTGTACACTAGAAATTACAGAAATAGCAACTGACTTGAAACAGAAACTTTTGGGGGGTTATTTTCTGGACATCATTGCTAATAGGAGATTTAATAAATCAGATGCAAACACTTCTGTTTGGCTGTGCCCTGTTAGAGAGAATTTATTTATTTTTTTTTAGATTAATGTGACAATCAAATTCCACTGTGAGGATTCTTTTTCCCTTTTGACTTTAATGTCTTCCATAAGCTAAACATATTTCTAAATGAAACTGAAATTTTGCAAGGCCAGGGGAAGCCTTGCGCATCAACAGCCAGCGAGTTGGAGTGGCATGAAGCAATATAAAATCATAAAGGCTGTAGTAAAAACAGTACCCTTGAGAGGTGACTGTCCATGGAGAGAAGAACTGCTTCTAAACCAAGAAAATGCTCAAGGTTTGAGAATTAATATCAGGCAGCTGTCCAGTTCAACTAAGCATATACAAATCAACTGTATCAATGAATATTATTCTTTCTCTGTAATTGTATCAAAGACAAGGCAAAGTTACTAAAGTCTAACAATCATACAGTAATGTCTTGTCAGTTATAAAGCATCCAGATGGTTTCTTTGAACTGAGTCCAGCAGTATGCAGTTTGGATGTGTGCAAACTAAGTAAGCCTCCCTGTAGCTGAAATAAGTATTTTTTAACCTTTATTTTGAAACAAAGTTTCAGTACTGTTGTTCCTTCTAGACTGGTGTGCAAAACACTGATTTCTTAACACTTGCAGCTTTACTAGGGTATTGTATATTAGTCCCAGAGAACATGGGTCTTGTTTGTGTGGCAAAATGGCAGGCAAAGGTTCTGTTATGCTTGTTTGGGTTTGGTTTTATGATCCTTACCTATGCCCTGTTGGAGGGAAGTGTGAAAGAACTCTTTTCTGACAAAGAAGAGAGGAAAGTCCCAGTCACTCTAGACAGAGCCAGTCAAGAGCGTTCTGGAAATCACTTGTTGCCAGCTGGCATAAATGGGGCTACTGGCTCACAGGGATCCAATGGAGAAAATGATGGGTGACACAGTTGCCTAGGAGAGGACAAGGATAAAAAATAATGATATTTGTTTCAGTGAAGCAGTAGGAGAGAAATGGAAAGGAAAAAAAAGAGTTGTTCCTAGAAGACTGGAAAGCTTTGGTTTATCTTGGTCTGCTGTAGCCAAGCAGGAGGCAGGACAATAAACCAGCAATTCCATAGATACTGTCGTGTAAAGATTCCTGGTGGGGTTTCTTAATATTTTATTTTAGCATAAATGAATCTTTCTATAGACTTGATACAGGTATGTCCAACGTGAGTAGACTAGAGGGGAAAAAGCTAAGTGTTAGTGAAGAACTTGGATCTTCACTGAAATACATGGGAGGGACAAATGTGAATATAGACTTATGAGGGTCAGAGGTAACTGTGGTCCCAAAGTGCAGGATGAAATAATACCTGAGAGATGCCTTTACGATGCACCCTATCATAACAAAATGAAACACCATTTAACCACCAGTATTGCTAATTCTGAGTAAAGGCTTAGCAAGGAAGAACAGGCTTTTTTTTTTTTGCCTTTTTTTGTTGTTTGTTGGTTTAGTCTTTAATACATTGGTTTAGTTGGGAAAGTGTAACCATGATTATATTAACAAATGTTGTTAATATCTGACGTGAGGAGAAGAGACTGAAATTAGTATGTCATTCTTGGTGCCCACATTTCTCCAGACTCAGTAGTACTTGACACTTGTATTCAATTTAATTCTGACATTTCAGCAGAGTGTGGTTTTTTTTGGCATTGTGGATTAAAACTTCCCACCTAAATATCAAGGCTCTAAAATAAAACTGATGAACCAAAATGTCTATGTATCAATAGAAAAATGATCCCTTCTCTTATGTAATTAAATGTATTGTATTAATGTGTGCGCAACGCAGAATCAATAAATAATGAATTACCACTGATTGTAATTGAATGTTTTCATAATTTTATTGTCAGCCATGATAAATAATCAGTACATTTATACTGCATTAAATTAATTAGTGTGTCATTTCTATTACATACATCAGCAGTGAAGTAATGCAGTGACATCTGTTTCTAATGTTTTAAAGATGTGGTATTCCTTATTAAGTAAAAGGAAGAGTTATTAGAGGTATTTCCTGTGATTGGCAGTTATACTGGTACAGTCAAAGAGATCAAATAAAGGAACTTGCACTCTTGGCAAATGCTTCATTTCAGCCCCTAATGCTAGCAAGTAACAATAACTGGAGCAAATTTTGCTTCTTCAGGCTTTCAGAGAATCCTACCCACCCTCCTAGAGAAAGTAGGAGTGGATCTGCTCTCCCTCATACAGTCAGGGGAGATTCTGACACGCAAAATAACAGAAGAGCCAAGCATCCACAGCCATCTCTAGATCCATTTTTCTGCTTCTGTCCACTGCATATACAAAGGAGTTCCCTGCTAAATGCTCATGAAACGGTGCAGATTGAGCCCCTTTCTGGCTGCGATGTTCTTATGTCGACTATTTGTGCTGCAATCTTTGCTTGGAAGTCATATTAATTTGAGATGTCTCAGCACTTTGCTGCTGCTCATACTGATGTACATTACTTGCAGAGGAAATTGGAATTGAGTAGAGGTTGCAAACATGGGAATTGAAAAGTGAAAGAGTAGAATAGAATAAATGGACAGAACATACAGCAAATAAACATGAACCAAACTGCCAGAAAGAGGGCTACTTTTTAAGTGACTGGGGTATTATAAACTAGGTGAACACCTGGAAGCAGGGTGATGTGAAGTACGCTGAGCAACAGCATTTCTACACTACAACAGACATCTGGCATTCTTGATTATTGCTGTCTTTTTCAAGCCACTTAAGGACATCCTTAACTTTACTGTGCAATTACACCATCTTTAAAAAGAGCAATTGCACTGTCTCCAGTGAGGACTTGCCTGTCTGGAGTTCTTCGTGCACCACACAGCATTTCATTTTAATTTACATTTTTCATACTGTCAATGTGTCTTACAACATTTAAGTAAAAATAAAACAATTCAGAACTGCTTCTTCTCAGTGCAAGACTCACAGGTTGCTCACGGCTGATCCCTGGCTACCTTTGAACAAATTTGGGAGAGTGGTCTCCGGAGCAGCCATGTGCAGACTGATTTGTTCCCGTGGTTTGCCATGCACTCGCTGTGGGTTGCCTGTCTGGGCACAACTGATGCCTGGCAATGGGTACATATTTAATACTGTGTTCTCCAACACTGTGTACAGCTCTGTGTGAGTCTGCATCTGCAGGCTTCCTCACTGCACAAGAGATGAGTGTAATTTTGAGCACACTCTTGGGATGACAGTCCACAGCGCATACAGCCTTCAAAACACGCTCTCCAGTTCACACAATCAGCACTGAACTCAACAGCTTCTGAGCTGTTGAGGCATGAAGGCTTTGACCATTTACTGTAGGAACTTGAGAAAATTAAAGCACAAAAACACTCTCTCAAGCAAGGTTCTGTCTACTTTTCCTTCTCATTAGAATTTCAGCTCTGAGTGAAGATGTGCCACTCAATTCTTACACGTGGTCACTTTTTGTCTCAATGATGTGTAAATACCATTCTACTTAAAGTGAGCAGTATGTTTGTGGCATCAAAATGTGAATAGGGCTTTTAAGGTTGTTCCAATGATATGTATGAACACAACATGCAGTTGTTGCTAATGATTCACTACTTTAATCTGGATTTTGGCTATGATTGAGGATAGAGAGCAGTAAAACTGGAAAGCCAGGACCTTGGCATAATAAGGCCCTATTACATGAGGGCCTCATTATTAAGGTTCAGTATTTTGTGCACATTTTCTTCTTCAGGAAGAAAAATTAATGCTATTAGATCTGTATGGAAGTTTAAACACCTTTGTAGCAAACTCCTGTGAACACATTACTAGGTACTCAAATACATTCAGTAAGTCATTATACCTGAACGTTGTTAATATCCCCAGAGGAACAAGATTAACCTCATCTCCTGCTCTCTGTATTTACAGGTCAGCTAAAGAAAGCAAAAGTTTCCTGTACTGTCAGCATCTCAGCCCTAATCTGAGGGCACCACCATCTAGTGGGATAAGAAGGAATTTATTTTTTTCTTTGCATTTTTTGTTGCTTTTAACCATGGACATTACATTCTGCTTCAACAGTGAAAGTAAGGAGGTTTGTATTTACATGTGTAAGCTCATGTGCACTTTTCATTAATTCTCATCTCTTCTGTTTAACTGCAGATTAGTTTCCAATAAAAATCTTGAGTCATTTACACAAAAATAGGCTTTCATAAACAGAATTTTATCAATGAGAAAACAATTTCTAGCTCTGCAGACTCAGTCAGAAGTGTCATTGATTTATTGAATACATACTTTTAGTATTTTATTGAATCTACTTTGTGGAAATCCAATTGGCAGAATTATTAATACTGTGAAAGTAATTATCTGGAGTTCATCTTTAAAGGCAATGGGTATTTTAGACAGTAAAGTTATGTGGTTGCAGTTTTCCATAATGCCATTAACTATGCAGCATCTGGTTGTAAGTACACTCTGACCATTAAGTCCCATCAAATCCAAATTTCAAACCTGAATGCAAAGCATTCATTTTACCTTGGCTCTGAGAGGGACCATTTATTGTACTTTGCCCACACTGATAAATGGAGTCCTACCTGCTCTTACTTGTTTTTCTTTTCATGCACTTAAGAATTGGAAAGGAGAATAGCAGGGATTTGATACAGGGCAGGGAGAGGCAGAAGGGTGGGCAGTGTGTTTTCGTTTGTTTGTTTTTCTCCCAGAGAATGCATGCATCTGCAGCTGTTATCCTAAGATGCCTCCTTGTGTTCAGGTCTCATTGATCTTGCTACAGCATTTCACACATGTGGGGACAATTGATTTACACCATTCAGGACCGTGTATCTTTGATAAGCCTGATTGTAAAGGCTAACAAATTCCCACATTTTAAGATTCCCTTGTGATTTTGCTATTTTTCTATCTAAGCCAGCAATGAAACACCAAAGAGTTAAATACCTCACGGCACAGCTAACATTTCGGTTTTCAGCTTCTGTTTCCATGGAAGTGAATGGTATTTTTGCCTCAGATACTACCAGACACTTCAATGCTTTACCATCTTCAAACTATAGAAATCTTATTGACAGAAATTGGCAGCAGTGGCTACTCTGCATTGTACATCAATTTTATGATACTGTCCTTTCCAATCCTGCATCTCTTCTGAAAGCACTATCAATCCATGCCGCCAGCTCCGACTGAAATCAAGCTGGAGCTTCGAGTAAAAATCAATGGAACTGGTCCAAACCGGTTGAGGTAGTGCACGTCATTTTGACCCTCTGATCCCTAGCCCACAAGCCTGAGGAGGCTAGAGATGTTTCATTTGGAATGCAAATTAACCAATCTGCAAATACTTTTGTTTGAAATATTGTTGCAGCTGGTAAAGTCCAGGATGTTCTACCTCCCACACCTCCAGAAGAACAGAAATCCTAGATAACTCTTTAGGAGACAGTCTGGGATGTGCAGGGAAGTGAAGGCCACAATCTGTACAGCTCCTGCCTCCTGATTTCACACAGACTTTGCAGAAGCCTCTCTCTCTGAATTCTTACCTGTTTTTCCAATCCCAAAGGAGCAGGCCTGGTCCTGAAGCCCTTCTGCTACTGTCTGCTAGCTGTTGGTCGTACTTCTTCACAACTCTGAAGAAGGTTGAAAGAAAATAATCAACCTAATGCTTATTTGAATATAATGAACTATTTGCTGAAAGCAGCTGAAGTACACTCTGTAGTTCTTTCTTTATATGAAGTGGAGGGAAACACTTTTCAGGGGACTCATTCTAGCATCTAGCAGTGTGAATCCATTGTGGAAATGAGTCTCTCTCAGACTCACAGGGTACAGAGTGGGATCAGAATCAAACATTGCAGAGTAGGTTGTAACATGGCCAATCATCTGTCTCGCAAGCATTGGCAGGATGTTCTGTGGGATTTAGATACAGTGCAAGAGCCACATGGAAAGTAACAGCATCTTTCTTCATCTTCAGGAATCATTACTGACTTTCTCTACTTTTCTTCCTCTTTCTTACCTGCACATCAAGGTTGATGCAACATACATTGATAACCTACAAAGAAATAGGTGAACTCACATACAGCTGGCTTTATACACTTCAATGACTTTCTGATGGAATTGCTGATGACTTAGGGATGCATAAGGGTGATCAGGCCATGAGTCAAAACCACAGGTTGAAACACCTGTGATCATTATTATTTAATGCTTAACTCTCCTGTAGTTTGAGTTCTTAAAAGTTATCCTTACTCACATTTATAAGGCTAAAACCTTTCTGTACCCCAGGAGACCACTACTGATACCTTTAACTGATGCCCTGAATTTTAGGGTACTTTGCACTGAAGAAGACTGCCCAGCAAATGTCTTCAGATTTTTCTCCAGAGGAATGTGTTAACATTTCATCATATTCTATTAATCATTGTTTGAAATAGGCTATGACAAGATCTTCTGTATTTTTGCCCAAAGTCCATGACTATACCCTAGAGCATAATTTAATATAGATCTTGAAAGTTAAATATTCTTTTTCCCTAAAATGTAAATGTAGCCTATAGCTTTACAGTTAAAAAATAATGTGAGTTCTTTTATATTTCAGATGCTGTTCACTCTCCAAGGAAGGGTGTAAGCAAAAGAATGAAAGACACTTAGAAGTGATAGGGCAAAAATGAGCCTCAGGCACCTATATTCTTGCTATTTTAATAATCAATGTTGACTGAGCATATTGTTGTTATCTCAGTGCATGAAGTTAGGCAAGGGTTCTGGGTTTGCCAGATATTTTTGACCTAAGAAAAACTTACTTGAATCTAGTGTCTTGTTGTGCAATCCTTTTCCATACAAAGTACATGTTAAAAATTCAAATTCCTGAACACAGTCAGGAAGCAGAAGGCTCTCCAAACTTCCAAGTCTGTCTTTTAGCCAGTGGTGTTATGCATTGGTGCTGCAGCTCATCAACTGCCAGTCTTTCTAATAGCAGGCAGTTCAGGGCAATCCTTCCAACAGGTTATCGCCGACTCGTGGATTTGAACTCTTCATAATTGTCAGTACTGATAAACTCACACAATACAGATTCACCAGTAGAACACATACTTTTTAGTGCAGCAACAGTACCAGGGGATAATACACCATTAAATATCATCTGTAATAATGCATATAGTATTGAAATAGGAAAAATTATTAGCAGCTCTGAATACCTTCAGGATATATCAGGAGCTCAATGTCTATGTGCAGTTCCAACTTCTTGAATGGTATCTTTATCTGAACGCACTACCACTGTGGGTAGTTCACCTGCTAATTTGGAACTGCCACTGGAATGGAATGGAATGGAATGGAATGGAATGGAATGGAATGGAATGGAATGGAATAGAATAGAATAGAATAGAATAGAATAGAATAGAATAGAATAGAATAGAATAGAATAGAATAGAATAGAATAGAATAGAATAGAATAGAATAGAATAGAATAGAATTAGAATAGACCAGGTTGGAAGAGACCTTCAAGATCATCATGTCCAACCTATCATCCAACACCACCTAATCAACTAACCCATGGCACCAAACACCCTGTCAAGTCTCCTCCTGAACACCTCCAGTGATGGTGACTCCACCACCTCCCCAGGCAGCCCATTCCAATGGGCAATCACTCTCTCTGTGTAAAACTTCCTCCTAACCTCCAGCCTAAACCTCCCCTGGTGCAGCCTGAGACTGTGTCCTCTTGTTCTGGTGCTGGCTGCCTGGGAGAAGAGACCAACCTCTGCCTGTCTACAACCTCCCTTAAGGTAGTTGTAGAGAGCAATAAGGTCACCCCTGAGTCTCCTCTTCTCCAGGCTAAGCAACCCCAGCTCCTAATGTCCCTTTCTGGTCATACAGTCCAGGCTGGGGTAGACCCTTACCATTTAGAATTGACTTCTAAAGAAAATGTTGAAGTGCCATTGCACAGTATCTGTGAATCAGTTTTTCTGTACAATCTCATTATATTGTATTGGTGAAAACCCCAGCATGTGCATATGTAGTACTTCAAGGCTGGACTTCTTTTGGAACATTTTCCCACCTTCTAAAAAGATTACAATAGCTTCCATGGAAAGTTCAGGCTGAAAAAAGCAAATGAAAAAACCACAAGCACTAAATCACAAACCCAAAGAGAATTACACTGACATGTGAAATGTGTTAAAATTCTTCTTTGAATCAGTCATTTAGACATACAAAGATAATGATGATGATTAGGATGACAATAATTATAATCAACTAAAATCTAAATTCATCCATTTTCTTCTATGCAAATACCAATTATATTTCTTTTCTTTCAAATGAATGTGACCATTTTAAGTAGTTATTCTTGCAAATCTTCCTAATAATCTGCCTCAGCGTTTGCAACAGCACAGCATTCTGAAGTAGGGGGAAAATTCTGGCTCTCTTTACTTGACTGAAGGGTCCATATAAGGGCCTGTATGAGCTATATGGAATTAATATTCCTACAGCAGCCTCAGAGCATGAGGAGCCGTGGCCTGCTCTTTAATTTTATTTACTCCATCAGAGAGCTGAGGCAGTGCCACTCATGAGGTGCTAAATTGATAGGAAAAGGGGGAGTGAACGTTGTATTCCCCTTAGTTCTGCTCCAGAGTTTCTGAGTCATTTTAAGCACACAGAAGCAATATATAATGGCTCAAAGTTTCCTCCCTCCCCTTAGAGAGTCTGTGATGCAAAATAGCTCTGAGAGAGATGGTTATAGTTCTAGAAACTGACAGATGCTGGGGAACAATGAGCAATTCTGCTACTGGAGAAGTGACCTCATTAAAGAACTGTACTGTCCATGCTGCAGGGATCTAGGATTCATAGAATGGCTTAGGTTGGAAGGGATCTTAAAGATCATCTAACTCCAACCCCCCGCCATGGGCAGGGATACCTCCCACTACCCCAGGTTACTCAAAGACTCATTCAGCCTGGCCTTGAAGACCCTCAGGGAGGGAGCATTCACTGTCTTCCAGGGCAACCTGCTCCACTGTCTCACTACCCTCACTGTAAAGATTTTCTTCCAAATCTCCAGTGTAAATCTGCCCTCCTCCAGCTTCAGTCCATTCCCTCTCATCCTATCCCTACAAGCCCCTCTAAAAAGTCCCTTCCTGGCTTTCTTGCAGGCACCCTTCAGGGGAGTGCCTTTCCTTTAGGAAGGCTGCTCTAAGGTCTCCCCAGAGCCCAAATTCAGCCTCTCCTTGTAGCATCTTTGTGGCATACTCACATTTCTGTGAGGCAAGCTGAGCATAATCTCATTTCGAATTCCCTCCTATTTGCCATGCAGCACTCTTGATACTCTCTGGCTTTAAAATCCTAAAGAGAATATTTGAAATACAAACATTTATTTAGCTGTAATGTTGTGAGACAAATGCATAATAAGGAGGTGTTTGCTTTTAATATGGCTTTAGTAAATTTACTTGCTAAACATATTCTTGTCTCTTACAAACAAGACTGATGGCTGCAGAGGCTGATGGCTTTCTTTTTAGCCACAGCCCTTTTACAACTAAAATTTCTCCACAAATCACCCTCCCTACAAGTGAGAAGCATTTTTGTATGTGTCCTCTCATAGGGAAACAGAGTAAGAGAGTCTGGCAGCTCCTCCACTGCCTGTACACGCCCTCAGATAACACTGATAAGTTTTCATTACTGCATCTGTAAAGCCTTAACTAAATGTGTGCTCTTAATGAAGAGCTCTAAGCGGAGCGCTGAGAGACCCAGCACACTGGAACTGGGGCAAATTCAACCTCAAGCACAAAGTGAGAAGTGTGTTTGCTGTAGCACTTTTATTCATCTACTTAGATGATTTCAGCTGTGGCTGTGACACTTCATCTTTCTAAACTTCTTGCTCTCACCCATTGCTTTACCTGAAAATCAGTTCCTCACCGCTCTCTGCTCCTAACTGTGGGATGTCTCTTGGCCAGTTTCATGTTTGAGACCTTGGTGATCAGTGTGTCTTCACAAGAATCCCAGCTTGCAAGAACTCATTTCATCTGAGGCCTTTACAGTCTTTTGTTTATGGTTTCTCTGGTGAAGTCTAGGTAAAAATACTGCATATGAGACACATCAATTCGCTTAGCTTTATGGACTACTTTAAACCCCTCTAATTATATGATAATATTTATGGTGAGGTTCTGAAAGGAGCTTTATCAGTTTCAGAACTTAGTCTTGGTTTCTCTTTTCTTTTCATCATTTATGATGTTCAGGACTGGAGAAGACTACTGTTTAAAAAAATACTCAAGAATCTTTTTGTTCTAGTCTAATCAAGAACCACAGCCTTCCCCTCTGTGGTTGGCTGGGTTTCTTTTGCTTCATCTCCCCAACTAATTGCTGTTTTTTTCTGTATTTGTATGGGCACATTTTTATCTACAAATATACAGCAAAAGAGGTAATTACTCGAACTGTAATGGCTGGTTGTTAATCAGGCAGAAAAGGCCATGATGTAGAGGCTGAACTTGCATGGTGAAAATTCTCTTAACTATAATGAAGTAGAGTATGCCCTAATGGCTAAAGAATCCATATTCATAAATTGGCCACAAGTCAAAGGAGATGAATAAAAGAAATGTAATATATAAAAGAACAGGAATATTTCCAGAGGAAAGAGATTAGTGTCTTACATAAGATACAGTCTCCAGATGTCTTGGGAAAGGTTCATTTTTCCTAAACCCTGAGAACACAAGTCTGAAAACCTCTTACTATGCAATAAAATCTGCTTGAAGGAATGTTGCAAATGACATAAAGCAGTAACTGAACAGCATTAGAGACACTTGCCCACTTGTTTTGCCTTATTGCACAGCTTTCTACAGCAGTCCTCTATAGTTAATCAGTTTCTTTTGTCTCTTGTTTACTGGCAGTTTCTGAAATCTCCTAATTGCCTAAGATTTTCAGATGCTGGAATATACAAAGAATGGAATTGCTAGACACAAAGCATTACACTCTGCTTTGTAGCATCCTGGTTTATAGTAGCATAATGTCAGTAGTTCTTTCCAATTGATATCCCTGCTACTGATACCGGATTTTGTTCGAGCAATGTCAGGAGAGGAAACAGAAGACATTAGTTACTAAAGGAGTATTTTCCAAATGGCATGTTATGACTTAGAACATGTAATTAAGCTATGCAAACATACTTGGATACATATGCAAGATGCATATATGCTATGAGAGTTTATAAGTGAAACCCTTACTAGCATACAGGAGGCTCAGCTGTGTTTGGCTGAGTAGACACAAATTCTGCTGCTTGCTTTCTCTTACAACTTAGCCTGCATTAGTCCACAGTGTTTGTAGAGCACATTTTTGGCTTTGATATCAGCCACTTCCCTGATGCTGGGCAGAAGCTGACTGCTGCCCTGCCTCTGTATCTGCAGTGAGGACATTCCACACTTTATTACCTAGACGTAAGCACAAGAAAGCATTTTCTCAGGTAACTTCACCTCATTGACAGGTCTTGACTTTGGGAGTTCTAGTGCTTGCTCTGAAGAATGATTTAAGCTTCTTTTTTTTTTTTTTTACAGGATGATGGCACAGTGGTGATAAGCTGCATATTCATTTCTTAATGTGAATAGGAAGAACTGGTAAACTATATATAATCTGAAATGAAGGTGTTAAAGAGTGATATGCAAACCTCTGCCAGAAATACCACTGTATCTTCTCAAGAACCTCTTAGATATGGTAGATAATACATTTCAACTCACTGGGAAAGTGAAAGAACCTTCTGAAAAGGAACACATTCCTTTAAAATCTGCAGGGTATTAACTCAAAGCATAGTCACAAACTCCTGGTTATTTCTCGTAAACACATACAAAGAAGTTTCAGTCCTTTGCTGAAGTGTACTGGCATTATTTCAGCTTCAAAACTAATTTGTACCATTCTGTCTCTGTCTCAGCACTCCTAAAAAGTACACTTTTTAATCAAGGAAAAAAAAATATTCAGAATGAAAATTAGGCAGGTAAAAGCCTGTTTTACAAACATGCCTGAATGCTTCAACCCCCCACCCCTACTATAGAAGACAGAGTAATAATTCCTGATATACCAAATTATTTTAGCCACTGTTACAGAACCCTGAGAAAAGTAATCTAACCAAATAAAAACCTGAACTGACACCATATATAGCCCATAACAGACTACCAACATCTAAATCAAGGTACAATCTGATTCTACTACCAGTAGTTCTCCAGGTTTCCAATTCCTAAAGTAAGTTTTCTTCCACATGTCTCTAAGAGACAAGCAATAAAAACTGCAGCATATTAGTCATCATCCTAGGTTCATCAGCTATTTTAAGCCTTCAAGATTAGCCTGTAGCATAAGAAAATAACTGAACTTTTGGGTGACTGCAAAGACAATCTCCTCCTTCTGCACATCTCTAGTTTTAGGAAGCCTGTGAAACTCCTGGCGATCCGGTATGAAGCTTCATTCTATATTCTGCCAGTTATGCTGGGCAGACTTGTCTGATCAAGGCTGTGATCCTGGGTTTTTTCCTCCTCTCTGCTCACTTTGTATAAGAAAGTTTTGACTGCAGTGAGAGTTCTACAGAATATTTGCAGAATGTCATTAATCAAAGACTGGGAAAGTAGACTTCTTGCCTTGCATGCTTACAGAAGGAGAGAAAAATGTAATTCCCTTTCCCCATCTCTCTCTAAACAATCCCGTAATTTATTCCCATCTTAGTAATCACAAGGGCAACTTCAAAATTAGTTTCAGTGCTCTTTAGGTGGAGAATGTGGATTTAATTACTTGGGGGTTGTTAAAATAATGTTTAGCTCACTGATCTAGAAAAGGCCAAGGAATACCCACACTATCCATGGGAATTAAGTGTCTACGTACAAGGGAGAATTTGCAGTTTAGGGTCTAATGCCACTAATAAAATACAAGCAATGTCTTTTATGGGCGTGATTGGGACTGACAACTGCAAGCTCTGACAGAAAGGAAGAAAAGCTCAGATAGTGGTAACAGTGCAGCTTGAATAAAGATGTATCCAAGTTTAGAATACATTTGGAAACTTTTTTTTTCCCTACAGACATTCTTGGCTGCAGAGTGGTGGTTTCTGTAGTTAATGAACAATCTAGTTTGTGCATGCCTGAGTGACTGACAGTTGCATAATAGCAAACTCTATATGACAACCATGCACAACTTCAGCAACATACAAACATTTTCTTGCTGCTTGAACTAATGAACCATTTAGCTGGGATAAATCAGGTTATTCAATAGCTGTTTCAAGCAGCTGATAGGCCCGATCCTGCTGCTGAGCCTTATGCAAACTGGTGCTCAAGTAGAATTAAATTCTGTATCCACTAAGGGAATAATAGAATGAATAATGAGGTTTCACATGTGAAGTCACTGCAGGACAAAGAGACTACATAACTTGAAAAACAATAAAATTCATCATAGTGAATACAAAGTACTTGCTGATTGGTTTTGGAGGAAGAAATATTTGATCAAATGATTTGAGACTAGATCTGGAGATAATCAGAAACTCTGTAATTCTAATGCTGATGCTTCCCAAGCTCTTCTTGGGCTTCAGTGTTTCTACCCAGGACAATAAACCCACAGAGCTCATAGGGTTTTGCTAAAAACCAAAAAGCTTTTTGATAGTTTGGCTAAAGTGAGCTATTATCTAGACAGAAGTAACAAAAGTAGTTCTATTAAAAGTTTGAAAGCAACCCTCCCCCCGCCGTGTTTTTTATTACAGAGGTTCTGCCTGAAATCAAAGGAAGAAAAGTTACTTACAGGAAAAGTCTTTAGGACATCCAAAAGTGGAATCTTAAAATTATCTTTGCATGTGTCTTTGTGAACTGTTACTGCTACAAGTGCTGCATGAATCCTCCACAATATATGGGGCTGTGAATCACTTAATAAAAGATGGAAAAACACAAATTATTTAATAAAAATGGTTTTAAAATGACACTTAAGTCTTGCCAGTGTGGCAATTCTAATTGATGAGACCTAGTTTAGCAACATACAGGGGAATTTTGTAATCAGGCCACAGGATGTGCAGTTTAATTATGTTGGTGTGCATTTCTATTTGTTTCTAATGTTGAGGATCTATTGGTAAAATGAATGCCCATTTTGTGGTCTGTTATGCAGAAAATGTTTAATCCACTGTTTGATTTACTCTGTTAAATCTTCTTTATTGAATGTGCTTATTCATCCATGCAGAATTGGGTATGCTGCTTTCTGTTACTATGACATTGCAATTAAATAGCTAAAGAGAAAAACATGGTAAGACATTTTCTCAAGGTCCATGAAATCCTCATAAAAATTATTCATAGTTATGCAGCTTTACTTCTACATTTGCTGATACTAAAATTGTAAAGCATGGAGAAATATTTTTTGCTGTATGGGGCTGACAAACCTCACAGTTAGGGATCCTGAACAATCATATTTGTCAAATAAATAGTACTAAGAAGAATTTCTGGTCCAGTGGATAATGACTGTCATCACGAAATAGGATTGCGCTGATTGCATCTTATGAATGAAGCTAACGGGAACTCGCAGAACCAAACAACAGCAGGCTGTGGTGGGATAAATACTTAAGCACTTGAGAAACAGTAAGACATTGACAGTGAAATAGCTCTGTTCTAGTGAAGTCCTAGAATTATACTAAACACTAACAAAAGGTTAGCACAATGAAATTCTATTTCCATGAGTACACCCTCCCTCAGAAATAAAAGGATGTGCAAGGAGAATTTGTCATATCTGATCTCACCAACATAGTGATGCTTTGTTCCTCAGCTCAAGACATTTAGGTCAGAATGATCCAGGACTGAGAATTCTGGAGCTGCATTGCTGTTGTTAGAGTTTAAAAAGTGGAAATGACAGCTTCATTAACAGAAGTGAACAGTGGAAGATGCAGAATGGAATCTGCTTTTTTGATTCTGCATGGGACAGTTGAAAGCATAAATATAAGGAACATAAGATTGGATCTCTACTGCTCTTATATCTGAATCCATAGTTGCTCATTTTATCTCTTCCATATTTCTAATCAAGTACTGATGTCTAAATCTCTTCAGTTTTTGTTCTTGTGTTTTTGGATGTTTCCTGCTAGGCTATCTCCTGTGCTGTACTCTGTTCTGCATGTCTGAGGGTACTGCAGGGCTTAAGGGGGTCTCTGGTTTCCATTAGTTGCTTTATATTGCTTTCACTCTTCTGCTGTGTGAACAAGGAACTTGTAATAAGGTGTTAACAGGCTGCTAGCTGGTTTATTGTTATTATTGATTGAAGGTGTTAAGACTTTAATATAATCATACACAATGAGTAATATTAAGAGATTAGTTTAAAGCTGTTTAAGCCATAAAAGGCAAAATAAAAAGCAAAACTTTCTAGAAGTTTCCAGTGTATTCTAGTGCAGGCATTCTGCATTGGGTTATTATCTGTGCACTGCTGTATCTAGCTTTTACAAGTATGTAATCTTATTCTTGCTATTCTTTCACTCTGACTGGTAATATAAGAGGGAGATTCTGTTCTTCATCTGATTCCCTCTTCATTTCTCTGTGAGAAGGAAGAGGCACAGCAAGACTGAAGTATAACTTATGGCTTCAGAGGAGAAGAAAGAAAGAGTTAATGTTAACTGAGAGGTTTTTGAATACCAAGAATGAAGTACAATCCAACATGCAATTAACCAGGAAGGCATGAGATTAATAACTAGCAATAGATGAACTAATACAATTTTTTAAAATAATGATGGCATTGGATGAGTTCTTAGGTATAGAGTGCAGTGATCAGTGAGACTGAGCAAACAGAAACAGTATTGAAAACACTGCATATACAAAGGGAAATAACAGAATCTGTCGTGAGTTACTGGTCATCCAAGAAACTTCTGAGGAATTGATACATAAACTGCAGCAGAAATAGGGTGTTTGCATGAAGGGTTCTGCATTTTAGGTAGATGGAATGCAGTCGTATCACTGTATTTCCAAAGCTTACCAATCAATGCTATGACCTTGCATGCATTCAGCACTGTTTCTCACAGTATTCTTTTATCCTCAAGGTGAGAGTTCATCCTCTGGACGAGCAGAAAACTAGATGGGTAAGAAACTGTATGGGTGATGAGACAAGAGCGGTGGAGCGGTCATGCTCACTGCCTGTGAGCAGTGGGTACCACCGGGGTCAGTCCTCCTGCTTAACAACTTTGTCACTGACTCAGTGCCAGGGACTGAAACCCAGGCAGTTCCACTGCCACACAACCGTTTGTGAGGAGCAGCCAGCACGGAAGCAGGCAGCAGCATGCTGTACACTGTTCACAGAATCATAGAATGGTTTGGGTTGGAAGGAACCAACAAAGGTCACCTAGTCCAACCCTGCCCTGAAGTCAGCAGGGGCACTCTGCACTAGATCAGATTCTCCAGAGCCATGACGAGCCTGACACTGAGTATCTTCAAGGACAGGGCCTCAACCGCCCCCCTGGGCAACCTGCTCCAGGGTTCCACCACCCTCGTGCTGCAGAACTTGTTCCTCACACCAATCTAAATCTGCTTTTCTCTAATTTCAAACCATTGTCCCTCGTTCTACCTCTACAGACCTTTGTAAACAGTCTCTCTGCAGCCTTCTTCTAGCCCCTTCAGGCCGCTCTTAGGTCTCCCCGGGCCCTTCTCTTCTCCAGGCTGAACAACCCCAGCTCCCTCAGCCTGTCCTCGCAGGAGATGGTGCAAAGGTGAGTCCCCGGCAAGAATGGAGACACGAGAGGGGAGCCCTGGCGAGACGTTTCTTGTCTAGGCTGCCCTTCTCCCAAGAACGCTCGGACCGGACGACCCGCCGGTCCCTCCCGAGCCACTGCTCTGCGCGGTGCCGCTCCCCGCCCCGCCAGCCGCCGGCACGCCGCCCCGAACTGCATCTCCCAGCAGCCCCGCCGGAAGGCTGCCGGCGGCAGCGCCGGTTCCGCCAGCGCCGGGGACGTGACGTGTCCCTCCCGAGATGGCGGACAACCTGCCCTCCGAGTTTGATGTGGTGGTGATAGGCACCGGTAGGAGACGGCGCGGTGCTGGCGCGGGCAGGGGCCGGGGGAGGCAGCGTCGGGGGGGCTGAGCGGGTGGTGCCAGAGCGGCGGTGCCCGAGGGACGGCAGCGGGGAGACGCAGGGCAGAGCGGGCGGCTGAGGGAGGGCCGGGCTGCGTGTGGGGGGGGGGCTTGGTGCTGTCCTGGGGCTGCTTGTGGTTGCCGAGGGTACCTGTGGGGACAGCTCTGCTCCAGTGTCCCGGGTACTCCCAGGCTGTGGTATGTGCTTCTATTAAAACTTGCATGACAGGATGCTTAGGGATGGCACGGAGGCACTGTAATGTGAGGCTTTAGGGGGTCTCCATGCACCCTTTGAGCCGTTCAGGGCACCTTCTGCCTCCGCACACCTAAGATGAAGTGGTCCCTCAGCACTTTATGAAGCTTTGTGTGACTCAGTCCTGGCAGCCCGTTCTCCTGAAGCACCTTCCTGTTTGCCGAGGTCAGTTTCATGCTCCCTGAGTAGTTCGGAAAAGCCAAGCCCCGTGTTATTGTAGTTTATGTGGTGTATGCTGATAATAGCTTTTTATTTTGTTAAATACAAGAACTTTTACAAGCTGGTTTGGTTTTTTCCCTAATCTCTCTGCCTGTTTACACATAACCCTAAACTTTGTTTGCCTCCTCCGTGTAACAGTACGTTTGTCAGTATGTGGACCAATCTAAGGCTGAATGATGGCACAGAACTACCAGCACTTTCCCTACCCTATACAAATGCCTCCTGTTTCCTGTTCAGGTGAATAACCATGGGGAACTGAAGCATACTACAACACTACAAGATAAATTTTAAAGTACTCCTGCCTGCCTGCTTGCCTGCCTCATTGAAATAGATTCCTGTTTTGTAGAACATGGTGACGGTGGCCTCCGTTGGACGGATCTGGATAAGCCCTCCACCTTAAATTCAGCATTGAACTCCAGCCTTAAAATGTTCATAATACATTGCTACTGATAGGCCCCAAATTTTCACTTGGATTTTGTTTGCATTTATGAAGAGCTCCCACAGTCGCTTCAGGATGTTGGTTGGAGCACAAAAGGGAAGATACTTTTCAGTGTTGCTGCTTCCCAAGTGCAATGGAGAGCTGTGTTTTGGAAGTTAACTAAAATGTCACATAGTGCCCTTCAGATTTAAGACTACTTTTCTATCTATTTTCAACAGAATGAGTGAGTTTCTTGATGTACTCACTGTCTTCAGTGGTTACCAGACATCAGTAATCCCTTTGCAGTGTGTGTACAATTCTTCAAAGCATTTCTGATTTAGTTCTGCAGTTTGAGATAAATTATAAAAATGTTCTCCCCATTCTTGACCTTAAGTCTATTAAAAATGCAGAGGTAAGGTTCTTGAGCAAATTAAGAGATCCCTTCTCTCTTCTTAACCACGTTGTATGGAGTGGAAGCCCTACTGATGAATCTGACTTTTTTAATGCACGTTCAGATTTGTGGATACTTTGAGTGTGTGAGAAGAATGACAAATAATGAAAGGCTGAAGTACCAAATTAAAAGGTGGAAACTCTTTGAGCTAAATTCTTCCTTTCGACTCTTGCTGTATTTGGTGGTGGTGTGGATTTGTAGTAAAGGATGTGGGGGTTTTGCCCACCTGTAGACAGTAGTGCCCTAAGTCACATCACAATCTCCAGAATTCTCCATTTTAGGAATTATTTTATCTTATTTTTGCATTCCTTTTACCTAAGAACATAAGTGGTGACTAACACTGACTGAGTGTTTTGTTTAGTCTCTATGAAGTTTACCACTATGGAAGATTATTCAAAGTAAAGCTGTCATTTCTTGTCTTCTGGGAAGTGACTCCTGAGGGAATGTTTCAGCCTTGTCTTTAACTCACTCTTCTAATGCTGTGACCAGTGTGAGTGTACCTGTGGATGTTTAATTGTCATGTTGCAGGAACTAGAATGTTTGTGTTAATGATCTTTTTATCTGCATGGTAGTGATTGCATTCCTTCCTCCATGTGTAGCCTTTTTCTGTTTTTATAGTTTGTGCATCTGTTAATTTTAGTAATTAGACTGAATGTTAACATTAGATTTGAATTTGTTTTTATTTCAGGCTCATTTAGCTGTTTCTCTGTAGTACCTCACACTAACTTTTAGTCCTCAGTGCTGCATGTAATGGTTAGGTTCAAATACTTCATCAATATTAGGCTGGATATTAGGGAGAAATTGTTTACAGTGAGGGTAGTGAGACACAGGAACAGGTTGCTCAGGAAGGTCATGGATGTCCCCTCCTTGGGGGTGTTCAAGGCCAGGTTGGTGAGGTCTTGATCAATCTGGTCTGGTGGAAGGTGTCCCTGCCTATGGCAGGGGGTTGAAGCTGTATGAGCTTTAAGAACCTTTCCAATCCAAACCATTCTATGAATATGAATGTATGAATATTTCTATGGGGAAAGTAATTCAGTTACTGGAAAAACTGCTTTTGCTTAACCAGATCAAACATTTTCTTGTGTGGACAAGTGCAGAGCAAGATGTATGTGTAGCACAAGATTACAAGTCCTGGCTGGGTTCAGCAGCAAAATTTCCATCAGTATCATAGAATTTACATCCATAGTTCTGAAGAAAACTAGATTACTCTCACCACTTTCTCATTGTATGGGATCTCGAGGCTTTCAGTGGCAACACAACATGAGAACTGAAGCTGTTACAATGCTGTTGTTTTCTTTTCTACCCCATTTTTGTTGCAGTATTGAAGGCACTCTTTTCTTGCCCACCAAGCCTCTCCTCTCCCTGCTGTCTGAATATAGTACTGTGGTCAAGTTACTCACCAACCAAACAGAAATGGATTTATTGGATGGTTCTCTGCCAAAGCAGATAATTGTGCAGTATCATTAATCCTCAAAGCAGATCTGGTATTTTGGAAGGTCTCTTCTTTGGAAAGGGATACTAAGTGATTTTTGTTTGTCTAAAAGCCTTGTAGGATCTGGGTTTGGAACGCTGGCCTAAGTGCTCCCTGGAGGAGTGAGAAGTGGGCATTAGTCATGTTCATTTAAATGAGTTCATTATTGATAAGCTTTTGCAGGGTCAACTTTTAAGTCAGTGCAGGCATTAAAATGGTAGTGCATTGAGAGTGAGAGGGAACATTATGAGTTCTTTGATAAATATCTCAAAAAGAAGGCTTCTATTTGAGAATGACACTCAGAGCTAGGAGTCAATGGCAGAACTTTTGTGTTTAAGCAGCTGTCAAATGGAAAGATTGATAAGCAAAACATTCAGTAGTGATGACTTTGTGGCAGAAGCCACTCTAAGTGCAAAGCTTTGCAATGTGGCTGTGCATGTTTGTAAGTGGTGTGGGTAAGGATGCAAAGTCATCCGTAACTTTGAACTTCTTCAGTTCATTGAGTTATATTTGAACTTGATGGGGCCCTGAGCAGCCTGATCCAATTAAAGATGCACTTGCTCACTGCAGCAAGGTTGGACAAGAGGAGCTCCAAGAGTCTGTTCCATTCTGTGATTCTATGATACTCTCTTTTAACTTCTGAAACTTGTCTCTGGTACTCCAGAAGGCCTGTATGAACTGCTGCTGAAGTTGTCCAGGATGTGGCTCTTTAAAAGGTGGCTGTAGTCACAAGTTTGGCTGCCAGTAATTCTGATTTTTTTTTCTGAAAAGGAGTTATTCTTTATAAAAGCAGTCACAGTAAATTTTCTAGTTCTATGCAATTTTCTTTCCATTCTGGTTTTCAGTGGTTATAAATAACACATGAAATGACTTTCAAGGTAGAAAGCAGGAATCCATTTTGAAATATTCTATAAAATAAAGAGTGATTTATGGTTTCATATGATTTTGGCTGAAAGCACTCGGGCTTTGCCAGGTCATCAAAGTCCTGTCAGGAGAATGCATTATTTATTGTTCCATATACTGGGAGTGGTGTAAGTACTTTATGTTTATCTTATGTAAGCATAGTATTAGGAAAAATCACTTCCAGATATTTAGAACATATACCTTGAAAAGCTAACCTCACTCTTATAGCTGTGGATTAGGAAGTTAGCACTGAAGACTGATTTAAAAAATAAATAAATTGGGAAAGGTGTAATTCTGAATGGTTTTATTGTTGCAGGACATTTTTAGGATGTACTTAAAATGTTTTCTGGTACATCTTCTGGACTGATACTTTGGTTATATTATCTGATATAAATGCCCAAGTTGTCAGTGTACATCAGCAGCTCCTTAGAGTTCTGCAACAAAAGCTGAATGGAAAACCAGCTGAAGATGTATTTTTTTATAGAACCATAGAATCATTCAGGTTGGAGAAGACCCTTGAGATCATCAGGTTCAACTATTAACCCTACCCTACCATGTTCCTCACTAAAACATATAGCTAAGAGCTGCATCTAAATGGTCTTTAAACGCATCCAGGGGTGGTGACTCAGCCACCTCCCTGGGCAGCCTGTCCAATGCCTGACCACACTTTCAGAGAAAAGATTTTTCCTAATGTCCAGTCTAAACCTACCCCGGTGCAGCTTGAGGCTGTTCCCTCTTCTTCTATCATTAATTACCTGTGAGAAGAGACCAGCATCAACCTCTCTATATTGTCCTTTCAGGTAGTTGTAGAAGGTGATAAAGTCTCCCCTCAGCCTCTTTGTCCTCAAACTAAACAGTCCCAGTTCCCTCAGCTGCTCTTCATCATTCTCTGGGCCCTCACCAGCTTACTTGCTCTTTGCACCTGCACCTCAGTATCCTTCTTGTGTTGAGGTGCCCAAAACTAAACACAGCACTTGAGGTGTGGCCTGTGGCTGCCCAGAGGGCCTGGTGAGCCTGACCTTGAATATCTCCAGGCATGGGTCCTCAACTACCTCCCTGGACCCTCACGATACAGAACTTGTTCCTAACATCTAATCTGAATCTGTTCTTCTCTGATTTCAAACCATTGCCCCTCGTCCTGTCACTGCAGGCCTTTGCAAACAATCCCTCTGCAGCCTTCCTGTAGGCCCCCTGCAGGTACTGGAAGGCTGATGCTGGGTCTCCCTGGAGGCTACTCTTCTCCAGGCTGAACACCCCCAGCCCCCTCAGTCTGTCCTCATAGCAGAGGTGTTCCAGCCCCCTGATCATTTTCATGGCCCTCCTCTGCCCCTACTCCATGTCCTTCCTGTGTTGAGGGCACCAGAGCTGGACACAGCACTCCAGGTGAGGTCTCACCAGAGCAAAGTGGCAGAATCAGCTCTCTCCATCTGCTGGCCACACTGCTTTTGATGCTGCCCAGGCTGCCACTGGCCTTCTGGGTTGCAAGCTCACATTGTTGGCTCATTCTGATACTAATAGCAGAGTTTTAGGACAAAGGATCATAGAATTAGGGGTTGTGTCCAGCTTCTCATCCACCAGCACCCCCAAATCCTTTTCCACATGGCTGCTCTCAGTTTTTTCTTTCCCCAGCCTATACTGATATCTAGAATTGCCCTGACCTAGATGCAGGACCATGCAGTTTGCCTTATTGAACCTCATAAGATTCTCCTCAGCCCACCCCTCTAGCCTGTTCATATATGTGATTTAAGGGGATGTACTTACTTAGGTAATATTTGTTTATATAAAAGTACACAAATATGTCTCTTTGAAATTTACCCTTCTGCTGGAGGGTAGACCTCTAACTGTGGTAAGTAAAGCTGCTGCTTCTTTCCTTCCTTGCTTCCTCTGCACCACTCCTTGACAGTTGTTAAGAAAAAAACCAAATTGTTTGTACTGTTGCTCAGAGTCAGAGCTGCAGCCTGCTCGGCAGGAACAGCTCTCTTCAAGGGATTACCAGGATTCACCTCCCTCAATGTCCTCTGGCTGTATCAATTTTAATTAGCTACCTTTAGCTTAAAACATTATACACAATAAGTGTTTCAACTTTGATTGCAATCAAATGATAAAATGCCTTTGAAGTTCTGTGTGTACCAAAAGCACACCATGGGGACTGTATAGTGAGCTTCTCCAGAGTCACTGCTCTTCTTAGGAGTTCAGATACAGCAAAATTTATTGCACTTGGTCAGCTGTCTGACTCCTGGAGATTGTTTTGAAATTGTCTTTGTTCCAGCATTTTTAATCTACTTTTCTTCCACATTTTATATTATGAAAAAGCCACTTGTGATTTATTTAGTAGATGCAGAGCAGCAAATGAAACATTTAAACAGTTTCAAGATGAATCTTGTGCGATTCAGTAAAAGCTTATCAGCTGGATGACTGGGAACCAGTTTGCAGTGTAGGACTCAGGAACCAAGATGCTTCCACACATCAGAAGCTGTTTAGTTTATAAACTGCTTGGGGCAGGGGATGCATCCATTTGAAGTCGGCTGCAGAGGCGGTGCGTCACAGTCTCGCATATCGCTGCTGGTGGGAAAAGACACAACGTGTAAACCTGAGGTGAATTAGTGATTACACAGAGGTGAATTACAACTTTTCCTTATTTTCTAAAGATTTAAAAATCAGTTAGCTTTGAAAGCTGAAGAGATGAGTTTTCTATCTCAGCAGTTGTCTCCAATTTGAATTTTGCTGTGTTGAAACTAAAAGCAGAACTGGTGTCGTGATAAGGGTATGTGGTGTGGAGCTGAGTCCTCTGTGTCTTGCTTATTTACTTGTAAAACATTATTCTTCAAAATGAAAGTGTGGTTGCTTTTACTTCATAGGGAAGGTCCAAAAAATTCACGTAATGGAGATTTTCTTGGTCAGAGGTTGCTGAAAACAACCAGGTATAGTCTTCAAGGTCAGCTTGCAGCAGCCATGTGTGTAAAGATTTATTGAGATTAATCTGCCTCTTATGTATCTGAGAAGGCTATAATAGAGGTAGTGCTTAGACAGCTGGCAGTGAAAAGTAGTGGCATCCAAAATGGACTGTATTCTTCATCATAAGAGTGTCATGAGCCTCGTGTTCATACTGCCTGCTTGCTAGATTGCTTCATTCTGGTGATGCAACTGTATCTGGTACGGTCCTGGAATCTCTGTCAGCAGAGATTGCCAGAGAAACAGAAAGGTTTGTAGGGCCTGCTTCTTTTTGTCCATGCTGAAGTGAGCCATGCTGCTGCACTGTTTGTGAGTCTGATTAGAGCCAGTTTGTTACAATATAATCAGCTTGTGATTATTTTTTCTCAGTGTCTTTCCAACAGGACACAAGGAGTCCAAGTACAGAGGGATAAGTCTGTAAGCAGCACTCCTTCTGGACCCATACTGGATTTAGGGGTTGATTCATTTTGACTGTGCACTTGTATTTCAATGAAGCATTATCACAGATTGGCAGTGTAGGTGTCAAGAAGTATCTATGAAATACTACTTATTGGAACATGTTAGTGACCCAGAGATCACTAATGAGTAAAATCTCTAATTTTATACTTATTTTTATATCTGTCTGCAGATGTAATGCTCTGTTTCATTGAAATTTGAAGTGGATGTTTCCTTGAGCAGTCCAGAGAGGCTAATTTACCTAATACTGCATCTGATGAATGGGGGTTAGCAAGTGGAGAAAGAAGGCAATGGCTTTAAGGAATGATGATAGAGATTTCAACTAGTATTAATCAGTCCTCCTTCACGAAGGAAAAACTCTTTATCTTTCTTTTTGCTGGGAAGAGAAATGAGGTGCAGGACAATTTAACCTAATGCAAATATTTCATGTGTAAGCAATCTAAAGGGAGATATGAAAGGGCCAGGAAGCACAGAAAGTGTTTATACTTCTTGATAACAAGCACTGCTATTTCTGAATTGATTCTGCCTCAAATACCAGGAACTTCTCAGTCAGCACATTAAATGGATGCAAGGATTCCACAGACTCTTTACTCTACTATGTAAATCCCTTTTATGCTGCCAGATGTTTATAACATACTGAAGTCTGGATCTGTCACTCCTTTCTTGTGGCTGGGTCATGTGATTCCTATTCAGACTTCTTATTTCCTGCTAATATCATTGCAAATTTGTGAATTGTCTGGATTTGGAACCTTATTTCAGAAAATGGTCCAGTGCAGTAGCCTTGCAAATACAATCCAATGTGATGTGCTGTGTTTTGCTGTAACTAACGTGCATAAGAGCTTACAAGGCAAATGTGGTTAATAGTAATTATACCAGAGGGCAGATCTCTTGATGAATTGGTAATTTGCTGACTGATTTTGATAGCTGTGCAGTCTTTAGAATTTTTAATGATTATTTTTTTTAGTACCTGCCTGCTCAAAGACAAACATCATGAGTGACACAGGTTGTAGTGCTAAGTCCTACATCCATTAAGCTGGCAAAATTTGAAGCTGACTGTTCTCCAAGAGGGATGAATGGCAGGAAGTGTTAGAATAATCCTTTGTGAGAAAAACAGCTGAGAGATCCCCAGCTTTACTTACTCATTAGGAGCAAGTGAAACTTCAGAATCAATAGTAGGGGTACAGCCTTTCCCCTGCAGTCACTTGAATTCTGTGACAAAATCACTGTCCTCACACCAAACTGTGAGCCAGAGGTTCTGGAGTCCGCTCTGCCCTGTAGCAAGGGTCTGAACATGTTTCTAAATTGGAATATAATCCTCCTTAGAGGTTTTGACAAATCAGCATTCAGAAAAGTGTTTCCAAGTAGGAGCAGCTCATAACAAGAATATATTCCTTTGTTACAGAATAGTCCCAAGGGGACCTATTTGCACAACTGTGTGAGCATCCTTAGGAGACAGGTCAGCCTCAGGTGCTGTCGTTAAATACATCTCTACCGTTTCTCTAAGGAGACTTTCCCAAGTTAGTTGATTTTATTTGGGTAGAGAGGAACTCTAAATTGCAATGGGCTGTTTGCCAAAGTCTTCTTTCTTGGAAAAGGCTTTTGGAAGTAACCACCATGCAGTCCAGACTACCTATAGTAGGAATAACTTGCATTTAACAAAGCTGCCTCTGCTTCGTGTGCTTTTATTTCTGCTGGGAAAGAGAATTTAGAAAGTGACTTCAAGGCACAGTCCTATTTCTGTGGTTTACCAGGGTTTTGTCACATAAGAATAAGTGATGTCTTGCTCCATCACATTGTTGCAAGAGCCCCTCCACAAGCTAAGATGCATGGGCCTTGCCTTTCTTGCACTTTCTCATTCTGTTGCCAGTGGGTACTCGGGGGGCCAGAGTATCTTGCAAGGAAAGGATTGGTGAAGAAAATTGATACCAGCTTTCAAGAGTGAGGAAGCTAATTCAAGGAACAATTTCATCCAAGGTTAATGGAAGAACAGACCTCCAACACAGTATCAATTGGATCAAGCTTAAAGCAATCAGTTATGCCCTAGTAGCTATAACTCCAGTCCTGGTCAGTCAGGCAATGCTGGGGATGTTTTACAACATTTTCTCAGTGGCTTTTATCAATAAGGAAAGGGAAACAAGTTTCTCAGTTCCATTTCTAGAGTAATATTGCCTGGGCCCAAATGAGGGAAAGAAAACCTTTTTCAGGACCTACAAGGAAAATTGTAGTTGTAGATTCTGTTCCAGATAGTTTATAGATGGAGAGAAATGAGAGGTCCATACAAACACTTTTGGAGGACAGCTGAGTGTGGAATTGCTCTCACATAATAAGGCAGTGTACATCCAAGGTCTTGTGATAGTTCTGAAATGTCTGCTGCAGTTGCATATTTTCTCCTTGTCTCTCTTCAGAGTTGCCTGCATTTTGAGTTCTCACCTCCAAAAATTCAGCTCTAAAGATTTATCAACTGGTCTGTGAACCAAATGTCCCAGGACCTGATGGAGCTGTTCATCCTGTTTTCTACCCCTAGAGATTAATTTCATAATAAACCTTCTCTTGTTGTGGAAAGTCAGCAATGCAAAAACTGTTGTAACTTGTTTTATTGATTCAGAAAGGGACTGGTTTGCTTGGGCTTTTTGTAATCAATCAGAATAGTAAATGAAAAAATTGCAGGGAAGTGGTAGCTGTTTTCCCAGAAGATTTGTCACTCCTGTCTTAAACCCCCTTCCTTGTGTCACTACAAACATTGATACTTGGGAACTACCCACCCCTCCATGGCCTGCTGAAAACTGACCAGCTGCTTCATGTGGGAGGAGGTCAGTACTGACTGAAGATAAGGGTAGAGAGGTTGAACCTCTTTGTTTTGATGGTTGTGTTTACCTTTGTTGCCTTAAAGAGTTCATGGAAATGTGGTTCTGTGTGTCCAAGTCCTGCTAGGTGCTTTCTAGACTGCATTTCACATTCTAGAATTAATAGACTGGAGTAACCACCTACTATTACTTGTTCCTGTCTCTCTGAGTGCTGAATTGTCCTTAATACCCTGTTAGAGCCCAAGAGCTTTTTATTCTGGGCAAGTGAAAACTGATACAATATTTTTTACTCTATCTTGGCATACTAAGTTGTAAAACTTGCATGTTCTTTTAGGTTTGCCTGAATCTATTATTGCAGCAGCATGTGCCAGAAGTGGCCAGAGAGTTCTTCACGTGGATTCGTAAGTTGCTCCAATGCTTTTCCTTTTAAAGAGTTAAGCTGTCTAGAAATATATCTGTGTTCATGTCAGTTCAGGACTTGTCTTCTGTTCAGCTGGCATCAAGTAATCCTAAACTTCTGTCTCTACCTTACTTTTGGGATGTTATTTCCAGCAATATAACAGGCAAGTTTTGCATGCCAGCTCAGTATTTTGGAACATCAGTGATGTGGTCAAGGATGCTGGTGATGGCTCCTTCTTTCACACAGGCAGCAATGATTACAGCTTTGCTGCCCTTTGCTATCATTCCTGACAGTAATTATTCCATTCTGTTTGTGTGAGAATTTTAACCTGAGCCACTATAATTTAACAACAAAATGTTTTTCTAGTGTCTCCTTTGTATCAGTTGCCATTGCCTACAGAAGTTAATAGGATTCTAATTTATCAGAAAGAAGGCAAGTGAAACCTAGCTGATAAGGCAGAAGATGAACACAGCACTCTGTGTTTGCTGTCTTTGCTCTATCCCATGCTAAATCAGTTTGTAGGAAATCTGTTGGTTCAGAAAGTACTTCTGCTGCTCTTTGAAGCAGAAGGATTTGTTGAAGCACTTGTGCCATATTTCACTGCATCCTTTGAAAAGAGGAACATTTTCATTTACTTTTCTTTACCAATTAGCCCAAGCTAGGAATGGGTTTGTGAGCTGTGTAAGTATCCACTGCCATGCACACTGCTTTTCAGAACAGTGTAGGATCTTTCTGCCTTGTCTCGTTTGCACACCTGCTCAGCAAAATTTAGCAGCGTGACTCAAGTCTAGAGCTCTTGTTTCTGAGGCAATCTTGAGTTCAAGTGCTGGAGCCTCAGCTGACCAAGACAAAGTGTTAAAATATCCATCTGTGCCATCTAGCACTTCAAAAGGCTTTTTTCTCATCACTCTTTGAACATGACTGGTCATTAGTAAGCAGCTTTTGAGGCAGCTTCACTCTGTGTTTTTCTAGACGATAGCATGCAGAATGTTAGGGTTGGCAGGGACCTTGAAAGATCACCCAGTCCAACACCCCTGCCAGAGCATGACCATGTAGAGCAGGTCACACAGGGCCACATCCAGGTGGGTTTTGAAAGTCTCCAGAGAAGGAGACTCCACAACCTCTCTGGGCAGCCTGCTCCAGGGCTCCAGCACTCTCACAGTGAAAATTTTTTTCTTCATGGTCATGTGGAACCTCCTCTACTCCAGCTTGCACCCATTGTCTCATGTCCTGTCACTGGACATCACCGAGCAGAGCTTAGCTCTGTCCTCTTGATGCTGCCCTTCACATCTTCATAAACACAAGTGAGGTCACCCCTCAGTCTCCTCTTCTCCAGGCTAAACAGACAGCCCTTCAAAGGGCCCATTCACATTTCATACATTTATTTCTAGTTTGCAATCATACCAGTTTCAAAATCTGAAAGACTGGGCAACTAACTGGATGGCACCAAATGCGATTTGCAGTTGCTCAATGTGCCCACAAAGTCTCTGGCTTCCTCTCTAGGGCTGGAGCGAGGAGAGTTGATGCCAGCAGTCCGTAGTTGTTGTCAGCAGAGGGTATTTGGGTTAAGTCATCTTAGTGAAACTTCAGCACTATGGACTACTCTCAGAACCGCTGAAAAATCCTAGGAACTGTAAGGAAAAAAGTCCTGAAATGGGCTGATGCTGTATTTTCCACTAGGATAGCTCACAGCTAGGCAGAGCTTGATGCTCCATGTTTAGTGTTGAAACCCAGACAGCTCCCATGGTTGTAATAACTTTAAAGGAAGTTGCAGCTACGTGGTACTAATACAGAGCTTACTAGAAAGACCTCATGCATAATGTGTAAGGGTAAGTTAATTTCAAACATTGATTCAGTAATTCTGATGTTAACTTTTGAATTGCTACCCAAAATGTTTAAAACTTTGTTTCAGAATAAGCAGCTCTAAAATGAATAAAGTTATGTTTGGATTTTTAGCTTGATGCATCTCTTACCAATAGACTGCTGTGAATTTGCTAAATGAGCCACTTCTGTTATTTCAATTTTTCATATTCATTGGCTATTAAAGTCTGCAATAATAGTTAGTCACTGGAACTTTGATTTCTTTCCCCCATGCTTATTTTTAGCTAAGATGAAGAGCCTCTCCGAAAGCTCCCCGAAGCAGGCAATTACAACTGTGGAATACAGATTTTGTTTATTACTGTTTTCACTTAAATATGCTCATTTACATTCACACATGCTTTTGTTTTTGTGAGGAGAATGAAGGCTTCCACGTCTGGTTCCTTTCTCCTGTGGAGTTGTTTCCCATCTCTAGTGCAGGCTAAGGTCAGAACACAGTGTTCTTAGCAAGGTGTTCTTCCCTCACGTTAATAGTTGCTGGTTTAGTTGGTGGGTGTGCTCACTGAATCATGGTCTGGAATCCATACTGTGGCAAAGAAAATCAGAAATGTTTATACTGTACAACTCCTTCCCCATTACAGGGAAGCATTTCGAGCCATCTGCTTTGTGTGTTTAAGTGAGTACTCCTGCAAAAAAAAGCCTACCAAAGCCAGCAGAAACCCCCCACCCTGCTGCCATTTGAATTTCAAGTGAAAAGTTAAGTCTTAGAAAGCTTGCCAGAGATTCATCTGAGCTAAAACATTGGAATTTTTTTCTGCTCTGTGTCTAGTTTAATAGACAGGGTTTCTAGGTGGGTTTTCAGCAGGTAACACTAGATTCTCAAATTCATCACCAAAACCATTCTTTATATGCAGAATCTCACCTTGTAACAAGATCTTGTTCTTCATGGTCATGGGTTTGATTTTTTTTCAGAGTATAATAAAAGAAGCTTTGGGGTTACTGAGATCCTTGTTTGTGTCAGATGTGCTGCTTTGACTAATCTTTGGTTCTCTGCAAAGCTCTCAGTGAAGTTAAGCACAAGGTATAGAAAACTTCCCTAGATGAAGTCTTTGTTTATAGTTTGCATGCACTCATTACCTTGTGTACATTGTTTTATTGCTTTTAATCTCCAGCCATGTTTGCATTTATCATAATATACTGCCTAGGTGATTATGGAAGATACTTTTGAAGTGGTCTATTATAAAATACTAAGTTCTAAGTTTGATTTATAAACACTGTCCAAGCATTGCCATCAACAGTAGCTAATCTTATTCAAAATAGTTACTTCACTGCAGTGTTGCCATAAATTCCTGTAGCCTAATTTTAAACTGAAGTTAGCTTCTGCCAAATAGTAATTGAAGGAGCTCTATTTCTCTGTGCCAGCTATCTGTCTCAATAAACGTAAAATCTGTGGTTCTTTTCAGGGAGCTACATTTACTGTAGATATTAATGAGCTGTTGACATGTGAAATTTCAAGGATATTTGTTAAGTGATTTAGAAAAGTAATTTGCAATTTAAAATGTGGAGATTGGCACTTACTTTAAACTGGAAGTTGCTGCAGAAAGGTAGATCAAGACTGAAAGTAGATTGCTTGAAGTGAATCTTCTTCCCATACTAATTGTTAATACGGGTAGGACTTTGGGCTGATGGCTTGCTGACTTTTCCACTTCTAGTCCTTTACTTATTTGCCTCTTGTAATTATCTACCTATATTTATGTGCTGGTTGGGTTACTGAGGATGGGGCAGTGAGAGGTGAGGTGTGTTTAGCTACATTTGGATTTGATTTTCAGCATCTAGAATCTAGCTTTTGTAGGCTATGGTATTACTGTCCACAGCCTTCCTCACCAACTTACTTGCCTTTCCATGTAGAGTTTAATTCAAAGGCAAGGGAGTGTCAGCAGGCAGGGTTTTAACTCCCCTTTTATGCCCAGTTTTCTCTGTGTACTTCTCATGTCTTAGTTCTTGACATCTGGTGCTTTTTTGATTTTTGACCTGACTTTGTCTGTAGAGTACTTAGGTGTTCCTTGAGTACTGAACTCTTTTACCTGAGCTTCCAAAAGGACACTGGGTACCTCTGCCTGCCCCCTGCAAATATCTGCTTTTATAGTTGGTTTCACTTCTGCTAGACAACCTGTCTTACTTTTTCCAGAACTTGTAAAATATATAATGTAATGCAGCCTGTGTCTTCACAGAGCTTTCCTTTTGATCCTTAACTTCTGTGAAGCGAGGTAGCTGTGTTGGTACAGGAACCAGAGCAATTGCTTCTTAAGAAAAGGTTGCTTCTTAGGGCAATTCCTTGCAAGAAAAAGAAAGGACTTAACTTTCAGTAAGGAAACCTAGGCAGAAATTCTTTGTCCTGGTGTCTGTTGACCTCTTTTTGAAACAGCTGGTTTTATTTTCATTTTGTTCTGGACCTGGTCTCACAGCAAAGGTAATAGAGGGTAAAACATGGTCTCAGCTGGTCTGTGATAATTACCTTTGGTCATGTTCCTATTCCAGGACATAATCTAATGCACAAGTGACTGTCACCATCACCCTTCTATTGAGCTGAAAGATCTCAAAAGCTGTTTGGGGTTAAACCCTCCCTCTTGAAGGCAAGGAAGTCTAATACAATTTCATTCTCCTAAACACAATTGCTGTGTTGGAATGGGAATTTTTAATGCATGTGACTGTGTGCTTAATAGGTAGCATGTGAAAAATTATGGGCTTGAAACAGTAGTCATGTTGTGTTCAGATCCTTACAATTGATGTGGCAGTAGCTCCCTTTGCAAGCGACAGCTACTCTGATGGGTCAAGACTTCCTTCTGAAAGACCAGACACAGGATGGACACATCGAGGCAGCTCTGGGGAGCAATCATGAAGCATCAGCAGCTTTTCTTCAGCCATCACCAGCTTTGATTGTTGTACCATGGCTGTTATGACATGCCACTGAGAAGGGTCATCTTCTTACCAAGTGTGGTCCGTGAAGTGCTTTTCCTGTTCGTGCTTATTTTACTTGTGTATCTCATGCTCTCAAGAGTGTTCAGGTTCTCAAACTGTAGGCTGTCTTCAAAAGGACATGTTAACTATTCTCTTGCTTTGGATTCCAAGGATTTTAATTAGTTGGAAGCAATTTGCAAATTCAGAGTTCTGGACAGGGATTTGCTAATTCTTACAAAGTCTTCGTAGAAATAATGGAGTTAGTAACTGAGAAAAAAACCAAACCAAAATAAACCCCCAACAGCTATTGTAGAAGAGAGAATTAAGCTCTTTGCAGAGGGAAAGCTGCACTTGGGCTACATTGTCAGACCTGTTCAAAAATGGCTTCAGCAGCTTTGCTGTTTGCTCTGAACTACAGATTTCAGATCTGCAAAACGTGCCCTAAAAGCAGCAGTGTTTTAATTCATAGGAAAATCCAGATAAGGCAAGAGAAGTTTTGATCAAATGTCATCTAGGGAATAATGAATGCTAGAAGAAAACATCTGTGCTCTATCTGACTTGGTAGAAAAATTAGTTTTTAACACTGCAGTTATACTTTCAAAATGTTTCATGTTCTTACTTAGAGGATAATTGAATTATAAGCCTAAAAAAGGGAGAGAATATCCATCTTTGTAGTTTGCTAATACAGCAAGAGAGGAGAGGAGCTTAGTCCCTGAGATTTTGGGACGATATTTTAGCCTTAATTAGGCTTTGATCTTGACCACTACTTTAAGGAATTCCTCAATTCATCTTCAGGGCAATTATAGCAAAAATATTTGGTTTCAAAGAATGTCTCATTGTAAAACCATTAGTCAGCTCTTTGCACAATTCCTCTTGAAGATTTCTACTAAAAACTTTGCTCATTATGTCAGTAATCATGTTTGGTCTACCTTCTTTCTGTGTGTTTTCAGATGAGAAAATGAAGCAACTCCAATCCATCACATAATGCAGGGTAAACTCATTAAAATTCCAGGGGGCGAAAAAAAATCATCTGGAAATTGGTGCTTCAAGAGAAGATTAACATTTAAGGTGGTACAGCGTAACTGGGGAGAGGTGCTCAGATGCTAGTGGGAAGGAGGGACAGCTGTGATTCATTTTCTATTTGAGAAAGGCCAAACTGTCTTCTTAAAACTGATTGAGCTTCAGAAGAGCATTAGAGAGTGCTTTGTTGAAAAGATTGATTCACATCAGTGGTGATTAAAAAGGAAAGCAATTTCAAAGGCAGGTCCACCTGATGAAGGGAGGAATGCCTACATCAAAGGTGTGACAGCTCACAAATAAACTTTTGTAACTTTCAGTAAAAATAACACATTGATTTCTTTTACAGAAGGTTGTAAGTACTCTAAATATGCCTGAATTCGTAGTGGGGTGGATTCAGGAGACCCAGTCCTAACTCCAGGCAGGTGGTGTTGGTGATTTGTGATCAATGGCCTTGCTTACTCTGACAGCCAGATTGTATTCCATATTTAAGGAAGCTTGCAACTCAAGCAGTAGATTCCTTTAAAAAGTAATCTTCATGGCTGTGCCTTTTGGAAATGCCAGAGGTGGCAGCTAATAAATGGAGATTGAACTTTTTTTTAGTAGGATCTTAAGAAAAATCAAGAAATTAACCTGCACCACTCATAGCTAAAATGAAGCTGGAGATCATCATTGCATGCAACTATCAGCTACTGTTCTACAGGCTGAAATCTGACAGCTATTTCATGTAATGGGTTACCTCACTGCTTTGTATTCTGGGTGATACCAAATAGTGGTGCTTTGTACACCTCAGCCCTGTCATTCACATCATGAGGTAACTATGAACTCCTTTGTGCAGATGATTGGAGTTTCTGGCTGGCAACAGATTTGCAGCTGGCACTCTTCAGCTTTGAGTAACCATGTTTCAGGGTAGACTACCTGTGTTGTCTTGGTATGGAGCTGGTCCTCCCAGCTCGTGGCCTTAAATACCATACTCTGTTGTTGAAGCCACCTTTGTTCAGTGAATGCTGAATTTTGTTGTCTTTGCAGAAGATGTCCTATTTATGTTCTTCACTGTTGCCCTGCAGTAGCTGAAAGACTTTTTTAGGTCAGTTTCTAGTCAGGAGCAATTAGGGTTGTTTAGCAGACATCTGTCCTTCATATGCTAAGTAAGCACCATGGTACAGAGCATCACCCTCTGCTACTGTGTAGAGGCTGACACTCCTAATGAAGTCTTTGTCAGTGCAGATAAGCCTTGTCAAAAACATCCCATCTTAAACAGTAGAATCAAACCTGAATTTAATTTTTCAATTTCATCACACTATCTCTGCAGTTCAAAAGTGGAGGAGGTTATGATAAGATTCTAAGTTCATTTGATTTAACAGGCTTCACATTATTATGTAAAATGTAAACCCCATCTCCCTCCTTAAGTGTGGTTGGATTTTTTTAGTGCGTGTAAGAGCATGAGCTAGCCACTCAGGAGGGGGTTTTTGGTATCTTTCATGCTTCTGAAGTGCCAGCATACAGTACCAGAAAACTGAGTGAAATCCTGAACTGGTATTTTGGATATTTATTTTGCAAGAAGCAGGGAGTTTTCAAACTGTAATTGCTCTATTGTTATTCCTGTCAGAGTTGTTAAGAAGTTAAGATACATGATAACAAAAGCTAATTAATCCAGCTGGGGGTTAGAGAAATATTCTAAAAAGAGAGAGTGGAGACTTTCTTTGACTAACAGAAGAACTATTCATTTTCTGTGATTTGAAAGAAATAAAATAGTGCTTTTCAGGAAAGAAGGTGGCAAATAGAGACTGGGAAGTGCTTGAGGAGGTCTGATGGTTGTGTACAAATCAGCTCCTTTGGCTCCACCTACAGTATATGCAGTTCAATCAGAGTTTTGCCAGAGCATCTTAACAGCCTGCAATAAGCATAATCTGTTCTGTAAGCAGCAGTTAAATAACAGAGTGAACTTTCCTTTGTGTGCCATAATGAAAACCAGAGATGTTGTTTCTACTGTCTGGACCCAATTTCAGTTTGCTTAACCCTTCTGTGCTTAGTCACCTCATGAAGCACTGTTAGTTTAGAAATGGCATGCACTGCAGTTATGTTAAACTCCAGATTGGCTTCAGCTAGAAGCAGCCTGGCTGTACTCAGCTGATAAAGCCATTAGGTCCTGCCAGAACCTGGACCTGTGTGTGATAAGAATGCAAGAAATCTGAACTACCTTCTCTGAGAGCGTGGTTGAAACTGGCAGTCTTGTCTTGGCTCCACTCGTAAAGAAAGATGTCTGCTGTGATGTACCTGTGTGAGTTAACAAGTGTAGAGTCAGTGCTGGCCAAGAAGCAGTATTACCTGTATTTGCATTTGGCTCATAGAATGGTTTGGGTTGGAAGGCACCTTTAAAGGTCAACCAGTCCAACCCCCCTGCAGTAGGCAGGGACATCTTTAGCTAGATCAGGCTGCTCAGAGCCCCATCAAGTCTGACCTTGAATGTCTCCAGAGATGGACCATCCAAGAGCTGGAAGCCACGGCACGTGGAATTGTTGCTGGTGTCCCATATGCTTCTCTCAGCACCATTCATGGTGCTCTCTGAATACTTTGGTTTGTACCCTAGTCTGTTTGGTCAGAGCTGCATACAGATGAGTGAGAAATTGAAACTTTTCCTCTCGTTACGAGCTGTGAAATGTTTTAACAGCTTTTATATGCTGCAACTCCCATGGAGAATATTTTGAATGGTTTCTACTTGGTGATGTGTACTCTAAACCTGGAAAAGCTGTATCTCTCTGTCCAGCAAGTTTCACTCTTTGTTTCTTCTTTACAGGAGAAATTACTACGGTGGAAACTGGGCCAGCTTTAGTTTTTCAGGCCTATTGTCCTGGATTAAAGAAAATCAGGTAAAAATTTTACAAACTACTTCTTTTAACATTCTTCAGCATTAAATCTTGGTTGTTTCCATAATTTATTGCAAGACAAATTACCCCAATGCTCTTTCTCTTTAGTAACTTGACAGATCAAAGAGGTTTCTAGTTTCCAGCTACGCTGGTAAGGACCTAACCATCTGGCCTAACATTCTAGGACTCTGATATGCCTGGTTTATTAATGCTCTTACCTGAGACCAAGCAGACTGGTGCTCAGTCATACTTTTTGAGCTCTTGAATTTCTGTAGAAGCAATTGCACTGTTGTTCCAATTCCCAGCCCCTTCTGTAAGTGGTAATCTGCTCTTTTCCATTTCCTCATTGATTACTTTCCACACTCTGATGTTTCAGTCCCTTGGTTTTTGTGTGCTTTCAGCTGATTCTTCTTAAATGGGAGAAAAGCAGTTACTGGATCCTTCCATTGGAATGTCCTGTATCCAGGACAAAAAGATTAATGTTGACAGTGTATTTGGCAGTGACCAAAGTTTATCTAGTTCACAACTGTCCACTGGAAATCTTCTGGAGAGGGTGTTTATTTAGGAGATTGAACTACATTAGCAAATAGATGTTCCTGTTATTTACTGAAGAGTTACGAGCCTGTGGGTCTGCAGAAGATGGAACCTTTTCAGCTCAGCCTCGTGGCTGATTATTCTGTAGTGCTACCTTCTGGTGCAATCAGAGGAGTTGCTCAACAGCAGAAATTAATATTAGCAGAAATTAATATCCTCAGAACTTAATATTCTATTACATGAGTTAGAGATCCCTGTGTGGAGAGCTGAATAGAATCCCCAAATAACTGTCCTTTTTTCATGCAGTTTGCTTTCAAAGAGTTCTGTCCCAGAATTTGGAGTTCATCTAGCTGTGGCAAACCTGCCTTTTAGTAGACTGTATTCAAAGCTATATTCAGCTCCCTGCTAAAGCTTTGATTTCATTTAACACTGTGTTTTCAGATTACTAGAGCTGGCAACGTAGTACAAAGGTTGGCATGCTACAATAAAGTAACCAACTCTAACTGTTGTAACTCAGAAAATCTGAACAGAAGAAACACTGAAGGATTTCAGATGGATCTTCCTCTGTCTTTTTTCTTTTTAGTCATTGGGGACTACAGGGATTTGCAGTTAAGGGCAGTTAGCACAGCACAACATGTAATTTTGTAATTGTTCTTTGAAAGGAAAAGACTGATACCAGTGAGGAATGTGAAGACTGGAGAAAACTGATCCTTGAGAATGAAGAGGCTATTTCTCTTAGCAAGAAGGATAAAACTATTCAACATGTAGAAGATTTCTGTTTCGGCGAGTAAGTACAAAACCAGAAGTGTAGCATTTGACATGGCCAAAGGGAAGCATGCTGTGCTTTTGGCTCCAGGCGTCTCACCATGCTCCCCTAGAGCATGTTGTCTCAAAAGGTAACTCTGGCCTCTGAGATGTGTTCTGTTGGAGTCACTTGGCTTTGTTGAAGTTAACTGATCCTTCTGACCTGGATGCAAAACAATTGGTTTGGTGATTTGCTTTGGAGTAGAAGACAGAAGTGTTGTGTTTGCAGGTGGTAGTAGTTGCAGGTTATGCACTACCATCTATTCAATTTTTCCACTCTTAATTTGGCTAAAAGCTGCTATTCTCATACTGAAAAATTAAACTCAAGTGCATGTAAAGTTTAGTGCACAAGAATAGGAGCACAAATGGATAGTGATACTGTAACTATGAAATACTTCTGCTGAAGTGATAAAGTAACAATTGCCCTTTATAATTTTATGTTCAGTGGATTTATCATACCTGTGATGCTTACCTGTGATGCTCTAGAAGGAATGGTGTGGTGAAGGACTCCTGGCCTTTTTGCAGTGTCGCCTTCTTTCTGTTTGAAGTAAGGTAACTCAGCTCTAGAGGAGTGTGCCCAGCAGGTCAAGAGGTGTGACTCTGCCCCTTTACTGTGCTCTTGTGAGACCCCCACCTTGAATACTTTGTCCAGTTCTGGTGTCCCCATCATAAGAAGGACATGGAGCTGTTGGAGAGAGTCCAGAGGAGTGCCACAAAGGGCTGGAGCACCTCTGCTGTGAGCATAGGCTGCAGGATCTGGGTTTGTCCAGCCAGGAAGAGATAAGGCTCTGGGGGGATCTTAGTGCTGCCTTCCAATACTGAAAGGAACTTACAGGAAGGCTGAAAAGTGTGTCTAGCAATACAAGGGGGAATGGCTTGAAGGTGAGGGAGAGTAGGGTTAGACTGGATCATAGGAAGAAGTTCTTCAGTCATACTGAGTGAGACTCTGGCATAGGCTGCCCAGGGAAGTTGTGGCTGCCTCCTCCCTGGGGATGTTCAAGGACATGTCGGAGGAGGCCTCAAGTAGCTGAGTCTAGTTGAGAGGTGTCCTTGCCCATGCTGAGGAGGTTGGAGCAGATGATCTCTGAGGTCCCTTCCAGCCTCAGCCGCTCTCTGGTTCTATGAACATGTCAAAGCACATGCTCAGTTTGAAGCACACACAATTGTTGAACGTTTGATGCATAAGCACAGGAAGAGTAGTATAGCATCTTAGGACTGATCTGTGCTGAGTACCTTTCAGTTAGAGAGGATTCTGCTTTGAAGCATTTAACTTACCTTGGGAGTACAATGCTGTCTCTCTCGACAGTCACCAAAAACGCCCTAAGCCCACACGGGAGAATGGTAAGATTGAGAAACCTAGCAAAGAAAAGTGTTCCAGAGCAACTGAAACCTTCCTGAAAGAGTCAATTATTGTTTCTCTAACAATTTACACATTCTGGCTGGATTCTGTTGGTTTCCCTTAACTTTTACAACTCCTATGAAGTAACCATTAAACATTTATTTTGAAAGAATAAACAGCTGGGTAGCAGTATAATATACACAGTGCAGATCTGAAATGAATGGCCTTAGAACAAAGTGCATCCATCAAAGGAAAAGAATACTGTGTCTACAACAAGCTGTATTGAAAAAAGGCAAATGGCTGAAAAATAAATAGTGAACACCTGTGCTGAATAAATTAACCAGCTGGTTGGCAATTTTTCATTTGACCTATCTGAAGGGGTTGCTGTTACAAGGCATTAATAAGACACATTCATTTTAAGATATTCCTTTGTTAGTTCCATTAATTGATGAATGGTGGAAGATAATATTCTAAATTTACACAATAATTTGTCTGCAGATGTATTATATTTTTCTGAATTAGGAGAAGAATTGGCTGTGCAGCAGTCCAATTTGAGTCATTTTTATAGACAGTTCTTACATTATTCAGGCATATTTGTTCCTATAGGAAGCATGTCATGGGTTTAGATTCTATACAGGTTTTAGGCTTTCAGTACAAAATGTGTGGAGCTGCAAATCATGCAGATTTCCCTGTTCATTAATGGGGACTGAACAGAGATTTGAAATATGTAAATACAGTATCTCTTTAACATTACTTTCAGAGTGAGGTAGAAAAAATAGTGTACTGTGAGTCCAGACTTTATTTAACAAGTGATAATCAAATATGTTAAAAATGAGACTGAACTGCATGCTGATCTCGGGAGAAAGTAGAAGGAGAACTTGCTTATGAATTACTGTGTTACAAAAGGCTTTAGCATGGGTGAGGTAGAAACTTCATTCTAAGTTACTGCATTGATGGCAACAGCTTCTGGGGGGTTCATAGTCACCATATTCCAAACTCCTGACAGAAACCCAAGAATCCAAACAGAACCCTTGAATTTAAGTGACTTTCTTTTGTGTTTCAGTAGAGATTACTTCCTTTAAAATGCTATTTTATAGTTATTTAATGCTTGCAGTATGAAGCAAAAATCCCTCCGTAATTAATGTACAGAAACAGATTTCTTCCATTAGTGCTTCCTCCTAGCAGTTCCTGTATTTCCCAGGGCCATATTTTACCCCATTCATGAATAAGTGCTTCCTTGTGGCTGTGCACAAGCTGAGAGACTTAATCCAAACTCCTGTGAGCCCATGTGAGCTCCCTGAGTTCATGAGTGAGGAGCAGCTTTTGAAGGATACCTGGGCTTGGTTCCTCTGTTAACAGAAGTCCTGCCCCCGGCTTCCATCTGTAAGGCTACAGATGTGTGAGGGAGTGTTCTCCATGTAGACAGAAGAGTTCCTTGCTGTTCAGGGAATTTTAACCATCCTGTTAGTTACTGAAATTCTGTACTGTATGCTTGCAGGTCACCTTTAATATCATAGTTCATTAGTTTTCAGCCAAGATTAAATTGTTTTTTCAGTGCATTAATGGCTTGTGGTATAAAGATAAAAAGATAGTGTGAAATTATTGCTGAACTCCTTTCACTTACAATGACACTGATTTGATTCATCTCAGCTGGTAGTATCAACTAAAATTCTAAGTTCAAAACTCTAGTTTCTCAGGTAGATGTCATTGAAGCTCAAGATGAAAAGAGTAGATGAGATTAAAAGTGGAGGTCTGCTTTGTAAGAGGAATTTTAAAGGATTCTGTGGTGAACAGGAAATGGGCTATAGAGAGTAAATGTTGTGTGCTAATCTCCCTCCTTTTTACTGGCTGCATCTACTACGCACAACTCTTCGTAAAACACTTGGATACAAACAGCAGTGCTGCATGAGGGGACTTCAGTCTGGCTGGCTGTTACTTGACCAACTCATTGGAATGCAAGATCAGAGTTGGAAAAGTAATCTCTAAGCTTTACTTGAAGTTCAGGGCAAAATTTCATGGACTTGCAATGCTAGGAGATGCAAAGTAGCCATAGAAAGCTCTTCTGTGACTTTAGTTGTTAAGCCATCTGAATTCAGTGACTGCAATGCATTTCTGCATTTCAATTCTTAATCCATAGGAAAACCCTAAGCAGGTTGCTTTACTGTTTCTTTAAAATGTTGTGCTTCCTTTGTGTCTGTAGCCATGTATTGTGTTTCACCACACTGATTGTCAGTTTAAGCTCCTTCTGTCTTTTGAGCCCATGGGAAATAAGAGTCACAGTTTTTGTGGGGATTTTAAAGAATTCCTCAGTGGATGGTGTACCTGGTTTGAGCAGGGTAAAGACACTCTAATGCTTTTCATAGAACACTTGAGCTTTCCATTCTGGCACTGAGGCTAAACAAGTGTTTGAGGCTCTTTAAAAGACTATTTTTCCCTTTTCTTACCCTTCTGTTTTCAACCAGTCAGGATGCAGCTGAAGATGTTGAAGAAGCTGGTGCACTGTCAAAGCTGCCTGGGTTTGGAGCCTCTGCTGCCGAGGGGCTTGCTCAGGCATCAGAAAAAGGTGGCCTACCAGTGGAGAGTGCCTCACCAGAAGTGGAGAGCCAGGAGCCAGAAAAGGCTACAGACTCTGAGCCAGCAAGTGCAACAGAAGGGAATGATGCAGAAGTAACCTCTGAGAATGAGAGCACTCCCGATGCGGCTTTAGGCACAACTGCTCTGGAACCAGGGGAAGCCGAAACTGCACCTGCAGAAACTTCTGCCAAAGAACCAAAGAGGATCATGTATTCCCAGATTGTTAGAGAAGGCAGAAGGTTCAATATTGATTTGGTTTCCAAGGTAGGAACTGAATGACACTATTCATATGGGTACATATAAGGACTTTGCTGAAAACACTGGTATTTGAAAGTAATCTTTCCCATTGAGGAGGGCTGGCACAGGACCTTTGAGGCCAAAAAGGCTCGAGAAGTAAACAAGAATTAGTACCATTAAACTAAAGAAAAGCTATTTCATGTGTGCTTCTCAGTGCTTATAACCAAAAAGACCCTAAAATATAGCTGATGAGTGTCCAGAAGAGTGAATTTCCTGAAACTCAGTGCATCCTTTTTTTCTATAGATGAAGCCATAGAATAGATCAGGGCTGTATGGACTTCATAATGTCACAGGAGCAATGGATCCCAATCGTGCCGTAGCCGGGAGAACCACACACCCTTTCTTCTCCCAAAGCTTTTCTCTTCCTGTACAATGTGGAAGGAGCAGTGGTTAGCTTATTGTCTATAGCTTTCTTTCTATGACCATGCTTGTGGCTTCCAAGTTAACTGGTGTAAACAGCATGAATTTTCAAGGTTATTTCTGCTAGTGGTGGCAGCAGCCCCCAGACTATGGAATGAGAAGCTACCTCTACCTGCTTTCTTCATCAGTGGTCCATTGTCTGTGATCAGCAGCATGTAATCCCAAGTATGTTCAAAAAGGGTGTTCAAAAAAGGACTGGATGTGGCACTTGGAGCCATGGTTTAGTTGTCGTGAGGTGTCAGGTATGAGGTAATAGGTTGGACTTGATGATCTCTGAGGTCTTTTCCAGCCTTGTTGATATGTGATAATTGTTCTATTTAAATAGTGCCATTAAAGAATGTGGATTTTTCAGCAAGGAGAGTCAATTATGCAGATCTCTGATGTTTTTTAAATGAAAAGCAATTTTCCTATTGGAGTGCTTCCTGGGGTTTAGATTTTCCTGTAAATTTATAGGTCAGGTAGCCCAGGGAGCTGTCCGACCTGACATGGAATATTTCCAGCGGTGGGGCATCTACTTCCTCTCTATACTCAGACTAAAGCACTGAATTATAATCAATTTTATTGCAAAAAGTAATTACAGCTGATATGTAACACAGAGCTGCCTAAAGTTAGTTATTATTATCTTGAATTACATTTTACTTAAACTTCTTAGTCTGACTTTTTTGTCATGCTGCTTGCACTCTAAAATCTGCCTTCTATGCACTTCACAGTATGTGGACATGACTGCAAACTGACATTGAAGGGAAGTTTTTCCTGACTTCTGTGCTTTAGATTTTGCATGGAAAGACTTTAAAACCTCTGGAAACAGAAAAAAACCCCAAACTTTCTTCAGTAATGTATTCAGTTCTCCGTGGTGACGCTACAAAACACATGATTTCAAGTGTTGTTTCTGTAGCTATGTAGATATCACTGTCATGAATCATTGGAATGACATGGAAGCAGCAGTCAGGGCATAGCTGTGAAGCAGATAATCCTATTCTCTATTCTTTTTACCCTGTTTCTGTGCCACTCTGTTTCATGGTATAAATTGCAGTGATTTGCAGAAATTCTGACAGAAGCCTGGTCCTGCATCTGGGGGGGGAATAACCAGGCCCCAGTACAGACTAGGGGTGGTCCTGCTGGAAAGCAGCTCCATGGAGGAGGAGTCCTAGTGGACAGCAAGTTCTCCATGGGACAGCCTTCCTGTAGGCTCCCTTCAGGTACTGGAAGGCAGCTCTAAGGTCACCCCAGAGTCTTCTCTAGGCTGAACAACCCCAGCTCCCTCAGCCTGTTCTTATAGCAGAGGTGCTTCAGCCCTTGGATCATTTTGTGGCGCTCCTCTGGACTCACTCCAGCAGCTCTGTGTCCTTCTTAAGGTGGGGACACCAGAACTGGATGCAGTTGCCTCAATTAATTCAATGTTACTGTGCACACAGCACACCTTGTGACTATTTGATTCTACTTCAGTGTGCATGCTTGTAAATAAAACAACTTACAAACTACTCCTGTTTCCATTTGGTGTGAGCAGGTTCTCTTTACTCACTGTTGTCGCTTTTTCCTTCCCTCTGCAGCTGATGTTTTCCCGAGGTCTGTTAATCGACCTGCTGATCAAGTCCAACGTTAGCAGATACGCAGAGTTCCAAAACGCCACACGAATCCTGGCCTTTCGAGAGGGAAGAGTGGAACGGGTACCATGAAGTCATCTCTTGCATATGTTTGAGCTCATCTGTTTGAAGTCAGGGAACCTGCAGTTGGTCACTTGAGAGTTTTGTAGCAATCAGCTAATACTTTGCTTTAAGATTCTGATTTGAACATGGTTTCTGGAATGAAGAGGTGTTAGTGTATGTCATATAGCATTTAATTGTTTTATAAAGCTAAAAGAAATTACTTAAATCACATATCAGATATTTAGAATCACATGTCAAATATTTAGACTGTGTTCTGCTTGGCAGTTAATTCTCAAATATTCATAGGTTTCTGCTCTGCAGATACAAAGACAGACATAATTTGCCTCTCTGTTCTCACAAGAGAAGTCGCTGTTGTGGTAATGGCAACAGGAGGTCTTTTTTATAGTTAATTAATGCAAACTCTTTTGATTAACCCTGCAATTGAAGGTGCAGATGAAGTGGAAGGGAAATAAAAAGGGGAAAAGGCTGAAAAATATTTTAAAGTATTTTTATTGTGGAAAATTTTCAACTTTCTATTATAGTTACAGTAGAAAGAAAGATAAGAAAGTAACTCCAGCACAAGTCATTGAAAATGTTTGTTAGGTATTCAGCCTGCACTTGATGCTTTTCACATCCATTATATGGGGAGTGTCTGAAATGATTCAAAAATCTTTTCCAGGTACCTTGTTCTAGAGCAGATGTCTTCAACAGCAAACAGCTCACAATGGTGGAAAAGAGAATGCTAATGAAATTTTTGACATTTTGTTTGGAATATGAGCAGCATCCTGATGAATACCAAGGTAGTGTTTCACTGAGCAGGGCACACTCTCTTCTTATGACTTCATTCAGTTATGCAGCATTTTGATAGCTCTCCAGTGTTTTCATGCAATTTCTTTTTATGGATTAATCTTCAAAGTCTGCTGTGACCTTTTTGTGACCTTTCCAATTCAGTGCTAAATTCTTCTGCTTAAGCTTTTGCTCTTTCAGTTCCCATATCACTTACTGTTTGCATTTTTCTTTAACAGCAAAATTATCTGGTACAGGATGGGCACCATTTTATTTTTCCCCCCTAATGTTTTGATGTTTCCTCTCTTGGGGATTTTTCTCATGCAGTGTCAAGTATTAGATTTTTCTGTTCTGGGTTTTTAAAATGATATGTTCATCTTCACAACAGGTTGCCACAAAATCAGCAATGGAGGAAATGGAGATTTCACAATTTGAAAATAAATGTAACTGAATGCCTTTTAGTTGTAGAGGGAAAGTTGAAAGTGCCTTCATCAGCTGCTGACTTATACAGATGAAAGAATAGCTGAATAGATCTGAGGCACAACGTGCAAAGAATGATGAGCAATAGGTCAAAGAGGAAAACTGGCCAACGTGAGGAACAGGCTCTGTGTTTATGCACCTCGTGGTACAAAGCAGGAAGCAGTGGTCTCAGTTCTTGGAGTCTAAAGATAAACTGAAGAGAAAAGACAAATCTGTCAGAAGTAATGAGAGAAAATGTTAAACTGTTGGTGCTGAGTTTCAGAGTGAGGCACAGCAGTGCTCTTGTAGTTGACTAGCTTGGCTAGGCAATGTTTTTGGAAGAATCTAGTGTTAAACCTCAATGTTTAAGGTACTGGTTTGATTACTTGAACAAGATCCTTAGATTCAGTACAAATGTGGGAGAAAATGATTTTAAACACGTGCAGGAAAGAATTGGTTGATACTGAGAGTGGTCTGGTAAGACTGGGAGACAGAGCCTGCAATGAACTCCAGAAAATCCTGAAGGAGGAAGAGCTCATTAGACTGAAGTGGTTTATGGATTACAGGTAATTTCAGGTTTGCTGCTGCTGGGAGAAATGGAGGTGCTCAGAGTGAGAATATAGGTGGTATTTAGAAAATTTATTAAGGAAAAAAAAAAAAGACACCACATCAATTTTAAATGAATCCATTGATTCATGAATCTAAATGACATTAGATTTATTTTACTTTCAGAGATAGTTAAATAGGTTTTGTTCCTACATTTTCAAACTGCCTGAGAAGTAATTGGGGATATTTTGAGTTAGATTAGTCTAATGAAAATACTTCAGAAATTGAAAATTGCTCTTGGTGAGATCATCACATTCATGAGCAGGCAGACTTCTAGTAGGAAAGTTCAGGAAAGTGAAGAATTTTTTTATGAGTCTCTTCTCTGTGGAATTTGGATTTATGCAAGAGGTCTGCAGTGGGGAAAACTGGATAATTTTTTTTATTATTGTAAGAAAAGCCTCATTTTATGATTTGCTGCATGGCTGTGCAGAGGGTGGGAAGATCCATTTGTAATAAAACAGTGGGTGACTCTTGAACAGAATATATAGCTTGGTAATGCTGGTCTCAGGACTGATGGAAGTGTTTCTGAATCAGCTATGAATTTATCCATGAGTGAGATTAGTCTGAGAGCAGATTTCTGCATAGTGTGAAAGGATGCTGTGCTATTGCTTTTTCCTCCTGGCAAACCCCCCAAACTCATTTAGTTATTAACTGAAGTTTTTCAGAGCTGTATCAGTGACATGCAACATTGCAGTGGAAGAGCTCCTGAAAGACTTGAGTGTCTCTGAACTTCAAAATGTGCTGGCAACAGCATTCATTTAAAGAGGAATTTATGGTCCCTCATCCCTGCCATCTTTGGGTCTCAGCCACACGTTTGTGGCAAACAAGTGATCGGTTGGAAATACTGACTGTGCCTTCTCATCTTTGGGTTAAGACACAGTGTCAATGGCTTCTCTGGCCATAAATCCATGCTGACCATATTGGTATGGATCCAGCAGTGTTGTTCTTGAGTGGCTGTCATTCAGGTATAATATGGGATCATATTGTTTAGGCTGGAAAAGACCTTTTAAGGTCATCAAGGCCAACCATTAACTCTACCACCAAGTCCACTGCTAAACGATGTCCTTCAGCACCACATCTTTTACATACTACCAGGGATGGTGACTGCCAGTGCCCTGGCTAGCCTGTTCCAGGGCTTGACAGCTCTTCCAGTGGAGAAATTGTTCTGCATGTCCAACCTGAACCTTCCCTGGTGCAACTTTGAGGCCACTTACTCTTTGCTTTCTCTTGCTACTCAGGAGAGGAGACAAACACGTTCCTTGCTACAGCCTCCTTTCAGGTAGCTCTAGAGAGGGAGGAAGTCTGCCCTTAGCCTCCTTTGCTTCAGTCTAAAGAACCCCAGTTCCTTCAGCTATTCCTCATAAGACTTGTTCTCTAGAACCTTTGCCAGCTTTGGTGCCCTTCTTTGGAACCACTCAGTGTCTTTATTGTGGTGAGGGGCCCAAAACTGAATTATTTTGGGAGACAGTGTCCCAAGGCACTTCAGTAGATTTTCAGCCACAGTTGCTTACATTTCTCACTTGACTGAGAAATAATTTGAGTTCAACTCCAGCATGGTGAATAGATGAACCTGTGTTTGGGGGTGGTTCTCTGGACTCTTGGAGACCCGTACAATGTGCTTGCTTTATTTTGAAACACTTCAATGGAGAGATATTTCTGTCTCCTGAGAAAACTCACATTCTGGGAGTCCAAGTTTCAGCATTCATTGGCAGGGATCATCCATTTTCAGCAAAATGTTTCTTACAAAACCCTCAGGTTGTTTTTAATTGTTTTTCTTTTTTTGGACATGAAAGCAAACAGGAAAGTGAGAAAATGCAAATGTCTTACTATACCTTTGCCTGAATTGACTTTTTCCTCAGACTATGAGAGCAGCACGTTCGCTCAGTTCTTAAGCACACGCAAGTTAACAGCCAGCTTGCAGCACTTCATTCTTCACTCCATTGCCATGGTTTCAGAGACTGATTGCAGCACTCTTGATGGTCTTCAGGCGACAAAAAAATTTCTTCAGTGCCTTGGCCGCTACGGCAATACACCGTTTCTGTTTCCTATGTATGGGCAAGGAGAGATCCCACAGTGCTTCTGCAGGTAAGAATTCCTCTGAAAAAAGCAAAATTATGCCATGTGTCCAGTTCATTATTAATTAGAAACCCAACAACTTAATGCTTTCACCTTTGTTACAGTACAGACTCAGACCAACAGGGCAGCTGATGTGAAATGAAACTTTTTGTAAGGGTGTCTAGTAGCTGGACAAGGGGAATGGATTGAAGCTGAGGGAGGGTAGGTTTAGATTGGATCTTAGGAAGAAATTCTTCAGTATGAGGATGGTGAGACTCTGGAATAGGCTGCCCAGGGAGGCTGTGGATACCTCCTCCCTGGGGCTGTTGAAGGCCAGACTGGATGAGGCCTTCATCAGCTGAATCTAGTTGAGAGGTGTCCCTGCCCATGCTGGGGAGGTTGGAGTAGATGATCTCTGAGGTCCCTTCCAACCTGAGCCATTCTATGATGATTCTGTGAAATGATGTCTTCCCTGTCTTGGCATGATTTTGTAGCTCTGTGTAGACCACAAGGTTCCACATATGAGCTGACCCAACAGAAACGATACTGAGCTGTATGCAGGCTGCAGTCCTACATGCTAACATCAGAAACAGCAGCTCTGTATTCTCCATTCCTTGAGGCCTAAAAGTAAGGAAAAGGAAAAAAAGCCCTATTGATTCCCAGACAAAACAGCACTTCAACCCCTTTCCTGGAAGCATGGCTGCTGAGGTGTGTGAGGGGTGGCAGTGCTGGCAGAGGAGTTGCTGATAGATGCTTTGGGGGCCCATCAGGAACACACGTGCAGAGGGTGGGCGGTTGTAATTTTCAGTTGCTTCCAACAGTTCAACTGGCTTTAAAAAGGCTGAGGGGCTTTTTAATCTTTTCTTTTGCTGGCAAGCAGCCTTTCCATCTGCTCTCTGTGGGTTTTAATGTAGTAACCTGTAGGTCTGAAGTAAACAAGAGCTCTTTATAAAACAGGCAGTATTGCGTGGTGAGGCCATTTTGTTGTCTCAGCGATATGTTTGTGTATCAGTCATTTGCATCCCAATGCTGAGTCTTACCTACTTTGTTCTTTGGTGGTGGACAAGTTCTTCTGTTTGTTTGTGTGCTGCTATTGAGGAATTGTAGTTTACAGCATGTTATTGGAGATTATCTTCCTGACTTGTCTGTGTCATGGATTCGGGTTTTCTCTTCTGTATCAGTACTTAAATTGCTGCTAGGAGAATGGCCATAGCAGCTCAAGCCTCTTCACAGGTGGCATTGAGTTGGAAAGGACCTTCAAAGGTCATCTTGTCCAACCCCTGCAGTCAGCAAGGACACCTCCAACTAGATCAGGCTACCCAGGGCCAGAGTCTGATCTTGAATGTCTCCAGGGACAGGGCTTCAACCACCTCTCTGGGCAACCTGTTCCAGCTGTATATAGGATGCAATGTATTGAGACAAATGTGCTGTAATAATTGTCATAGTTCTTGGAAGGTATCTATAAAGTTGCCACCAGTAGCTGGCTGCACTGTGGAAGATCTTACCTGGTCCTCAGCCTGTGGAATTGTCCTATATGATGACTATATGTAGATAACCAATGTTTCCATTAGTCATAAGACAAGTAGGCAGTGGCCTGTACTACACAGAGTAGAAATGTTACTTGACAACACCTTTTGTCAGTGGCCTTTCATCTGGGATGTAAACTGTGTTTGTATGGAGATGTTAAAACACATGGACCTGGACAGTGAGGTGCTCAAACAATTTGTGACCACATTTGTGTTCTCTAGGCACTGTCACAAACCAGAACTCTTGTTCATAGATTTTTATAGATGTCTTTTGCCTCTATAGGACTTCATGTGGGACCAGCTATCTGCACATGACCAACAGATTAGATGAAAATATTGTCAGTGCCATTGTAGTCACTCAGGTTTTGCAGTTAGACCTTCTCTGGCCTCAAATACCTGGGGGCAGAAGTAAATTTAGTAATTAAAATGGAAATTAGAATTTTAGCTACGTTTTCCCCACTGTAGATTCTTCTCAATAGAATTTTTCTTGCCTTCTTGGAAGCCCTCTGGCTTTATTTTGTTTAGTACCCAGCACATGGAATTTTCTGATCTGTAACAGCACTATATGTCAAGAAATATGTCAAGTTAGTGGTGCCTAGAAGTCTTACAGATGTGCTTCTCAGAAAATCTTTCCATGATCACAGGAATTCTTCAGATGGCCTGAGCATTCTCTTTATGTCTATTAATTGCTCTCTTGTAGGTTTTTTCCTGCTAAATTTTAAGTCTTACAATAAGGACAGTATTTTAATAGTTGAAGAATACTCTCTCAAACCAAGAAGTAATTACATTTTTAAAAGGTTTGTATTAAAAGCACTCTAATACAAACTAAACCCAAATGGCTTTGGTTTCAAAGGAACAATTTAGGAGGCATCACAGTTGGGCTCTTAAAAATATTTGTTTAGATTAATCATAATTTTCAGCTGTGCTCTGCCTTGGATATTTTATCTTGCTAAAAGTGAGCAGTATCTGAAGAATTTTGTTCAGCCTGTGGAGTAAAGTGGCAACACCACAACCTATACATCACAGCCTCCAGTTTTTATCACCAGGTTATCAGAGTAAGGTGTCACCTGTTCTGTGATTTCTAACCACCCTTCTATAGTCTGTTTTAATGTAAACCTCTTAAGCGTTTCTTGCAGCCAGTTACACTGTGTGTTCTCATCAAGGCTACTGTTATAAATGGCATGCATGCATATTTATGTGAATGAGTCAAAGACATTTGTAAGTCACATCCTTGCATTCTAAATGAATTCTGCATAAACACTACCCCATTTTATAACTACTGACGACACCTGAGTGAGTAAAAGCGGTGTTAGTTCTTTATTGGTTTAAACAGGTATGGTTTAGGAGAGAAAATTAAACTTTTATATCACTGTAATGTACCTCCCAATATGTTGAGGTACAGAGTGAGATTTTGATCTCCATAAATTGGATGTGTGGTACAAGGAAGGTCACTGGAAGCCTCCTGCTAATCCAGGCTGACAAGCAGCAAAACTTTACTGGCCTGTCTAGCAAATTCCTTCCCTCCAAACTTCTTGGTGTGAAGCTGTTATGTCTCTTCCTGTCTAATGAAATAGCAGTAATACTATGCTTAGTAAGGACAAATATGGGAATGTCTCCTTGGGGAAAATTTAAGCTTCAGGAGGGCAGATTTAGACTGAATATTAGGAAAAAATTCTGAACAGGAAGGGTAGTGAGAAGCTGGAACAGGTTGCCCAGGGAGGTCCTGGATGCCCCCACCCTGGAGGTGTTCAAGGCCAGGTTGGATGAGGCTTTGAGCAACCTGGTCTAGTGGAAAGTGTTCCTGTCAATGGCAGTGGGGTTGGAACTAGATGGTCCTTAAAATCCCTTCCAACCCAAACCATTCTATGAATCTATGAAAATCAAAGCAAGCCTCTACATTTTCTATGGTAAACATCAAAGACACCGGTAGGTAAGACAGCTAGGGAAAGGAGTGTATGGTTTGCAGATTGCTGTGTAACAACTTGCTCTAACAATATACAGTTTGCTGTATTTGTTTGTTGCAAATCTGTAATAACTACTTTCATTTCCTTGAGAAAATGCCCCTAAAGAAGACCTCTAACTGCATCATTGCAAACTGTAAAGTCTCAATGATACATTTGGAATCTTTAGTCTGATTTTGATGGGGGTTTCTGGTTTTAGAAGACATCAGGAAATATCCCAAATATTTTCTGACACAGATAATGCTAAAATTGTCAGCAACCAAACTGTGTAACTGGGGAAGGAAAGAGGTTTGACTTAAAAATTCAAAGTAGCTGTCAAATAAGAAGACAATGCCTGCTTTTGCACATTGTGCAACATTGCTCTGTTACAGCTTGAATCCCCTTTCTTTCCTTCCAGTTTTTCAGAAGCAAAGCTTGGGAATGTTCTCTGGTTTGGAGGAACATTTGGAAGTGCTGTTTTACAGATGCTGTTCCACACAGCTCACTTTTACAGGTTCCCTCAGTGAAAGAGGCCTCTTACTGTGGGGGTTCTTTTGACGTGAAGCCTTTCTAGGAGCTTTCAGTTGTGGTTCTCTTCACCAACGCCAGTGGTGTTAGATGAGTGACAGCTGTAGGTTGTGGCCTTGCTTCTGTGATTTTTCTCAGTGCTTGCTTTGTGAACCCATGGCGGTTTAGGGGAAGACTCTGCAGTTTCTCTGTGGTTTCAGATTCTTCCAAATGTGGACATTTGAGGAGTAGTTATGCAAATTTTTTTCTCATTTGAAGTTTTAGAGGGAATTGGGGACTGTATGTGGTCTGTCCTCTCACAAGGGTGACACATAGGTTTGTTTTTGTTAAGAGTCATCCAAAAAATAACAGATATGGGCATTGGAGTAGGTGTTGAGTGGTAGAGTTTCTTCAGCTGTTTTGCTGTAGGAATTAGTGATTCACTGACTTTAAGGGCTGTCAGTTAATGAGTTGGACTTCCTATAAATGGGCTTTGAACTTTTTCATTGTGCATGTATTTGGGGGGCAGAGTTCCCATTTTTTTCGAAGTTGTTACAGATTCTAACTGAAATTAGTCATTTTCATGTCAGTGCCAGTGACAGTAGTAATTTTGTGACGGAGGAAAGATCTGATTAAGATGGTTCATCTCTTTCAGTCCTTATATTTACAAGAAGATTAAGAGTCCAGGCTGAGATGTGATGGATTGTGTGATTGATTTGGAAGGTTTCTGTATACCTTTGAAAAATGAATAATCAGGTTTTGCCCTTACATTTGAGCTATTACCTGCTACAAATGTTGAAGCTGCTGAGGTAGTCTTAGGTACTTTAACGTTTCCAATAGTGTCCTTGTTACCATCTCTGGGAAGATCTTAGCATCTGAAATCAAGGCTGGACTTGAGGAAACCTGAATTGATGGATTAAACATTTAGGGCAACATCTTTTTCATTTGAATCTATACATGAGTAGCATGTCTCTAGCTGTAAGCAACATGCATAACCTTTCTCTATGCTAATTGTATTGTTTGGCATCTTAATGAGAAATTCAAGCCATGTTAATTCCTTGTGACACTCAGGTATGACAGAGGTAAGCCTTAGCAGGTGTGCAATTCTGTGCAAGTTTGAAAGGTGATTTTAAAAAGCAGAGGCTGTATCTGAGATATGAGTTCAGTCCTGCATCTCAAGATACAGCATGTTCATATTTATATATCTAATTGCTTTGGATTATTCCATTTCTTGGACCTGAGAATTTATTTCAAGCTCCTGATAGCTTGTCATTATTACCTGGTCTTTATTAAAGTACTGAATAGAAAGAGTAGCTGCAACACTTCTTTCTTAATTGTTTTCACTTGCATTTCAGTGAAATAATAAAACTTTTTACATAGTTTGACTTTTAAAGACAAAGTTAAGATATTTCTACTCACCTCATTGGCAAACGAATGCAAAATGAGCAAGCGTAGTTGGCGTGGTTATTTGTAGGATCAGTTGTTTGTTTTTCCCTCTAAGGAGAAACTCTTCCTTGGGATAAGCATCAGGGAAGTGAGATAATCCATCATTCTGAGACCTGTTCACTAGTGATGGATGGATAGATTGGTAAAGTAACTCAATAATCTTTTTTCTCCCAGGTTATTCACAGATCAGTGAGCATTGTCGTTAATAAAGCTATGGAATGCTTTCGTGTCCTTGCCCACATTATTTCTCAGAATTTGACAGGAAAAGACTTTTAATTTGGAAATAACCTTTGTTGTGAAATGCATTCTAAGTGTATGAAACTTTGAAAATGCCTTCCCATTTTAGATTTTATCTTTTCTCCCAGTGAGAGGCTTGGTAGTTCTTTGTTTAAAAAATGGTTTACAGTTACAAGAGCTTTCTGCTCATTAGTATTTCACTGGTGAGAAACACAGGGTTCTTCAGAAGTTCATACCTCCCGAGTCATAGAATCATAGAATGGCTCAGATTGAAGGGGACCTCAAAGATAACCTACTCCAACCTCCCCACAGCTGCTCAAGGCCTCAACCAACCTGGCCTTGAACACCCCAAGGGAGGAGGCTTCCACAACTTCCCTGGGCAGCCTATGCCAGAGTCTCACCACTGTTATACTGAGATCCAGTCTAAACCTACCCTCCCTCAGCTCCAAACCATTCCCCCTTGTCCTGTCTCTAGACACCCTCATGAAAAGTCTCTCTCCAGCCTTCCTGTAGCATCCCTTCAGGTATTGGAAGGCAGCTCTAAGATCCCTGTGTTGAGGGAAGCCTCAACAATTAGAAGGCTTCAACAATTAGAATATATCATGTGGGATGCTTTGAATCATGTGACTGTTGCCAAAGTGTATTGATTTCAGATCCCTAAGCATGGAAAATTTTTCTATCCAGGGGTTAAAATGTGCCTTGTGGTGCAAAAAGTTCCGTGGAACTTGACATATTACGCAAGAGTGAAAGTACTTACATGGCACTGCTGTCGTTCTTGGTCATCCTTGCTTCCTTGTACAGCCATATTTGGAACTTACAAGCATTAAATATAAGTGCAATAGTGTGGTGATAGTTCAGTAATGATTCACTTCAATAATTAAGGTGATTATGATATGTATGAAGGAAGTATGTCTGATAGTTATTTGGTACTATCTCATAACAGCCCAAGTCACTCTGTGTGGGGGTGTGCAGATTCTGGTTTATTTGTTCTTCCTGAGAATTAGGACAAATATGTTACAGGAGATTTCTGGGAAAGACACAGTGTTTATTATTGGAGCAAATCTGGGGTGTAGATGCAAATGTAGTTTAGCAGAGTCCTTTTTCATTAACGTGGAAGGCAGAGAGAAGTCGTTTCCAAGAGATTACTGAATTAGTAAAACAGTCCTTCAGTTTCGTTGGACTTTCTGGAGGCAGAGAGCACATGAAAGAATTGCAGAGCTGATCTAACACTTACTGACTGATTTCTGGTTACTCATTTTGGTCCTGATCTCCCAAGCTCCTCTTTGAGGGCAGAGCTGTTGTATAATTGTAGCCAAAGGACCTCTTGTGAGGAATGGCTTCTCCTCTTACCAGGTTTGACCAGGCTTTTGTTCTTTTCCCCAGTCCCTCTCTCAGTGTGACCTGTCCTTGCTGAGCTGTCACCATTCCTGCCTGCCATATCTTTCTCCATGAAAACAGTTTGTTGAAACTGAAGTGGGCAGTAGTCCTGGTTTCTTTGGTGGTAAAAACACCCACCAGTGTTTGGATGAAGAGATTTGCCCTTGGAGCAACTCTTTCTATAGCATTGCCCAGTCACAGTGATAGGAATTCCTTCTGTTTTGCTGTACTAGGACAGAAGCAAAGATCTAGTGAAAGCAATTATCCTACTGTATGAGTGAGATATATATATCTTTTATATATATATATGTATTCTGCTTTTGAACATTTCCAGAACATAGGACAAGGTTGCAGGGAACGCTGAAGTTGTAGGGAGCGTACAGGGAACACAGCATTTAACATAAGAACCAGGACTCATCTTCCTCTCTGTGCAAAAAGAAATGGAAAGAAGACAATTAATTAATTCCACACTTGGCATGGTTTGCTGTGATCTTTCTCCACAGCTCATTGTGCTGTGCCTGCAGTTTCCATCTTTGAGAGAAGCAAATATTTCATAGGTTCATATAAACCGGTTTGGGTTGGAATGGGCCTCAAAGATGATCCAGTTTCAACCCCACTGCCATGGACAGGGACACCTTCCACTAGCCCAGATTGCTCAAGGCCTCATCCAGCCTGGCCTTCAACACCTCCAGTGAGGGGGCATCCATGACTTCCCTGGTTCCAGTGTCTTACCACCCCCACTGTAAAGAATTGTTTTTTAATCTGCAATCTGAATCTGCCTTCCTCAAGCTTCAATCCATTCCCTCTCATCCTGTCAATACAAGCCTTTGGGAAAAAGTCCCATTCCAGATCTCTTACCCTCTCAGGTACTAGAAGGCTGCTCTAAGGTCTCTCCAGAGCATTCTCTTCTCCAGGCAGAACAGCCCTGACTCTCCCAGCCCATCCCCATAGGGAAGGTTCTCCAGCCTCGACTTCGTGGCCACCTCTGGACCTGCTCCAGCAGTTCCTTGTCTGTCATGTGTAGGGGGCACCAGAACTGGATGCAGTGCTCCAGGTGGGGTCTCACAAGAGCAGAATAGAGGGGCAGAATCACCTTCCTTGTCCTGCTGGTCACACCACTTTTGATGGGGCCCAGTTTTTGCAATGGAGAGCTGTACAACTGGGGAGAAATGTACTGCTCCATTCATCTCAGCTTGTAGAAGACAATTACCTGCTGGAAACAAAACATGCTTTTTGGGGGTGTGCAACTGTGTAGTGAGCTTCTCCCGTTCTTTTCTGTGGTTTCAGAATGAACTGTGGTTAAGTCTGTAATTCAAAGGTCTTTATGGTATTTCTGTGTTGAGAATCAAGATGTCAGATGGAGAGACATTCTATTTTTGTTCCATTAATATCAGAGAGCATTACATCAAAGCAGTAAACTCCTCTTGTAGCAACAGATGCAGCAACCCTGAAGCGTATTTTCTCTCTTGTTACATTAGCGTTTAATTAAAGAAAACAAGGAGTTGGAGGCACTTACTCTCTGTGCAATGTAATGAAGATTTATTTTGTAAGTGACCTTCACTGTATTAGCTGAATCAGTAATCAGTAAAATTAATAGAATAATCAAATTACATACAAACTCATAAATCATTGTGAATATGCTGTCAGAAATTCAGCTTTTAATCCATCCTATTGTTTCACGGCTATATTAAAAATTACAACTGCAGATTCCTGCCTTGATGGGAACTGAAATGGCATTTAAAGGCTGTGTGTGATGGAGGGCTACCAGGCCAAAAATTTTCACAACTGTTAATTTAGCCATAATATGATTTGATGTCATGAGGGCAAAGTTGAAGTTGAGTACGGTGTTGTTGCTGTCTTTCAGCAAAACTTGAGTTATTGGTGTAGGCAGTCGCCAGTTAATTAGAGTAATATCAGTTTAAATGTCTGTCATTTAGGGTTAATGGTATCAAAGAGTTGCCTTGTACTTGAAGTACAGTCAAATTATCTTGAATAGCCTATTGTACAAAAGTAATGTTAGCACAGTGATTCTACCTTGTCATAAATTACCAGGATGCCACTTGGTTTAATCTCTCAATGTCTCTATTTCAGTAGTTTTGGCAAGTTCTTACTGATGGGGTTGCTTTGCAGGCTAGGCTGCTTCAGTAGGTATTGTGACTCTATGTAATTGTTCAGCACAACACAATCAAAATTCTTCTCCATTTTCATTTTAAAAAAGGATTTTTTTGCTGTCCTACTGAGGAAACAGGTCATGCCCTCCTGCACAGGATAGCAAGCTATTCCTGAAGAAAAGTGATTCACATACTTGTGCAGCCCAGCCAAACAGCAAAGTCCTTTCAAAGTACCCTGGGAAAATCAAGTGCATACATCAAAAAGCCCTTGACTGTGCTTGAAGCCAATTAACAGTTTTTAATAAAGGATTCTTAGTTCTAGTGAGGGTAATAGTGAGTCCTTATATACAACATGGAATAAATTCATCTGAGTTGGTTTGGAAGATCCTTGCATGCACTTTGTCAGGCAAGAGGCCGTTGGCTGCAGCATTAGAGACAATGAGCCTGTAGCTTAAGGCTCTTCAATACTTCTTCAGTGGATGGTTAACATTTATGTCATCTTCAACAATCTCCAGAAAACCAAAGCTGTCATTCAGCATGGTGTGTGTTCTCTCTGCTTCTACAGCAAGAGCTGTATCTGGGGAACTGAGTCTTCTGGTCAGGATATTGCTGACACTTCCTTTTGGAGTACAGCTCAGAAGAAATGCCATTTGGTAACACGCTCCAGCCATTTGCCATGATGAATTTCTGATTCACCACTGTCTAATATGACTTTGGATTGCCAATAGTGACTCCATTCTAGGAAGTCAGGTTTACAAAGTGAAGCTTTTCTTTTCATCCTGGGATCTATTTGTCATCTGCAAACAGACACTTTAAGATCTTCAACTTCAAATTAAAATACTGGACAAGATGACCATGGAGGGCCCCTTCTAACCAGATGCACTCTGTGATTTCTGATCAGAACAAAACAAAGAAACCTTAAACAACACCACCAGAAAACCTGTTAGTAAACCAGGAAAATCCTGCTATCATCCCAGGAATCTGGGAGAACTCTTCCCCCAAACCAGCCTGCCTTTCTCATACTGATTGTTTACTCTGGCTTAGTCTTGTGGCTGGCTAATGGTAGTCAGGTATTAGAATGTAATCGTGCTCCTCTCTTAAGTGATGGTGTACACTTGACCAAAAAGATGAAGAGAATTACACATTCTTGTTTTAAATCCAAAACCTGTGCAGACTCTTAATTTCTGATTTATTTCCTACCCAACCCTCCCAGCTTCAGCTCTGTCCTTCCATCTCTGAGCTGAACGTCTGATGGCTGGGTCATTCAAACTCACAGTTTCTGTCTCTGTCACGGCCAGGTGTATCAGTGTGTCACTGTATGGCAGGGGCTACAGACTGGTTTAGGGTTTATTCCTAAGAGGCTGTTTACTTTGGAATCGTAGGGGTCAGAAGAACACAGGTGTGTTTAGCTTGGAGGACTTGTCAAATGGCACTTGTTAGCATTTGACAGTTGTCTCTGATAGAGCAGTTCTCTCTGAGAGAAGGCTATGCAGGTTCTGACAGTATGCAGATTATTTGTTTATTCTTTCTCTTCAGCATACATGAGCAGAGGTCAATGGTAGCTGATTGATCTGAGTGAAGTACTGGAGAGTCTTAAATAAGTACATCGAGAGCAAAATGCATTAAGGATTCCCAAGACAGATCAGATACTGCAAACATTCCAAAACTGAAATGGTATCCTAAGGGATCAGACACATCTCCCCCAAGTTTTTCCTTTACCTTTTGCCACTGGGTCATTTCCATGCTGACTGGAGATTTTGAAGAGAAAGATTAAATCTTTTTGAAGAGAATTTGAAAAACAGTTTTAAAAATGTTCTCATTGGGTTAGCTTTTCCCACACAAAGTTCTAGAGAATTGAATCCTCTGTGCTGTATATTGTTCTTAGGATCAGAAATCCCCTGAAGGAATGCATATAAAGAAAAAACTGGCTGAAGTGTATCTTGATTGACTGGTGGTGAAGCTTGGTTCTGGAGAGTCTCTAACATGTATTCTTGTTCTGTAAAATGCAGAACTCCTCTGCATTAGGCTGCTCTCAGAAAGGTTAGAGTCTCTTTAAAACACACAGCAGAAAGAATATTGCCTTTTTGTGCTCCCTTGGCAGCATTTTGAAGAATATGTGCTTCCATTAAGTCTTTCAGGAGCTAGAACTCAAAAGTGTTAGAACTAGTGATCCCACAATCCTTCCAGTGGAAATCTGGGCACAGTAACCATTTTAGCCATCACCTGCAGAAACTAAACTTTCAGGTTTTACCTTGTGTGACTTCACATCAACAGAAGAGTAATCCTTAAAGATTAAGCTGGATTTGGCCGATGCAGGAAGTTAGGATGTGGGGTCACATTTAACTGAACTTCCACTGCACAGCTTTACAAGGGCAGTTTCAGACTTCTAGTGAAGAGCTTCAGTCAGACATCTTTAGAAGAGGCTGATAGACCAGCTGGACATGGATGGAATTATCCCAGCAGGCTGACTTTATACACCCAGTCTCTCATATTTAAATGCCAGGATCTAATTCCTTTAAATTTTGAGGCTTCCAGTTGAAAACCAGACAAGTTACAACACTTAATGCCTGGGCATCAATGTCTTTGTTTTTGGTACTGGCCTTGTTTTGTGAGTGGAAAACTGCTAAATATACTTCAGTATACTTTGATAAAGTGTCCTGTGAAGCTTTGCTCCATGCACAGTCCACATGCTCTCCCTCAGCTTCAAACCATTCCCCCTCATCCTATTGCTAGACACCCTTATGAGAAGTCCCTCTGCAGCTGTAAGGTTCTCTTCTGAACAAGCTCAGCTCCCTCAGCCTATCCTGATAGTAGAGGTGCTCCAGCCCTTTGATCAACTTCGTGGCCCTCCTCTGGACACTCTCCCAACAGCTCTGTGTCCTTATGCTGTCCAGTCTTAAATGAGTGCTGATGCTGATGCACCAATTTAGAGAACTCAGGTGAGCACTAACACAACCCCAGTTACCAACACATCCTTTAGAAGAGCTCCAGGCCGTGCTTTATTTTGATTGTTTTCTGATTGTCTGATTCAGAGATTTAGATGTGTCATTAAAAATGTACTGTGACGTGCCCAGTACTTTGCCTTGCTGATGACACAAGCTCACACTGATTACAATGAGTCATGAAGGAGTAACCTTTATTTTCCCTCCTGTGTTTGCAGGCTGTGTGCTGTCTTTGGAGGTATCTATTGTCTTCGCCATTCTGTGCAGTGCCTTGTAGTGGACAAAGAATCGGGACGGTAAGGGCAACAGAGGTAACTCCTGTTTGTATACAGAAGGCAGGTGAAAAATGTGTTAAGTCAGTGCAAAACAACAAAAAAAAAAGCTCCTCAAAGATCCTCCTTGATATTAATAACAGATCAACCTTGATTAAAAGTAATTTGTGTATAGGTCCTCCAGAACAAGGAAAGTGGGTCTAGAATATAGAAACGAAATTAATTTCCCTGTGATATTACTACAGCTCCTGATCACCCAAGCTTGGAAGACAAATCATTTCAGCTGCCTGAGGGCTGGTGATGAGTGATGTTAGTTTTCCTTGTGGCCTTACCTACCCTAATTGATTTTCATCAGATGACAACAAAGCCCTCTGTTATTGCATTTTTAAAAATGGAGCTCACCTAAAGACTCATCAGATTAATCTTTGCTGATAATGCATGTCACTCCAAGAGAAAAGACTTTAATGAGTTTTTAGGTAGATTGTTGTCATAAACTATGCTGCCCTCTTATCCTAGCATAAATTCTTTTACAACAATCTCAGGCCTGGAGGTAGCTTTAAAGCTGAGCTAAGAAAAATCAACCTGGACTCTCTCCCGTAGCTGCATTTTTCACACCTCTGCAAGTTGTTGTGGTTTCTGGTATTCCTGTTATATACCTTCTATTGGTTATCAGTGCAGACTTAATTCTCCTCATAGGCTGTTTCTGGCTTAATTTCTGGAATTCAAAAGTTTAAAAGATTCTGTAGAAAATGAAGGTAGAAAAGATGTAGTCACATTTGATCAAGTAGGTAAACAGTGAGTGTGATGTGTTTGCTTTCCAGTTGCACTGCACACTTGCTTCTTGGAGCATGGTCATTTTAGGTAGCTTTGTTGTGACATGGGCAAGTAGTGTCTGTTTTCCCTGAAATCCTAGAAGCAGTAGATTCTTTCTCCCAGTTCCTTAAGATTTTGAAGTTCATTGCACAGCTTTGGGCTTTTAGATGCAGGTGTGATGGCATTTCTTCATCAGTGGCATTGTTTTAAGGACATGGTTTGTGTGCAAACAAAATTACAAGCCCTTCTTAATTTACCTAATTTATTTTAACACTAATATTTGATCTCTTGTTGTAGGCAGCTTTATTTTCCACAGATTTATTTTCCAATAATGGAAAACATATATAGTATTGTCTAATAAATCATTGCTTAAACAGTACGGGACTCTTTCAGAGGGACAAAGCTTACAGTTGTTAGCAACTTCCAAATCCCTCTCCATAAAGGTCTTAGCACATCAGTGGTGCTGTTTGCCCAGGTTTCCAGTTCATTTTGCAAATTCTGAAGATCTTTGAAATGAATATTTTCTTTGTTAAGGTTATATGTATTCCAATAAAAGGTGGAGAGCTACTTTTCCTTTAACCTGCTTTGATGTCTTGAATCCACTAAGTTACTAGGATTCCAGGTGGGTTTCAAGTGGCTTTTTTAGCCTACTTCAGTGGTTCACTTACACCATTTTCCCTTAAAAAAGGAGGGCAGGTATTTGAGGTGCAGAATTGCTTACATATTTTTAAGACTTTCAGTATTCCCAAAATACTGGTCTTTTAGTAATGCCTTGATCTGGTGCTAAATACAAAGCACAACACATCCAGCTTCCCAGGTCACCTGCCTTTTCCTCAGAGCTGTCTGCCTGCTTCTGTTGTCTCTTTTTAGGTCTCCCATAGTTTCAAAGCAAAGCACATTACAAAGTAGCATTTCTAAATCAAAACAATTCAACACCCCCCCCCCAACCTTATAGAAGAGAAGAGAATTGTCAGACGTCTTTGAGATGATGAAAATAATGCCTCCTAGCTCTCCTTGCCTGGAGAAGAGGAGGCTCAGGGGAGTCTTTATTGCTCTCTACAACTACCCAAAAGGAGGTTGTAGACAGGTGGGGGTTGGTCTCTTCTCCCAGGCAACCAGCACCAGAACAAGGGGACACAGTCTCAAGCTCCAGTTTAGGCTGGAGGTGAGGAAAAAGTTCTTCCCAGAAAGAGTAATTGGCCATTGGAATGTGCTGCCCAGGGTGGTCGTGGAGTCCCCGTCCCTGGAGGTGTTCAAAAACAAGTTGGATGTGGCACTTGGAGCCATGGTTTAGTTAGTCATGAGGTGTTGGGTGATAGGTTGGACTTGATCTCTGGGGTCTTTCCTAACCTTTCTGATTCTATGATTTAAAAAAAGAGAGAGAGGGGTTTAAGTCTTTTCAGTCTTTTTTTCCTAAATGTTTTTATGCCTCAAACACAATTTTCACCATTTGCGAAAAGGTCACCCAAAAAGCTGAACTGCTTTGCCCCAGGTGTATGTTTTTATTCAGTTGTATTCTCTCTTGATTTTTCTTCTCTCTCACCTGAAGGCCATATTACCTCTTCTGCTTGCTAAGTCTTTTCTTTAGAGTGTTACTTAGCAAGCTATCCAGTGTGTTGCTTGCATCATCTCTCTTTCCTTTTCCTTCTGCTTCTTTCTTCATGTTATCTCCTTCCTTACTGTGTATTCCCTCCTTGCACCAGTTCTCATTTCCTCTTGTCTCTGGGCTTCAGTGTTTTGCCTAACAGAAATCAGCTATCACATTGTTAATGAGGGTATTTATGAGTTACTGAGCGTCTGAGTCAACAGGCCATTAATAGTAATTGGTAATAGACAAATTCATATCTGGTTGTCAGGACAGCTGTCTGTGTAGCTGCAGAGCCAGCTTGCCTTGGTTACAAATAGGTTAAACAGTCAAACTGTTCAGTATTTGTTGCTCTTTTATAAGCCTCTTCCATAGGCTTTGAGACTTAATCAGTATCTTACTGCTGTTAGTTTTTAGCTAATTCATCCTTACAGCTACAGCCGTGGTTCTTTGTTGATAGGTTAATTTAAAGTCCATAAATACAACCAAAGTTTATTCCAGCTGCTTTTTAGACATGGCTAACATTCTTTCCAGCACAAGAAAAATAAACCCCCATTCAATATGTAGTTGCATGCTTCTTCCCTTTTTTACTATCCATAGCTGCATACCCAGAGAGCAGTAGAGTTCACCCCAATCTTTGCGGTTAGTTTTATCATTTCATTGTTGTCCTTTTTATGGTTTATGGAAATAAGGTTCAGGGAAGACAGGGTGAAAGTACAGAAACTCTTAAGACCTATTTTAAGGTTTTGATAATCCACTTGAAAATTTCTGGGGTTTAAGTATTGTATCAGACTAAATCTGCTGGTTCAATAATGTGTGCAGAACATCCTGAGTTCTTGATAGAGCTCTGGTATCTGTTAAAAAACAAACCTCATATCCTCAGGTTGCAGAAAAGTCACGTTGAGTGTGTGCATGATGATGGTTTTCCTTTTTTGGTTTATTTTCTCCTGAGGGTCACTTTTTTGGGGGTACATAGGGTAACATTTCAGGTATTTCACATTGCATAGATTGCACTAATAATGATCACGGACATTGCATGTTGATCACACTTTACCTATGCTTCCAATTACATAATTCTGGCTCAAAACCAGAAAAGGTATGATAAATGGAAATTTATACATCTGTAATAAAAAGATATAGCAAACACCTAGTAATTTACATATCTCTCTTGAAATATTGCATACTGGCTTTGTCAGTGCTGCTAAGTCCATTTCAAGGATGTCGCCCTTAGTCCATTAGTTTGGATAATGAGCCCTATAAAGTACATTTATAACTCGTGGCACTGCAAGGAGATGGATTCTAATTTTCATCCTTTTATCTAGACACATTGAAAGAAGGTCAATGGAGGGTTCTGTATGATTCATTGTCCCAACACATATCAGATGACAGAGACCTGATAATGTCAGTGCATAAGTGTTTTCCATATTTGGAAACAGTACTTGAAAGAAATGCTCTCAGCATCACCCTTTGAAGTAAAGTGAAGACTGAAATTAAAAGTGCTATCTCTTTTTCTGTTTAAAATCTTATCAAACATATGACCTGATACTATTCTTGAACAAAGGAGAGGAAACAACACTTAGCAGGGAAGTAAAAAGTCTGTCGTTGCTTTTGCTGGCTTTGAGTGATGCAACATGACATTTAATCAACCTTTCCCCTTCCATAATCTTTAGGGGGGTGGCAGGGGAAATTGTTTCATAAACAATGAGAAAGGTTATAATTAGAAACGAACTGTAGCAGCTTGACTTCCTTGTTTATTTGCAGTATTCAAATGAGGGCTTGAGAATGAAATCAGTTAGACTAATGCTAAGAAAAAACTTCTCAAAGTTGCAAGCAAAACACATGTTGATGAGAATGGGATTGAAACTGTGTGAAGAAAGCTGTGTTTAAAGTAAATAATACTTGTACCATGGGGCTTCAGTTGATTACTGTCCTCAAGTTCTGTTGAGTATTGGTGTGGATATGTATGTAAAGAAGTTAGTGTTATAAAAACCTGATTGATTGCCATGAATCTCTGACATTGCTACACAGGTGTTGTGTGCACCCTGCTGCAACTCTCATTTAAGTCTACAGAGGTTTACTAAAGTTAGTGGCAGCTGATTGCCATTACTTAGGTAAGATAGGTATCATTTTCATGTACAATCAAATGCCAGTGTTATCAGCTTTTAGTTACCTTTCTTTCTGAAGTGACCAATTTATTAATGTTCTGATATCATTATTTATAATGGTATTGCATTTAAATATATATATATATATATACACACACGCAAGGTGGAATGTGGAAGTCTAGGATATAGTTATTTTAGGGGTTCACATGTTAAACATGTAGCTAAGTTACTTGAAAGATCTAAACTCTGTGCTCTACAATTCAGTTTCAAAACCTTACACATTGTTTTGCTACCTTGCATCTACATTTCTTTGATTTGTTGTTTGCTTTTTTTAACAGGTGCAAAGCTATTGTGGATCATTTTGGACAAAGAATAAGTGCAAACTATTTTATTGTGGAAGATAGTTACCTTTCAGAGAGCACATGCACCAATGTGTGTTACAGGTATGTACTGAAACAGTAAGCATAGTGAAGTCCTTTAACTAATGATGCAAATTAAATTGAAGAGATTGTTGTCTCCTGCTTTATTTTTGCAGTTCAGCTCAATTCTGTGCATAGGTTTTGTCTTCCATATACCTGAGGGCATACTGTATATTTTCTATCCTTAGGTTCCTTAAACTGCCCTCCAAAATACAGCCTTTCTGTCCTTACTAAAAATCCAGTAGTTCTAAGTGCATTATGGCTTCGGTGTTTGGAAGGCAGAGCTGCCTGCTGCCTGCTGCTGGCCTTTCTTTGAATGTGTTCAGATTTAGATTGGACATACTGACTTTGTCTTCAAAATATTGCAAATAAGATATTAGCAGAACTGTAGTAGTAGGTGGATTGATGAGAAACTTCAGTTGATGAACTCCACCCTAGTGTATTGCCCTTTAAGCCAAAGTGTCCTGTGCTGTTCAGAACATGAAAGGTCTCGTAGTATGCTGCTGCTGATCTTGGTCAAATAACATCAGCTTTTGAAAATCAGAAGGATATTCAGGCTCTTCCATAGAATAGTCCTGTCTGATTTATTCAGAATCTATTTTTCTCATTGAAGATACTACCTTGATATTCCAGCTGTGTTCCCACTTCAGCAGCAGGCAGGATATCCCACAGTCTATCCTGTTACTTAGGATTGCCTGGTTAAACAGCCTTCCCACAGTATTGTGTTGAGGTTGGGTTTGCCAATGCTATCAATCCAGATTGCTGTTTTTCCTATTTTTGTGTAAAGCCATAACTGTTTTCTGTCATTGTAGGCAGATCTCCAGAGCAGTGCTCATTACAGATCAGTCTGTGCTAAACACAGATTCAGAGCAGCAGGTATTTATCAATTTTGTATCACTTCTCTCTTTATCAACTCCATGTATTAATACTTATTTGTTGGTAGGAGCTTGAATCTACCTTTAGTCAGCTATCTGTGCTGATAATGAATTCATTAGTCTCTCAGAGACTATTAGAAGTTCTGTTTTATTTTAGGTCAACAACTTGGGTTTCCCTGTTTGGTTCACACCATTCACAGTTTCTAAGCTGCAGGTTTTAAGACAGTTTATTTTGCTTGGTTTTTAATAAACTGCTTCCCTTAGTAATGTATTAACTTAGTTATTCCTCTTATCTTGACTGTGTTCAAAATTATGTTGGTTTGAGTTTTTTATCATTAATGTTACTGTTCAAAGCTCTTATTGGACACTGTCAAATCCTCCTTTAAATGTTTCCACTTCTGCAGTCTTTGAAGATCTTCATTTTAACGGGTATTAAGGTGTGAAGTTTATTCTGTATGCTCACATGTTAAATAGGATCTACAAAGTAAGAACACACGTGACAGAGAAGTCTGTTCTTCCCAAGTCTTGCTACTAGCAGTCCTGCATAGAAGTAGTACTTCAGTCATTCTCATGGAACAGTGCTCTGCCCAGTGTTCAAAAATGATTTTGCAGTCTCTTGCCAGCAGTTTCTACACTGTTATCTTTTGGGAAGGGCTATGATATGAGACTTACTTTATGTCCCACTGCTACAGATATTCCTGACAAAGGTGGCCTTGATGACCTGGTGGAAATTTTTGAATGCTCAAATTCTGCAGGATTGATTTCATAAACTCTTACTAACAAACTGCAAACAAAACTGCTAGAACTGCCTCATTTTTATCCTCTTCTCAGAATCATGTTGATTGCCTCATGCTCCATGGGCATTTGCTTTAACAGTTGTTGTTCTTTCTGCTTGGTAGATTTCCATTTTGACAGTGCCTCCTGTGGATCCAGGAAAACCAGCAGTTTGTGTCATTGAGTTGTGTTCTTCCTCCATGACATGCATGAAGGACACTTGTAAGTGCAGGATCCATGTAACCTTAACTGTGTTTTTCCCCTTGACTCTGTCAACTCTGAAACAAAGTTTAAAATAAATGCTTAACATTCTCTGCTGCCTAAGCTTAGGCTATTAACTGAGAAAACAGCAGCTACTGGGTTACTGTGATAAGCAGATGAGAGAAATAGTCACAGAAGCACAGAGCGTTAAGGATTGGAAGTGAATGCCAAAAATCATCCAGTCCAACACCCCTGCCAGAGCAGGATCACCTAGGGCAGGTCACTAAGGAATGCATCCAGGTGGGTTTTGCCTATCTCCAGAGGATGAGACTCCACAGCCTCTCTGGGCAGCCTGCTCCAGGGCTGTCACCTTCACACTGAAACAGTTTTTTATGTTTGTGTGGAACCTTCTCTGCTCCAGCTTGCACCCATTGCTGCTTATCCTATCATTGGACATCCCTGAGCAGAGCCTGACTCCATCCTCCTGACACTGCCCTGCACATGTTTATAAACATGAATGAGGTCACCCCTCAGGCTCCTCTACTCCAAGCTAAAGAGCCCCAACTCCCTCAGCCTATCCTCACAAGAGAGATGTTCCACTGCCTTCACCATCTTTGTGGCTCTGCGCTGGACTCTTTCAAGCAGTTCCCTGGGGTCCTTCTGGAGCTGAGGGGCCCAGAACTAGAAACTATATTCCAGGTGTGGCCTTACCAGGGCAGAGTGGAGGGGGAGAAGAACCTCTTGGACCTACTCACCACACCCATTCTAATACACCTCAGGATGCCATTGGCCTTCTTGGCCACAAGGTGACATAGTGCAGTGGCTTCATTCTGCAGTGGTTGGTTGCTCTTCCATATGCCTTAGGAATCAGGCAATCAAAGAACACGATTCTTGTTGCACTCAGGTTTTCTACATTTGCATGTGATACTTATTTAAAGTCTTACTGTGATTTTCATGGTAATAAAGTAGATTGTTCTTTATTTCCAAATATTTATTTGCCTATGAAAGAAGAGTGAAATAATGAAGTCATTAAAAGTTGTGTTTCCTGCTGAATAAACAACCCCCCACCCTATAATTAAAAACGTAGTGCTAGAAAGCACATTGTTCGTATTTATCCCCTAAATAGCTCATTTACTCTATGTAAGGGTTCACAAAATAGGTGTAAGAGGAAGTGAAACTGCAGGAGGATTGATGTTCAAGTAGCCATAAATTACTAGTTTCCTGAGAATTTCTGTGGTGGTGAAAAATTAAGATTTCTATTCTTTATTTGTCTCTCTCGATTCTTTTCCTTTCAGCAGAGGAGGTATTACATTTCTTGAAGAAATTTGTCTTCTAGTATTGAAATACTGAAAGTTCTCCCTGAAGCCTGGCTGAGTTCTAGCTCTGGGCCATATTTCATAATTTTTTAAAAAACTTCTGCATCGTTATCTGCAGATGGGTTTTAAGCTGACTGATCTCCCCTTCAAACAATTATTTAGGATAAGTATACAAATACATCTGCTCTTTGATCACCCTGCAGAAATGACAGGCACATCATCTGTATTGCCAGCTGAGTGGAACCAAACTCCTTCACTTGCCCTAAAAATTGAGACTGTAATGATGAAATCATGAACTAAACTCATCGTTCTTCTTGCTGGAAGAATTACTTGAAGACAAATGTTGGCAACCACTGTAACTAATGCAGTTATACCTGAGTAAATCAAACATAATCAAAATGTATACTGATGACTGTGACTCACAGCCATAACCTTAAAGATAATAAAAAAGATTTTAGAGAAAGTAAATTATGTGAACTTCAGTGATTTATAGCTGGGTTTTGGAGGAATTAATAGATTGTATTGCAGTGCTTGGGATTGTAAATACTTAGTTAAGGCTACAGGAAAACTTTCATAATCTCCTGTTTGCTTTTCATTTTTAATGTTTTTAGTACATACTCCTTTTAGACACAGGATCTGGTTTGGATTAAAGAAAAATAGAGTATTTGGATATAATCTCTGTGTGTGCAATCTGAGAAGAGGAGCATGAAGTGCTAGATTTCTGGTCCTCCTGCAGTCAGTGTCAAACTTTCTGTGGCATAACTACAGCCAGGAAATCAGAGAATCCTGGAATGGCTTAGGCTGGGAGGGACCTCTGAGATCATCTGCTCCAACCTCCCCATCACAGGCAGGGATGTCTCTCAGCTAGACTCAGCTGCTCAAGGCCTCATCCAACCTGGCCTTGAACACTGCTAGAGAGAAGATAGCCACAACTTACTTACTCCTGTACAGCTAGACTGAGCTCTGAGCAGCCCCATTTCTGAATTGCCGCTCAGTCCCAGTTTAGCTCTTCAGGGAGGATGTAGATGAAAGTAGTGGTACTTGTGGGTTTAGTATGTTGTTGAGCTGTTGGACTGCCAACACTCATGGAAGTGGCCTTGGGATTTGTAGAGGTCATTAATGGCAAACATAACCTGTTCAGCAGATCCTTACTGTTGCTTTTCCTGGTGTCAGTAGCCATCATTTCATAGAAGAACGTTCTCTCTGTCTGCACTGTTGAAGTTAGATCACATTTCATCTTACCAACTGTGAACTGTATTAAGAAAAGTTCTCTGTGTGGTGTGTAGGTGCTGGATTTCCATACCACAGTAGCTGTCTGGGTTAAAGGAAGTGATTCATATTGAGAACAGTGATTTCCAAAAGCTTTGCAAAAATGTAAATGATACTTAATATACATCTGTGGTTTGGTGATTGTAATTAGTCTGTGTTCTCTTTTAACAGATTTAGTCCATTTAACCTGTCCATCAACTAAAACTGCTAGGGAAGATCTAGAGCCTGTTGTACAGAAGTTATTCCATCTAAATACAGAAAAAGGTAAAAATAAGAAAAGTGATAAAAGATTATTTTGCAGAAGTACAATTTACCCTTGGAACTGAAATACCTCTTACTGGACAACTGAATCTGTCACCACAGTCAGCATCTGGTGAGCTGCTATGCAGCTAGCAGCATTTCAAAGCAAAGAGATGCTTGAGAGTGATTGTGTTTTGTGATCTGACGTTCCAAATCTTCTTAAGCTGTGGTTTAACTTCAGGGTACAAGGACCATGGCTACAAGTGGCAGGGACCTTTCTCATTTTTCATGGAAACATTTAGTCATCAGCATGCTTTCCAAAGGTGCAGTAGTGGAAGTGAATATTTGCGAATCTGTTTTGCTTACACTATTCTGTTGTTATTGATTTGTGTCACTTGGGTATCCCTAACAGAATTAGTGATCTGCTCTTCTCTGCATGCCAGATGTGCTCAGTGTTGTAAGCTGTTTTCTTCTGTTTTCTCATGTTCTAAGGCCTTTACTCATCCTTTTGTTGTCTTTCTCAGGTGCTTCCCTGTTTGCTATTTTCAGCTGAAATTCTCTGGATTCTGCTTTAAGCACTGGAAGCATAAAGTTGTTACACACTGCAGTGTTACCAGGAAGATAGGTTTCCAGTAATTTCCAATAATGAATAATTTGGCCCTAAAGTCAAGGAAACCTTGCCAGCTACTTTAATGGACTTTGACCTTGAGCTGGACAGTTTCACAGTCCCAAAGGAGGGGAGCCGTTGACAAAGCAGTCACTGCCTAGAAAAAAATTGTCTCTGAGATACTTTGAGCTAATTCCATGGAAGTACTTTTAAATTTAATCCTGAGATAATTAACTTAATCCTGTTGTTAGGCAATGCTTATGGAATAGGTAGGGTGCACACAGAAGGTGTTGCTGTGGTCTAAAGCAATGAGCAAACAACATTTAGCTGTCGCTGGGAGTGTTTGTGCTCATATATGTGCAAGTAAGTGAGATGTGAAAGTGTTCTAGGGTATTTATAATTGGTTTGCTTGTAGTATTTGCTGTTAAGCTTCATTTGTGAAGCACAGCATGAATTCAAGTAGAACTTTCTTCTGTTATAAAAAGATAAATGCAGTCTTTAATGTGGCCAGTCCTCCTTCTTTCCTCTCAGGGCTCTGTAATCAAGAGCAGTGCTTCATAAAGGCTTCAGTTCAGCTTTTCAGAAGGTTGTTTTCCTGTGTTCTTTTCCAGCTTTGCATCTTTCTCCCTCTAGCTTTTAATAAAGACCCAAATACCTTATTGTATTTGTTAGACAACAAAGTGCTTTTAATGGAAAATAAAATGTTACATAATACACATTTTCATTCCTGGGTTTTGGTTGTGGTGGGGTTTGGTTTTTATGGGGTTGGTTTGTTTGTTTTTTCTTTGGTGTGCCAAAGATGTAAATTTGTTGCTAAGTTTTCAGTACAAGAGCCTCAACAAAACAAATGTGTAGGATACAGCTAGGATTTGTAAATACAAAACTGTAGTAGGTTGGAGAGCTGCAAACACTTCCTGTGTTGATGTTTGTTGATTGAGAGCCCACTAATTCCAGCCTTTAATATTTAACTTGTATCTTAAATTTTTGAGACGCTGCCATGTGTTTCAAAGACTCAGTGAAGAAAATATTAGCTTGCAGTTGAGCGTCTCCTAATCATCTGGGGGGTTGGCATTAATCTTAATGTTTAAAGTGATCCAGTTTTGAAATGATATATTGTTTAGAACCTGCCTGAAATTTTTCTGTGGAAACTCTGTGATCATAGGGGTCCTCAGGTGCACTGAGGCACTGAGAAGCTAGTTTTCACTGACACATAGGCCTTTTTATCATCAGGATGAGGTAGTGGTCGTATTTTAATTAAAATGTCAGAACAAATACTGTTGGAGTTATTGAAAATGAATCACCAGATAAAGTGAGCACTGGGCCATGGCAGGTCAAAGAGGCAAAGTCACCTGGAGAAGAGGACTCCATTCATTTTCCTGCCTAAATGAGGAAGAAGTAACTTTTATGAGCAATGTGAACTTTTAAATATATTAAAGAGCATCTTGCCCTGTATTAAGGCTCAGACTTTCACAGGCTGATGAATTTAATTTATATTTCAAACTGCTTGGGGTGGTTAGCACCTATTTTTTAAAAAATATTTGACAGTTCAGATAAGATACTTGAAAAGATACTGAAGGAATAGCCTAGATTTATCTCCTTTTTTTCTGATTCAACTGCTTGCAAATACTGTTTTGAATGCTGTCCTTATAGAGAGGTTTATTCCTTGGAAAGAAGTGAATCTCACAAGGTCTTTTACAAGCTTCATTTGTTTTGGAAGAGGTGAAATACCAAAAAGAGGACAGCAAATATGCCAAACAAATAGTATCTATTAAGCTAAGAATCTGTGTTGTGTATTCCTCCATTGCATTCTGCACTCTTAGAAAGTGACCTTCATCATCCCAGAGTTTTTCTCCCTGTGTGTAGAGGGGATGTGCAAAGTAACTGCAAGAAGGTCCAAGTGGTAGGCAATCAGGGTGGAGTTGGTGATCCTTTTGTATTCATCTCGAGTATAAATACCGTAGTGTAGGGCAAGTCCTCAGCAAGCACAGAGAAATAGAACTTCAGTTCTTTTTATTTAGCAGTATTTCCACACTTTAGAGGTTCTGAACACTGCATATCCCACATCTAGGGTTTGGTAATTCTTTATCTGGAGTTAGTCTGAGAGAGCGGTTTCCTTTGTGGGCTTCTCTTTGACAGTTCTTTTATTTAGGCCATGACCATTAATTAATCTCTGTAGGCTGGCTTGAAGACTTTCAATCGTAAAGCACACAAAGGTCTGGTAGGAGAATAGTTCCCATACAAAGATAAACTGTTCAATGAGTAGAGGGGAGATGTATGCATCAAAAATATCTTTGCACATGGAATGCAGTAACTTCAAGTTGGCACAGCCCAGGGAGGACTTATTCAGTCCATCATATGCTGATGGAGTGTATCCAGAGCGAGCCAGACCAGATGAAGTGGAAGGTGTTAAATTTAGACCAAGCTTCTTGGTAGTGCGCTTCTAGGTGATAATTGGTTCTTATGTGTTGTAGTGTGTACAGTGTAAGTGGCTGTAAAGGAAAGTGTGATGAAAGAGTAGCTCAGAAAAGAATACAAAGTAAAATTAATTGGCTTTGTTGAAGAAATAAAATCTCCTTTCTTACAGTCATTCTGTGTTAACAAACAGACTTTGTGCTATGCCAGATTATATACGTCCCTCACTAGGTGTGAGCATTGATTACTGCAAACACTCTTTTGTTTCTTTTCAGAGACTGAAAATGAAGAACCAGGAAAACCTAGAGTCCTCTGGGCAGTCTACTTCAACATGAGAGATTCATCAGGAGTTGAGAAAGATGCATACAGTGGCTTGCCCTCAAATGTTTATGTCTGTTCTGGACCTGACTCTGCTTTAGGAAATGACTGTGCAGTCAAACAGGTGGGGCAAATCCCTGGGTTTTTTGGTTGCAAAACTTTAATTTTAAAGACTTAAGGAAGTCCAATAGTCTCCTTTTGTTCTGGGTCATTCTGCTTTATGCTAGGTCATTAGTACTAATACAGCTATAAAACTTCACAGCTAGACATACAGAAAAACCTTACTTAATGAAGAAAGTGAATGTCAGTGGGATTGAGAACAAGGGAAACTTGAGAAAAGGTCATTTGATCCAGTAACATTAGGAGTAGCAGATTAAGTACCTGAACAGGTAAAGGAGTCTAGAAAGCAGCAGTACCTGAAGATGATGATCTCGGTTAAACAGTTCCTGTGGAAAGGAAAAATTGTCAAGTAATTCAGAAATACAGTTGATGACTCCCCAAATAGGTTGTCTTTCACCTGTAAGGTTGAAGAGGAGGTGCAGTGGTAGAGAAGCACTACAAATCAGAGATGAGAAAAGCCTATCTAGAGTTGAAGTTGAAAGGATCACCAAAGTAACTTAATGCCTGCAGGACAAAGTCAAAAACCTAAAACCTACCAGGAAAAAAGCCAAAGAGCATAATTACTGACCTGGTTACATGATCTGTCTCTGTTTACTCCCTCTTTGCCTTAGTATCACTGGAAGGTAAAACCATTGTGGTGTAATTGTGTCTCAGAAGGAAGTGAGAGGAATGCCGTTCTGTTTGTGACCTTGATGTAGACTTTGGTACCAAATCACACTCAGTTCTGATTTTTAGCTCTCAGTCTGTTGATGTCTACATATCTAGTTCCTTCTAACTAGAATCCTGTACTAAGAGCCACTTGCAACTTGCCTGTTAGCAGGCATACCGTGCCAGCACTCAGTGTATGACAAACTGCTACTGCCTTGGAATTGGAGACGAGGAGTGAAGGCTCTCTGAGCAAAACCAGAACCAGGTAGACAGATTGTGAAATACCCACTTTCTGTGTAGGCAGTAGGCAGAATATGCAGGGACACCAGAACCTCAATAGTAAACATAGAAAAAATCACAAAAACCCTTCCTATCATTCCTCTCAGGAGTCTTTGTGAAGTTTCTTTAGGATATTTGTACCCCTAGACTTGCTAGACAAGGCTTTCAAATCACAAAACCATCATTTGGAAGTAGAGAATAGACATTTGTCTGCATTTTTCATATATAAATAGTTTTAAACATTTCTGCATGGGTATGGAAAAGTGAAATTTAGGGATCAGAATGAAAAATGAAATTGAAGGGAGAGTAGACAGGGTCATTTAAGCAGTTAATAGCAGAGCCCTGCATCCACATGCTGGTGATACACATCCACTGCTGGTGGGCAGTGAAGTTTATCACAGAAAGCTGTTTGGTACATGCTCAATGATGTATTAATCTGAAAACAATTCCCTCTTGTCCAGGAGTCCACATCATGTAATCAGCCTTTGCAGCTGGCATTAACTGACCCTACTGTCAGCTTTCTCAGTGTGGTGTCTGGTAGCAGTATGAGTATAAAGATGAAATGCATTCCTGCCTGTGTGGGAGCTCTCGTCACAGGCTGTCTCTAGGGCATAGTTTACTGAATAGACAAAATCAAGAGGGAATATTCCTTCCCTTCTTTAGAAATCTAAACCATAACTGTGATCCTCATCAGCTGTCTCTGTTTGCTTTAGAAGCTGAAGGACTTGGTCAAGAACACCTTTCTGGAAACGTGAAGTGCGTTCAGTAAATACCTTCCTGAGTGTCTCGAGCTGGGTTTTATTGCTTGAGAGAGGCACATACACAGGTTCCTAGCACAAGCACATGTAAAACTGTTTCATGCTAGTTGAGAAAGCTTCTCTCAATTCTTGAACCTTTGAATGGGGTTTTGGCTCCTTTGCTTCTCAAGAATTTTCACAGTCATACCATTTTGGTTCTTTTTTCCCCAGATTTTGTAGTTGTATTCTGCATGTTGGAATAAGTACCCTGATGTTGCCAAGAACATGTTTCTCTTTTTTTAGTATCTTTTCATTGCAATGGTTAAAGAACTTGACTTTGTGTGTGTAAATATCTAAGCCTCCATGGCAGGAGGAGTAAGTGCCATTGTACATTAACTACATGTGGATTGATCTACATAAAAACAGTCCTGGTTTGAGCTAGAACAGCAGTGGTGTCCTCTAGGGACTGGTATTGGTGCCAGCTCTGTTTAGTATCCTACATTTTGGTCACAAAAACCCCAAGCAATGCTACAGGCCTGGGGCAGTGGCTGGTTTAGTGGTCATGACAGTTGAGTTATGGTTAGCTTTAATGATCTTAAAGGTCTCTTCCAACCTTAATGATTCTATGATTTTACTTTTCAGTGCAGTCTCTTCCTTTGTCTGGTGGCCAGCCCCGCCTTAACGCCTGACAGTCTTACCCAGTTCTTTTAAGTGAGGCACAGTGTATGCACAGAGGTGATACACTGAAGTGATGGATGGGGGCTTAAATAACTTCAAAGTGTATACAAATGTGCATGCCTTTTCAATTAGAATATTCCAGAGCATGAGAATAGTTCTCATCTGAGCTATGTGTGACTTGTTCAGCAAACCAGAAGTGGATATTTTGGGGTGAGCTTTAAGGAAACCCCTATAGCTATGATGTAGATGGTGCACATTCACTATATCCTGAGTTTGCTCTTTATGTGAAATAGATTTTTCTCTCTGGAAAGAGGCAAGACTTTCCCCATGCTTCTCATTTGGCTGCAGCTAGGGCTGTTTTTATAGTGGAAAAGAATTTTCTTGCTAGAAGTCATCCCTGCTGTCCTGAAGATAATGTGGAACACCCAGCATTGTCTAGAAAGCCCTGGGCTGTGACTTCCCTTGTAGAACAATGTAGAAAGATAGATCTCTTTTTCTCTCTTGAGGGCTGCAAGAAGAAGTGGAGTTCCCTTGTGTTTACAATACTGTCAAAGTATGAAATGACCTTTGGTTTGAAAGAACAGAGGTTAATCTGAAGTGTCTGTAAAACACCAGTACAGGGCCCTGCATTTCAAGGTGTTTCTGCCTTTTTTGTTTCTGAATAGGCTGAGGCTATTTTCCGAGAGATGTTCCCTGCAGAGGACTTCTGCCCACCGCCACCAAACCCAGAAGATATTATTTATGAAGAGAATGAAACTGCTCCAGAAGAGTCTGAAGTCAGTATTTCACCAGAGACAGAACCTAAATCCTCAACTGAGGAAAGCCATAGTGGAGGTGGTATTGCTGTTAAAAAGGAAGGTGATGAAAAGTGAATTAGCACTGTTAGTTGCCCACTCTTTGTAGAAGGAGGATGAAGGGTAAGAAAAAGAGGTTTAAAGCCCCCATAGCTGTGTTATTTGCAATGGCCTTACTTTCTTCTTACCTTGAATTCTGTTTCTTTGTCACATAGTTCAACTGACAGCTGAGATGTTTCTAAATAGGCCCACCAGGTCCAGAAATGTTTGTAGCTAAACAAAATACACTGAACAAAGCATTGGATTAAAAAAGCTAAACCAGGATTCACAATTTGTTGGGAGAATTTAGAATCACAATCTGGTTTACATCATGGAAGGAATCCTCCATCTTTTGTACAGGCAACAAGTCGAAACTAATCAGAAGAAAAAATAGGCAAGTTTGCTTACCAGTCAGCAGATGATCTTCTGATGCAACATAGCAAAGTTCTGCTAAAAATCCTTGGATCAGTGCTAATTAAAGAGCTGAAGGTGAGCTTCACAACCTGTCCTTCAAAGTGGGTTTCTGAATGGAACTTAAAGGAGATGATATTGACAGTTCTGGAGTTGCTCTAGAATACATAATAAATGTCATGTTTAATTTGTATAATGAAAGATTTCTTGTGTGGTTTTGAAACGGATGCCATAATTTAGCAGCAACTATAATTCAGTAGAAGTTCCTCACATTAAACTATTATTCTGCATTCAGTGTTTTTTAATTAGATCTACCAGTTCACACATTTCATCTGGTGACTTAATTTACTGTAGTCAGGAAAAGAGCACAATTGACACTTCATGCTAGGTTTCCCAACAAAGTTTCAACTGGAGTGTACCTGTGCTTATATGTCCTTGATTTGTTGCAGTATTTGAGCCTTTTAATAAGCCTCTGAAGTTGTGAAGTATGGGGTATGAGAAGTTTAGATTATCGTTCACTGAGGCGATTTTTGTGATGGGGAGAAAGTTCACCTGATAATTCCAAAGGCTCAAACTGATCCCAGTTAATGGGATTACAATTAGTGTGACAGCGTAAATTATGCCCTTTGTAATGATAAATCATAAAGCATTTATACAGTAAAATCTATGGAAGTATTTATGAGCAGTTTGTATGAAAGATTACAACACAGGAAAGCTGTTATAGTTGACTTGAGAAACTTGCACTTCTTCTGGAAATGCTTGAAATTAGATTGTCAGAAGATATAAAAACAGTTAGCATTGACTTAAATCTTTCCCCAGTAGGTCAGAAGTGTATCTGAATACAGAGATGGGTGAGTTTTGGTGAGTTGAGATTTAAACCTCTGTGTGAACTTCAGATACAGCTCTAGCAGTGCTTAAATGCTGTAGGTAAATAGAAAGTGCTATGCTCTTCAGCACTGCCTGAACTCGACTTCTGAAGCAGGCTTTTGTACAGTTCTGTGGTGCACGTGCTGCCTTTGAAATGGCTTCAGCCCAGAAAGGTCAATTGATTTATTTTTTTACAGCATAACTGATACTGTTAGCTTCCCTTGGCTTGCATCCTAACACACTGTCCAGTTTGCATTTCAAAACCCCAGTTTGTGTTTGCATTGTTTATTGGACAGGTGCCATTGTATCTATAATCCCAAAGTCCTCAGAAAAATAGGTGGCTGAAATGTGTCCAATGTTCAACATCAGTTAGCTCTGGATGCTTGTGACTGAGCAGTTCTTTGTATCTAGTACTCAGCAGGCTGCCTCCTCATCTAGCTGTAGTTTGTGTGTCTTGGAAAGCATGCCTCTGTGGTAATTGTATGTAACAGCTACCAACCTGTAAGAGGACAAAGTGGAGGACCTAGTCTCTATTTGTCTTTCAGTAGTGGGCATCACAGTTGAATTCTTCATCTTCTGTGCCTACAAGGAAATTGTGATGAAAATTAAAGGCTTGCTTGCAAGTGCACTTGTCTGTGTTTTCTTTTCAGTTACTCAAGGAGAGCAGTTCAATGGTTATCTGAGATTTCCTGAGGATTCTGTTGTCTACTTTCATCATGGTGACATTTAGAATAAAACTGAAGTTTAGTTAAGGAACAGTACACTTAAATAAGGTACAGAATGTAATCCAGAAGGAACTGGACAAGCTGGAGAGGTGGGCCCAGGTGAACCGCTTCAGGTTCAACAAGACCAAGTGCAGGGTGCTGCACCTGGATTGGAATAATCCTCATTATCAATACTGGCTACAGGATGAGGTGATAGAAAGCAGCCCTGTGGAAGAGGACTTGGGAGTTCTGGTGGATGAGAAGCTGCACATGAGCCTGTAATGTGTACTTGCAGCCCAGAAGTCTAGAGGTATCCTGGGCTGCATCAAAAGAAGCATGGCCAGCAGGTTGAGAGAGATGATTCTGCCACTTTAATCTGCTCAGGTAAGACCTCACCTGGAGTACTGTGTCCAGCTCTGGAGCCCTCAACACAGCAAAGATGTGGACCTGATAGAGTGGGTCCAGAGGAGGGCCACAAAAAAGATCAGGGGGCTGGAACACCTCTGCTGTGAGGACAGGCTGAGGGAGGTGGGGGTGTTCAGCCTGGAGAGGAGTAGCCTCCAGGGAGACCCAATATCAGCCTTCCAGTACCTGAAGGGGGCTTCAAGAAGGCTGCAGAGGGACTGTTTGCAAAGGCCTGCAGTGACAGGACAAGAGGCAATGGTTTGAAATAAGAGCAGATTTAGGTCAGATGTCAGGAGCAAGTTCTGCACCATGAGGGTGGTGGAAGACTGGAACAGGTTGCCCAGGGAAGTGGTTGAGGCCCAGTCCCTGGACATATTCAAGGTCTGGTTTGACAGGGCTCTGAGCAGCCTCATCTAGTGGAGGATGTCTCTGCTGACTGCAGGGGGGTTGGACTAGATGACTTTTGGAGGTCCCTTCCAACCCAAAACCCAAACCATTCTGTGATTCTAAGTTAGCAGGTTTCAGTGAAGCAGTATCTTAGTGCTCTGTGTCTGAGTGAAGCAAAGTTGGGAAATACTGCAAATCTGATCTTAGGTTGGATGGAATCTACAAGTTGGAGGCTGTGACTTCACACTACATTGATTGCTTAAAAACTGTCTTCATGTCTCATTCGTGTGGTGAATGGAAACATAAAATGTCTCCCCTATGGTGCTTGAGTACCCAATAGCTCACCTGCAGCAGCAGTAGCAAAGACTCTTGATCTTGTGTGTGTTACAGAATTCGTGCACTGAACTGCATTTTGTTCTTGCTTTGAAAGATTGAAGTGAACAAAGTGTGGGTTGGGCTTATTTGAAGTAGTTTGTAAGGCTTGTCATCCAGGATGTATTCAAAAGATAACATGACTTTTTAAAAACTGGCAATTTATCTGGGGGATTATTAATAAATCAAGTTAAAGAAAGATAAGGTTAATTGAATTTTTAAACAAGTAGCTGTATTATCCTTCAAGCACCTTGGAGCTCATACAATATTCACACCTTTTTTTTCTCAGGAGTGCTTTGATATGTTTGAATTCCCTTTTTAATGAGTACTTGCTTTTTAAGTCAGTTAATTGGGTTAACCCTTAGTGTTCACGCAGTCAGTTTGTTGCTGTTTTCCCTCTGCTGTTGTACTGCCTTGTCTGGATGACTGCAATTAGTTACTCTTCCTTTGCAAGTATTTTCAGGCATGAAGCTGCTACGTCTGCTTTTTCTGGTGATGATGATGCTTAGGGCCATTTGACAGGTAATCATTAGAACTTAGATCCTTGCAGACTATGGAGTCTTTTCTGCTATCATTGCAGGGGGATTTATGTAGGCAACTCCTATTAATGTTAATGGGACTTGCATGTGTAAATCCTCCTTGTATCAATGGGAAAATTGACCCCTGAAAAAAATACCTTTGTGTTAGACTTGCTGATTCAGAAACATCCAGGCACTGTCAGCCCCTGTGTGGAAATGTGATGGAGAGCCTGCTTTGTGCCCTTTCACTGAAATGCTGTGAAGAGGACTTGGGGAATTTTCAGGGCTTTTATCCTCTGTGTTGTATTTTATGTTTTCTATACATCTCCAAATCTTATCAGAGTTCCTCTAACAACTCTTTATGTAGTTAGTATCACTTTCAGTCCTCAGGAGGTTGCATGGCTCCTTCAGCTTTGGATCTCATTGCATTGTAGGCCCCTCTCTCTGTTCCAATGCCTCACCACTCTGAGTTGCCTTCTGGGAAGGGACCAGTTACAATCAATTCAGCTCACTTTGGTGGGCAGCGAAGTAGTCGTGACAGCAGGAGTTTGAGACACTGATACAAAACGTGAAGTCTTTGCAACAGCTCAACAATACAATTGTTTCAGTAAGGAGATGGCAAATGCCACTTGGGTGTGTGTGATTTGGAGAATAACTTCTTTCATGTGGTAAAGTTACCATAGAAGGCTGCTTTCAGCTGTAGAAGCAAGCAGTGGAAAATGGTCCCCCGTATGGAATTCATGTTGTCAGCCTTGTATCTAGCAGAAAGATTACTTTTGGTGGAAATAGAGCTTATTAGCAATTCCACAATTATGTTTATTTACAGGCTGCCAGTTCATGTGTGTAGGAGCGAATGGTTCTTCAGAATCTGGATGTGGAGCTGGGCAGGAACGTGGTAAATCTCAATGACATTTGAGATTCAGAAAGTTGACAGTGAAGCATCAGGAAGCTGCAGTTGTTGACTGCATGGGAGTTCTGAGCAGAGGAGACTTTAATGGAAAATACTCCTCCTGTCACAATTCTAACAGACAATGTGTTTTACACCACTTGCATACTTTGACACAAAAGATGGAAGGTATCAAGCTGAGTGTATATCAAGACCCAGATGTATTTGACTAAACAATGGTTGCATAGAGAGCTGTTGGCTCCCAGTGTATATAATGCTGCTCAAGTGTCAGGTTTATGTAGGTGATTTCTCAGTCCTGGGAGGAAGCTTCTTTGAGAGTGCTGCCAGCTTTATAACTGCCCAGCACACTGAATTCAGCAGGACACTTCTTCACCTGCTTTCACTTTGTTCTGTTAACTCAGAAAAATTTTTAGAACTCAAAAATGTTAATTTGGCTTTCTCTGGTGGAGTCACAGCATCAGTGGGTAAGGGAAGAACAACCAATGTCATCTACCTGAGCTTGTCTAAAGCATTTGGTACTACCCCACAGGGCATCCTGGTCACCAGGTTGGAAAAGCATGGACTTGAAGGCTGAAGCACTCACTGGGTAAGGACCTGGCTGGATGGCCACACTCAGAGAGCTGTGATCAACAGCTCAGTGTCCAAATGGGGACCAGTGACAAGTGGTGTCCCTCTGGCCTTGGTACTGGCACCAGTGCTGTTTAACATCTCTGTCAGCAACGTGGACAAAGATGACACCAAGCTGTTTGCTCTGGGTGGCACACTGGTGGGAAGGGATCCATCCAAAGGGACTTGCACAGGTTTGAGAGGTGGGCCCAAGCCAACCTCATGAAGTTCAGCAAGGCCAAGTGCAAGGTCCTGCACTTGGGTTGGGGCAATCCCAAGCACAAATCCAGCAATCAGCACAAGCTCTTATTTCAGTGCTAAATAAAAATAGCAAAATTATAGTTCTCTTAAAAATCTTGTTCTGATTACCCATATTTTGCTGGCAGGTTGTAATGCATATTGTTTAATTAGGACTTAATGCTAATGTCATTAACATTCCATGTGATAATTCAGAAGGCTGCCTATTTATAGACATAATGAAAGTCATCATATTTTTGCAGTAAAGTGTTTTTGGCTGTGTATTAAGTTAAAAACTGAGGTGCTGTAGTCTGATGGTAGCTTTGAATTTCATTATCCATGGTCCAGAGAACCTGAAAAAATCATGGAATGGCTTCGGTTGGAAGGGACCTTTAGTGTTCATCTCCTCCAACCTCCCTGCCATGGGAGGAACACCTCTCAACTAGACTCAGCTGTGACTGTCACCCTTGATTGTGCAGGGAAGACCAAGAACTAAACAAGCTAAGAAAAGTGTTCTCTGAAGTTGTTTGGTGTCTCCCCAGTGCTGGGCTGCGAGAGGCTTCCATCGAAGCCTGTCCTGCGCTGCTCTCTGAAAGGGCAGGCTTTACAGTGTCGAGTCTGGTTGGGGGTGTGGATGCTGTGGTAGCTTCACTTTGCAGGGCTTAAACCTATTGCTACTGCAATCAGTAGATATTTTTCTTATAAAACCACTTGGCAAGATTCTTGAAGGATTATTGGAGTTTCTGGATTACTGCAGATGAATTCCTTCTGTTTCACTGAACTGAATTACAGCAATTTATCTGTTCTAGTATATTACCAAATGTATGAAGCCAGCCTTACAATGTAGTTCCTTTGAGAAGAGGCCTTTTCCCCCCCCCAGAATAAGCAGGAAGGATTTCTCAAAGCTGTGTATTTTTCTCAGAGCAATGTTGCATACAGACTGGAGATTGATTTTTCATGATGCAATTCAACAGAAGAAGCAATCAGTTTAATGGTTGACAAACTTTGACATTCAAATAAAAATGTTGCTGGTATTTTCGTAAAGACCTGTAGGCAAAACTGGATTCAGTGACTTTAATTTATGCAATAGTAAATGTCTGCCAAAACATTGTACAAATGGCTGTATAATGAGGCAATAATAACTATGAGGAAGGGAAGGAAAGGAAACAGAGGCCAAATTTCTCAGGTTTTACAGATGATATAATTCACAAAGCCTTTCATGTAAGACATGGCTCTGCAGCATCCTTTTAAACAACACATTCTGCCTTGAAAGCAGCTGCTCAGAATCATCAGAACACTTTCCTCTGAAGCTCTATGTAGTACCAGGTCACAATGCTTAGTTTCTCTCCTTGGTCAGTCTTCTTCCTCCCCAGGCTGCATTTCCTGCTTGCCCCCTTTTCATCTCATGGTATCCTCTGCAAAGACCAGCTAAATAAAAGAGCCTTGTTCATAGTGCCTCTGTTATATTTTTATCATGTGCCTGTGAGCAAAAAGGAGGTTAAGAGGAGGCCTTCTGACAAGTAGAAAAAGAAAACAGCAAAAGGCTTGCAAGTTGCTGGGTTTGCTTGTGTGTTGGCTGTTCCACCTGGTTTGGGGAAAGAAGTCTGCAGTATGCTTTGGTCAAGAGCTTGCCATTAGCACTGAGGTTAATGTCTGGAGGGAAGCTGGCATGGTAAATGCCTCCTCCCGAGTGCAAAAAGGTTTTGGTTGGGGTTTGTGTTGGTTTGGTGTCTGTTTGTTTAAATATAACCAACTGTAGTATTGTTTGTCCTGACATGTCTTACAAGTCTTTGATCATCTTTAGTGGGGAAATGTTACTCCATGTTTACACTTTGCAGAAGCTGAGTCAAGGACAGCCATGACTTGACACCATGTCCAGTGTGTGAACAGCAACTCTTCTCTTGCAGTAGAATTCAGGGGTTTTGCAGCTCTGTTTGAGCAGTGTGTGAGGGGAGGGTGAGCTACTGGAAACAAGGCAGAGCCTGTGAGCTGTCCTTGTATCCATCATAAGCAAGGGAGTGTGTCTGTACCAGGTATTTTTTGCCTGTCAGAGGTATGAGTGTACACTTAAGGCATGGAGGGTTGGTGCTTTAAAGCTTTAACAGTTATTCACGAGGATGTAAGTTTTTCCTCATGTTTGTGAGATTTATGTTTCCTGTTGACACTTTGCAGCATGAAAGGAGCATGCATGTTGCACCTGCAGAGCAAGGCAATATTTGGTGTTTACTGTAAGTGTGCATTAAAGGCTGTGAAAGAAAACACAAACTGGAGGAGGCAGTAACTGATTGACATCTGTGGACATCATTTTTCTTTTGTGGTTCTGGCATTTCATGCATTGCTAAATGTCAGCCCCAGCTATCTGCCGTACGTGTCAGCAAGCAGTACAGCGTGGCAGCTGCTCTTCACCGGTCTGTGGCATCGCTTCCACCGGGTTTTACCTTCGTTGTCTGTTTCTTAGCAGTCCAAAGTAAAACCAGGTTGTGGTTGCAATTGCCACTGAATTCTCCCTAGGACTAAGGCCTTGAGCACTCAGCACTGTGTGCAGTTGCTAACAACAGGTCCTCTCTTCCCTCTTGGTGTGGTGCTGTAAGACACATGAAGTTCCTACAAGCACGCTGCATGTGCTTAACGCTGTCACACTCTGACCAGTACTTATTCTATGTTAAGAATTAACAATCATTATTGAAAAGTTTGTGTTGTTGATAGGTAATGCTGTATTCTGTACCTATCTTTAGAACAGATTTGTGAATAGAAATGCTGGGCTCTCGCTCAGTCTACTTTTATTACAGGTGCTATCTAGTGTGGAGCATATAGGACAGGCACAAGTGGAATTAAGTTTTTAACTAGGCCTTTTTCTTCACATGAGCATTGTTACATGACTAGTTGTAGGAAAAGCATGGCCAAGTCATGCACTCTGTAGTCAAATCTCTTTACAAATCATTGCTGTGCCAATGTAGTTTTAAAAAGATTGTGAGCATTTTGAGTATTTCCTGATTCAGCCACTGTCGTTGGTTAAAGCTTTAACAGTTCATGCTGATTTTACTTGGCATTGCACAGGCTTAGCTTTGATCTCTTTGATTGTCTTACTAACCCTGTTAAGCAACAGTTGTCACTATAGAATCCTAGAATGGCCTAGGTTGGAAGTGACCTCAGAACTAGATACTCAAACCTCCCCACAATGGGCAGGGGCACCTCTCAACTAGACTCAGCTGCTCAAGGCCTCATCCAACCTGGCCTTCAACACCCCCAGGGAGGAGGTATCGACAACCTCCCTGGGCAGTCTGTTCCAGAGTCCCTTGTGCTAAAGAACTTCTTCCTAAGATCCAGTCTAAATCTGCTCCCCCTTAGCTTAGAATCATTCCTCCTTGTCCTAGAATTGCTACAGCTGCAGTAAGCTCAGTAAGCTAATAGAGAAAAAAAGCATAAAACACAAGGTTCTGGTTCAGAATTAGATGCCTGACTTCAGCCAGAGAAGAGGATGCTATCAAATGCTTGCCTCTACCTTTGAAAACTTACCCCTATACCTGTTCTGGCAAATTAAGTGATTCACATATTACATATTTATGCTGAGTTTAACTGACTTGGAGCTGCTGGGCTGCAGTAGGGGTGCTGCTGCAGACAGCTGTTGGGGAAGAATCTTTCAGGTGTAATGGTAGAGGCCTCTGATTTTTGAGCCAGAAGGACTGAGTTCTGCTGCTTTACAGCTCCGAAGTTCTGCGCACCTTATTTTTCAGACTCCTACATCTTTGAAATTGTAGGTGGTACAGATTTGGCACAGGTCATTCTTTGAAAAAAAGTCTTTTATCCTAAACTGTAAGGGAAGCAATATCCACAGAATGTGAAAATGTCGATCACAGAGGCTTAACTTCTTAAACATCCTGATTTGTGTGGTGATAGAATTTACACCACGTAGCAAGCACTCGATGGGATACTTAATCTAAGAAGTAAGACTGATACTGCTGATCAAATGAGTCTGTTTGGTGAGAGTTATGCAAAAGATTACTGCAGGGAGACTGCTGTTGGCTTTACATTCCTGTAATGTCCAATACACCAACCAATAAGCAGTAGGTGTTCCAGGTATTAGATGAGTTATTAATTTCTCCTTACAATGATGTAGGTCTAGGCGTACTCAGGGGTCCTTCTATACTGACCAACACATATTTCTGTAGCAGGTGTTTTATATACCATGGGGTTCTTGTTGATACAAAATGTAAACATACCATTTACAGCAGTCTCACAGAGTAATTGTAGGGAAAAGGAAGACTGAGAAACACTGAGTTAATGTGATAACAAAGAAAGTAGATTTTAGAGTCGGTTTATCTCCTGCTGAAATAGAAGAGGAGTTGCATCAAGTAGGGTTCTTCAGTTTTTAAACTAGTGGTTCGTTCAGCATTGTATCATAGAATCATAGAATGGCTCAGGTTGGAAGGGACCTTGGACATATCTGCTCCAGCCTCCCTGCCATGGGCAGGGACACCTCTCAGCTAGACTGGACTACTCAAGGCCTCATCCAGCCTGGCTTTGAACACCCCCAGGTGGTCCTTGAACACCTCCAGGATTATTGACCCAGTATCATTTCATTTTGGTATGAGAACCAGGTGCTGCTTACATTTTCAGGCTGTTAGGTGAAGCTCTTAGGTGTAAAACATTTTGTTTAAACACACTTCAACACCAGAAAATTCAGAGACCTGTCAGGGAAGGCATCTAGCTTTGAAACCCTCCTGAAAGTGTGCAAGAAGGTGTAAGTAGCCCTTTGTGTTTAAGTGAACAGGTTTGGAACTGTTGTGTTGTTTTAGACTCAGCTTCAGTTTTGGGAAGCGATCCTAAACTGCTCTGTAGGTAGTGTCAAAGTTGGAGCTTGGCAGCTAAACAACCATCAGCATGCTAGAATGGGGCTCCATCTCAAGTAATTAACAAAGAAGCAACCAAACTTTCTCACTTCTTCCTGACTACATCATGCTTTCTCAGCAACAGAACTAAACCAGTTTGCTAACCTCCAGCACTTGTGTCAGCAGCAAAATCGAAGGTATTTTTGTCACCTGCACTGCTGTCAGCAGAAAGGGGGGGAAAAAAGAATGAAAGAAAGAAAGAAAGTAGAGGAACATAATTTCAGCACTAACATAAGTATCAAAATGATTTACCTGTCTGCTCTGCTTCACTTTCATCTCAGCTTTCAGGGCTTCATTCATCAATCTTTTATTTACACACGCATATCTCATTTTTACACAGTTTCTCTCTCCCTGACCAGATGGCTGCGTTGTCTGCTCGGTGTTCATCAAAGAGAATGAGAAAACACATGGATGTGTGCTGTCAGCTGGGGAGGGTTTGGCTAACTATTTTTCAGCAGCAATTTTGCAAGAATTCAGATAATGAAAAGGAACACTTAGAGTTTTCAGTAAAAAACACCACCAAAATCTCAGCCCTTTAAATGTGTGGCTTATTTTTATTTGTATGGGAATGTCATCTTTCAGTCTAGGCAGCAGGTTTGCTTGATCACACACAGCCATTTAAGTGTCAGTACTATGGAAGGACTAATAGAAAACTGACAGCTGGTCAAAAGAGAAAGGGGTATCTTAGATGAAATGGAGAATTCCTTTAATATTGATGGGGTTTAAAACTCTGCTGGTACTCATTTGACTGGCATACACAAGTGCTCTCTTAGTTCATTTTCTGTTTCACCTGTAGCACCCATTTTATTCCTGCCTATTTGCATGTAACTCATCTTGTCTGCAGTACTTCTAACCAGTTTTGGTTGCATTCTAAGCTTCTGAAGTGCTCTTCATATATAACCTTAGCCTACAGAATTTAGCTTAAGTGGAAGCCATTCAGTTCTGCACCTTGTTTAACATGTAACATACACACAGCAGACATAAGTATTAGAAATTGTGCTTCTTTTGTTGGAAATTAGATCATTTCCAAGTGTCTGCCTTTTTTTTGTTCACCAGGCTTAGTTTCTAGTTTTGTTTAATAGCAGAGTTTGTGGTTGGTTTGGAATTACTTACAGGCTGATTAGCTTAGAATCATAGAATCAATGAGGTTGGAAAAAACCTCGGAGATCATCAAGTCCAACCTATCATCCAACACCTCTTGACTAACTAAACCATGGCTCCAAGTGCCACATCCAACCCGTTTTTGAACACCTCCAGGGATGGGGACTCCACTTCTCCAGGCTTAACAACCCCAGCTCCCTCAACCTGTCCTCATAAGGCTGTGCTCCAGACCTCTCCCCAGCCTTGTTGCCCTTCTCTGGACACATTCAAGAGTCTCAATATCCTCCTTAAATTGAGGGGCCCAGAACTGGACACAGTACTCGACTAATCCCAGGCAAAGAATGGAAAAGAAAAAGTTCATAGGGAATTTCATTCTATTCCTCTTGAGAGCCAACATTGTGTTATGGATAACAAGATTCACTAGATTGATTTTATGTCATTCTTTAATATTAATGTTGATAAAGGTGTTTGTAGCCATGTCATATGTTTTAGATGCAAGTTGTTGTGAACAGAAGACGTGAAAAATGGATTTAAATCAGCAAAGAAAACTCATAAAGGTGCTAGCAATGGGCAATAGTCTTTTAAAGGCAAGCTTCCTGGCAGGGTGGAAAAGTATTTTGTTCTTCAATGTTCCTCTCAATAATGTAACATAAATACTGTACTACCACTCAGAATGTTGCCCCTGACAAAATGGCTATGGCTTAATGAGCATTGACAAGGACAGAGCCATTATGCATAGTAATACAGCTTGTAATGGTGAGCATCAGCCATGATAATAAACTACGTGTTAATGCTGCTGGACTCTGATGTGTTCTTGTAGAACAGGGAGAACAGGTTGTAACTACAGAACAGATACTGTCCAGCAAGGAAGTGACTTTGAGAAGGCAAATAAATGACTCAACAGAAGCTCCCAGCAAATGGTGTGTAATAGAGGGTAAGTCTGATGATAGTAACAGCAAAATAACTTTGTGAACTGCTGAGACCATTGTGTTTTCATTTCTGATTCTGCACTGTGTTCTCATTCATTCAAGTATTTAAATGGTAAACAATGTGTTGAAGAACTTAGAGAACATAGAGAAGAGCTTCAAATGTGAATCAGGCCAGAGAAACACCTAGAAACTCCTAGGCTGGCTGCTGAGTTACAGCTGAAGAACTTCATAGGACAATGGTTAGTGTACAAATACCATCACTGGATCATTTCTGTGCTAAAGCCTCCTCAGTGCAAACACAGCAAGGAATAGACCCTCAAGCTAAGTAAATTCATAATTAAAACCTGTGAAACAGAAAGAAGTGATGGCTTTTCTTTCTCAGAAAGTTCTCAAAGCTGAAATTCCCTTACTGTAAGGCATATGAGCCCATACAAGGCATCTGAAAGACTGCTGGAATTCAAGGCTGAAATTCTGTGACTGCAACATGGAAATGAGAATAGCAAAAGTTAAAGGTACCTGGCAATTTCTGAGTATTACTGCTGTGATTAGAGATCTGAATTTACTGAAAAACTGTGCTGAAAATGGATGGATAAAAGCAGTGCCTCAAAAGAGCAGTCTCTGAGGAGAAATTGGAGGAGTTGAAGGGAAAATGTCCAAACTATTTGTTGGGGTGATTTAATCTCTTTTACAACAACCTACAAAACTGTTTTTACTTAGAGTGGGAAGGAACTGATGGACATAAAAGAGTGCAAGAAACTGAGCTGAATTGAAAGAGATGTTCTGTTAAATGAGAAACAGCAGTCACAGAAGTGAAGCTAAACTAAAACATAGCCCTCTCCTCTCCTTTTATTCTTACCACTGGGGCTGCCCAAAGAAGCAAGCTCTGCTCAAACAGGAAGAAGAAAAACATGCATTTACATCACTGATTGGTTGGTGGGTTTAGAAGTTTCCTATCTATTGCTGAAGATGACTTTGGCTCTGAGGACTGCTATGTCAATTTAAACCACTTAATACATATTTCCAGAGGGAAAAAACTATCAAATGCTGAAATGCAGTCGGTCTTGAAGCTGGATACATGCCTGAGGGCTGAAATTTAGAGAGAAATACACAGTTCTCTGCGTATGGAGTAATGGGAGCGCAGAGACTGCAGTTGGCCAGTGTCATACTTACTCGGTTTTGCTTTCAAATTCTCCTTACTCTGTTTTGGTCTGTTGTGACTGGAAACTTACTACTAGATCCCAAGATGCTGAGTCTGTCTGTTCAGTACCAGGGCTCTAAAGTGCTAAATTCAAGAAAAGCAATGGCTGGAAGTCTAGTTGTAAGTAGTCGCACGATCTGTCTGTGACATTTATTCTACTTCTATTGTTTCACATTATTTCCATGGAGGGAATGGTTAAAAAGAATCTGTTTTTAAAAACCCAAACCACTGGTTTCTTGCAATCTGTGCTGGATGATTGAATTGGGGTTTTTCCTGCTTCTGCTGGAAGTGGGTAGTGGCTGTGATATGGAAACCTTTGAATAACGCTATGAGAATTTAGAATACTTTAAAAGGCAATTTTTAGTAGGAGAGCTAGAACAGAGTTGAATCCTTCCTCCACTGTGCACAGAGAACAGTGCCATCTGGAGAAGAAAGCCAGAGAGCTGTGTGTTACCTGATGGCAGCAAACAACTGAAAATTCAGAGTCCCCTAAGTGACATGGGACACATTTTCTTGGGGCAATCTAATAGGCTTTGAGGACAGCAGGGCATCACTTACATCAGAGCAGGACAACTGTGATTTTGTTGATGGAGTGTCCTCAGCAGGGCATCCCAGGTTTCAGGAATGGTCCATGCTAGCAATAACTATCTTTCTGAGGCTGTGAACTGCCCTGAAAATGAATATGAGCCCTTGCAGCATAGAAATGAGGAACTTCAATTTCTGCTGAATCATTTTTCTGTGTCCTGGAAGAGAATAGCCATGATAGATGCAATGCAGTGAAAGAACAGGAGCTTCTAGAGTTCCATGCATATCAACCAGTTCCAAACCTGCTATCCCTACATCTTTATGATGATATAGAAGCTATCAAAATCCAAATGCCTCCTCCCCCACCTCCTTTCAATATTATGGAGCTTAATAGATAGCATAGTTTGTTAGTTTGGTGGTCTTTTTGTAACACTGTTGTTAGTATACGTCTGTGAGGTGATGCACACTTGCAAACCTCATAAAAAGTGCTGATATCCCCATTTGTGAGGGCAAAAAAGACTGTGACCTGTCCAAAATCACATGAGATTTGAGTATCTCATGTATCAGAGGCTAGCTCTGTCCACAGATTTGCTGCCACATAGCCCAGAAACCCAAGAGTTATCAACTGAAGTGAAAAACACTTGAAGTAAAATTGGGAGGGAAAGCATGAAGTACATTTTTGGGATGGTAATTCTAACTTGGTGCTAACCACTCAAGTCAGAGGACTGGGTAGTCCTCTGAAACTGTCAGCTCAGTGTTGATGCTATGCTTAGCAGCAACTCATAAAGAGAAAATAAAACTTAAGACACAGAAAGCAAAACCCAAAGACACCCCTGTGCTAAAGCAAGGCCTTACTAGTTAGGAAGTTCATGTATATCTTAGCTCAGAAATACTCTTACTTCTAAGAAGACAGCAAAATGACTGGCAGTATGGGGCAGGTTTCTTATGAGGATAGACTGAGCAGACCAGGACTCTGCAGCCTGTTAAAAAATGCATGCAGGGAGAGCTGGCAAAGGGCCTGTAGCATCATTAGTGCTTTGCAGAAAATATCTACAAAACAGTTTGTCATTATTTTTCATATCACAAGAGATAACAACATGCCAAAGCATTCTCCTTTGGACAGCCCATTCCTATTGAAAGACGTTTGCCTACTGTCTTTCTGTTTTGATTTGAGGACAGTAACATAAGCAACTGTTTCTTTTAAGGCTGCACTCAGGATATGGGCTCTCACTTGTATGTTTGTATGGATGTGTGTTTTAATTCAAATCCACTGTTTTGCCATTGTAGAATTTCTTTTAATAGTGAAGCTTGTGAACCCCAAACTTCAGTCTGCAAGCCCTGTAGTCATGTCTAGAAGAATTACTGAAAACTTCCATGAGAATACAGCAGAATTTTCACAGACCTTTTTTGAGTGATGACCTAAACCAGATTTTGTAATTCTTAGGTAAGTGTCACATCCCTTACATGTTCCTGCTGTGTTTTATACTGCTTTATATTTCTCATCTTCTCCCTTATCAAAGGAAGATAGAAGGTGCTATATGTCTAGAAAAGAACTCCCTTCTTTTCCTTTTCACATCACTTGGTAATGTTCATGTGCATTGTTTTGTCTCATTTGTATGAGAAATATGAACAGAATTTGCCAAAATATTGTGTCTGAGTGACCTGGTAGAGGGAAAAAAGCATTTCTGATTAAAACCCAAGACCAGTTAGGTATGCAAGACTGCTTCTCATTTATGCATGCGGTTGCCATGACTAGGTATGCACATTGGATAATTGCTAGCACAAATGACTACTGGCATTTGCACACACATTTATCCAATTAGTATGTGCAATCAAAGTAATTTCATGCACAAATTAGCTGCACAATTGTGCATGCCTTCTGCACATGTAATTGTATGCCTAATTGGTCTGAAAGTCTTGTTCATGATGTGTGCCTTGATTTTATTGCAATAGAACACAAAAAACAAGGAGTCTTATTGTTAGAATTGCACATTTTGTGTAGTGTTAGCGCTTGGAAATCACGCCAAACTCTTTGGACTTGATTGCACACAATAAATGATTTCCTGCCTGCTACCTGACAGTTTAAAATTAAACTTGCTTGGAGTTTTTAATAATTATAGCCTTAATAAATACAATCAATTGTTTTATCAGTTATGTAGAAATAAGGCCACAAAGCAGCACCATTTTTGCTCCTTATGTGCTACATGTGACATAAAAGTTGTATTTTAATATGAATGCTCACATGCAAAGAGTTAGAAATAGCCTCACAGGTTTGCATTACAAGAAAAAGGGTTAAGCACTATATTTAGTTCTTATAAGCATGAAAGCACTGTAGAGAAAATATTGGAATCAGTGAATTCATAATTTTATTTCATGTAATTATTCCACATTTGATAATATGCATGAACCAGGACTTCTTTAAAAGGGATTTTATTTGTTTTCTAATCACATCTACTGATTATTTTTAAATCTTTATTATGACAAGCAATTCAAACAGCTGAAGAAGAAAACCTTATTTGTCTTTTAAATACAATCAGAATGATGATTTTTGACCAGGTTGTGTAAAGTAAGCAGCTACTCTAGAGAAACAAATATTTATAAGACAGCTCTTCTTTATTGATTGATTGATTAATTTATTTGATCTCAAACATTTTTGCTCTGGTTCTACTCTTTCACATAATGTGGTACGGTGTTTTCTGTTTTCTTGGATCCAGTGAGAGGTAGGCATAAAAAAAAGAGATGATAGCTTAGGGCTTGGGGAATGTTTAAAAACACCAACAGAAGTGTTGTCTGCCTTTTGAATTTCCTTGCATTTATATATATTTTTTTAATATTTTATGTTCTACCAGTCCTAAAAGATTTTCCAAATCTAACTCCAAACTTTCTTTTCAAAGAAGAGCAGCTCTTAGTTAAGTGTATGGTATCAAGAAGGGGTAATAGGTCATCAGGCATTTGTTGGCAGATAAGGGGAGCCGATAGGCATCTTCAGGGCTTTCCTTATCTACCTTTGATGTGCCCTGACCTTAAGGCCATTCTGGTGATAGAAGCATAGCAATATGTTGCTTGTTCTTTTGCTAAAAGACACTGTTGTGCCATTTGCACATTGTGCAGCGAGGCTCGGCTAGCATGGCAACGTTTCTGAAGCACGCTGCAGCTGGTCAGTCTGCCAAGGCAGCACTGCCAGCCTGTACTTTAAAGTAGTCCTTCACACCTTGGGTGATCCTCAGTCCTCAGTTGTCTTACAGCTCTCCTACAGCTTTAGCTCACCTATTTCACACCCTGGCCCAGTTTTGTGTGCCGTTTTCTCACTGAAATAGTGCTGCTACTGAGAACAGTTCAGTAGAGGAGCGCATGGCTGGAAAAGCAGCTGTCATTTGCTGCTGTCCCCCGTTCAGCAGCAGCTGCCTGCCCTTCAGCAGCGCTGCCTGACACTGACACCTGCCGGGACGGGCCCGGGGAGCTGGGCCAGGCCGAGCCTTGGGCTGCGATCACCTCGGCATCGCTGGGCTAGGCTGAGCCTCGGGCCCTGCTGAGCCCTCAGGCAGCACCCAGCCAGGCCAAGCATCGACGAGTGCTGGGTGTCAGGCATCAGCTCAGGCCCCGCCGGGCTGGGCTGGCCCCGGGGAACTACTGGGCCCTCTGGTATTGCTGGGCCTCAGGCATCACCTCAGGCAGTGCCAGGCTGGGACGAGCTGAGCCTCAGGCATCTCTGGGCCTTGGACACCCCTGGGCTGAGCCTTGGGCGTGGCTGGGACGAACCTGTGACATAGCTGAGCTAAGCCTCAGGCACCTCCAGGCCTGGGGCGCAGCCAGGCTGAGCTGAGCCTCAGACATTGCCAGACTGTGCTGAGCCTCAGGCACCAGCAGGCTGAGCTGGGCTGCGCCCTGCCCTCTTTCAGCAAGAAATACAACAAAGTGTGAGTGCTGCTTCCAGAGAGTTGTGAGACAAAGCACAAACTGCAGAGCAACATAGCAACAGAAAATCTGACTCCTTGCAAACTGTGGTTGAAGGTTTATCATCACTGTCTTCCATACCACTTAGTCTATATTTTAATGCTACTTTCAAGAGTTAATTTCATATATCAAAGTGATGATAATTAAGCACAACCTACAAGTGGTACAAGTTCAATAGTAGAGCATGAAGAAGTTCCTTTTGCACTGAAATATGCCTGCCTTGTAGGATTGGTTTGGTTTTTTAAAGGCAAAAGTAAATGAGTTAAATTTTAGGAGCTTAGAATTTGTTGAGCTTGTGAATAGTGAGTCCAGAGGATTTGTGACTCTCCAAGGGCTGGAACACCTCTACCATGAGGACAGGCTGAGGGAGCTGGGATTGTTCAGCCTGGAGGAGAGAAGACTCCAGGGGGACCTTAGAGCTGCCTTCCAGTACCTGAAGGAATCCCACAGGAAAGCTGGAGAGGGACTTTTCATAAAGGTATCTAGAGACAGGACAAAGGGGAATGGTTTGAAGCTGAGGGAGGGCAGGGTTAGAGTGGATCTTAGAATGAAGTTTGTCAGTACAAGGGTGATGAGACTCTGGCATAGGCTACCCAGGGAGGTTGTGGATGCCTCCTACTTGGAGGTGTTTAAGGCCAGGCTGGCTGAGGCCTTGAGCAGCTGAGTCTCGTTGAGACGTGTCCTTGCCCATGGTGGGGAAGTTGGCGTAGATGATCTCTGAGGTCCCTTCTAACCTAAGCTATTCTATGATGAATTATCATCATACTGTAATACCACTGCTTGCAACATATAGTTGCAGTTTTGTTACTGAGGATCTGTTCTCATTCACATCTTAAAACCCCATAAAGCAGGAATCCTTCCAGTTATCCAGTTGCTTATTTGGGGCAGAAAATAATGACAAGAGCTGCCTACATCACTGCTGATTGTGTATCTTTAAATGAATCATCTACCCCACAGGTACACAGCAAATCCTCTTTCTTTTGGCTTGGTTTTCAAAACTGTTGGGGAATGCTTAGAACAGCAAAAGCCTGCCTGCTTGCACTTGTAGCACTGAGAACATTTTAATGCTACGCTTTCATTTGTCCAAAAGCTGTTCTTTTGTAATCCACTACTTAGCAGAATAACTTGGGTGATTTGCAGATACTGCAGCTGATGAATGATGAAAATGTGACTTGCCTGTGGGTATAGTGGGTAAAAATCTCATTAAAACAAAACCAAAACCCTGCAGATGTAGCACTTGGGCATTTTCAACACTTTTTTTGACAGACAGTGAGATAGCACATACTGTCCTAAATAGAAAGCTTGCACTTACCTTAGCTCATGCACACAATTTTACTTTGAAGATTACAATTTCAAAATGAAATCACTTTTAAACACTTAAAGCACTATCCATAACGTCTTTAAAAAGTGAAAACTCCTGCTGAGGAATGGTTTTTGTGGCAAGGAGATACTGGAGGTTTTGTTAGATTATATCATCGAGGGAATGGGGGGGTGGCAGACTCTTACTTTTGGTACTTATAGAAGAATTCTTTCTTCATATTTGAATTGTGAGATAAAATGTAATTTCAAATGTTAAAAATTGTAACCTACATGATCATAATTGCAGGAAAAGCTAATCAGTGATTTGCACCATAGGTGTTCACTAATCTCTTACAGTTTTATCTTTGACTGCATGAACTGATTGTAGATTTTTGGAAGGGGCCTGATCACATTGGGAAAGCAGATACAGTATTCAGGCCTGACTTTGATCATAGACAAAGCACAGGTATAGACAAGCAAAATAAAACCCAAACTGATCTCAGATTTGATTGGGAAAAGACATTCAAAATGTGTTTGGTTTATTCAGATGTTGTGGTGAATTTCTGGCCCAGACAAATCAATGGGCAAACTTCCTGTTTGACTTAGAATGAGCTGAACTCAGAAATATCATTGTGCCAGGGGAACTGCTTAAAGATGTTGAATGCTGTGCTGCTGCTCACCTCAGCCTCAGAAAGATGTACTGGGACCAGAAAAGAGACAGAGAATGATTTGGACCAATAGTGCTGTGGATGGCTTCTGTCTGAGGAGAGCCTGAATGGCTGAGAGGACAGAAGGGGCATATGGTAGTAGGTGATAGAATGAAGAAGGGGTTGAAAGTAAATGCAGGATTATTTGAACAACCAAGGGGAAAAAAAGGCCGCTAATTATCAGCATGATGCTTTAGAACAAGAAGGAAGAACTTTTGCCCCAACAGTAGAATTTTTAGCAGAGTGATTAGAGTCAAACAGATAAAAAGGACAAAAAGCAACTGGAAAAATGAATGAAGTTGCTGTTCAGAATAACAGTCTGGATGAAATCTTGGTCCCAGTCTCTTGTTTATCAAAAGCTAGGGCAGAATACCTGAAGAAAGATCACACTGTCTAGCCTGATCCTTGTACTCTTTCCCTGAGGATTTGTTACTAGACATTATAAAACACAGGATAGTGAAAGAGATGCAGTGTGGCAGTTCTCCGATGCCCTGATTTGATTGATTAAGCTCATTCCTAAAAAGCTTTATTCTTGGAGTTTGGAAAATAATTTTCCTGGGTTTGTGATACAGATGGCTGCCTGACCCCTGGGATCCAAAGCCAAGGATCCAAACATAGTCAGAACAGAAATAAGTGCAGGGGTTTTTAGACCTGGGATGATCTATGGCCGAAGTACTAATGTAAGCTAAACCCAGAGTTTCACCTGAGGTTCTCATGTGATCTCTCTTGCTAGATCTGTTCTATCCAAATAGAGGTAGCAGTTTGCCCTTCAGCATGCCTTGTGGTTGTTTTCCTTCTTTCTCAGACGATGCTCTTCCCTTTGAATATGCCTCAGTGGTTAGGTGAGTATGCTTAGTGCTTTTCTTCTCATAAAAACCATACAGATTTGTGCTTATCTTGAAAGTGTTTCTGTTGTCGGCTTTTGATCTGAAACTGCCTCAGCACTGCTTATTTACAGGAAAAGAACAGCAGAGGGAGGTGTTCTCTAACTTTCTTGCTATCAGCTGTTCTGATGCTTGTAATGAAAGTCAGCTTCCCCGTGTGGTTTGAACGGTGTCTGAATAGAACAACTATACATTGTACTTTAAATATTTTGTGTTTGAAAACAGAAGTTGGAAGTGTCCAAGATACTTAGCATATGCTCTGGGGCTGAATTAGAATGTGTTTATTCAGACACTTGGAAGGCTCTATATACATTGGAAGGGAAGCAGTTCTGGTAAGATTGACTTTAAGACATACATTTTAATGAATCTGATTTTGGTGTGTTTCCTGGATTCTGAGTCTCTGCAGAAAATGTGATCACTGTGATATATTTAAATTTACTTTTGAAATTCAAATTCAATTTTTAAACATAATTCCAGAATTCTATCTCCTTGTAGCTGCTTAGGGACAGTTTCTGTGTACTTACACACCTCAGTGCTGAGCTGCAGTTCCTCCCTTCTATATTACTGTCCTCTCCTGTTTCCTTTTTCTTTCATTATCCTAGCAATCCAGCGCATCCTTTTTTCTCCTATCTTGCCCACCCTCTGTTTTCTCCTACATCCCTTTGTGCTAATCTGCACTTACTTTTCTCATTTGGACACTCCTTCATTCAGGTCTCAGTCTCATTCCCTCCCCTGTCCCATCCCTGCCTTCTAGGCCTTTCTGTCCGTTTACTATCTTCTATTGTGCAGTGTTTCTCACCAAGGACCTTCAATTTGATACAATCTCTTAATCACTTCCACATCCAGAGTTGTGTTCCTCTCTCTGCCTTCAGACCCCTTGCTGTATTTCCTAACAACAGGTTTGCTTTCACTGAGCCTTAAGGGAAACAGCATTGTTGAAAGGTGTGTGGTCTCCATATGAGAACAGAGTGTAGCCATCCCGAGTGAATGTTCACAGCACAACTGTAATAGTTTGTGATAAGCTAAATATTTGCACTGAGGTGGTGACAGAGTGTCAGTGTCTGTACACCTTGCCTAACCAGGAGCATACATTTGGATGAGTTTTTTTCTGAGTGTCAGTGAGGTGGATGAAAATAGGTTTTGTCAGAAGAGACATATGGATCCCTTCCCAGCTATTTTCAAAAGGGTTCCTGCCCAACCTCTCAGTAACCAAGTTTGTAAAGTGGGGGAACAGTACCTGCTGCCTTCCTATGGTTTTGCTCAGTAATTGGGTCTTTGAAGCATGGTCTTTTGGCTTCCATCCCATCGCACCTGTCCCTTGGTAAAAGGGGATTGGATGGGGCTGTTTGTCTCTGTCTCTCAAATTGCTGAGCCGTTGGTCAGACACTTTCCCAGCTGGGGAGCCATATGTCTCAGTCACTTATCTTGGGTGGCTTTGATTAGGCATTTCTCTTTCAATTAGATGCAAATTGTCAGAGTTTTAAGCAGAAGTATTAAGAATGTACATTTGTAGATAAAAGGTGATGTCGGCAGGAGCTGCGAGATACGCAGGCGGTACAAGTTTGTCTAAAATGGGAAGGAAATTTGAGCCCCAGCAGTATTCCTCAGAAGTATAACTTTGGGTAATTGCATGGAATCACATACCCACAAGTACCTGGTCAAGGAATTTCTAGGTTTGCTCTTGCAGGTGATAGAAACAATTTGTTACCCTTGTTTATTCTTGAAGCTGTCAGTTGTTTCATATGCAAATCACAGTGTGACATTTGTTTTCCAGGGTCCCCTCTTTTCTGTACAGCTGTTTTTGACAAGGATGTTTGGGACACGTTGACTTTGGGATGTGGAAATAAGAAAACTGTTGGCCCACAGAGGCCATTCATCTCTGTGCATTTAAACTGAGGAATGTTGAAGTTGCCTTTTTCTTTTCTACTCATGGGTCACATTTTAAAATCATTCCTGCTGGTTTGTTCTCACTGTAGAGGTACTGATAAGTGCAGATAGCTGAAGCTATCTTCCATCAATTTTCACAAGAGAAAAAAGCTTAGATGAAAACATTTGACAGCATGGACAGCATAAAGATTTAGGCAACTTTTAATCAGTAGAAAGTAGATATAGACATCTTTTATAGGAAGATGTCTGCTGCTTGCTGGTTTGTTGTTTTTCCATCAACATCAGTAAAATACCAACAATCAACCATACTAAAAGTGAATTCTTACTGCTTTAGACAGAACATTGCATTGTTTTTTCTTCAGCAGAGAAGAGTCCATGTGCCTGGTTTATAACTGACAGGTGCATGAGGATTATTAGCGAACCTAGACTGTATTTTCATAGCATTTTCATGTGCAGTTATTTAATTTAGGATTGTACTTATCATGTCTACCACTTTTATTTGCATCCAGAAAGAAAATATCATTAGAGAAACTAATGTTAGCTCAGCTACTTCTGCATGTCTTCCTGGCACGCCAGTGGCATCGACTAGTGAGGAAGGTGTGATCATGAATACTGCAGCATTAGAGTTTGGATTGAAAATCCACTCCCTACAATCAGTAGCAAGAATTAAACCATGGAAACTAAACTGCTGGGCTTTGTCTTGTGTGCAGTACAGTAGACTTATGTTTCATTTCTGTGATATTTTTATGGCATCTGAAAGTTGTTTGGTTTCATCAATAACTGAGTTTTAACTACATCTTCCTGTAGCCCCTGATGAATTGGAGTTTGTATTGCATTCAGTCCACTTCAGAAGGTGTAATGAGGACCTTCACAGTAACGTCAGATTATGAATGAATGAGCTCCTGAAGGGATGCTTACTGGCCAGCTGGTAAGTGAAGGCTTTTTAATCTAGCACTTTGGTTAAGGTGGAAAAAGATTTGGAATTTGGGTGCAGCATTTGGACACCAGAATTGCCAAATCTGCACAAAGGAAGCAGCTTCAGAGATTCAGACTGAATCAGAACAGCTGCTGCTTATCCATTGTGCTCGGCTGTGCCTGTGTCTGGTGAGTTGCTTCAGGTGGAATGACTGTCACACCTCACCCCAAGAAGGGACATGCATAACCTGTTTAGCAATGACCGCTGGACCCAAATATTCTGCACGTTTTAAAAGAGTAAAGAAAGCGCTATTAAAAGTATCCCAAACATCTGATGTGTAGGAACTCTGGATCCTCAGGCTCTGGCACATGTTTGTTCCACATGTCTGTCAGATCTGAGTGCATTTCATGATCTGTCAGTAGGACATGTCATTGAAGTGTTGATTTGGGGGAAATAAACATTTGAGAGTGAACAGGCGTGCTGCTTGCTGAAGTATATTTGAATGACAGCTGTTCTGTTTTCCTAGATTTCAGCATGAAAACTAGCCTGAAGTTTTCAAGAACTAAATCTGTCAGCTTTTTGATACAAAGGAAGTTTTGAAGGGCCAAAGAGCTGACAGGAGTGGGGGTGGCAACAGTTGCACCCCAAAAATCAGACATGAGTAGGGATTTCCTTCAGGCTGGAATATATATTCTTGCCATATTTTAGAACCCAAGGTAGGACAGGCCACTGCTAGTAAAAAAAAAGATTTTTAAGAAGCTGTTAGGAGTATGCAATCTACCTTCTTCATACATCCAGTGAAGGGCAGAGGCAGCAAAGAACTGAGAATGCAGAGCAAAGATAGCAGAGCTCTGGCTGCGCTGCCTCGACAGCAACACCAAGCTAGAACCTACCCTGTGTATGACACTTGCCATCATTTCATTATGCTTATAGGGGTGCTGCTAATCCTCAGCCTTCTCCAGACTCTTGGAATCTGGTGCATGGCTATAAATTAATAATGCTTTGGGTATCACATCTTTGTTTCTGCAACTGCTGCTAATGAAATTCTCTGTCTGCAGATTTTATTTAAATTCTCACTTTCTTTTGATCTTGCTGTTAGTATTTGAAGCTGACTGATATTTATCACCATGTTCTCATTACCTGCCCTAGTTTCCCTGATGCATACCCCATGGCCCTCTTGCTTAATGCTGAACAGGCAAAGATGCTGGCAAATACATACTAGACAAGCTGATGAAGTAAAACTAATGACTTAGGCTGGGTTCTGAGCTTAAAGCTTTCACTGTTTGGTTGAGGTGCTTTTCTTGGTTTGATTTTCTCCTGGGAGGTGTGAGGGGGATTGCACCCAACAAAACCTCACAGTATGGAAGCAGCTACTGAGCTAGCATAGCTAGTCTGCAGCTTAATATTTGGTAGGCATTCAATGATTCATCTTGGAAGCTTTGAAAAAGTAAAGAGAATATTTAATTCATATTTTTCTGTGTGTTTCTCTGCTGTTGGGTTACTCATTTTAAAAGTGGCCACATTCTACTGTCAGATTTAAAAGAAATCATGCTGGTTTCAGTATAAATGAACGGGAAGTGTTACCATAAGACAAATTCGTGATGGGTGTTCTTCTGTTGGTACAGATGGCATCTGTGTATTTTTATCACTCTAAATCACTCACAGTTGGAGTCATACTTAGTCCCATATCTTGCTTTATGTTTATTAAAACAATCACAGTTTTAGATACGATATTAATCACTCAGTTCTTTGGAAACAGTTGGATTGGTAGATGAAAAAGCATATTTATTTTGAGAAAGCAAATGATACAATTATTTTCCACATATTTATAAGAGCACAAATAACAAACAAACTAGACTGCAAAGCAGTGAATTAGGAAGCTGACTACAGCTGCACTCCAGCTCTGAACTGGTGACTGTCTACAACTGTACTGTCTTAGAGGGGAGAACAGGACAATCTTAAAAGTAGCTTTTCAGGTAGAAGACAGCTACTTGCACCTAATCAATTTAGATCAAACTATCTTTCTATTTCCCTTCTTCTAGGGCTTGCTGATGTCTTGGTAGGCTGTTAGCATAACAAAGGCAGTCTACAGACTCTCTTGCATTATATATGTTACCTAGGCTTCAGAGCTGCCCATTCTCAGATTAGAAGTGCCCTGTCTATTCTTCCAGTGCCTAAGTCAAACCCATGAGCACAGAATGGGAGAGCAGAGCTGTAAGTGCCTACATGCTACTCATCTTTGCTGTATCTGGTAAGTTTGTCTAACTTGTACTATAACATCTACATAAAATGGACTATGAATCCTTGCAAATGATGTTGGCAGTGTTCCACAGAGCAATAGAAATGAGCTGTAGGTTGTGCTCCCCTTTGTCTTTGGAAAATAGTAAAAAGGGAGCCTATTTGCTCCAAACTTTCAGGCTACAGCCTGAAGAAAAACAAAAAGACTGATTTCTTCAGCCTCTCAAATGAGAACCTATTGTCCCCATGTTTTCCATGGGATATGTAAGGGAATCTGGCCTGCATGTACAAAAGATGTGAAGTGATGCCAACTGGTTATATAACCTATGTGACCTGATCAAGATAGGCAACTTCTTACTCAAATGCTGGGTTTTTTTCCATAATTAATGCAATTTTCCTGTACTGAACCTCAGCAATTACCCAGTTGAATTAACTTGTAAAGACTGATATTCAAACTATGAAATATGCAAATTCACCTAGGATGTAGCCAGGCAATTTTGGACCAGTAACATTTATTGAAAACTCTAAGAAAATGTCTTTGTATAGGCAGACACACCCCACCTAACCAGTTTCAAATTTGTACACACTTGCATTAGCAAATTGTAGCTTGCTTTGCTCAACTGAAGTATGAGTCATAAAGATATCAAAGAAAATAACATCCAAGATTCCACTGCAGGAGTAGCATAATTAGAAAATTGCTTGACTCAAGTGAACAATCATCTTCGTAAGCAGACTTATCTTGAATGACCTTCTATCTAAATATGCCCTTAGAGAAAGGGCCAGCTGTTGCTGTCCCTGTTCATGTGAAGCCTCTGAGCATGGCAGCAGAGTTTGTCAAATGGCAGGGCTGCAGAGGCAGGAGAGCTTCAGTACTGCTGAGCTACTTGAATGTGAGAACGTGGGAGATGGGCTGCTTTGTTTCTCTCTTTGTTCCTGTAGTGCCTATAACAAATGTACTCTGCTGGTAAATACTCTGGATCAGCCAGGAGAACATTTGTATTCCTGCTATAAAATGTAATTAGAAGGAGTTCCCTACCTTCACTTGACTGGTAAAATTCAGTTGCCTCTGTAATGGAGAGCAGACAGATTTCTCACTCATGCTGTTCTGACAGGAATAATTCCATTCACTTCGGGGCAGTTTCTCAGTGCTTGCTGCCACATAACTGAGTTCAGAATGTGTCCCCTCAGATTTGAAAATGCTCAGAAAACAATTGTGAGAAGATCATGCTGCAGAAGATTGTCATGGGGAGAAAGGAACATTTCAGAAATACTTGTCTAACCTATTTTATGAATTCCTATTTACACACACACATTTACATATTTACACACCATGGAAAAAGGGACATCAAACGTCACCCAGTTCAATCCACTGTGATGAGCTGGGATCAGCCTTGCCTGGAGCATGTTATGTGAGAGAAGATACTTTACCATTAGGACTCTCAGAAAGGGAATTCTGCACTTTGTAATAAAGTACAGGCAGTAGATATAAATGGCTTACCTCGAGTAACCTAGAATTCTTAACAGAACTTGAGAGAAAAAAGGATGATCCCATGTACACACATTTGCCTATCAGATGAGACTCTTCACTGTCATTCATTATGATGATGGATCTGTTGTGCTTACCAGGTGGCAGGCCCAGATAATGGGGGGTTTGGTGGAAATGGGTTATAATACTTTACACATTGAGGTGTTATTAATGTTTAGACTAAACTTAGGCGAATTAAATATGCAGTTATTACCCGTGTTTATAAACAGAAATTAATGGTGTTAAAAGATAATTGGATATACTCGTAATTAAGTTACTTCTTTAGTGAAATTACATGCATTAGACTTCCTCTGTTGGGTGAAAGTTCATTAATATTGAAATGCCAGGCAGACACCCTTCAAGAGAGCACCAGGCAGTTGTACCAAACTTGAATTTTAAAACTGAGTTGTAAGATGGAGTAATTTTCCTGCCTAAAGCATGACATTGCTTTGCATATTGTAACAACCTGCTTAGCGTTTGGAGGGAAGAGCTGGAGCTGTCAGAGCGCAGAGTCTGCAATTCTTCTGGAATTTCTCTGTGGAAGAAAAACTGTCCAATGTGCCTTGTAATGGCCTTGCAATTGTGGTCACTCCTGTAAGGTACTTCTTCAATGTATTTCTTTACTTCTTCCTTCTTCCACTTCATCAGTCAGCAGAAGCTACCAGCCTGCATTAGCTTATTGTATAATCTTTAATGGTGTAGTGAGGTAATCGGATTACATGGCCAGAGAACACTGGGAGCTCCATACAAAAACACTGTGTAATTATTTCTTGCTCTTGATTGGAAGTGTGGAGCAAGTCTCAATCACAAAATCATATTTAATTCACACACACAAAATATTACTGGAGTAACAAATTAGAAATTGTCAGGCAGGAGGGAGCAGAAGTTGTTCTCCCCACATCTGCAGGAATGCACTCGGTGAGCTGATAAGGCAGCTCATGCAGTTTTTCTACCCATTATGTAAGATCTCTGCCATCTGTAACTCCTTTTAGTGAGACCAGCTGTGCCTGTGTTATTTTGACCACAGCCATTTCATAATTCCAAAATTGAACTTTTAGGTTTGGATTTGATCCAAAACAAAAATTGTAAAGCAAAAATGAATCGACAAACTGCAACAGAAGATACAGCCCTGCCTGTCCCTCTCTTCTCCGAGTGCAGTGGCTCTTACGTGTTGTATTCTGGCTTGACTCCTCTGTGAATGTGTGTGCAGGTACAAAAGCAGAGTGCCCACACAAGCATACTATCAGAACCACTTTCTGGCCGTGCTGTCACGGTGCAGATATAGCAACAGGTTATACAATAGCATAAGAAAGTTCATTAGATGTATTGGAGCAAGGTTGTATCAATTTGGATCAGACCACAAGAAAGAGATTTAATAAATGGGACAAAAAATACTCATAAATATTACAATGAGTTAATTCTTGGTAACTTGTTGGATAAGGTAAAAAGGATGCATGAACAGGAAATTATTGGCATGTATTTGCAATTTTTATCAAAAGTGCTTGTTCAGTTGTTCAATGTCAGAAAAATATAACATGGCAGGTACCAAACAGCACTGCAGTCTGCATGGGTGCATCCAAACAGCTCTTCTAACAATTCTACTTTCATCTACTCCGTGATTCTGTTTAACTCAAATGTTATTTCCAAAAGGATATTTCTCCTTACACATAATATGGACTAAAGACAGTCCTAATTATTTATTCTGACACAGCCTTAGAGTAAAGCCTATAATAATCTGTTGTTTGCTAGGATTATAACCAGATTTAACTATCTGTACTTGCGTAGAGAGGCTCACCTGCTTGAATGCTGTGACTCACTCCTTTGGTAGGTGAGTACCATCTTTCTGCCCACCTCCTGTTTCTGGGTTTTGGCAAGTATTTTCAAATGCAAGTACATGGCTTTAAGTGGCCTGATCTTCAGACATGGTGACTTGAAATCCATGGTGCATTGGGGAGGATTCAGTAATTCTGAATGTCATATTACTGGCTTGCAGTACTATATCCTCACCATCTTTTCTCCTAAAGCTCAAAAATGCAACCTGTGTTCATTTAATTTCTTTGATACTAGCTGCTGAAGAAAGGAAACATATCAGATTGAATCCAGGGACTGGTTTATGTTTTTGATAATGCAACTTGTTCTGCAGTGGCTGTGGACAGGTTACAGCACGCCCATAATTACATATCATATAAACACATTACAGCAGTAGTTTCTATAGGCACAGTTCCAGGAACAATCTGGGTTTGTTCTAAATAACAAATATAACAGCACTGCAAAGTGTGGGAAAGAGCACATAGCAACCCATGAAAGAGCTGGTGCTGGTAAGAGCAGAGTTTGGCTGTTATGAACAGAATACTACAAGAAAAACATTAATTAATTGGAGATTGTCAGGAAGAGTTGGAGGTAGTTGCTTTGCCAAATTAGTAGTCTTGAAGATAAGACCAAGTTCACTAGAAAATTCCTGGCTGTCACCATTTGGCAAGGGTATATTAAAGGGTGTATTATTTCTGGTTGGTTACATCAACCAAACTGGGAGATACTTGCACCTCTTCGGGACTACATTCCTTTTTTATTCTGAGAGTGTATGTTCTTTAAGGCAGGGTGGCTCCTGTAATCCACATATTAGCTTATGTTATATCTTTGCATTATATGTAGATATACACACATACACATGTATGATGGTTTCTTCTAATGATTCTTCTCTGTTACTGTTTTTAACCTTATGAATTCTGGTGGGAGCATAACAGATACTTTTCTTTCCCAAGAACTCTTTATAGTAGTCTAAGAAGGATTTCCTAAGCAGTAATAAGGACATCGCTGGTGGTTTTTGAGCTTGTAAGTGGCTCACTCAAAACCAAACATGTAAAACCTCACAACAAAAGAATTGTGCTTCAAATAAGTAGCTGAGATGTGTGCTATAAGGAATTCAGAATGCACCAGGGAAAAAATGTATCATCCTGACAGGAACAGCACTCCTGACGTGTGTCGCAGTTTCCGTGTAGCTTAAGTGACTGTGCTGACCCTTTCCCAAGAGCTGTGCAGCTCAGGAAGAGCTGGAAAGGCTCCAGCATGGTGTCACTGCTGGGGTTGTCCAGAAAGCCACTGAGGAGCAAATACAAAGCCTGCAGTAGGAACTGCTGAGGTACATTGATTCAGCTTTTCTTTTCCACTCAAGTATTTAAAAACTTGCCCTTTTTGTGGTTTGGTTTGGTTTGGTTTGGTTTGGGGGGGGGGGGGGGTACATGATAAATTAGGGCAAAACTGATCAAATGTATTGATTTACATTCTTGCCATCCTTATATAGTTTTAGTGCTCTACTCAAAAGGTCTGAGGGATAGGGTTTAGAGTACCCATTTAGTGAAGAACAGTTTATCTTATAATTGCCACACTACAGAAGACAGGAATGTGCTTATCTAATCCAGTTTCTTATGTGGAAAAGGGAAATGGTGTAAAAACTGGAGAATAAAAGTCAAGATTCTTATTCTGGGACTGCAGCTACAATATTATGCTTTATGAGGAATCCTCTGACACCCCTTTATCTAGTCTGCCTCCTGTAATATGGCACAAATTGATCCCTTCTCATGAGTGAGTACTGACTAAAAAGAAAAACCAGATCCCATCCTTTAAGGACACAGATGTAGTGGCAGAGTATAGTTCTTTGGTTAAATGAGTAAGAACTGTGGGATTCTTTGGAAAGTTTCTTTTGAAAGAAAGAAAACTATCAGGACATGTTCAAGAAAATATTTTGAGCAGCTTGTCTGTAACAGCTTTTAAAAACACTGGGCACGTGATCTTGGATTGCTCTCGTATTACTTTGGTGATGATGCTTATCACTCTCATTGCTATTATTATTTTTATAGAGATGATTAAATGTCATAACACTTGGAAATTAATGTTCTATTTAATTACAATAGAAGCACAGCTGTTAGGTGTAGTGATGACTGTTCTTTATTTCACTGTCTTTGAAGTTTAACCCCACCCTGCAGAGCACCTTCTTCCTAATTTATACCCATAGTTCCCTCTGTGAAACAGTTGCACAAGATCTGTGTGTATTGCCATCCACTCAAAACAACACTAAGGGTACAAATCAAAACCCTTTGAATCTGAGCCACAGTAAAATGGCTTAGTCACTTGTCTTTCCCAATGCTGAGATAACTCTGCAGTGCTTTAGATTTCTGCTCTAGTCTGCAATGGAAGGTACATAGCACAGTCCATTCTATCCCTGCAGCACCATCAGAATCTGACTTATGAAACTGAATGATAGACAAACATTTTGTGACAGTTAGCCAGGTCCTTTATGTGTGGTATTATTTTGGTTTGTAAATTATCTCTATTTCTGCATAAATACCACTAAGGGGATTCCTGTCGCTCACTTATTTTCGCTTTGTGTTGTGTTTCGCTCAGCACCTGGCCCAGTCCGTAGTGACAAAGGCACTTCAAATTCAAGGCTTGTTTTCACACTTAGCTGATACTTTAAGAATCCCAGAACCACATTACTTCCATAAATTACAATACAGAGGTGATCTTGGTGGGAGAAGCCAGGTGTGAGACATAAAACATAACCCATCCCTTGTGAAGTTTAGGAGAGCACTGAAGGTTCTCAGCATTTTGTTGTTTGTCTTCAAATACTACACAGAGTAAAAGCGTAGTTACAACGATGCTGTACATTTGAGTTACTATTAATAGTGCTCACAACTTTTGCTGCTAACAAACTCTGCATTCTCAGCATACTGCAGCTAAGTCCTGAATTGTTGTGAAAGAATTCAGGAGAGGCCCTGTGGCACCATGCTGACCTTTCTTTTACATTTGAAGGGCTTGAATCGTAAATCTGAAATTAGATGTCATCCTCTTTCCTGTTTTGAAGATGGCAACTCTGAATAAAGCACTCTGCTTTAATTCTGTGATGGGCTCCTGCTGTGGTTTTACAACATAAAATTATAGCTTATGGTTTAACAGTCCCCTGTGGGTTGCTCCCAGGGACAGGAAGGTCACTCCCAGCAGGAAGATCCCATCACATATAACCAGATAACCTGTCCCATGTAATCAGTTCTCAAACAGTCTGTCTGGCCTGAGGGCATTTTGGTCTCTGTTCACCACAAACAGTTCTAGAAATAATGGTCTTCAGTGGCAGCAAAGGAAATTCAAGCTACACTTGAGGGAAATTTTCTGATGATGACAGTTAAGCACTGGAATAATTGTCTGCAGAGGTAGTGCTGTTGTTCTAAAGGGACCAACAAACTTTAGGGAGCATTTAGGTGTAGCTGATCCTGCCTTAGCACAAGTGAATACCTGACATGACCTTTCAATGTCCCTTTCACCTTCCATTGTCAAGGAATTATGAAAAGAAAGATGTTGTGCCTCATTCCTCTTCCACCTCCACAGAATCTGACTTAGGTTTCTTTCCTTTCCTTGTCAAGGGAGAAGTTATGACCCTGATATGTTTTTATTCTACCAGTTTATTACTTATTCAGTTTGTGTGGTTTGGAGAAGGAGGTTTTGCAATTGTGTACAACAAAGATAATCATGGGGCTTTGTAGTTCTCTTTCACTTTCCTTCTAAGACTGGCAAATGATCTCCACAATAAGACTGAAATTATAATGGTCATTCTTATAGCCTTGAACTGTCATATCCATAAAGAATACACCAACACATGTGAGTCCACACAGAAATAGGAATAGAGATGAGTTTGGTGTGCTCAGTATCCTGCCCCTCAAAACTCATTAATTGAGATAAACCCCCCAAACTGTTGCCTCTAGGAAGCTATACTGCATTTTCCCTTAAATTACAGGTCATGGACAAATTCAGTTTGTCATCAGAACTCTGAGATTCTTATCTGTGAGGCTAAGACAGTTTTTTTCAGAGGAAAAGATGTGTAATGGACTGGGATGGGGGGATGACAGTTAAGCTGATTTGTCAGAGAGAGCTCTCTCATGTCCAAAATCCTAGAATGAAATTCCTTGCACGTGTTTATGCATTCAGAGGTCTTTGTGCTGTGTTTACTGAACAGCTTTGATGAGATATAAATACCAGCACATTCTGGTAAGTTTCTAACAAACAGAATGGTCTGCTCAATCCCAATATGGTCCTGTGTTAGAGCAGATTGGGTAGTGCACTTCAATGATGGGAAATGCATTTCAGTTTTATCCAATGGTGTGTAGAGTTTATAAATTTAGATACATTGTGGGTGTATAGAAGCTCATTGTATAGCATTATTCATTACATCCCTTATAGCAAGTCTTGGCTCCTGTTCTGTTCAATGATTGCATATTAGCATTCTTCTTGATCCTCGGTGCGTGAAGCATCCTGCAGAACTGGTCTGAACTAGTCGCTCCTGCTTAAAGAATATTCCTTCTTCTGTTCCTGTCATTAGAAAAACTTATTATTGATAGTTGATGATTTTCCAGTTCTCTTCCCAGTTCATAAAATTGCAAACTGGATGCTCACAGACCAGCCATGTATCTGAGACAGCATTGATCGGTGGATAGACAGAGGACTGATGGGCCATTTATAAAAGGCTCTTGACCACTGTCTTCTGCTTTGGCCACAGGTAGAAGGCTCTTCTGTTTCTTTCTGACTGATCAGCTGGATTATCAGATGACTTACAATTAAAATAATTAGGCAGCTATTAAGTCATGAGTTCTGGAAGTGATAGCCTGAATTGCACTGACCACAGAATTAGTAGTTTGTGAATTAGTAGCTGGTGGGGGAGAACACAGTGCCTCTAATCTCTCTCTTCACTCTCACTGTCTGCAAAGCACATGCCTCTCTAATACACCAAGTTTATTTCAGCCACGTGCTCTTTGGTGTAAAATACTTTCATTCTGCTTTGTGAATAATGTTCCTTGGAGACAAAGAAATCGGGCTGCTAGGATTAGGGGAACAACATTTCTGATACAGTTAAGATGGTTAATGAGATGAGATGAGAATTTTACCAGTAGCTTTAATGGCTGATAAATGAAGGAAGCCAGATATGGCACAGACTATGCACACAGAAAAAGACCTAGTGTCTGAAACCTGCCACCTCTTATTGGACTTCTGCTTTTACTTTAAAAAAAAAAAAAAAAAGGGGGGGTGGGTAAAAAATATTTCCAATGTTCTTATTGTAGTAAGTGTTTCTTCTCAGGTGGTTTAAATCAGCATGGAAGACCAGTGACTCCCTCACAAAGGAAATACAAATTTCTCCAGTTGATTATCTTCAGTAGCCTCTCAAGTAAGGACTGCTCTCATTATGGGTATTACAAAGTATCTCCTGTTGCCTTTAAAATCTTATGAAAACAGGATAGTCTTAGAACAGTCTCCTTTGAGTTTTTAAGTCTCTCTTACTTTGGTCTAAAGCCTGAACCTGTTTATGACTGACGATTCTACCTTTCTCCCTGGTCTAACAGCGACAGAAAGCAGGGTTATGACTGTTAACAGATATTCCAGGATGCTTGTATCAATTCATGTAGGTCACTGAAGTAACTAAATGTAAGTGAATGTTGCTGCTAACTTCCGCTGTCTTAATGCTGGGGCTGCACACACCCCTTTGCCACTGCATTCAGCCCCATTCAAATGGCAGTGCTGAACAAACTAGGGTCTAACAACCTGGCTCCTCATGCAACAGAAGTGAGCTAACACTTGGTTACTGTAGCTATCGTCTGTGTAACAGATAAATTGCGATTGAAAAGTTTTCTCTCTGCGCTGAAAACAGGCTTCAGGCAGAGTGGAACCACTGCTCTGCACCCTGCACTCTATAAGCTGTTCATTTCTGAGAAGCCTGTAGGAGGGGTTTGTGTTGTGTCAGTGTCAGAAGACAGCCAAAACTGAGTGTTAAAGCAGACCCTTTAGAACTAAGGCAGCAGAATTACCTCTCATGCATAGGCTTGTTTTACTGTACCTGTGTAGCTATGCTTGCTTTCCAGTATGTACCTGACAAGATGCACAAGTAAAGACTTTTCCTGACCAAGAATGCACAAATCAAAAAACAGTTGTACAAGAACAATTATGTGTGAACATGATAGCAGGAAGGTGAGCAGGAAAGCTGAAATATTGCCTCTGTGTGAATAAGTAAATGTAGAAAACAGAACCTGATCAGTTTTAAATTCCCCTCTGTAAACTGGAAAAATGTTTGAGTAAAAAATAAATAACCTGCTGTAAATGTAAAAGCAACAGCTAATGCAGACTGAGATACCAGCATGAAGTGGTGGTGTGGTGCACGTATATAAACTCATATACCTATGTAAATCATCAGTATTCCCACAACAGGGAGCCTCTCCAGACTCCTGCTTGCTTAGAATAATCAATATACAGAGATAGGAAACTGCTAATTTGTTAAGCTTCCTTAAAGGAGGAAACAGAAGGCGGTTAGTGCAAGCCAAGACTCTTTAGTCTCTCTCTGCTCCGTGGACTTTGTTCTTTCTCTGTAGCTCTATAGAGAATATGTGCGTATAAAACCTGCCTTGGAGGAAGGTGCAAAACATAACATCATTCACAGTAAAAGGTAATCCTCCATATCATGACAGGTTGGTTTAGAATAGCAGGATTAGCTTTACCTTGGCACAATTAATCAATGTATTCTGTTTCAAGTAGAGGGGCAAAACAGATTGGCCAGCTGCTCTGTTTCTGGTGGGAACAAGGGAAGCAATTCTGAGCACAGACAGTTAGTGGAATTGGGTCAAAATAAAAAGGTCTTCCTCAGTTATAGCTTTAAAATGCAATCCTTCCAACTGTGAAATCAAAATTTAAATATCCATTTAACTGAACTGGTTTGAGTTTGATTTTTTTCCCAGTTTAAAAATGTAAACTAAAAATAGGTATAAGAATAAATATAACAGCACACTAAGCCTCTATCAGCAAAAAACCCCAAACCACTGCTTTTTGAAGAATAAGGATAAGGTAAAACTTCTCAGGTGTCTTGTGGGCTAGACAAAGGAAAGAAAGAATGTATATCCATGCACATATCAATGTATATCCATGCACACCACAAATCACACAATGCAATCAGAACACCAGATACTCATTGCTTTACACAGAGCTCCTATCTGAATTCGTACTCGTGCTAGATAACAACTCTTTTATTGCAAACAGGTTTGAAAAGATAGCAAAAACTTCCATGCCTAAGCAGCTCATAAATTCCTGACAGTAAATGGAAGCTCTCCTAAACACAATATCAAGTCCAATTTAAAGGAACTGTTTCATGTTGTTTACGCTGCCAAGTTGCTGATCATGCATAAAGTTGTTCTCTTAATAACCAGTTGGTTAGAGGAACGCCCAGCAGCCAAAAACGTGTTACCTGCTAGGAGATCTACATTTTAATCAGCTGATGAAACAGATGTGGGAGGATTGTCAGGAGCTCTGCTTCTGAAATCCATGAGAAGCCACTACAGTTCTTTGGGAAAAAAATGAAGCTACCAAGTCAGTTTCTTGCTTTCTGAGACAAATTAGTAACATAAGCTTTTTAAACAGAGAAAGTCTTAATTTAAGATTTAATTGAACAATTGAAACAAATAAATTGCATTCTCAGCATTTCACTTGAGAAAAAGATACACAAACCCTAGCTGTGCTCCGGCAGAAATAGTCGACATTTCTGCAATGCAATTGGCATTTATACCCAGAATAGGCAAAATACTTATTACAGGAATGTAGCAAAACTTAGGTCACTCCAAGGGAGAGGAACTATGGAAGAGTCTCCTAAATTTCATGACAGAAAGACATGTGCCTATAACTGTTTAAATTTATTTAGCCACATGTTATGGCATAAGAGAAAATATAGGGCCACCATGTTTCAGTTAGCCAGTTTAGATACTAGAGCAGTGTGACTGCAGTAGCACCAGGCAGGTTAAGTTGTCCCTATTCCAGTGTCTGTGACCAGATTGCCTTTGTGCTGCTCTATCTGTATCTGTGACATAGTTTTGAAGGTTTTAGATAAATTCTATACATTTTCTATGTTATTTCCTTAATGGTTTCAGGTCTTCTTGAAAGACAGACCAGCGGTTTCTATGCCACATTTTTAGTCATTGCAAGCAAAAGCAAAGATAAACACTTAAATGCCTGTCTAGTCCTCCCTAAAAATCCAAAGTACCAACATTCATTTTGAGGTATGTCACAGTCACAGCTACTTTATCTCCTTTAATAAAGAGGATTCTTCCTCAGGCAGTGTGTCCAGGAGAGGGAAATGCAAATTGTTGCTTTGGAATTGAACTCATTTCCTGCTCTTTGGTCATAATGAATGCAATATCTTTCCTTGACATGAAACTTAAAAGTATCTAGTTCCACAAATCAGCTGTGCCTTACTATGTTCTACATGACTACAGGCCCTTTTCCTTTATCAGTTTTCTTTGAGCATCCCTGAACTATAAATTAGAACTGGGAACATAATATAGATAATACTGATAGGTGCTCAGGGGACTTTGGCAGCGTCATGAAGAAAGGGAAGTTCAGCATCACCTTTTGCTATTTATTTTGTGTTAAGCCTTATTGTTGGATGAAATTCTGCATTTTAGCATACAATGTTATATTCTGAAGCGGGGACATCTGAAATGATGGGCTCTGAGCAGCCTACTGCTGCTCTAGTGCAAAGCTCTGTGGTCATGTCAGATAACTCCAAGAAAAAAACAGCTTAGTAGCAGTCAGAAAAATCCAAATCAAATATTAGAAACAAAAAAGTAAACATCATTGCACCTCTGCATAAATCCATTATTTTTCCACATCTGGAATACTGTGGAATGATCTATTAGAAATGGAAGAGGGCCATGAAAAGGGCATTAGTCACCCATGATATGGAATAACATCTCTCTGCAGAAGATTGATTAGAGCTGTTTCTTTTTAGCCTGGAAGAGAGAGGAGTTAATGGAGAAATGATAAAGCTGGACAGAAGAACTAGGGGCTCTTGAACCAGGAGTCAGACTCAAAAGGAAGTTCTCCTGCAGCAGTAGCAGATCTGCTGAAGGTCCATCAGCCTTTGTGGATGTAAGAAGTTTACATGAATTCATGAGGCACACCTGAGCAAGCTCATGTGTGAGAGACTGGAGGTTACTGGTAAGAAGAATACACATTGTCCTTGTGAAACACCCAGAGTTGAAAAGAGCTGGTGAGTGGGAATGCATGGAGAGAGAAGTGTTACACTGGCTTGTCCCCTTCAGCCACTTCTGGGTTATGCTGATGGTTCTTTAACATCTGCACCTGCTGGGAGCCTAGGTGATCTGAACTGGTATGGCTGTTCTGATGTTTGTAATTGAAATATGAATAGCCAACTAAGTGCTGTCCTAAAACAGCATCAAGGTATTTCTAAGAGGCGTTTTGACTTGTTCCCATGGGAAATAGAGTACATTGTGGTTGCAGAGGCACAAACTAGATGGAAAAAGGACCTGGCCATACAAGGAGCAACCTGACACCCTTTCTCTCTGTATTCTCCATCCTGAAATTGCTGTGGAGACGTGACAGATGGGGCTTCAGGTGCCAGAGAGCAAACATTCCCTCTACACAAGCCAGGTTTTCCCTTTGCTCTTTATTCATCTGCTGTTTTCCCTTCCCCAGTTATCTCCTAGTGGCTACCCCAGTGTGTGTTTACAGGATACATACACACCAAGGTACCTATGTGTCAGGAGGTTCAAGCAGAGGACCCTGACATTCCAGAGGTTTTTGTATGCAGAGCATCTGTAGTTGTTTAATGAATGAAGGAAGAATTAGAGGACAAGAGGTATTCTAAACCAGCTAAGCTCTGGTTTATTACACAATTTCCAAAGATCAAACTTTCTGTTTCCCCAGTTGTCAGGCTGCCACCTGTGTTTGCAAAAGAGTAGATTTAACTTTACTACTTACAAGCACTCACATTCTTCTCCCCAACAGATCACTTCTCTATTCTTATGTATTCACATTAGAAGGGAAGTCTGATTTCTTTCCTCTGTCCAACTCACTCTGCCTCTGTACTTCCAGTAAAGTATTGCTCTGTATTCTGGCTCCTGACAAATATTGCCTACACATCCATACAGTATTAAGGGCAAAAAGGCAGCTGATAGGGAAAAGCTTTGGAGAAAAAGGAAAAAAAAAGAAGAAAAACCCCAACCAAACAAAAAAACCCCACAAACACAACAAAAACCAACAAAACCCCCAGTAAAAAACCCAAACATTCAATTCAGAAAGTGCAGAAAGTGCAATCCTCTTACACAATCAAGATCATGAAGTCTGCATAAAAATATAAACCAGGCTGTGGCCATCATCAAGAAGTTTTTGCTATAAACACACAACTTGTGATTGAACAGAGCTCATCACTTTAGAAGACTTGTGATTAAACAGCAAGTTCTAGACACTGGCTGTCTTGTCTGACAATATCTTCCTTTACCTTTAGAGGCTATTGTTGGCTAAACAAGAGCAGAGCCCTGTAGCCAGGCTATCCCAGCCATTTGGAATGAGGAGAGGCAGCACCTTGCTTAGATTCCTTTCTCTGCCGGGTGTTGGCAGCCCAGGGTTAAGAGGTTAACAGAAACAAAGTGGCTGCACCAGGCTATCTGGATCACTGTCTGCAGACAGGAACCTTCCACCAAACCTCAAGTGCCTTATGGCTCTTCCTTCAAAGGGAGGATCAGAAAACAGAGGCCTCTGTTTACCAGCTGGTTCTGACTTCCCCTTCCATCTCTATACCCTTCCTTTCAGCTGAAAGCAGATTTTAATCTCTGCCTCATCAAGCTGCTTATGGGGTGCAGCTGCCTGCCAGCGTGCCAGCTTCTTAATACTCTCTTCCTCAATCCCTTCAGCTTCCCCACCTCACATAACAAATGATTTCAAGAATTTAAGTGTGAACATTCCTGTAGTGATTTTCCCAAGTATTTTTCTCTCCTATTTTATATCAAATTACAGATTTGTTCCTCTTAGAGCTGTCGTAGCAAGAGCTCACACTGGCCATGTAACACCCTGTAAGATGCAGCATGTAATGCCTATCTTGGAGTTAGATGTTTATAAAACTTTGGTCACATTGAAATTCAGGTGCTTTGTCTGAGGCTCTTTGCATTACCTGCTACAGATCACTGTGCATCTATTACTTACTGTGATTATTTATGGCTCCAATAATCCTGGCCACATCTACAGAGTTTTCCGGAAGTTATTTTGTGTTTCCATTACCATAGGATGACTTAGGGCTTGCTTTCTGCTGAGCCTTGTGAAACACTTCCCAAGCTCTTTATTAAACAGGGCATTGTGCTGCACGCTGCTCGGGTCTGTGAGCTGCCTAACCAGCAGTGTCTCTCATGTTTTACCTTGCAGCATTGCTGTAGTTTCCTCCTAAAGCATAAACCAATTCCTTACAGTTTGTGTAAACCAGATATTGCTGTGACTATATTTTGTTGCCTTCCAAGATATGGGGGTTTTCATTTTTATGTGTGTGAGAAGTTACCAACAGCTTTTCCAGAATGAGGACAAGAATGAAGTTTTAAAAGAGCACAGGTTTTCTTTGCATGTAGTTCCTTTGAAGCTGGTGGGACAGAACTTACTGCGAATGCTTTTTGTATGCACCCGTGTAAACCAGCTGTCTGCTTGGGTTTAATGTCTGAAAGAAAAGGCAAACTTTTACATTTGATGAACATCTCCAGATGTCAGAGTATCTGTGAAATACTGTAGGACCTAAAATTCTTAGCTTCCCAGCTGCCTGTTGAGCAGATTTTGTGAGCACTTTTTAATATCTGAGAGCTGTCAGTGAACGGCCAAGGGAAATCATGTAGAACAAAGCAGCCGGTACTGCTCCATCACACCGAAGGTGTCTTGCTGTAACACGATACTACAGAAACTACTTTTTGTTCTATGTGACAGTACTCTGCAACCTTGGAGCGTTGTAAGCAAGTAGGGGAAACAGATTGGCAAAATTAAGGATCTAGGGCTTATTATTAAGGATAATATTCGTTACACAAGGTGCTACAATTATGTCATTGCTACATTGCCTTGCAGAACAAAGTTAAATTCTCAGAGCTTGCCTGACGCAGCAGAAGAAACACAAACTCGAATATGCTGGATTGAGACGCTAAATGGAGTTTATATCCATGTCTTTGGATGAGTAACTAACTACATCCTTTCAAAGTGGCATGTTGTGGTCCACCTGTAATGACCCATCCGGTCACCGACGGCTGCCTGTCCTCTGCGCTGCAGATGCAGCAGTGCAAACGTGCTCCTTATCCAGACAACTGCTGCTGCAGGCAGAACTTGTGCGTGGAGAAAAAGTTCCTGCCGAGTGCTCTGTGGGGAAAGTTCATAACCTCCTGCAAAAAGCATTTGAGTCATTTAATTGAGTAGCAGGTAACTATGTATTTACACTTCCCCTACACACGATGTAAACACGTTAATAACAAAAAGCTTTTTAAAACAGTATTATGATTTATTTTTTCTCTTATTCGCTATTAGCGAGGTTTAATTACGGCGCTGTATCAGCAGCCTGGAACCGAGGGCGGTATCTGCCAGTGCAAGTCCTTCTCCAGGCAGGACTCGAAGGTGAGAGAGGAAGGCGAACCTGCTTCAAAACGAGCCCGGGCCGTCTTGCCCCCACCCGCGAGGTCCGGGATGCCACGTAGCGCCCCTGCTGGGCCCTCCCGCCGGCGGAAAAGCGAGAGACGACCCCGAGCGGCCTGTGGTCCTGCCTGTCCTGTGGTCCCGCCTGTCCTGTGGTCCCGGGCAGGCTCTGCGCGCCGGTAGCGGCGGCCCAGCTCCCCTCTGGCCGCCTGCCCGGAGCGGGGGAGGCTGCCGCGGGGCTCTACCACCCGAAGGTGTGTCCCGCCCTAGGCGCGGCTCTCTCGCAGGTACTAATCGCCGCCCTGCCCCGACTGCCTTCTGCATTTGCCACCCCGCTCCCCCTAGAGCCCTAGGTCCCGGAGCGCGGCCGGGATGTACGGGGGCCAGCAGCAGCTGCAGCCCCTCACGCTGCCGCCGCAACTCCAGCAGCAGCAGCAGCAGCAGCAGCAGCACCACTACTACCGGCGCCAGCAGCACTACAGCACGCTACCGGCCGCCCGGCGGCCCGTCTCCTGCTCGGAGCCGCTGTGTCGACCCCAGCCCTGCAGGGAGCCGCCGCCCTGCCCGGAGCCGCTGCCACGACCGCAGCCCTGCCGGGACCCGCCGCCCTGCCCTTACTCCCCGCCGCGGCCCCCGCCGTGCCGGGAGCCGCCGCCCTGCCCCGAGCCGCCGCCGCCGCGGCCCCTGCCGTGCTTCGAGCCCGCTCCGCACCAGCAGCAGGAAAGCAGCGTAGTGTACGACCGGGTGCGCACCTACGGCCCGGGCTGCCGGCGGCTGAGCACGTCCTGCTCCTCCCGGGCGGCCTCGCCGCTGGAGTGCTCGCACGGCTACCAGCAAATCATCTCCGGCTGCGACCCGCCGCAACAGGTACGGCGAGTGCCAGCGCCATCTCTCCTGTCCCCGTTGTCCTTCCTCCCGGGCCGCTGCAATCCTGTCCCGTCCCGGCTGGCGCACCTGTCCCCCGGCCGCCCGGTGGCTCTTCCCGCCGCCGTGCCCCGTTCCTGCCCGCGCCCCGTTCCTGCCCGCGCCGAGGCGGCGTCGCAGTCAAAGGCCGTCTCGGGTGCAAAGCCGGCGCCGGGCCGTGGGCCAAATGCCCTTGTGCCCCTGGGCACGGCGGGGAGGCTGCGGGTGTCCTGCGGAGAAGGGAGAACGGTCGGGCCGGGTTTCTTGCCGCGGGGTAGCGGCGATGCCGGACGGTGCGGAGAGCCCCGCGCTGCAATCTGCCGCAGGGCCGGGCCCGGCCGAACCGTTCGCGACCCGCCCCGTGTGTGCCCCCGGGGTCTTCCTTTGAACAACTCGTTCTGCCTCAGTTCGAGCACGGACACCCGTTTAAAAACTCAGCCCTTCCATAAAACACCCTCCGGGAAAACCCATGCCTCTTCCGTCCCGGCGGAGGAGACCCCTAAGCGGGGACTGCGGCGGGCAGGGCCGGCCCGGGTTGCTCACGGCCCCACCGCTGCTCTGGGGATGCCCGGCCCGGCTGCGCCCTGCCGGCTCCAACGACCTCCCGGGAGAGGAGTGGGTAGCCCTCGAGCCACAGTGGGGCTCTCCCTCTGGCAGTGCGTGTACCAGTTTGTTTCAGCCTGTAGCGGTGGGTGGATTATAGCTTGCAGGGGTCCCGGCAACGCCGGCCGGGCTCACCGTGTGGGGCAGGTAAACGCAGGGAAGATCTCGTCTTTGAAGTGAGCAGTTAATGACATAGCCCATCTCAGGCGTCTAAGGAGAGTTTCACGCCCTGGTAACCTGTTTTAAGACTACTTGAAATGAATTTACCTTTACATTTCTCCTTGTCATTTGATTGTGAATGGATTGATCAATTCCATATTTGCCCTGCTTGGCAAGTCTGGGTTGCATTTCTTTCTGAAAACGTGAATTTCTGCCCGCTTTGTCAGTGGATCAATAAAATCCCAGCCCGAGCAGGAGATTCTGCAGGCCGGGTGCCCCTCTTCCCAGCAAGGTAGACTAACACCCGTTCCTGCTTACTTGGCGCTGCTCATGTAAATATAATACCAAGGTGTGTGTGTGCTTAGATAGTTGTGTTTGAATCGGTAATGCTAACAACACACAGCTAAGCAGGTAGGGATTTGATGTAGCTTTGCTTTTAAAGTCCACAATGTCGTTCAGCAGGTTTGCTGCTGTGTGTATATTCAGGGAATGGCTTGAAGGTATTGGTGGAATTTAATGGAAATGTAACATATCTGGTTGACATCTTAGCTAAATCGTACAAACAAAACTAGAAACCAGTGACTAAGGAACAGCTTTGACTACAAGAGGAGAAAAGGAGATCAGAATTTGTGTTTTGAACTGTTTGATACATCAGACTCTCATTGATACCCATGCAAGTGGGACTGGCATGCTGTATGCAGTGTGTTGGGCTGAACTCCCATTTAATTTGTTTTCCTGATGTAGAAATGTATTTAACTATCAAAGATCATGGGGATCAAGACCGATACAAAGCTCGCTTTCCTTTCAAAGCTCTATTTGCATGGTTTCAGGACTGCCTGCTTTGGCAGGATGGCTTCTTTCTTAGGATGTCAGGTAGTGACAGGACTAGTGGGTATGGAGCAAAACTAGAAATGGGTAGATTCAGGTTGAATGTTAGGAAAAAGCTCTTCCCCATGGGGGTGGTGAGAGCCTGGCACAGGTTGCCCAGGGAGGTGGTGGAAGCCTCATCCCTGGAGGTTTTGAAGGCCAGGCTGGATGTGGCTGTGAGCAACCTGCTGTAGTGTGAGGTGTCCCTGGCCATGGCAGCAGGGTTGGAACTAGATGATCTTTGAGGTCCCCTCCACCCCTGACAATCCTGTGATTCTGTGCATTTTGGAAAGGGTGCTGCTCACAAAGAGCTTTATGTGGATGTGGCTTGGGTATGACAGACACAGTCCTGCTGTACCGAAGTGTTCATCCCTCTTACGCAAGGTGTGGGGCAGGAATGTAAACACTGGGCTCTCACCTCCCTGATAAATGATGTGCTCAGCTAGGCTAGATGATAGTCTGCACTGCATCCAATTAATTAAATATTCATTAGAATAAATACTACAGTCCCAGGCTTGCTATGCTTGGATAAGTATGTGACCAGTTTGATTATAGACTCGAATGTTGTCGCTGCTCTATGAAGTATGTTTTAATTTTCAACATCTGTGTCAGTCACTGAATCCATTAAGTTGTGCTGATGAAAAATATTTTCTTGCTGAAGTGTTTTGCTGGATTAGACTTTAAAGACAAAAGAGGGTGTAGTTCAAACCAGGTTGTGTGTGAGTTGCAGATTTAATGGTGGAGAGGGAAAGTACTTAATAAAGTCTATTGGGAAGTTATTACAGAAGAAAACAGTAGCAAACAGGGAAGTGAGCTGGGAGTGAGCACCTTGGGTGAATGGGAGTTGTCAGAAAGAAGTTCTGGGAAGAGCAGGATGTCTCCAGAGAGCTGAATTAGTTCCCCTGTGAGCAGACCACATGTAGCTGCATGAACTGGTGTACCAATGCCTCATTCACATCGATGGTTTAACTTAACACTGGAATTTTCAGCTAATGGCAGTGCAGGGCTGTAGTTTCTAGCTTCTCACTGTTGATAAGGCAAAGGGCTATCTTGGAGCAATGTTTAGTTTACTACTGCAGAGCCTTTGTAGATTAGTGATAACAGTGTCTGCATCACTCTTGTACACTTCATTAGTTGTGTGTGTTCTGTTGCATTTATGTACATCTTAATAAGGTAGAATTTGAAATGAGTGCCTATGGTACATGAGAGGCTTTTTGTGATTCAGGGTTCAGTTTTCCTTACTTTTTGGGACTAATGTTGGTTTATCCTTGATGTAGAAGCAAAATGCTACTCGTGGGCATGGCAGGCTTCACCTGCAGTAATTCCTACCAGATTTTGCTCTAGTCTGTTTGATCTAAATGAAGAATTTAGTATAGAAAAATTTCTCTTCTAGTATGCTTACATGTATGAGCCCTTCCCCTAGGGGCATGTGAAAGTGCAGGGGTGAAGTGCTACACACAAGGTGTCTGCTGGCGGGGCAAGGGGCAAAATCCTGATGGGCCCTTGTAGGAATTGTCTATCCCTGTGAGAAAGTTTGTGAGTAAGATTTTTCTGTGGCTAGCTTTGTTTCTGTGAAGTGCTAAAGGCTCCCCTGCTGTGAAAAGTGTTTAACATCCACATGCAGATTTGTCTGCATTGCTTGCAGCAGCCCTCGACCAGAGCCTGCTCCTTCCCTGTTGCATCTGCCAAAGGTAACTTGTAAATTCTGATGAGGTGACTGAGCTGCTTGTAATTAGCCAGGCAATAACTTATGGACAAAAGGGTTTGACATAGATGAAATTCTTTCCTTAATCACTGGTTTGTCTAGAGCTTAGGGGTGTGGAAATAGAAGTGAGTGTACTGATTGTTTTGTGTGGTTTGCACACCATAGCTGGACACATCTGTCAAATGCTGCTTCTGAAATGTAAAAACCTTATTAAAACAGTCCCAAGACTAGCAAAAATCCTTATGGAAGCATTAGCACATGCCCTTTGAAATGGTCCTTGTAGACCTACAATGACTGCTCCTTTGCAAATCCCAAACCTGGTCATGCCACCGAAACCCACAACAGCACTGGGCTCTCCCCATCCTTCTCCAGTCACAAAATGTTGCATCTCCAAAGGACTGGAGGAAATGGGAGGAAATGGATGGAAGTAGCCCCAAGTCATCTTAGCTGTCAAGAGGACCACTACAGAGGCCTTGGAGATGGCTTCTCCCTGTGCAGGGAACTGTGTGTGGGGAGTTCAGGCTGGCACAGCGTCACAGGGCTCCCTCCCAGCCTGTGCCAGTCCAGCCTGCTTGGCTGGTCCAGGAGGAGTGGCAGGCAAATCCCTGTGTCTAAAGGAGCAGGGGAAGTATCTGCATCAAAGTTCTTTGGAAATGAAAGAGTTTGGGTATCTTAAAAACAAGGTTCTGTGTGATACTGCACATATGATTAGATCACCTTTTGAATACTATAAAAGTATATTTCAGCTTAAAGTGCTCTGCACTTGTCAGCTCTGACTCTGCTCCTCTGAGAAGACACAGGTACCTAGGCACAGTAATGTTACACGTTCCCCTCTCTAAACCACTGGGAGTTACGTATTCCAGAGCCCCGTGGCAGCATGGTTTAGTTCAGGCAGGTTTGCCCAATTTCTTAGCTTTTAATGTCATGCACAATGCTCAGTGTGTTCTCATGGGCTGTGCACTGGTAGTCAGCTCTGACCAGGAGCAATTCCTGCTCCCCTCTGGTACCAGCTGTAGCACCAGAGTGCTTCAGGATGGGCAGAGCCAGAGGTGTGAGGCTCAGGGCTGCGTCAGCTGGGTCAGAGGAGGTGCTGGGAGTCAGGGCTGTGCCTGCTGTGAAACTGGGCTGAAGGAGGGACCAGTGGACATTCACTCTTAAAATATTTTGCTTCTTGATTCCAATTTTGTAGATGTCAAAGCTGCTGTAGGAATTGGGCTGGGCATTCTCCTCCATGTTGTCTCTCTCTGGTGTTATGTCCCAGTACAGGGAGAACTGCTGGCATCGGTGGGCTCCCTTCCTTGATGGGCCTGCCTCAAGTACACAGCGTGTGGGAGGGGGAGTAATCAGGCTTCTAGGATTTGTGCAGCAGTTAGTTTTGAGATTTCTTAATTACTATGATTGCTGCTAAAACAGTTTCTTCTCTACTTGTGTTTTCTTTCCTGGTGCTGTTATGATTCATTCTTGGGAGATGGGGAAAACCGCTTCAGGCTTCCTAAGCTCAGGCAACAGCTCACAACTGGAAACCTGACCTACTTCAGAGCTGCTCTTACCTAGTTAAGAATGTCTCCAAGCCTGAACTGCAGCCTGATAAACTTCCCAAACACTGGGTTAAGAGAAGAAATTATTTATTATGAACACTGGAAGTTTGCTGTGTGAGGAGGAATAAATAGCCTATTGTAAATTAACAGATTGCCCAGTCCTTTGATTAGACCCAGGGGGAATTTGATTACTTGGATGAAGAACTGGATGTGGAGACTTCAAGTAGTGTGTACAACCTGTTGTAACTAGTGGTGGTCCATGAAATGGAAGGAAGTGTCCACAGTTGCTGGTAGACAGTGCTGATTTGTATCCTGCTCTGGTGGCACTCAGAGAAAATAATGACTGATTCCCTCAGACTTACAAGGGGATGATGGAGAAAAAGCCAACTCTTACAACTGAGAGTAACTGACTACAACTGCTGAGCTGTATGGGGTGGAGAGGTCCTGAATTTAGCACACCTGAATGGCTTCAGTCAGTGGACCTCAACATCTTCATAGCTGATGGCCACATCTAGATTGCTTTGGGAATCCTTGTTAGCCTAAACTCTGAGCATGACATTTTTTAGAGACTCTGGACAAGTCACTGAATCTTTGCTTATTGCTTCCTTGCAGGGCACAATTCGGAGGATTATTATCGAGAATCCTGATCAGGTAGGAAAGCTGTGCAGTGGAGTTCTGGTCCTTAATTCTCCTGATTCAGTGAAGTAGTCAGCTGCCTTCATCCAGGGATGCTAAATGCTTTGGAGTCCCAGGGCCCATACCTCTGATGGGGAGAGATTAAATTATTGGGGATTGAAAATACTCCAGACTCTGCAGTCAGGCTTCCTGCTCTCAGTGGTTAGGTCTCTGTTCGTGTACTTCAGTAGCGTTGCAAGTGGAGTCTAATTCTGACTGCTGGTGCTGTGTTTGTTTCAAACATTGTCTAGATGGAAGCACAGCCACTTTGCTTCCCAACTGACATGCTCTCAAATGCACATAGCTCAGAGAACTATCTCCCAGTATCTGTGTCAGCAAATTGCAGAAGTTCCCTATCACTTTTTAGTCAAAATGAGAGGAATTCTGAACTTGCTGTTTGACAACATTTCTGACTGTTTTACAGGAGCCTTTATCTCCGTTTCTTAGAGGGGGCAATTTCTGTCCTGGGAATAATGTCATCTATGAGAAGACAATAAGAAAATATGAGCTGTTAAATCCCCTCCAAGTAAGTTGTTCCTTTTGTACTACCTGTTGCTAAACAAAATGGAGATGGGAGCAGAGAGGTAAAGTTACCTTGGTTGGTTCTCGTTGGGAACTAGAGCCAGCCTGAGAATTGCCTCATTGAGGCACAGGACACATTCCCAAAGTAACTGAAAGAGTTTCTGTGTGTGAGGAGAGCAGAAGTTGGAAGGCTTGCTGTGCTTTTGCTAAGAATTTATTCTATCAGACTAACAATGCAAACTGCTCTGGTACGTCTAGCACTGCCAGTCTTCATTTCAGTGGTGACTGACAGCTCCTTGGAGTAGCTCCACAACAGAGCAACCAATACAATTTGTACCAAAGAATGAATTGAAAAGATTAATTATTACTGTTTTTCACTCATTCTTGGAAAAAATGTAGTTGGCAAAGCTGTCTGAAATGTCACCTTAGAATTGGTGTGTTGTCAATAGCAAAAATGCTTTTTTATTGCTCTGAAACTCTTAGGTGCAGCAGGAGGAGTTAGGGAATTGCAACCCTGAGGGGTTAAAGTGTGAGGCAAACTCGGGGTCAGTTAGGAAATAACCAAGCAGTTTAATTGGAGTTATTAAAATAACTGAAGCTGCCACCAGGCTCTGCATGCAAAGCCACATTTCATGTGTTTATATCTGCCCACTACGCTCCCCTCTCCCCAGGAGGTGTCCAGCAGCTTAAAGATCCATTCTTGTTCCTAGGAGAAGCAGTATCAGTTTTCCCAGCAGTCTCAGCTCTCCCAGCAAAGTGATCACTGCTATGTTGCCCAGCCCTGCCAGCACTCTGAGCAGTCCCAAGTCACTCACCAGTGCCAGCAGACACAGACCAGCAGCCCCAGTGAAGTCTTTCCAGTCTGTGTGAGCGATGACTGCAGAGGGAACAGCATAAGGAGGGTGACAGTTCAAACCTGCGAACCGGTAAGCGGCCGTCGCTGAGTGGGTGACTGCTAGCAGTGGCTTTTGGTTCTGTTTGCAGCTCTCCCTCTTTAGAGAGAGATCAAATTGCTAATCCATGACCTCTAGAGTTTTTGTTCAGACTCCTAGCAGGGAATTCAGCCCCATACACCTACTGTAAGTGAAACAGCAGAGTCTGCATCTACAGCAGGTAACTTCTTTGTATTGCAGACATGGTCTAGAGCTGTCCCAGACTCTGTCACAGGCTGTTGGGGGGGAAAAACCCCAACCCCAAACTGTTCCAGGTGGGGTATCCTGTTTCTTGTTGTAGGTGTACTGACTGAGCATCATTCTGTGGTCCTTTGAATGTCTTAAGTCTTACCCATTGGTTGAGTCAGGCTTCATCTGTCAGTCTACACAGCACAGCCTGAGCAGTGCCTGGCATGTGCCTCTGGTTTGGGAGGAGAGATCCAGTACTTGATGGACATGCAGCAGTTCAGGATTGTTTTCTGCTTAAACTGGTCAATAAGAACCTCAAATACATTTCAACTGGGTTAGAAGTATTTGATGTAGGTTCACTGGAAGCACAAAATTACTTTCCTTTGCCCTCTGATTTACAAAAGGCTGCAAATTCTGTTGTTTCTAAGGGCTACAAGAGGCTCACTACACACAGGCAGGGTTATTCCAGTGGAGAGGGAGCATAGCAGTCCTTCCAAAGCATCATTCAATATACAGGTGGCAAGACATAGTTGGTCACATCAGTGGTAGACCTATGTGGAATCCTCTGTAGCCAGACACTCCTGTAGAGCAGCCTGGGTGCAGACAGTCAGTTGGGGTTGCTGTTGAAGTCCTTTGTTGTTCGCAGCCAGAGGCGCTTGAGCTGTGGCGATACAAAGCCCTGTTAGCAGTGGGCAGTCTGGCACCTGGCTGGTGTGATCTGGGTGCTGCCCACAGGCATTTTACACCCTGCAGCTCTGGAGGTGTGGATAGTCACGAGATGTCCTGTCAGTGCTCTCTGTAGCAGCATGGTGCTGATGACATGGCTGCAGAAGATGCTGCTTTACCTCTTTCTTGCTGTGAAGGAAGTGCTATATTTCAGCACGGTTCACCGGGAACCAGGAGGCCTGCAAGGCTCCACAGCAAGGAAAACAATGGTGTAAAGAAATTGCAAATCAGTAGGGGGAAACATAACCATGTCCATCCTGCTTGTAGCATCTTTGTGTTGAGCTTTCAGTGCTGATCTTGCCTGTCTCCTGCCAGGTCAATGGCTCTCAGGAGAACAAGGACCAGCTGGACTGCCGCTACTTTGGCGAGCTCCTGGCAGAGCTGAGCCGCAAGACCAATGACCTGCACAGCTGTTTGCTGCAGCACGTGGAGAAGATAGGAGGAAGGTATTGGCATTACATTTGTTGTGTCAGTTCTGTGTTTCTGTGGAGAAGGTGCTCTCCAAGTCACTGAAAGAAGAGTGGTCCCACAACAGGGGAAGAGCAGAATTTAAGTATTACAAAAGACCTGACTGCAAAGGAAACGCTCCAGGCACGTCAGTAAACGGCAGCTTAGCTCTGGGTAAACCATTACCAGACAATTAAAATGCAGGTTGGTTAACCAAGCATAATTGGGGGAGTGCCCAAAGAAGCAGAGAGAGTTGGCCTGGCTCAAGTGTGCTGCTGGTAGCATCCCAGTCTCCTTAGAGAATGGTGTTGCCAAGCACCTTAAAAGGAAGGTGACAGCTCCTAATCTGATAAAGAACCTTCCTTGCTCTATGCTTTAACCTTCCTATGGCTGTGAATGTGGGCTTGGGTTCTTTTCTCAGGATTAAAGTTCTCAAGAAGCTGTTGCTAACTGTTCCCTTGGATGTTGTCTGTTTTACAGGAACCAGGACATTGAATTCACGTGCCAGGTAGGCATCAGTGCCAGGTAGGCATCAGGTGTGCTCTTGCTGAGCTGCTCCCTGGCATGGAGTGTCAACAACAATGGTGTGGATCTTCCAGCAAATTAAGCCAAGCCAGTTTAGATGAGGGATGCTTTGTTAGTTAATGATCTCTGCTTGTAAGTAACATCAGAACCTGAAACTTGCTGCTAGGCCTGGATTTGCAAATGGGATCACAGTGAAAGGAAAGGTGAATTTGCATTATTCCAGCATGAGAGTCAAATGTTGGCAGTCTTTCCTGTTGTGCCAATAATGGCTGCACTGTAAGCAAACTTGCACAGCTCCCTCTGCTTCCACCTCTTGTTTCTGCAAAGACTCTTCCACTCTCTGGCCAGTAAAGCTGCCATCACAGCAGGGAGTGCCGAGCAGTGCCTGTCACAGAGGAGAGGGACAGCAGCTGGCAGCAGGCTGCCTCTGCAGACAGCTCACTTCCCTGCATGGGCCAGGGCAGAAGCATCAGCACCTCTCTTGTTTTCAAGGGCATTGTGCTAGGGCAGGAGTGAAATCACTTGAGGCAGTGGCACTTCATCACTGCCAGAATCTCCTGTGACAGCTGCTCATCTTCAGGAACAGGAGATATGCTCCTACCTATCCCAGACTGCTGGGAGCTCTGCTTTAGTGTCAGCTGTTTTCCTGACTGGTTTGAACGCTGCCTTCACACCAGATGTTACTCAGGAATTTGAATACATGCTTCATGTATCGCTTCATCTCTGTTTGTCTGTGCCCCACAGAGCAGACTGTGGAGCTTTTCTGGATACTTTGATCTGTTTTCACTCTTATTTGCCTTGTACTAAGATGTTTTGCATAGTAGAGCTATGTAATTAATGAAGAAAGCACATTATGATCTACCAGGCAAAATTCTTCATCAAGATGTCTCCCCTCTCCTCCCTTTGCCTAGACTGAAGATATTGAAGAATTAATTCCTAAAGGACTGTCTGAGGCGACAAAGCAGCAGATTCGCTATCTCCTCCAGGTACCAGGGGGGTGGAGAGGATGTGTAAGCCTCTAGTAACATCAAACAGTGGCAGCTGGCTTGCTGGGGATGTTGCACCTAATGTGCCTTGCTCTCTGCTCTTTCATTTGTGTAGTGCTCCCAGTGCCACGGTGTGGCAGTTGGTTCCATGCACTGCTGGTGCATTTCAAACAGCTTCAGTGGTGCTTTCTTGTAGCCTTGCTGGGAACCAGCTTGGCTTTGGCCCAGCTGTAGGAGAATGCAGATCTGTAACCTTTTATTTGTTGTGTTGTATGTTAATGCTTTGCCTGATGGCAAACAGGGGGTGCTTTGCTGCACACTGAACTGGGTCCCCATTGCCAGCTGCAAGCAGTGCTGATGCCTTAGGTCTCACCTTTCACAAATGTTCTGGTTAAAAACCTCAACACAACTTTAATTCTGAGGTAACAAAAGTTAACCATTTCTGTTCAGGTTCCCTTTGTAAGTTTTGTCTGATTTCATTATTCAGCTCCCAAGTAGCTCACTCTGCCTTTTTCATCCCCAGCCCCATGACCTGGCTGTAAGCAGGCAGCCACCACTGCCAGCTTCTGTCAAGGGCTGATTTTGTTCTTCCCAGCACTCTAACACTCCCTGCAGCATGCTCTGTATTGTTTCTGAAGTGCTGCAGGTGGCTGATTGGAACTGGCCCTTGCCTTTGGTGAAACACTAAACCCAGTGCTGTAGCATGAATTCCACTGGCCACTGCAGAACCATTTGGTACATGGTGTGTCGGGACAGGAGCCCAAACAATCCCCACTGCTCAGCAGATGTATCTGGAGCTGGCCTCCCTGAGAGAGGGGCAAGGTGATCCTACCTGGGAGCTGCAGCACAGAATCACTTCCTGGTAAAAAGTAAATTTGAGTCAAGTTATGAATGAGCAACCTGCACTGACTTCACAGCTGAGCCTGCTCAGAGCAGGGTAGGACAAGGGGACCTCCCAGATCCCTTCCAACTTGAATGATTGTTTTACGGTGGAGATGGACACTGACATGAGCACCACCTCAGGAAGCTGGTTCAGCTCTGTGTGTGTGAAGGAGCTGAACCCCATCTTTCCTGTTTGCACTTAAGTCCAGCTGGTTTTACATTCTCACACCTATGCTTAAAACAAAGCAGCTAAAATGCCTTTGGGGAAGCAGATCTTGTCAGCATACAGACAGTGTGCTGTGGGCCTACAGACCCCGAAGGCCTCTCAGTTATCTCTGGAATGTTTTCACATGGAGCAGGACTCAGAGCCAGCTGTCACACTGCTCAAAGACTCTGCTGGCTACACCCAGAGGCTAAGAACATGGAGAATGTCACTGTAAAAGTATGTCACAGCTCTGGAATTTAGCAACCTTTAGCAGGAAGTAAGGCTGAGGGGAGATTTACTTCTGTTTTGTGTTCTAAATTCAACCCTTTCGACTAAATCCCTTCTTTCAATCCACTCTTAAAACTGGCTCACAATAAGCCCAACAACACTCTGAGTCAGAACTGAAATTCCACTTTAATAAACAAACAAAGTGAGTTACACAGGAAATGATTTTGGTTTTTGAAGCCTCAGTCACATAATGGCAGCAGTGGGGACAGAAAGATAGGGAAAGGTTCATCACCAGGTGGAGGGAGAGCTGACAGCTTTCCTCCACCCCCGTGGTCCACAAGTAAAGCTTAGGGAAGTTAGGAGAGGAGGAGACAGGAGGAGCTCATTTTGTCCATAGTACAACCCCCACCTTCTGCACACAGTATTCAGCCCCTCCAGAGGAGTCAGAACTTGAGGAATTACTTTGTGGGTTCTTCACAAATCTGTTTTTCTTTCAAACATTAGCAAAGTATCAGGAACTGCAACAGTTCTGTTTGACAGGAATCAGCCCAGAGCTGCTGGAGAGCAGGGCTAGGGTGTTGTGCAGAGGCCTTTCCTTTCCACGCAGTTGGCTCCTTTCATCTTTGGGATCCTTTTCCTTTCAAAGGGAGGAGTTGGTTGTGTGTTGCTTTTTTATTTAAATGCTTTTAATTGTAAGTAAATTCCCCTGCCCCGGGGCTGCAAGTGTGCTTTGCCAGATCCCAGAGATGATGCCTCGCTCCTCTGGCTTCTCAGCTAGGGCAGGATTGGGTTTTAATCAGTGTAAGTCACCAAGCTCAGGCTGTGTAGTACTAGCACCTGTATTTTCCCTTCATTGGTGTTCAGATGCAGGTCTGCACTCCCTTGTTCCTTCCCCTCCGAGGCTGTAGCTGCAGAAGGATGCCATCTGCAGAACAAAGTGCAGGAAGGTTGTTTCTGTGTGGGACCTCTGCATGCTTCAAAGAGTGCCCTGCAACAGTGCCAAGAGTCCAAGTTATTTTCAGCTGTGGAGCAGCTGCCAAGCGTGCTGTAAACAAAGCTTACTCATTCAGCTGAACACACTGTTATCTTTCCCCCTCCTAGATGAGAGTGACATCAGATAAATCCCTGAGGCTTGTGCTTTCCACCTTCAAGAACTTACGGGAGGAGCTTTGCCACCTGCAGGATGACCTGGGGGTAAGCCACCGTTACCACTGCCCCTGGCCTCAGCCCTTTGGTTCTTACCTGTCAGTGGGAAGTTTGTTAGGATGAAATTGAAATGGTGGAGTCCAGGATTCCAGCTGCTCTAATGGCAGTGGCTGGTTTGTTCATTGATGGACCTGCCAGACCTGTACAGTGGATGAGGTTTCAGGGGCTCAATTTGCAGCCTAAAACCCCCAAATACTCCCAAGGGAAGAAAAGCCTCTGCTGAGTGAGACTGATGGAGAGCTCTGAACTGGTAGCTGCGGTGCACAGATCATCTATGTGGCTGTAGCTGAACACCCCACACAAAGCCAGCTGAAAGGCAGCTGTGTGCTCTGCACTTACAAACCCACACTTGAACAAGGAGGACATTTTCTCACTCCCAAAACTTCCCTTACAGATTATTCAGTGGTTGCACCGCAAATACGGGAGAAGGTCACTGAAACATTGCAGCTACTGACCAGGAACAATTTTGTCTTACAGAAGCTAGAAACTGACAATGTCTTGCTTAAGAAGGATTTGGCTTTTAAGGATTCCCAGGTGAAAGAGTACGAAACCATGCTGGCTTCCCTGCGAGAGAACAACCGCCAGCAGCAGGTAAAGCTGAACCCTGGCTTATTAGACAGCCACAAGCCAGACGGGAGCTGCCTTCTGAGTCTGTAACTGCCACCTGCTGTGGGGTGTGGGCGGCCCTCTCCCTGCATTCATCCCTCTCCTGTGCTTCCCAGCAAGTGCTCAGAGACAGCAGTGCCAAGTGCTGCTCTCTGGAGGAGCAGCTGCTGTCGCTGCGGCTGAGCGAAGGGGACAAGGAGTGTCAGCTGAAGGAGCTGGAGTACAGCAAGCGAGCCCTGGAGCAGGAGCTGCAGAGCCTCAGGCTGCAGGTAACAGCCTGCCTGTTCTGGGGTGGCAGCTGGCACTCGCAGACACAGCTGCATTGGCCTATCAAAACTGAGAACAAATCCACTTCTAAAAGTAAGCTCTTGCATTGCCTGTAGGCCTGCTCCAGCCCAGCCCTGCAGACCAGCACAGATGAGCTCTCCAGCCGCTATGTGGAGATGATCAATAACCTGAGGGAGGACAAGGACCGGGAGATCCGCAATCTCAGGGTGAGTTGGCTGACCTGGGGGTGTGCTCCTGCCCTGGCTGACTGCAGGCAAAGAATCATAGAATCAAAAAGGTTGGAAAAGACCTCAGAGATCATCAAGCCCAACCTAGCACCCAGCACCTCCTGACTAACTAAACCATGGCTCCAAGTGCCACATCCAGTCCCTTTTAGGGACTTCTACCTGCAGGGACAGGGACTCCACCACCTCTCTGGGCAGCACATTCCAATGGCCAATTACTCTTTCTTTGAAGAACTTTCTCTTCACCTTGAACCTAAACCCTCCCTGGCACAGCTTGAGACTGTGTCCTCTTGTTCTGCTTGCCTGGGAGAAGAGACCACCCCCCACCTGGCTATAATCTCCCTTCAGGTAGTTGTAGAGAGCAATGAGGTCTCCCCTGAGCCTCTTCTCCAGGCTAAACACCCCCAGCTCCCTCAGCCTCTCCTCATGGGGCTTATGCTCGAGGCCTCTCCCCAGCCTCATTGCCCTTCTCTGGACACACTCAAGAGTCTCAATGTACTTCTTAAATTGAGGGACACAGGACTCAAGCTGTGGCCTAACCAGTGCTGAGCACAGGGCACAATGACTTCCCTGCTCCTGCTGGCCACACTATTTCTGATGCAGGCCAGGATGCCCTTGGCCTTCTTGGCCACCTGGGCACAGTGCTGGCTCCTGTTCAGCCAGCTGTCAACCAGCACCCCTAGGTCTCTTTATGCCTGGCTGCTCTCCAGCCACCCTGTCCCCAGCCTGTAGCATTACCTGGGGTGGTTGTGCTCTCTGAATGAGGAACAGGGAAGAGCTGCTGCAGGGACTTGGTGGCTGCCTTTTGGCTCTGCAGTTCCTTTATACACAGACACTAAAGAGTGCTCAGAAACACTTAGGGTGGTGGTTTGGAGGAAAAACAAATAATTCCAGTCCCTGAAGGGATCCTACAGGAAAGCTGCAGAGGGACTTTCCATGAGGGTGTCTAGAGACAGGACAAGGGGGAATGGTTTGAAGCTGATGGAGAGCAGGGTTAGACTGGAGCTTAGAAAAAGCTCTTCAGTAAGAGGGTTGTGAGACACTGGAATAGGCTGCCTAGGGAGGCTGTGGCTGCCTCCTCCCTGAGGGTATTCAAGGCCAGGTTGGATGAGGCCTTGAGCAGCTGAGTCTAGCTGAGAGGTGTCTCTGCCCGTGGTGGGGAAGTTGGAGTAGGTGATCTCTAAGGTTCCTTCCAACCTGAGCCATTCTATGATTCTGTGAATTCCTTAGAGGTAGCAGCTGGGGATTAATCAGGCCAGCAGTCTTTCCTGGAGAGAGGTTTTGTGTGTCCTGCTGAAGAAAGAAGCCAAAGGACACCCGACAGAAAACAATAAACCCCAACCAGGCTGTCTGTGGGAAACATCTCTCACTTAAAACACTGCAGTAATATTTGACCACCCTGAAAGCCAGTGCAGCTTTTGTGCTGGATCAGCTTTAGGCAGTTGTAAGATACTGAAGTGATGCTGGGGAGCATTCAGTGCAGCTGGCACTTTAGTTGTAAGATACTGAAGTGATACTGGGGAGCATTCAGTGCAGCTGGCACTTTAGTTGTAAGATACTGAAGTGATGCTGGGGAGCATTCAGTGCAGCTGGCACTTTAGGAATTCACTGTGCAGCTCAGCACTGGGTCTGACACTCACGGGGTCTCACTCTCATGGTTTGAATGGAAAAAAAGACACCCAAAGTCCTGGATGTGTACTGAGAGGGCCCTGCAAGCACAGCAGGCACCTAACCACTCCTTACCACCTGTTCTCCAGAGCCAGTTATGCCAATTCCAGCAAGATATCTCAAGGAGAGAGGGGAGCAACAGTGACTTGCAAATAAGGCTGCATGAACTGACATCCATGTTGGAGGAGAAGGAGGCTTTTATCAAACAGCAGCAAGAGGTAAAACAAAACAATTCTGAGGTTTTCTGCTTGAGCCTCTGCTTCCTCTGCAGGTGGAAACTCACCTGGAAGTCACTTGCACTCCCCTGGTTTAGGGAGCAGGGTTAAGACTCTTCCTCTGCCAGTCTTTTAGGAGGACAGACTATGGGCTGCTCCCTGAATTCCTGTGTTGTGACTTAGTGAACTACCACTGCAGGAAACACGACTGACTTCACCTGAATGCTTGCTTTTGGTTTTCTCAGGACCTCTTCCGACTGAAGCAAGAGAAATTATCAGGCAATCAGTCCCCTGGTGTGACAGCCATCATCACCAAGAAGTAATGTGCTTATTCACCTTGAACTACCTCCCACTGTTGTTGTAGAGCCTCTGTTAGCCAAGGGCCTGACCCTACCCTCCTGGGGGAAACGTGCAGAGAGGTTCTCAGGGGGAGGGTTCAGTGCTCAGCACTGTGACAGTGATTGGAGGGGTGGCCATCTAAACGTCTGCGTTAGCTACTTAGTCACTAGTGGAAAAACCTTTGGGGGTTAATGGCTAGAAGGACTCTGGTGAGAGCAGTCAGGGGTGTGCAGATCTCAGTTCACAAGTTTGCAACTCTCCTTACTACAGGTACAGGAATCAGTATCCGATCCTGGGTCTCCTGTCTGATGACTACAAGGTCACATCACCAGTCAATAAATCACAAACTATCGTAATTGAGAGGACTGGAGAGATCTGGAAACATGTGAGTACAGCCAGAGACTGACTTCTGCCGTCTCTGCGATTCCCAAATATCCAGTGGAACTTCAAAGAGCCCCAGCTTGAGTTGAACTTGGCTGCCAACAGCAAAGTGATTGAAGTCAAGGACCTGACTTGTCTGTTGCACTGAAGTAGTTAATTGCGGGGTGGGGTAGACATGAAAGAACCTTTTGTTGTGCTCCCTGACACGCAAATGCTTTGCACAAAAGCAGTGGCTTTGCCGACAGCAGTCTCTGCCCGCAGGCACAGGGCAGTCTTCGGGCATCTCGGGACAGGGAAGATAGTTGGGCAGAACTTTATCCCTGTTGTGCTCTCGGGTGAGGGCGTTATTGTGGGCGGGCAGCGTTCCTCTGAAGCAGCTGTGTGACTAGTAAGCACCACCTCCCTGATACTGACAAAGAGGCAGGGCAGTGACTAACCCAGGAGCCCCGGAAAAGCAGCGATGCTTTAAGGAGCGATTCAGAGTAGGAAGAGAAGGAAGAGGCCTGCAGAAGCTGCTGCTGTCACAAAGGCACACGGCACTACTGCCAACACTGAGTGCAAGGGGGAGACCTGAGAAAGAGCAGCACAGCTACAGCAGTGCTGAGTGAGTAGCTTTGAAGGGATATGACCAAGGACATGAGAGGTGTTGGGAGCAGCCTGAGCAGAGCAGGGTCAAACATCTGGTGTGCTCTGCAGTGGGCTAACAACATAAAAGGTAGAAGTCACTAGCAAACGGCAGTGCATTGCTGCTGAGCACTGAAAGTCATCCTGGTGCATTGTGACCTCAAGTAAATAGCCCCAGCGCGGTCCCAGAGGGGGGACTTTGACCTCAAGTAACCCTCGGGGCTAACTGTCAAGGACTTTAATAAAGAAATGACACAAAGGAAGTGGAAGCTGCCTCCTTCCTAGCTCCCTGGAAAAGTTACTCACACTTTCCATTATAAATACATGGAAAGGAGTTGTGTGCTCTGCATTGTGGGAGGCCAGGATGATAAGAGACAGGCTTTAGGGAGCTGGCAGGAGTGGTTTATTGGACTGGAATGTCTGTGTCTCCTTCTAACAAGACACTTGGTTCTTCCAGGAATGAAAGAGAACTCTCAGCTATCAGCTGCTCCAAGGAGTTAACAACAATTAAAACTGCTTTACTTTCTGCTATTCTGCATCCAAAATGATTCAGTCTGATAGGGAAAAGTCTGGAGAACATGTTAAAGGCAAGGAAGCATGAAGATGGAGAACACAGATCCTCTCACCTTGAAGAACTGTTACCCGTGTCCCAGTCTGCCACTGCCAGCCACGTAAAGTACACTTGTGCTTGTTCACACGCTCTGCTCAGGTGACAGCAGCAGGCCCTGCCTGTGTGGACTTCTCTTCTTGGCATGCTTAACTTCTGTTCTTCAGCCACTGAAACAATCTAAGAGACAAAAGGAAGCCGTCTGAGACCTTCACTCTTTGCACTATTTGCCATACTCTCCTCTCCTGCCACTTGCTCTGCATCCCACCAGAGCAAGGGGCTGCTTTCAGCACAGTCACAGGCTGCTGGTTATCTGCCGCTGCCTAGTGGAGATGGAGCAAACCCAGACACTGCCATCAGGAGAAACCTTAGGAGTACCTCACTGAAAGCTGCTTACACCTGCCTGTGGCTGGGAAGCTAGAACACACAGGGAAGATCCTGAATGTACTACAGCTCTACAACAACTCACCCTGAGCTACTGCCCTGGCCCATACCAGAGTTCCCTGGCTCAGCACCATGGTAGGGCAGGTGCTGGTTCCAGAGAACATCATTGCCCTCACAGGTGATGGACCTTAGCTGAACCTCTGTAAGGCCCCAAAGCAGCCTTAAGTATTTGCTGGGCTTGAAAATGTCAAGACCTTGGTGTGAAACAGTATGGAAATAGCTCACAGACTCATTATCAGACCAGCCCTCCACTGCCAACTTTTGCTCCTTGCAGGACCACAGAACTTCTCTTAGAATGAGCTGCTGTTGATAATTGAATAGTTGCCTAAGCAACACCGTGCAGGGAATCATAGGGGGGGACTTTAAACTATGCAATCAAAGGTGCTAGCTCTTCCTCAGGGGGTTCTTGCTTTGCTTTCTGCAGCCATAGCTTTCCATTCACAAGTAACATGTATCAACCTTGCAGGGTGAAAGAATGCTGGAGCTAAGTGGAACTGTCTTACAATAAACCAAAGTGGAACTTGCTGAATCATGTCTGTCTGTATGGGAAGCATCTGTCTGAGGGGTAGGCTGGAGGGGCTGGGGTGAGGTGGTTTGCACCCTCAAACAGCAATCACTTGAGCCTAACGCTACACAAAGAGGCTGTAATTAGTTAAATACTATAGAGGGGAGAGCACTCCTCATTCAGAAGTCAGCACTGCCTGGATTCTAGAACAGCTCACTGCTCTCTGTAGCAGTGAGGTGGCACAGAAACCACAGAGTTCATGTACTAATTGCACAGAATAGGACCAGTGTATTCTAGCCCAATAAACCATTCTAGCTACACTGCCCTTGAATGACTGTAGTGACCTAAATGATAAAGGAGGAAAACCACCCAGTGTTTAATGCCACCACACTGCTATCTCTGCTTAGCTGTGGAGTTACCCTGAGTGAAAAAGCCACAAAGGAATTTGCTGACTTACTGCAGGGCTTTTCCATGATCACCATTAACCTTAACACTCTGTGGGTTAAGGCTCAAGGCTTCTCCTCTCCTGCCAGTCCTTGTTTCCAGTCCTTCCTAGCTGGGTTTCACTGTCCATATGCTGCAAGGAGAAGAGACAAACAATTAGTAAAGAAGAAAGAAATGCTCAAACTGCTCAGGCAGTGAAGCCAGTGAAAGAGAAGTGGCAACTGACCTTGAGACTTCACACTGGGCAAGGCTGCCTGTAACCATCCTGCTATGTGCAACAGCCTGGCTTCTCCACCCAGCCAGCACAAAAAGCAGGGCTCACACACAGAAGATTGCACCAGTCTCTACCTGCTTCGAGTCCTTCACACCTGCTCATAGCTGCACCACTGTTGGTAATAAACCACTGCAGTTGTGGGGTTTCCAACCACTATTCCCCTCCTGCATCTTGAAAAACACATTCCTCACAGATTTTTATGTTCCAAAGGTATGAATTTTCTCCTAACTAAACCCAAATCCCATTAGGTGGGCTGGCAGACTGTTACAGAGCTCTATCATCCCATTATATAATGATGAAGCTGTCACTGTAAACTTTCAAGCAGCATCCACCATATATACTTTCTGCCATCATTAGCTTTGTGCCTATTATGGTAAGCACTTTTAGGGCAAGAAGAAGCCCTGGATGCAACAGAAAACACAGGCAACAAAAGCGATGCTCCAAGAACAGTAGCTGCCACTCGCTGACTTTGAACACCAAACAATGGTGGATCACAGGAAGCATTAACCCAGGTGTGTAATTTCAAACTATCAGATGCATAAGGGTCAAAGCCTTTCAGTACACCAGCTGGAAGAAGCACCACTGTCATCCCCAGATACACACTGCAAAACGTAAACACTACTAAGCTCACCAGTAACCACCACATACGAACAATACTACTGTCAGACCAGGACCGGAGCACAACGCTTCAGGACATCCTGTCCTGATTTCAGACTGCTCTCCAGAAGTTTTCAGTTCTGCCATTTCTAACCCCACATCCTGTTCTGTGCCCCATGATCTGTGATGGGCTCTTGGGCAAGGTGGGGTTCAGTCATTCTGCCGTGCTGGCCATAGGAAAACATTTAAAATCCCGAGTACCTGATTATTCTGTGCGAGCCGGCCTGGACCTGTGCTCTGTCAGAGTCAGCATCATCATCTTCACTCTGCTGTGGAGAAACTCTTTCAGTCAGTGTGTTCCATATAATGTTCAGGAGTAAAGCATTAGAACACTCAAACCCCCACAATTGTTAGTTTGGCTTTTTTTACTGCCCCTACCTCCCCCTGTGACTGCTGGGCATACAAAATAAACAGCCTGAACAAAAAAGGATTCATAACAGGTCTGTGCCACTGAGGGGCTTTAGTACAAAACCTGGCTAAAAGCCTGTTGGAAATCCTTGCTGAAGAGTTGATTTAATATTGCACTCTTCTGGAAGGTTTTAATCTATTACTGGTGTCACAATTCAAGTACTCTAAAGAGAGAGAAATCAAGAGAGCAAAGGTTTTACTATTTCATTTTGCAAGCTGTTACTACATGGATAAAAAGACAAAACCTACCTGGCTCTTCCCCAAGTACCTGAGAAGTTTCATGTTCTCCTTACTTGAAGGAAGAGGTGCCAAAGGAATGCCAGTGTCACACTCCAGGTGTTTCAGAGGTCAGCACAAATGCACTACCTGCAACTTTAAAGGGTCAAATCAACCCCCACCACTCCCCCCCCAGTCTGACAAACACAGCACCAACAACCTGTTGTCACACCTTAATCAGCAACTGGCCAGATGAGGCAAATTTACACAGGATGAGTCTTTCCTAGAGGCCACAAATGAAAAGCAAACTCCAAAAGCTTTGGAGTGCAAGAGATGCGTTTTATTGTATGCCCGTTACGATGAGTAACACACTGAGAAATCATAATCCCACAGAACAGTGACAATCTTATTTTACAGCGTGTACATCAGTTTTTACAGCCACATAAAACACGTAGGTTGGTTGTTTTTTTCCTAAGAGATTTCCCAAATTCAACTTTCTGAAGTTTAGAAATATAAAAAAAATTTCTTCTCAAGGAACTGATTCTCATCTGGTGCAAAAGAACCCCAAACCAGAACGGAACAAGAACCAAACCCAAAGGAGAACCAAAGTGTGACCATTATCTGAAACACAAAGCCACGATATAGCATGAAGGTACAATTTATCATGTGAACAGCTGTGTGCAACATGAAGCAACTAAAAAGGGTAAAAAATACACATTATATGCATAACATTTATGAACAGGTTTGTCATTAAATAGCCCTAGACCAGCTCGTTATATTAAGCGCCATTTGATTCGCAGCATGCTAACACAAAGCATTGTTTAAAGGGATGCATATTTGCAATGGATACACTGGAAACTGAAGATCCACCTCCAAACTCTAGTGGCAGCGTATTTCTCTGGTTAAATACTGCATATATACTTTCTTTACAGATTGAAAATGCACATTTATAGTATGGTATACATTTATTCCTTTATTTTGTTCCATTAAAGGATTGATTAAAAGGTGCAATTTTATGTCTATCTTGAAAATTTCCTATTAGGAAGTAGGACAACAACAGCCATACCTGTTAAGGACACCGCCCTAAAGAACTCCTAAGCACTTTGCATTTGAATTAAAACCCCCTACGTTTTCCAACTCTGGTTTTTCTTACTCTTTTTTTTTTTGTGTTTTGTTTTTTAGAGAAGATTTTTAAAGCAGTGAGAAAAAAGATCAGTGTTGAGCCCCAACACTTTGAGCTGCATCCATTTTATCCTTAAAAAAAGAAAAAAACAAAGTCAAATTCCAAAGTTAATTTCGTTATATGTGCCATACTGAACAACATTCAACTGCAGTTTCAGGTAAAAAAAGGGAAATTATATACATAGGCATCTTTAACCCTAGCACCAGAACACCACCTCTGAGATCAGCACGTAATGCTCTATCTTAAACATCAGATCCTGCAATAGAATAGGTTAGCAGCTTTGAAAACCATTACAGAATTACTTGTTGGACCTAAACTAATAAAGGAAACAAAAAGGTTTCCCAATGAAATGCTTTAAACAAAAAACCAAAACAAAACCAAAACACATTGAGGGAAAAAGAAAAACCAAGAAGGGACAACCCCCCCCAAAAATGTGACCAGTTCTGGAATTTAAGTTCCAGGCACGATTTAAAACCGCTATGATCAAGTGACTGACACTCCCCTCTTGAACTGCACAAGTTAGACTTGGTTGTAAATCCCCCCCCCCCATCTGAACTGTTTTCCTATTGGAGACAAGTGCTGTTCCTGACAAAACTGGCAACACAACCACCTGGCTTTGCCTTCTCTAGCTTAACAATGTGTAACACTATTATTACTCTGAAGACATTCATCCATCTTTCTGCAAATTTAAGACATTCATCCATCCTTCTGCATTCCATAGTGCTCTTCAGGTTCTGATAAGCAACAATCATAGGGCTATGAGATCCCCTGCCAACCCTAATACTTTTAAGACTTTTAATACAAAGAATGTAAAGTTATGATTTAATATCAAGCTTTGAAACCAGGAGAAACAGTTCATGAGAGATTTCCCCCCGCCACCCCCCCACCCCCCCCAATTAGCATATCACAGTTTCTAAATTGCTTCCTTCTGGAGATGATATATTACAGGATGGAGTCTTTGTGGTGCCTCATTATATGCTGATTTTTTTCAGATGGCCTACGGAATCCCTTTCTGCAATACTCACACCTGTGTGGGTAGTCTTTAGTGTGTATGGATATGACGTGCCGCTTGAAGCCCGACGCGTCCGTGGTGCTGTACTCACAATACTGGCACTGATAAACCTTCCTCCCGCTGTGGGTCTTCATGTGCTTCTTCAGTTCAGTTTGCTGCCTAAATCCTCTTTTACATCTTTTGCATTTAAAAGGCAGGTCCTTGGTGTGAACCGAGAGGATGTGCCCGCTAAGTACAAAAGGATCTGAGGTTTTGAAGTCACAGTGCCTACACTGATGGACCTTTTTACCTTTATGGGTCTCGCTATGCTTTTTGAGCTCGGAGGGGCGGTGGAAGCCTTTCTCACAGACCTCGCACTTGTGGGGAAAATCCTTTGTGTGCACTGAAATAATGTGTCGCTTCAGGTCACTCGAATTGGTGCTCTTATGGTCACAATGTGGACACTGGTGAGTCTTATGCCCTTGGAATAAATCTGTGTGCTGCTGCAGTTCTTTCTCGTCTGTGAACGCCTGGGGACAGTGCTCGCATTTAAAGGGCAGATCAGTCCCGTGTTTGGTTTTGATGTGGGTTTTCAGGTTGGACTGATCAGCACACCTGAAGACACAGTGCTGACACTGGTATGGCTTTTCCCCAGTGTGGGTCCTCATATGCTTTTTCAGCTCTGATGGGTGACGGAATCCTTTCCCGCACTCCACACACACGTGTGGGAAGTTCTTACTGTGAACTGCGAGCAGATGCCTGTTGAGTAGTCCCTGCTCTGCAGTTTCATAGTCACAATATTTGCACTTGTGCAGTTTAGGCTCTTTGTCCCTCAGTATGAGTTTGTTAGAGCTCAAGGGGCTTGCTTCTCTGTATCTTCTGGTGTATTCTGTAAACTCATGGGTTTTATCAACTTTGTTTATCAGTTTATGGCTTTCCAGATGATTATGGAAACTTACTTTTTTGTTGGTTGTAAAGTCACAGTCTGTACACTGGTACTTCTTCTTGATCATGTGATCCGGGTGATTCTTCATGTGCCTTTTCAAGAATCCTCTGGATTTAAATTTTTTCCCACAAATATGACAAGGGTAAACTGTTAAGGGCTGTCCATCAGGACCTATTATAACAGCTGTTTTTAAACAAACAAAAATAAGTTATGAAGGAAACAAGTTTACTGATTAAGAAGCTTTAAATCAGCCAACTGCTGTTCAGATTCATGCACTTACACTTGCAGCAGGCAGAGAATGGTTCAGCAGTTTAATAACAACCAATCCACAGCACCTATAGTTTAGGTAGTCCTGCTTTAGAGCCTGCTCACGCAGATCAGTAACACCGTACGGGCGGTGAACAGACCCACGGCGGCTCCCTAAGAGCTTGCAAAATTCAAGTGAACTGCAGCAGCCCTAAGTGTGCTGACTCTGGATAGCAGAGATTACGACATTTGCTACGCACAGAATTGGAGGGGGGAAGGACACAGGAAATATGCAAATCATCACTTCTAGCTTTGAATTCTGCATCGGCTTAAGGAAAATCAGAGGGCCCAGCGGAGGCGGAAGCGCCACGCCGTGACAAGACGCGTAACCACACAGTGTTTACCTGTTTGCCATTGCCTGGCCTCTCCTCTCCTCCTTTTCTTGGTTTTTTGTTTGAGCACTCTATTAGTGCTAATGCTATCACAAATCTGCAGGTACTGTGTTGCATTACCGTTTTTGTTTTCTAATCGTGTATCCAAGTTATTTCCTAGAAACAAAAATTAGACACCGTAAAAAACCTTAAACAATGCTGTCCTTTGGGACTGACGACTGGACTTGCACAGCAGCATTATCTACTTGCTCTAAAAACACACCACCCATTCCTCTACCATGAACAGACACCAATAGAAGAGTGCCAACAGAAAGCGCTGGTTTTGCTGGCAGAGGTCAGTAACAGAGTTGTTTCAGTACTGATTGTTATTAAATACACTCCTGGAGGCATTCATTTCTCAGGAGCTATGCTGGGTGCTTCACTTAACTTAGTTTTACTTCTGAACAACTCCTTTATTTCTACTGATTACAAAACTCTATTAAAAATCCTGGCAAATCCTCCCAACTTCCCCACCCCCTCTGAAGTCCTGCAACACATCTAGAATTGTTCTCATCTCAAAACAGTAGAGAAAGACCCTGGAGTCCTTCAGTACGTGCTTTATGGCTAGCTTTTTGCATTCACTGATGCAGAGACCTGGCACACACAAATGTCTGTGTTTCTAAAGGCACAAGTTAGCTTCACAGCTGTACCAAGCACAGGCACATGCTCTTACCTGCCGCTTGACCATCTTCGTATCTTCTGGGTACCCTTCTTTCATCTCCTGCAGAGAAGGGTATTTTAGTCATTACAAATCAAAAGTCTTTTTCAAGGTAATGGCTTTCAAGCCTGAGAGAAGTGACGCAGCTGCTAAGAACTCCTGCTTAACTTAACTCTCTGTGCAGCTCTCCATCGGTTCAGCGTTTTGCAATCAAGAGCCCCAGGAAACGAAATCCCATCTCTGCTCCCCATGCTGACTGTCTTCCCTGCTTGGCATAATTAATATGCTTGTTTCTGCAAACTCTGAACCTTGTATAGAACCTCAAATTGCAACCCAGAAAGGAGGTTATCTGAAATACACCCTTTGTTCTTGAGACAGAAGTACTTGACCTCCCTGGAGCAGAACTAGGCAGGTAAGAAGACCTGTACCTTATCAGCTGCTCAGAACTCATCTATGCAACTCATCTATGCATCTATAACCTTCTGGGAGATGGAGAAGAAATACCTTAAGAGCATATTCCTCATTTGCCAAGGCTTTGTGGTTCTAAACCACTTCATTGGCCCAAATACTGAGAAATATCAGACCCATGAATTTTAATTGACTTGCATAATTATAACATAAACCATGGATGACCTCTTAATATGCACTTAACATGCCAAAATCAGAGAACAGAATGTGACATAGAGTAACAGTCAGAATTTACAATATATCCTGGTAGGATATCTGAAGCATGGCTGCAGAGAACAGATTACCTGTTTGCTTTTTGTTCCTACCCTGAAGGACTAACAGGCTTAAAACAAATAAACTGAAATGATTAGGAACGTGTTCACACATTTATTCCTACCATTCCCTTTCCCCAGTTCTTTCCCCTTTCTCCTAGAGCTCACATAAAATAATTCAGGCTATCCTTGCTTCTCTAAGATCCTCAAAGTCAGCTTAAACAACCATTAAAAGCCACATGTTCTGTACATCTGAGCTGGAATCAGGAACATATAGAAATTCTCCTAACAGGTTTCCTTTCTATCCCAGAAGAGAGACTGCTAAGAGATCAGGAGGAGCTGCTTCCAAACCCCTAGAGGAAAGTGAGAGATGATGACATTTGCACAGATTCTGGCAGACAAGAGAGGAAATGATGAGACTGCAGGAAATAAGCACACAGGTTCCTACCGTAAGCAGCAGCCCAAGCAACAGGGACAAAAGTTTTATTCACGCTAGAGTCTTCAATCTGTGTGTCTGGAAGTGATGTGGCTTCTTCTTCACCTACAATAACTTCCATATAAACTTCATCTGCTATTTCAGCACAGCCTGGGTTAAAGAAGAAGAGGAAATCATTAATTTTATCTGCTCATCCTAAACTTCCCTTCATTTACTTTGCTCTCACTCTGCCTGATACCCATGCTAAATGACTTTTCCTCCTTTGGCATTTAGAACCACCCTTTTCCTTAGGGGATCACTGTTAATTCAGACCTTCCTTTGAGAGATAAACCACATAATCAATAAATACAAACCCAAGCCAAACACCAACACCAATTCAAACATGCAAACCTAGCAGCTTGGAACGGACGACACTGATTTGCCACTTTGCCAGGAAGCTGATTAAAGATGGTGATGAAAATGGAAGAATAAGAAATGTGACTAACCTCATTAACTTTATCCATGGGCATGTTTAATTTCATATAAATCATTAAATGATTGGATACAGCAGGCACAAAGTGCATTATTCAAAAATAATTACAGCCTGGCTTCTTTTGTTTTCAGGGAAGATAAGCTTCAGTTTTGACTACTTCAGGCTAAAGAATCCTTCAGTAAAACTGAAAAGGTCCTTGAGAATGGGGTTTGGATTACTGGACAAAGCAGGATGACAAACAAAAGTGTTTCTTATTATGCTTACTGATATCTTCATCTTCCTGAGAAGAGTCCTTAACAGCCATGTAAACCATTTTTTCTCGTTGCATTCTGCCGACACCTCCTTGCTCAATCACTCCAGCTACAGAATGTCCGTTGTGGAAGTCACTCTCTGTGACGATTTCTGTCCCACCTTTAACAAAAAGAAGTTAAGCACACTAAGTGAATGTAAACAAAGCCACTGGCAAGATCAAGTTCAGATTTTAGTGAGCTTTTTTCTTATGTACAACAAAGCTATTTCATAAAACTCTAACCAAGTGCTCTTACATCCACATCTGAGCCACGTGAGGCAAACATTTTGGAGCAGATAAGGAGAAAGATCTCTCAGTGGGTCCTGATAAATTCAAGACTGAACAACCACTACCCAAGAAGGATCAAGAGCCTTTGATTCATGCTAGCAGTGAACTCAGGTGTGAAGGGAAACACATGCCTGCCCATGCCCACCAAAGAAAGGACTCTAATTCTAAGCCTGCCCCAAACAATCTTCTAATTGTCTTGAGATGTGAAGAGCTAATTCTTACACCTCTTCCTCTTTCAAAATCCTGCTTATTCACCTTGCAAACTGACTGTTAGGCAATGCTTCTTACAAAGACTATGCTCATGTCTCAGACTCACTACACAGGCTTGAGCAGTAATGTATACTGGGGACACACATCTCTAGCTAATGTTTTTGTTGTTGAAGTGACTGGCAGCAAATGTTACTGCCAAGCACTTCAACAAAAACAGTATCTGGAGATAAAGACTAGCAAGGGCGTAAGGTGCTGCACCAAAGCCCTAGAGACACCAGTCTGAAGCTGGAAAGAATGAGAACAACAGCCCAGTCCTGCTCCAGATGACTAATAAGCCTTGGCCCACTGATTGACTTAAGAGAGGCAAAAGATGACGTTGCAGCCTGGATGTTGGTATCGATGCTTGAGTCTGAGAGGTAGCTGACAAATACTGACGCTCAATCTTCCATGCATCTCAGGGACTGAACAGTAAGAAGCTGCAGCTAACACCTGCTAAATTGAGAGTCTTTGCCTGCCACTACCAATGGTCATTACGATAATTGAAACAGCTAGGGTAACTCTGAAGAATAAAAGAGAAATAACCTCCACTGCAAGGTGTGTAACGTGATGGTACAAATCACACCCAAGGGCAGAAGATGCTGCTTGAACACCTACTGCTGCTGAGAGGTAACCCTGAATCTCAAACACTCTTTCTGAAGACTGTGATCTTGGGTCCTGTATTCCTCACCGCTGAGCAGCAAACTTTCACCACCACACAATCAGCTCTTTCCCAAGGGAAGCACTCACCAGTAACAATGGGGTAGTTTGCCAGGACTGCCTCATGGCTGTATCAGAAGCACTCAAAGTAGCTGATGAGTACATCTCTGCTGCAAATTAGTTTGAGGCATAAGAGACTTGGATTCCTCCTGCTGCTGCATTAGCAGCCTGTCCCTCAAAACTAACAACCTGTCCCCAGGGGGAGAAACCGTATTTCAAGAGCAGGGCCTGGCAATGCATGTTGGAAGTAGCAGGTGAAACAGATGTCAGAACAAAGAAGGGATGTTAAGATGCTGCTTCTCTAGATCCTTTCCCCATGGTCTTAGGAAGCCCCTGGTCTTCACCACCTCATTCTCATACTGGAGGAATTAAGGATGAAATAGCCAAAGTCCAAGGGCCTTACAGAAACACTCACTGATCTTCAGCCAAATGAGAGACCGTCTGTTCCAAAGAGGAGAGCAAAACCTGGGACGTTACTCTGGCAACTTTGTGAAGGACTCAATAAACAGGGTCTTAAATCTACACTGTATCACCCTGCAAAAGATACCAAGCAACTCTTAAGACAGTTTAACTAATTCTGAACCTACTCTGGGAGACAGAGAAAACCAAAGCAAGCTGTCCTACTAGCTAGCAGCCTGATCATCCTTGGAAGGATCCTGGTTTTGCCATTAACTTGAGCTGAAATGATGACTTGTTCCTCAGAGAAGAGAAATAAAGGCAGTGAACAGCCAAAAGTTTCCTTAAGTAACAGTTCAAGCTACTTGAACAACAGTGCCAGGATTGTTGGCCATTGGAGGAGCCTGCTGATCAAATCCATGGCTCTGTCTGAAGCTGGAGATTTTCACAGCACAGCCAGGCCAATGCCATCAAGCTATGGGAGATAAACTCCCTACTCCATTCCAGGAGGAACAGAGCCAGATGATTTGCCCTGTGAGTGGCTCTAGGGATCCAGACCAGACATGTTCCAATGAGGCAGAGATTCAGTACCTAAATGCAAAGGATGAAGTGGAGTAAGACACAGGTTTCAGCTCTGAGGACAACTGTATGAGGAACTCTGCTTTTACAAGCTATGATGAACAGAACAAAAGAAAACTGTGGAGGAATTCTGAGTTTGGAAACAACTGTGTGTGTAAAGCTCCAGCAATCTTCCCTTCCTTCTGCATTAAGGCCATCAAAGACTGCTCAATGAGAGGAATCCACTCTAGAGGCTTTTCTGTGCTGAGAGTCTTGCAACATCAGAGGAAAGCAGCAGCTGAAAACCAGCTGCAGACACTGAACCACTTCGACATTTGGGCTCTGGCTGCCTGAAAATAAACACTGCTAATCAAAAAAGAACTTGAGACCAACACCCCCCCAGCATGTACCACATATGGGCAGCCTCCACAAACAGCACTCGCACACAGCATTCCAGTCGGTGGATTACACGGAATTAAGAGCTACAAAAAGGCCCTGAAATACTTCACAATGCACAGAATTTAAAGGATACCTATTTCAACATCATCTTCAGCTTCAGCTTTAAATATGTACACTTTGATAACTTCTGAACCAAACCCATCATCTTTAGCAACATCATCGTTTGTCACCTCGGTACTGATTTTTAAGGGAGTGCTTCCTATGTGGTCCAATTTCTCTCCAACATCATCCACTGTAAAGATAAGAGAAGAATAATGAAGTTCAAAAACATTTTTTCCAAGTCAAAGTAATGAGTAGCATGATTTTCTCTGCTATTATCCTCATGCACAGTAAAGGTTTGTCTTCATAAAAGGCCTTAACAAAAGAGTTAATCTCAAGAGACCCTAAAAGAGACTCCAGAAGCTCAGTACCCATTTTATAGCAACTCAGGAAACACAACGAGAGTCACAGAATGAGCTTGTCTCAAAGGGAATGTGGCAATTGCTCATGTTTGAAACTATGACACTTAGCAAAAATGTATCAGTAAGTGCAATTAAGCATCTATTAAAAAAATATTAAAACTCAACCCAGAATTGCCTGTCACAAGTCTAAGAGTCCCAGAACATTTTGTTGCTCTGCGTACCGGTGACTACAATTCAGTAACTGAAACTACTGATGATGATTTGTAGTCCATGCCCACTTAAAGAAGTGTGCATCAAAAACTTGAGTACATCTTCACCCTCAAAGACATGATGATCTTATCCACTAGAAAACATAGACATTAATGAAGATTGCTGGAGTGATTCAAAGATTCAGGGGCAATAAATCCAAAGATTGCTACGTGAAACTGACTTCTCCTTCTTTATGCACACAGCTCAGCCACTCTGATTATTCTGTCTACATATTGCTCATACACATAACACATATATATGTAATGCTCATAAATTCTACAACAAAAAATACACCAAAGCTGTTAGAAGTGCAGAACTAACACTACTTTGGTAGACAGGGTATTCACAGATATCCATTCATATGCCCCAAACTGCCAGGACAGAGGCCACTGAACTAAGCATCTTTCTGACACCTGCCCTGCCAACACACTTCTCTCAGGGGGTAACATTAGCTCCTGTGCAGCTGGCCAGCACAGACCTGTGCAATGCCTAACACCTGATGGAGAACTGGAGATACAGCAGAACTCCACAGAACAGAAAGAAGATGTGAAATAAATGCATTCCAGAGAAACAGCAATTCACTGCACACAGACCATTAAAATACATGCCTTGCAATTAATGCTAGTGACGGCAGTGTGACCAAGAAGAGTCTACTCCATGCTGTCTCCTGAGGACAGGCTGGTTACTTCTCATGCCTGTGGTCATTCTCAATCCCCCCTCCCCCCCAGTTTGCTGGCCTCAGTGCAGCTCTGAAAGAGCTGCTTTGAACTACTTCAGGCCACAGCCTGGTGTACTGAGGTAATCCAGGCAGTCGTGCAAGGTGGCTCAGAACCTTTCCTGCAGCAGCAGGGCAGGAATCCACCACAGCAATTCCAAAACTAAGCTGCTCCCACTGCACAGAGAGGATTCCATGCAAAAACCTAACCTCTAGAAATGATGTATTTGATGACAATGACATGGAAAGACTGCTATGTTTTAGCTGTTTCATTTTGTAAGTGGTTAATTGCATTGTTAAGAAATAGCCAACCTGGATCACTAGAAAAAAACAAAATCTCAGGGTGAAGAGGTTTTGCTTCTTAATAAAACACTCTAAATCTCTACTGACATTGATGCCAGCAACATCAACACATCAAACAGCTGTCAGAATGTGCCATGTACTGCATGGCCTTCAGGTTCCCTTTGAGGACAGTGAGAACAGTAAGAGCATGAACACCAGAGATGAAACACCCACAGCAGAGAGCTGTGCACGGTCCTTTGACACCTAAGTTCACCAGCACTAGGTTATTAGCACATCTTTTACCCTGTATGGGAGAGCTGATGGACATTTTGGTGCTGCCAGAATGGAGTTATTAGAAGAGAGGATTATGCACTCCCTGCTAACAGGGAAAGGGAAGATGCTAAAAAGTACTGCTCTTGGAAAAAGCATTTCCATGCACTGCCTGTATGTATACCAAGACCACTTGCTCTCTTGCATGGCTTTTAGGATTATCCACAGCCACATTTCTCATCCATATCCTTCAAAATGACAGACATACATTTAATTTTAGTACAAAGAACACTTCCACTGCATGTCTGAGTCTTGGAAAGAGTGGAGGTAACCAGGAGTACGAGGCAGGGGTGATGGTATATATATAGCTGTATGCCTAGACGTGCTGCCAAAAGGCAGGAAGACTTTAAAGGCTGGGGGAAGAAATCACTAATGTGAGCTGCTGCTGTAATTTTAGACTTGGTAGGTGGTAGTGAAGTTATTTTCAAATCTGTAACTCAAGCAACACCAACTTTCTCTAACCTCAGAAATTTACAAACATGTGTTATTAGTTTGACAGAGACAGGAAATATTGCCCTGCTGGGAGGTTAGTCAATAATAGTAACTTCCTAATGGGCAGTGGAGTAATCACATCTATGGGATAAGAACCTTCCATTATGGCAAAACCTCATACAATTGTATCACAGAATGGCTCAGGTTGGAAGGGACCTTAGAGATCTTCCACTCCAACCTTCCCATCGTGGGCAGGGATGTTAGACTCCACTGCTCAAGGCCTCATCCAACCTGGCCTTGAACACCCCAAGGGAGGAAATACCCACAGCCTCCCTTGGTGACACATGACTGTCCACCACCATGTATCTGGTGAGGCAATGTAAGAAAGAAACACACAGCTGTAGATAGTTGCCTCAGTAGGACACCAATGGTAAAATACCAAGACTATGTAAAGAAAAAACCAAGTAACTTTACAGCTTTTAGAAGAGTAAATATTTTCAGGCAAAAATATAAGGTAGGCTCACATGCTGTGTGTGAGCAAAGCCCCCAGACCTTCACTATCCTTTAAAAAACAGGAGGCCTTGTCTTAGAGGGGCAACCACATGAGATGATTTTTCAGATCTGTGGTCACTTCACATCATCAGCCATCCTGTGGATTTTCAAAGATCCTCAGGCTCTACAATTTGAGCAATGGAAACCTGTCAGGAAACCTGTGTATCCAGGGCCTCTGCAGTCACCTCTCTGAGAACCCAAGTGTACTATCACAACATCTGAACACTAGACATTGGACTGAGAAGATAATCCTGCTACAGACTGTCATGATGCCTTTAGCTTTGATACCTCAACAACAAAAGGCACTGAACCCACAACTGCTATTGCTTAAACTGCTGTCTTTTCTGAAGTAAATTTCATGGTTTCAATCTAACCCTGAAGCACATTTAGGTAAGGGGAAAACACCACAGCAGGACATGTAATCTGTGTCAAGTTCCAACATACTGGGACTTTTTACCAAAACAATCATGAAAATGTTAAGCAGCAGGACTTCAGGCAGAGACCACCAGCCTGTCAGTGCTAAAGCAGCTGATGGCTTTTCCCACCAATAGCTCTCAGGAAGAGAATTCTTGCTTTATGTCAGTGGAGTATGAAAGTGTCTTCAAGTTCTGACTCATCCACCAGAAGCACTACATTATTATCTCATCACTTAAGATTAACTGAAAAAAACACAACAGAGAAGCTTTATAAATATATGCTGGATCCTCCTGACTAGACAAGGCTCAAAGGACAACTCAGCAGGCTTCCAATTTGACACTTACCTGACTTGGCTGTTTTCAGGTGTGTGATGTCCAGATTCACCGTGGATTGCCAGCTCCCAACTCCTGTGATGCCTCAGCATGCACTATGCTGGTGATATCACACCCACCAGAGGAGCCCATAGGGCTAACGTGAGGGCAAGATAAGTCCTGTGCTCTGCAGTTACTCAGATTTTTCTGATGTCTGATATGCGTGTTTGATAGCTCAGAGGTTACAACAGAGGAGCAGTAATGTTAGAATGTTCAGCAAACGGTGTCACAGTGCATTGTCATAGGCTACAAAGGAGGCGGTGGTGGAACAGTACCTTACCCCTAAAGGCCAGCTCCAGGGTTGGTCTGTGGTGGGTATGAGGTCAGCAGCATAGTGCATGCAGGGCCAGCGCAGGGATCGGGAGCTGGCAATCCGCTGTGGCTCTGAATATCGCAAACCTGAAAAACACAAAAGGGGAAGCTTTGAGCTCCAGGGCTGCCAGCGCTCCCTGGCGCGGCGGGGCGCGCTCTGCAGCGGCTGCCCACCTCCGGGGCAGACGGACTGGGCTCCTGATCACACCATATGCATTCACTCCGCATCAATTTCCTTTTCAACAAGTCTCTCTCAAACAAGGGCTCTGGAGATGCAAGCCCAGGCGCCGTGTGTATCTCCTGGCATATGCTGTCAATGTATCAGAGATTTTTAAGCCTTATGCTTATCAGGCTGGGTTTAAAAAGCTGAATTCATCTGCATGGAGATTGTTAACAGAGTGGTGACATTCCTCCTGTGAAAAATTCCAGCCACATGATCACACGCTGCTGCTTTACAGAGCTACCAAGACAAACTCATTACTTCCCAAACAGTATTTAGACAAAATGCAAATACCAGTAGTGTATAAAATAGCTACGTGGGTTTGCCATCCTAAACCAGTGAAGAATAATCACCTTTCATTGTATGGGAGCTGAAACTCCCAACAGAAGAGCAAGGTAAGTTACAATTCCACACTCAGCTCAGCTTCATACCCTAAAATGTAGCATTTGAGATGTCCCCAAAATGTGTTCCACAGAACAGCTGGCAGTATTCCCATGGGCATTATCTGCCATTTTATGTAACCTTTTCCTTCTAAATGCCAGAATTCATTAAAGGACAGCTAAGTATTTTGAGATTCATTAAAATGAGCATTTTGGTGTGCTCTGCCTTGTGAAAATGCTCAACATTCCCCTATGCTACGCCACTCAGGTGGCTGGAGCAAGGTGGGAGTCAGTCTCTTCTCCCAGCTAGGGAGCAACAAGATGAGAAGAAATGGCCTCAAGTTGCACCAGAGGAGGTTTAAGTCAGATGCCAGGAAAATGCCTTCCTGGAAAGGGTTGTCAAGCACTGGAACAGGCTGCCCAGGGCAGTGGTGGAGTTAGCATCCCTGGAGGGATTAAAAAGCCATGCAGATGTGGTGCTGAGGAATGTGGTTTAGTGGTGACCTGGCAGTGCTGCATTGGACTTGATGATCTTAAAGGTGTTTACCAACTGAAACAATTCTGTGATTCTCTGACTTCTTTAATTTCTGTAATTATCTACTTAAAATAACATTCCAGATTGATGTAGCTACCAAGTGTGATTACTCAGGCATATCATGATGATACAGATTTACTTTACTGCATGATACATACTTACTGATTCCTGCAGAGGGGGTTGAACTAGATGACCTTTGGAGGAGGTCCCTTCCAACCCAGACCATCTGCTCAAGGCTAGGTTTCAAACTGGCTTCCAAATATCACAAAAGTCACTGGTAGGGCTTGAGGATGCTTGACAAAACTATAAATGTATCAGAGACAGCTGGGGTTGTGGGGTAACTGCTACTGAAAGGTGAAGATGCTGTGGTTTAAGTGCAGCGATCATCGTTACCAATCACACTACCTGTCTGGGAAGGGATTCCGAGGATGGTTTTACTTACACTCACAAAGGCGCAGCTGGCAAGAGGGCAGTTACAGAATACAACTCATCCTAAGTACTCTGTCAGAAAGGAGGAACAGCCGGCTGTAGAACTGGTGCTCCTTTACTTACAAACACACAGGAATCTTTCTGGTGGAGGTCTACTTTGCTTTTAGGCTGAGATGGCTTTGGTTCTTTTTCCAAGAAACCCTTTTGGAGTTCTCTTAGTGACATGGCATTAACGACAGAATGATTAAAAGAATAACCACTGCTCTCCATCCTACACTGAACAAAACCCAAACACTAAAAAATGTTTTTTTTCCTCAAGGACATAAGTGGTATGGAAGACTGAAATCATTATAATCACTAACCAGTCCTGTCCTCTGTTGTGAAACTCTTAATGAACGCAGCTTGCTGTGAACAGATTGACACTTTGACACACTTGGCGTTGCCTTTTTTGTAACATATTGCTTCTGACTAAATAAAATCTGTTTTGACCTACTCACATTTCAATAAGCCAAAAATCTAAAATGAACTATCATACATTTTACCAGATTTGTTAACAATAAAAACTGGTACCTTGAGTGTCACTGAACCACTGAAGAGGCACAGGATACCTACGGTCCCTTCACTCAGCATGCTGTATAGGACCACACACTTTCCTCTGAGTTGAGTGCTGTGTGGAAACTGACAGGGGCAGCTCCTTCCCAGTGCTGAAGAGCTGATCAATTAATGCACACAACCCTTTCATGTCCACTTCAGTCCAGAACAGCACAGCATACAATAAAAGGCCAATTATAATATTCAGTATAGATAACCAACAATATTTTATGAACACACAAAACTTTATGAGCCAGATATCTTAAAAGCTTATTTCTTTGTTGAACAAACCCAAAGCTTATTTCTTTGTTGAACAAACCCAAGACATTTTGATGTAAATCTACACACAGCAATACACCTGCACATTAAAAAAAAATAAGTATTATACTCAAAATCTGTGGAATGTTTAACTTTCTCATGTGTCTTCCTTGGTTTTCAGGAATACCTGGTTTCAGAAGCACAAACAGACACACTCATTCACTCAACAGCGCAAATGTCATTCTCCTCCTTGCTGTATCAGTGATAATGGATCTTTTTTTATCAAGAAACCCCAAATCCAGACACCAAGAATTAACTGGGCAATAGATTACTACTTGAGACTTCCAGAATGCAGCAGAGTCCAGTTATATAACCTCTCCCCACCAGACCACTTCTACTTCAGATAATCACCTGTATAGATCTACCTTTGTTTAACTTACAAGATATCATTAAGTAGTCTTCAGATGTACTCTTGCCATCATCATCATCTTCTGTTTTTATAGTCACTGTGGAGCCAGGAACGGTACCAGCTGCTTGAATGACTGCCTCAGAATCTGAGTTCGTTACAAGAACTTCTTCTGAAACCATTGTAGGTGAGTTAGCTCCTGACACAGAGTCTTGCACCACATGCTCCAAATGTCCATCGGGACCCGTAACCAGGTCAGCCACAAAAACCTGATCAGGGACTCGAACGGTTTCTGTTATTAGATCCGAAGTCAAAACGTGATCACTGGTATCTAAAGCTTCTTCAATGGCAACATCAGCTTCCAAAACAGAATCAGGAACAATTACACCTTCTGTTACAACATCAGTCTCAGTGATGATGTCAGGTCCTTGGACAACTTCAGCTGCTAAGCCGTGATCAAGAGTTATTCCATCATCGGTAACAACATCAGAAACTAGGACAGCTTCAGGGACTGATACAACAATATGGTCTCCATCAATATGAGCAGTGCCAGCCATTCCAGCCACTATGGAACAATGGTGAACGAGGAGAAAAGTGTTAAAATCATTGCATTAGCAGTAAGTTTATCTAAGAATGGGTTAACTGTATAGATAGTTAAACACAGATGCACAGTTTCTTTCCAACAATGCACACTTTGCATTCCATCCAAGACAGAGTATCCAAAGCAGCCTGGACTCTTTAAATTAAGGAAAACAACTTGAACCTTCACAGAATTCCTGCATCATACTGGAAGTGTCCTTTAATTACTGTCACAGCAAAGGACTCTTATCCTTTTAGCAGCACAGGCCTTGGTAAAAGTGAGTGGTATGCCATATTTACAGTACAATTTCCAACCACTTGCCATGCTGCAAGGAATGTCTAGAAGCAGAAACCTGTTTGTGAATAACAGACTTGACTGACCAGTCATATTTGCAGACTACTTTTCTATACATAAGAAAGAATGCACAGTGAATTATTTTCACACATGAATAGCAGTTGTAATCCTAATGACTAAACCTTAAGAAGATAGTTCTTTTCAGGACAATCCCCAGCACTGTACTGCAAATGCCATTATGTTGGTATACTCTGATGGATATTAATTCATGTTACAACAAAAACATGGCCATTCCCAGTACCTGAAAGGGTCATCTCCTGCCACAATGCAGAAATAGAGACCCACAAAGAAAAAATTAAGAGATTTCTTGCTGTCCTTTCTCCAAACCTTCAAAACTGCTGAGGTTATTTAGCACTGCCACCAAATAAAAGAATGCTCATTAAAAAAGCAAGTTTTTGTACAACAGTGCAGTCCCAAGATTGATGTTCTTGACAGAAAACTTCTAAGCACATGTGACCATGCAGATTTAGCTAGATCTGTAAATTGCTGCCTACATAATAACCTGTTGGCAAATAATCTGTTGTCACACAGACAAGGACATCACTTCCCAGCACATTTACTGAAAGACTCTGAAGGACACCTGGAGACACTATTCCAGGTGAGCACACAAAGCTTGTGTGTTGCTTTGCATCTTTACTGGGTGCCATTTACATCTCCTGTATGTTAAAGATGTGACAAGTAGTCAATGTGATTTGAAGCAGAAGCATATGCACCATAAAACCACTGAATTTCAGCTAATTTTTTGTCTCAGACAGAGCACTTTGGGTCAGGCTTCTTTATTTTCAGGATTACTTCAGTGTTGTGTAAGAAGTGACCATTTTGAGATCAGCAATCAAAGCACAAAAAGACATATTCTAAACCACCTTAATTTTGAATTTTCTTCCCAAAGTCATGCAAACAGCACTAATATAATTAAGTCATTTATAAACATAGAGCAAAACCTTGAAAAACAGTCTTGATTTTATTATTTTAATAGTTAAAATGTTTACCAAAGTCCTGCATAATCATAGTGTGAGGCATTTTGGATTCCTGTGTTTGCAATCCAAGACTTCCACCACCCGGATCCATATTCAGCTAAGTTCATTCACAAACAGCTGCAACAAAGGCAAAATCAGAATTTATATTGAAGAATGTCATCCTGTTGACTTGTTTTAATGTCTCACACCGACAAACACAGAAATGTTTACACAAACCATGAAGAAAAAAGCATGCAGCACTTCATGCAGTCCACTTTGCTTTATGGTTTTGTTATTTTCCCCCTAAAACTCTGAAAATGTTTCCATCCATAAGCAGTCCCACAGTAACACAAGTTACACATGCAAGTAAAACCAAACAATCAGTAATTCTTGGGAAGGACTTCTAAGAGGTTTTATATTTAAGTCTTTGGTCACTGCCTGTTCTGTTTATGTTCTATAGAATTCAGCTGGAAAGTGCTTTCTAGTTACCTTCAGCACACAGAGGTCAGACTTGAACATTACTTGTTTCTGGGAGCAGAAAGCACAAGAAATGCCTAAACCTTCAACTTTCCCATTGCAAACTGCAAACAAATAAATTTTGCAGTTTTATGAGGCTATCTCCATAGGGTAACAGGTCACCAACTGACAGCAAAGATCTCACCTGCAGTATCAGCAGGGGCACCAGGCCACAGTTAACAAACCAGTCTAACAACCTAGTAGCAACTGCACCGAGTGACAGTAACTTATCTAGAAACAGCACCTCTGCCAAGAAGCAAGTTAACTTTGTCTTAAACTGTAACTAGCTGACTGTAGAAACAAGTTGGACATCCACAGCACATGTATGCTCCCACTAACTATGAGCCTTACCATAACAACATATATTAGCAACTAGCACAAAGAAGTCACCTTGGCTCTAGCTCTGCTGTACACACAAGACTGGTGAGCACACTGAAGAAAGTTGAGAACTCTATTGGGAGTATCAATTTCTTTCACTATCTTTTATCTATCAATATTTTAAAACAAGCTTGAATGTGTAAATGTAATTGAATGCTATGTTTAATTATAGGTAAGTATTGAAAAAGCACCCTTGTAGTACCCTGTGTTTTCCATAGAACCCTAGAGTGTATGAGAAGAGAAGTGCTGAAGCTGACTTTCTTTCCCAGTGACTGTGTATGAACCCCCCTATTCAATTCAGAAAGCCTGACAAAAAGCCTGGTAGAAAATGTAAGCAGCCCTCAGTTAGATTGGCATGCACAGTGCAGAAGTACCCACTGGAGCAGGCAAAGCATAGTAAGGCCAACTGATTTCAATGTCTCCACTGCCACGATCCACTGAAGAACGACAGTGCTCAACAGACTTCTGTGCTGACGCCTCTATTCACCGTTCCAGCGCCGGGACTGCATTACCAGCATGGGTTGACATTTTATTTCAAACTGTCAGGTTGTTCTAGAAATCTTATCTCCCAGCACTGTCCCTTCTGTGCTGCTTCACTGCTGCTGCCAGGGAAAAGCTGGTCCTAGGCAGCTAACTGCAAAACCCCTCGAACAGAAAACTGATCCTGTAAAGCTTCTGTCCCACCAAGCCTTTGTAAACACCCCACTGTCACCCTCCACTGTCACATCTTTAGCTTGATCTTATTTCGTTTGGGTTTTTTTGACAATTGTTTTGTTGCTTTGGCTCTTTAATTCCCCTCAGTGCTTAGGGGCTTCTGCCTCCGGATTTCTCTTGTCAGACTTGGTTATTTTCCTCCATCTTTTAGAATTACACCAGTCCCTCAAATCCTGCCACACGGTCACAGCTGCTTTGCTCTGAGGTTTACTTCTGAGATTCTCACAGTCATTAAAAGTGATCAAATTACACCCAAGAATTTTCACACAGAGAGTAAATGCTGAGCTCCTGGCTCAACTCGGCTGCACCCATATCTCTGGGTTTGGTGCCATATCTGTCTTGAGGATGACCAATCAATCCCCCTCATATGCTACAGCTACACAAACTTGCTTTTGGAGCAGGAGAAAGCAGGAACGTTTCTACAAACTGCTTCCATAAAATACAAGAGAGGAGGACAAATTAGCACCCCTCTGTGTTATCTGCACTGCTACCATGCATTAAAGCGTGAGGATGATGAATCATGTTGCAGTTTGCTGCAAATCAGCTCCATCAGTAACAGGCAACAGAGTCCACGCCAGGCTCAGGCTGCACATGGAAACTGTTGTCCACTCAAGCCAGGCAGAAAGCCACCAAGGTGAGATGATGCCCACAGTCAGCTTTGCCACTACACTGCTTTGCCTCCGTTTTATCAGTGTTAAATGCCTTCACCTCAGTAGGCAGTGCAGAATGCCCACTCCATGTAGGCCAAGACACAAGCCAGGTGGGTATGATTTTGTCCTAGCTTTGGGGTATTTCTACATGAAAAAACACAAAGCAAGAGCAACAAGAAGTACACGAAAGAAATAAACATGCTTAATGCCATCTTCACTGTCAAGGAAGGAACTGAGCAGAGGTTGTTCCTTCTTTTATACTGCTGAAATCCTCAAGTGGAGGAAGCAATAAGTGGTCTGCAACAAAAAGCCATTGATCCACCCCAAGGAATTTTCAACTTAACTGACAACACAGAAGATCCAAAGAGCCTGTATCGCCTAGTGTCACCACCCCCCCCCCAAACCTTCTCGCTCTATTCTTTGCTCAAACCTACTTCTAATTGTCTTTCAACCTACAGTATTAACTCTAGGGGATGAGCACAGCATAACATTCTTGCAGAGACACAAGAATTCCCCAGTGTCATTTCTTGATGGTGCCATAACAGAGCAGCTAGCATGACACAACACATCAAACACAATCAATGAGGAAAGCAGTCAAGGATTTAACTGACCCAACTCTGTCCGTCCACTTGAACGTCAATGCTGTTGTAAGTTTTAGCTACAAAATCAAGAAGAACCACAAAACACTTTGAGAACTGGACTGCAAGGCTGTCACTCCTAGTCTACTGTCACAGCCATCTGAGACTTTTACTGTAGCTAATGAGTACTTGCCATTACAAAATCAGATACAGCCCTAGACCATAAATGGCTAATTTAATACAGCCATTTCAGAATTAATGCCATACTCCACAATTTCCTGAGCACAGCCTTTGCTCTCAGATAATCCTTCTTTCTTAATGTAAATGGATATGAAAAATTATCTTAAACTATATAAATCTGAGAATATGCTGGGCTTTTCTTCTTTCTCCATAAGCAGTTCAATGTAATTTCAGATTATGTAACTAGATGCACAAAGATATTATGCACTGGGCTACAGAGAAAATGCAGTACAAAGTAAGACCATCATTTTAATGTGAATTACAATTTCTGCTAGGAAAGCAAATTACCACTGTAAGAAATATTTCTCCAGTAGCTAACAGAACTATAAAAAATTAATAAGGCTATGGGATAGTACCTTCTGTGCATACAGCACTACAAGTAACTGAAAATCCCACCAAAAGCAGAGATGGACGATGACACCCTTGCAATAAACATGCTGAAGCTGCACCTCAGTTCAACAACAGTTGGATACCAGCAGCATCAACTCCACTTCTCCAAACCCTCAATGCAGACAAAGGACAGAGTTGCATCAACTATGCATTCACACATTTTTTTTTTAGCATCTACTTTTGGGTCTTAAAGGAATGCAGTGACAGCAAGAAGAGCTCTTACTGCTAATGCTGGGAACAACTAACCCCAAAGCAGGCTCACAATTCTGCTACAAGTGGGTATTTCTGCTCACAGACTTCTTTGGTTTCAGACACTACAGATGCATGCAAATCTTTTTAGTGAAAGAGAAAAGAAACCTACTACATGGATTAACTGTGGCTCTTCTCTCTCTAGTACACCATATCATATCCACACATTTAGAGCGGTCCAATCATGTTTTAAAGAGAGAGAAATAAGGCAGAAAGGCACAATGTTGTATGCTGCCATAATCATGAACGTATCCGCATCTCTCTTGCCCCTATTAACATCTCAAGGTTTTTCCCTCAGTTGCCCTTTTCTGTCTATTTAGATGAAAAGAATGTGAAAATGCTTTATTAGCATCAGCCAATAAAGTAATATTGCCTGACAGCATTCCATCCATAGCTTTGTTAATTTGTCTTTAATTCCAGCATGCCATCTTGCAGCACAAAGGAGCACATCACCAGCAGACTCCAGAATTTCATGAAACCTAAGCTGAGACTCCCAAAATGCTGTCTCAAGGTTATCTTTAAAATCTGTATGTATCTTAAAAACAAACCAACCAACCAACCAACCAACAAACACCACCACCAGCAGCCCTGTTGTCTTTCTAACTAGCTTTGGGAGAAGTTTAACCTATTCCAGTTTTTATACTAAAGCTCCTCCTTTAGATAGGGCTAGCTGAGAGCAGGCAATCAATTTTACAGTAAAAAAAAAAGGATATCTGACCTGTCTGTCTAAAGGTAGGAACATTACTGTCAATTACTACTGTAAATGATACTTTTAAAAATCAAAGATAGTGGTTGGCAGCTTGGGACTACCTAAGAACCAAGAACGGCCGTGCTCAATCGAAAAACTGCTGAAGGCTCAGGCCCTGGCAAACACTGGTCGTAGTATGCACATGGATTTATTTTATCTGACTTTTCCTATGAAAATAGCCATCCATCATTTTTAGTTTTCTTTGAGAAAGATTTCAGAAAGCACCTTAAATTGGGAGATCTGCAGCAAAAGATTTTAAGGAGGAGGGAAATAACTTAATGGCTCTGCATGTCTAACCCTTCCTGGGACCGAGAGGTACAACGAAGCTGCCAATCACTGTTGTGTTCTCCAGGTCTTGTTGCCGTATTTAAAATAACGTTGAAAATATTTCTACAAAATGCCCATCACAACAATAAATTTGCATAAATAAGATGTATTTAATATATTTTGCCGCATCCTAAACAGTGTGGTCCTGCAAATGCTCAGCACCTCCCCAGGTTGCAGTTATTCCCAGTACGTTCAGGCAGTCCATATTCACAAGAAGCACAGCTGCACGGTCAGCCCTTAAGCACTCCTTTAAAACAGTGAATTCCTGCTAAACCACTGCTAAGTCTTGTTCACATATAATAAAGTACAACACGCCATCCTACTTGGTCGGGAGTTGCAGATATTCCTACGCTGCGTTTGACATTTTGATCAAACCCAAAGGACCAAGCTCAGCCACAGGGCACCGCCACACAATACACAAACTCGGCTGTGCTTGCAAAATCCAAGAAATGTTTTCTAATTATTCTATCTCTTAACATTCAAGCTCAAGAAAAACACAAGAGAATTATCGTTCCCTGAAGACAGGTCATGGTTTTTGCAGTTGTTTTTTTTTTTTTCTGTAATTTTTAATGCAGCAACCACTAGAAATGCAATCAGAAACATCCTGCTCACGCAGAAATCTCGAGCAGAAGAACCCAGTTCATAAAATTACGTGCAGAATAACACAAACCCTTCCCAGATGACGGCTGGGTATTAAAAACCAACATATCCACTTTAAAGTCCTTTATTGTGGTCACCTATAAAGGATCCACTCCCTAAACCCCTTGAAAAGGACAAAGACAAATCCAATGGGCGAGATTTTGTCTCGCTGCCTGAACTGCGCTTGAAGCTTTAAAATAAATTAATAAAAGAGACGGATTTACATCTACGTGTTACATCCACAGCGGAAACCAAACTTCCCGTACAGAAATCACAGGCAGAGACGGGCGACAGCCACACGGAGCAGCTCCCAAGGCTCCGGCTACCCGGCGGCCGATCCCGCCGCTCGACAAGGGAGCGTGACAACGGCGCAGCGGGGAGGTTGCGCGGCCGCGGAACGGCGCGGATACGAACCCGAGCCCTTCCGCGCGTGCTCGCGGAGCGGGCGCGCCGCCGGGCAGCGGAAGCGCGGCGGTAGTGGGGCGGGCGAGCCCGCACTGCCGGCCGGGCAGCCCGGCGCGGAGCCCGCCCCGCCCGCTGCCGCCGACCGCTTGACTTAATCGCAAAGCGTCAGGCAGCCGCCCCGAGCGCCGGACGCCCCATCCCCGGGGCCGGGCGGACGAGCGCCGCCGAGACGCGGCCAGCGGCCCCGCCGCGCCGCGGGAAGAAGGCGGGCAGGAGGCGGCGCAGGGAGGAGTGGGAACGCGGAGACAAAGGAGCCCGTGGAGGGCGCAGGGCGGCGGCACGGCGGGGGGCCGCCGCCCGCAGCAGAGCGCAGAGAAGGGGCCGCCGCGCCCCACGGCCTCCCGCCCAGCGCAACAGCCCCGTTTGGATTTGCCGGGCCGCCAACGGGCTCCTGCTCCGCGGCTGCGGCTGCAGCAGGGGAGACGGGCGGCCCCCGGCGCCCGCAGGAGGAGGAGGCGGAGATAACCCCTTGTGCCGGCGGCACAGCGGCCGCAGAGCCGCAGCCTTCCCCGCCCCGCCGGCCGACATCTTGTTTTCCGCCATTTTCTGGCCGCCCGAAAAGGCCCCTCAGCCGGCAGGGCCCGCCAGCGACGCCCGCCCGCGCTCGCCCGGTGCGGCAGCAGCTGGAGACAACCGAAATTCGCCGACCCGTCGAGAAAGGGCCGCGGCCGGGCGCGCCGGCGGACGCGGCGGCGCTGCCAGGCCTCGGGCGCGGCCTGCGGCGAGGCCTAGCCGTCTCCATTGTCCCCGTGCCCCCGCCGGCCCCGCTCCGCCGCCTCGGCTCACCTGTGCGGGGTCCCCGCGCCGGGCGGCCGCACCGCGGGCTGGGGCCCGGGCGGGGGGACACGGCTCGGGCCGCAGGACTCCGCCGCCGCCGCGGCCTGGCATTCGGCTCTGCTGGGTCCGGGCCTGCACCAATCACAGCTTGGGCCGGGCGGCGGGGCGCGAGCGCGCGCGGCCTGCTCCGCTCCCCTCCCCCCGCCGCCGGCCTCGCGGCGGCTGCCGCCGCACGTCACTGCGCGCCCCGCGCGCCGAGCAGGCGCAGCCGCCGCGCCGAGGCCGCTGCCCTCAGTCTGCCCGCGCCGCAGAGCGCGCCTGTGCGCGGGGAGCGGGGGAGAGCGGGAGGGGGCTACCGGGCCGGGCTCGCTCACCGCCCCCCTCAGAGCCACAGCTCTGCCTTCCCCTTAGCTATGACCGTCAGGAAGCTCTGCCTCGGCAAAAACAATAAGCTGGCGGCTGCTCCGGGTCAGGGCGGCCGCTCTCCCGCGGGCAGAAACGCGCGGCGTGGGTCGTTCACGAGCATCAGCCGTCGCGTACGAGCAGCCCTGCGCCGCCGCGCAGCAGGCCGGCTGGCGGGGGTGAGCCGTGCCCTCTGTGCCCGAGGCGCTGCTCCGGTACCGATTGGGTGCCGCTCCCGTGCTGCGCACGCTGCCCTGTACTCGGCGTAAGTGTCTCCTGCCCTGGCACCGGAGACTCTTTGCTGAAGCAAGGGCAGGAGCAGCTGCATTTTTGTAATGCAGTGACTTGCAAGCATTTCTACCTATATACAACCATTCCAGAGACAATGTGAAGGGAAAGGTTTCACAAGAGGTTACAGGAAATACCAGATACAGCATCCCTCTCCTCCGAAAAAAGTGAAGCCACCTTGGCTAGGCAGCTGTGACTGTCTTTGCTTCGTTACTGTACTGTACTATGGCATTAAAGACGTGGGGTTTAGTACTTAAAATACATTCTGAGCAGTTACCAGTCCTAAGTACACAATAAAACTCTGACACAGTGTGAACAGCTGCATCTCTTCCCTGTAAGCGTTGGTAGGTCGAGCAAAACAAAACAAAACAACACACACAAAAAAACCCAAACAAAAATCAAGGCTTTTAAAGAATTAGCACCTGAATATACCTTAGTAACTACATCAGGGAAGTTGTTCAGCACTTAAAAGCATCATACTCTTAGACACCTAAATATCACAGAATGGTTTGGGTTGGAAAGGACCCTGACGATCATCTAGTTCAAATCCCCCTGCCATGGACAGGGACACCTCCTACAAGACCAGGTTGCTCAGGACCCCATCCAGCCTGGCATGGAACACTTCCGGTCTTGGAGCTTCCACAGCTTCTCTGGACAGTTTGTTCCAGTGCCTCACCACCCTCCCACAAGAATTTCTCCCTCATATCTACTCTAAATCCAGCTTCTCTCAGTTTGAAGCTATTACTTGCTGTCCTGTCACTATATGCCTTTGTCAAAAGTCCCTCTCCAGCTCTCCCATAGGCTCCTTCAAATGCCAAAGGCTCCTTACCCTTCAGTTCAGAGCACAGAGATTCCAAAACATCACACAGCTCCCCTGCTCTCCAGGCAAGAGGCAAACCACCAAAGCACAATGCTTTGCAGGTAGCACGTTCACAAAGGTGTTAATTAGCATTATTGTTGTTAGAAGTGACACCAGAGCCAGTTTCCTTCACATACAACTGCCTGATGTTAATATTGATAACCTGACCACAAGTGGTTACCCTATGGCTGATGTCCTGCAACACTTGATCTTGGCTGAGACTAAACAGCAGACAGCCAAAGTATGATGAGGAAAGCTTCATTCTGTGAAACTGTAACCACTTCCATTCAAACAGCTCTTCTCTTACCAGCACCATGCTTATTTGACAGGATTGCATTATCTCTTCTCCCATTCCTGAACACTCTCAAATTCTGTGATCACTTTCAGGTTAGTAAACAGAGCTAGAGGTCAACATCAACCAGAGTTTGTTAGATGATGGCACTGTTGGAGCCTAAGAAGTGCAGGGGGGGGAAAAAAGGCAATTCACTGACAAAATTCACTGACACGTAAGAACCTGACTTTCTGGGGTCAAAATAGTTTAACCTGATAGTCTAGGATCTAAGCAGATGTGCCAACACAATTTCTGTATGCTTCTGAAGATAACCATTTTTCACTTATTTCTGACAGAAATTGCAAAATAACTGGATGATTGCTGGATGCTTTTACCGAGTGTGCCTGTTGCAAGAACAGTGGGTGAGAGGGTAAAGCAAGGCCATCATTCCATGTTCATCCCCTGGTGATGCCAGAGCAAGGTGCTGCTGGCTGTACAGATGTTATTATGAACATTTAGCTTCTTTATGCTTTAATCAACAACAACCTTCTTGCTACTGGGATGTATCAGCTTTGTTCTAGGCTGTCAGCAGCCTCAGAAGACACTAATGCAGTCCACATTCAGAAAACCTTTGGATTCCTTATAATGAACTTTGGTGCCTGTGATTTCAACTATCCATGAAGAATTCCTCTGCCAGCATTAGATGATGATTCTGCCAGAGCAGATGATTTACAGCTGGCAAATCCACCCTCGATATGTGGACCACCTAGGTCCAGACTTAAATGCCCACAGGCAGTAGAAACTTACCCACTTTGGGTACTTGTCACATCGTGGGAGAAACCAGAAAGGAAAAAAAGAGGCAGTTGTTGCTGGAGATAAGACTAGGGTGGCAGCTAAGGTACAAGATGAGAGCGCACAGCAGCTAGGCTGGCAGCTAAGGTACAAAGCCAAGCCAAACTGCCAGCTTTGTAGCCACCTTTCCTTTCTACCCAGCAGTAAGCTGTACCTATTCACCATGTACTTGCAAGGAGAAGGAAGTGACATGAAGGGGTCTGAACAGGTTTCTGGCTTCTCTATTAATGTACTTGCATAGGGAAGCCAACACAGTCTGGGCAATATCAGAGTTGTAGAGAGCATGGAACGTGCCAGGATGCAGTTAAGGCATGGAGCTGCTGCAAGGAGAGCATGAGAACATTCTGACTGACAGAAAAGAAATGCCAATGTTTTCACCTTCCTAAAAACCATAAGATTCTGGTTTTGTTTTACATATTACCTACTACTAAGCAAAAGTAGCATTTCATGTGAATATTAAAATGGAAAATGGGAAACCCACCCAGGACTCCAGCATCTTTGTTAGTCAATTTTCCATAGCTTCATTTATTTTCATTATTTACAAAACAAGTTACAAAGAAGGCCTCTGCATTTTTAAAGGCAAACCATGTCAGCTGTTAGGATCAACAAGATGACAAAGACAAAATGAAGAAGAAACAAGGGACAAGGGTTGTGCTCATGAGGTGAGGTTGCTGTGTTAGTACTTCAGTAGTTGATGCTCCTTGGGATAGTGGGAAGCAGAGTGCCTCAGTTATGTCTGTACAACACAGCCACTATCAGTGAGGCTTAAGTGGCTATGCCTGAGAAAAGAGCCCTTCCTTCTGCCTGTGTCTGCAGGCAATCCCAGAATCCCAGCACGGTGGGGATTGGAAAGGACCTCTGCAGATCATCCAGTCCAACCCCACCAGTATGGCAGGGTCACCTACAGCAGGCTGCCCAGGATCACAATGTCCAGGTGGGTCTGGAACCTCTCCAGAGAAGGAGACTCCACAACCTCTCTGGGCAGCATGATCCAGGGCTCCAGCACCCTCACAAGAAAGAAGCTTTTTCCCCATGTTGAGCTGGAACCTCCTGGGTTCTAGTTTGTGCTCATTGCTCCTTATTCTGTTAGTGGGCATTGGTGGAGCAAGAACACAGATCCCTGTTGCACAGTTCAAAATGGTAATTTGTTTTCTTTCTTTAAATAAGGGGAAAACCAAAGCAATGTCACTCAGGGCACAGCAGGCTCTACATGCTACAATGCCATAAAGAGTCTTTGTAATTACAGTTAAAAGAAATTCATGGTCCTACTAACAACATTAAACACAGCTCATGCTTATGAGGAGGGAGATCCAGACACAGAATTCAGCAAACAGCACAAATCAATGTGAGAGCCCAATGGGCACAGAGAAGCAAAAACTGCACCTGGCAAAGGCTGTCTTTGACAAGCCTTCCTGAGAAACAGGGAAAAAATGCAACCTCTTTCCCTTTGATAGGGATAGAAACCATCCTGGGGAGCCAGCAAGGAAAAACAAGGATCAGTGTGCAAGTCTGTCATTTCTCATGCTGAACTTTGAGAAGACTTTTTCCATTCTTACACCTTCTGAGGAAGGGCAGCTTTCTGTGATAGGTGCTTCTTGTCATATAGGCACAAGACATATGGTTAATCACAAGAGGACACTGTGATCTAATGGGATGTGCAACAATTAAAGCAATACTTAGAAGCAGCTATGTGTACTATAAAATCATTCCTGGAGGGATTGAAAAGCCATGCAGATGTGGTGCTGAGGGTCATGGTTTAGTGGTGACCTGGCAGTGTTGGATTGGACTTGATGATCTTAAAGGTTTCTTCCAATCAAAATGACTTTATGGTTCTACTGGGTATTCACAACAGGTTGTCATCAATTACACAGATAACAAATCAGATGCTAACACCATGTTTTGTTTTACAGTGACCTTCTGCAATACTTCTGGTGCTATTTCCTCTATGTTCCAGCCCACAAGTTCTTACTGATCTCTCAGCATATGGATCATCCATTGATTATGCAGCATTCCAAGACATTTCAGATACAGGGAACACTAGTGCTTAGTATTTCTGTAAAGAGATTAGAGTTCAATCAGAAGGATGCCACACACTCCCCAGTATGCTTGCTGTTAAAGTAGTTTGATTACCTTTAGGTATTTATTAGTGTCTGGATGTATGTGCTTCTGAGTGGGCACTCAGCAACAGCTTTGGCAGATCATTTGCATGCAAATAACTGAACATATTAAGACTTTGTGTACACAAACTACAGGCTTTGAAATATTTAAAAACATCTCAGCAGGGCCAGGAGAAAGCAGCAACAGCAGAATGGTTTTGGTGCTATTGAGATTCTTTATTTTTTAACTCTGAAGGAAGTTTCTGTGGTCTAAAAAAGAGAGCCAAAGAAATCACAGGGCTGCTGTGGAAGATAAAACACGGCTAGACACGGCCACCTATGTTTCTCTTGACCCTGCAGTGATCCTTGGCAGGTAAATCCATAGAGCAGAAGTACTGCTCTGGAAAGAAAACCCTTATCTTGTTCCCTTTACTCTGCTCTTGCGAGACCCCACCTCAAATACCGCCTCCAGCTCTGCTGTCCCCAGCATAAGGACACAGAGCTGTTGGTGTGAGTCGAGAGGAGGCCACAAAGATGGTCCAAGGGCTGGAGCACCTCTGCTATGAGGACAGGCTGAGGGAGCTGGGGGCACCTTAGAGCTGCCTTCCAGTACCTGGACTAGGACTTTTCATGAGGGTGTCTAGAGACAGGACAAGGGGGAATGGTTTGAAGCTAAGGGAGAGTAGGTTAAGTTCCAACCCCCCTGCCATGGAACACCTTCCACTAAACCAGGTTAAGCACAGTCAAAGCACATCACAACTCCTTTTCATCTAATTATTTTTCCTCAGTACCAAGGCAGAAGATGCTGTAGTACACATGCACAGGGAGGTTGTTGATACATACCTGGTATGGCCTCCCCTCTGCATAAGCTCCATAGGGCAAATCACCCCTCTGGTAGCTGAACCGATCATACTGAGGGCGCTGGTTAGAAGAATAGTCTGGTGTTGGATCAGGTCTCCTTAGTGGCTGAGTATACACATGCCTATGCAAGGGAGAAACAAGAGGCTGTTGAATTATGTAGTAATAAACTGCAACCTATCTAAAGTGTGAGTTTAACACTATTTTTAAATATCAAAAGAATAAAGCTCACTACTGCATGCATGGCATTGAGGCAATACCACCTAGATATTCAGTCCTCTAAGTTCATGCTATGATCAAGCCCTTATTCTGCAAACACAGACATAAAAAGAATTTAAAGAAGCAACACACTCTTTGAGCTTTTTTTTCCCCCCTCACCGTTAGACTGAACAGTGCCACAATATCTGATTTTCTACATTCCTATGATGATTTGGAAAGTGTTTTACATTCATCATGGGTACACAAGGCTGTTGGAGCAAGTCCAGAGGAGGGCCACAAAGATGATCCACTGGTACACCTCTGTTATGAGGGTAGGCTGAGGGAGCTGGGGCTGTTCAGCCTGAAGAGAAGACTCCAAGGGTACCTTAGAGCTGCCTTCCAATAGCTGAAAGAATCCTACAGGAAGGCTGCAGAGGGGCTTTTCATGAGGGTGTCTAGAGACAGGACAAGGGGGAATGGTTGGAAGCTGAGGGAGAGCAGGGTTAGACTGGATCTTCTCACAACAGTTCTTCAGTATGAGGCTGGTGTGACTCTGGAATAGGCTGCCCAGGGAGGCTGTGGCTGCCTCCTCCTTATGGGAGTTAAAGGCCAGGCTGGACGAGGCCTTGAGCAGCTGAGTCTAGTTGAGAGGTGTCCCTGCCCATGGTGGGGAAGTTGGAGTAGGTGATCTCTGAGGTCCCTTCCAACCTGAGCCATTCTGATGCTATATTAAAAACTAAAAAAAAAAACAACCCAGTCCTCCTTGATGAAGTGAAGTATCAGAGAGCTGCAGTCTGTTGCTGCAGTCTAACCCTGCTGTTTATGAGATTCTGCCATCATTTAGTTGTCTTGTGGGAAACAAGTTCTCTGCAAACTTGTGGGCAGGAGCTACAACAGGTGGCTGATGCCAGTGAGAGGATTAAAGCAAGGAAATACAACCAAGGAAGCTGTATTTCCAACAAGTAATGAAAGCAAATATATTTGTCATTGTGAGAGGAAAACCACACAAGCCTTTGGATAAATCAGCATGTTGATTTAGCTTCACAAGCAAGAGAAACACACACTGACTTCTTTTTGGTGATACATCAGGACAACAAAGTCTTAGACAGCAAGTTTGTCAATTTAATCCTGTGTGCTAGCTCACAAATTAGTCCTAAAACTCCTCCAATTCAAGAACTGCAGCAATGCTGTTAGAATTATGCAAAGTAGAGGAGAATAATTAAAAAACCCTAACAAACCAAACAACAGAAAAAATAACCTCTTCCTATCAAAAGACTTAAGCCACAAAATGTATGTGAACAATCCAGGCCAAAGTGTGGCCACCTACTGGACCTTTGCTGCTGGTAACACTACAAAGTAATGCTTAAACTCCTAAGCAGAATGAAAAGTGAAAAGGAGCAACAAGACAGAAGGTCTGCAGCATACCTGTAACTCTCTGATGGACCTGGGCTTGGGACATCAAGGTCATGTCTTACTACAACTTTTGGAATTTGTCCAATCCAGTTATCCTGCATGTAGGGGGATCAGGTGGTTACACAGAGCAAAATCACAACAGGTGACAAAAGCAACTCACCAGGTAGAGTGTCAGCAGCTGTCTTTGGTGTGAAAGAGTTGCACAAACTGATTTATCAGTTACAAAACACTGATCAAATGTGTCAATTCAATTTATGTAAAAGACTCAGCAGGAGAGAAGTCTTTACCTATCTGGGTAATGCCTGTGAGACAGGACAGAGAAACAGCCACCCGGTGAAGTCTGCACAGGTATGTAAACTGTTAAGGGTCTGTTGAATCTTTCATGACTGTACACTTCAGAAAGATGCCACTCCCTCAGAGAGTGAATTTCTCTCAGATTTATACAAAACTCAGTCAAAAAACCAAACTAAATGCCGTGATCAACACCTGAGATCAATTGAAGATTGTTGCTTAAAGACTGGCTGCTGCCTTGCCAAGCACACTGCTACAGGAAGAAGGAAAACATCATGAAGAGACAAAGGAAATATTCTATATAGTTCATAAAACTAGTAAGTGATGTTCATTTGCTAAAGGCATCCTTGTTTAAACATCAAGCGATCTGAAGCTATGTTCAAAACCCTCGGGAGAGAAGCCATGGTTCTGGGTAGTTCATCTGCAGGACCTGATGCCATCAGGTACAGATTTCAGTTTCCTCTCCTGCCTCTCTGACTGCTTTGGTGAGGGCTCTGCAGACTGCAGAGCAATGTGCACTAGCCTGGTTTCTTGTCATGCCAGTAAAAGCTCAGACAGTTACCAGTGGGCTATTAACAAGTTCACATTTTCACAACCACATCTAGCAAGGAGACGAGGCAGGCAGCAGCATCCTACAGGCTGCCTGTGGGCTGCAACCTGCAGCCTGCAGCACGAGAAAGCAGTAAGCACTGCTGCCCTTACCCAGAGCAGTTCCTCTGACAGCTGGGCTTTTCCCCCAACAGAGTGTGCAGGGCTGGGGCTGAATGACACCTTGAAAGCGCCAGCATCGGTTGAAGGGAACTGGGAATTAAAATTAAACAGCACCATCTCCTGGTGAAGGGCAGCTCAGGCCTCGCTTTCCTCCTCCCCCACCTCCCATTTCAAAGGTACTGGAACTTTACAAGTATCTTTAACAGGAAATACTGTTTCAGACTTGATTATTAGATTCTTTTCTCAGTCATCCTACAATGTCTTCTTCATTGCTGCACTGCTTAATATGTAAAATCATCACTTAAATACCAGATGAGGAAAGGAACACACACAGACAAATGTATTCCCTTTCATGTTTCTGTCCTCGTTTTGAAAGGCATTTATCCATCTTTTCTTCTGATACTCACTAGTTGAGGCAATGATCTCTACTATGAAGCACACCTTGGCTAATGGAGAACACTAGCATGGCTGAGTGTTAGCCTGACCAAAAAGGCAGTACCTAGCCCTCTGGGGACCAAAGTGCACATTCCAGCTCTGTTACAGATCACCTTTGTCATCCTATAAATGACTTTGTCTACTCTGAGTGTCGCAAAGGTCCCAGGGAAATACTGTTACAAAGGTGATGCAGGTAATTCCATTTCAGATCTGATTTAAAGGACTTTCTCCTTTCCCAAGCAAACAAACAAAAACCCCAAAGAAAACAAACAAACAAACCCCACAAAACACCAAGCAGGAAATGGTTCCATCCTTTTACCCCTAAACCTAACTGTCTTGTAGGGAATCTGAACCAACACTAAAACTCTGCCAACAACACTTCTGTTCTACAAGGAGCTGTGTGCTCTCATGCAGATTATGCAGGTGAGAGATGAGAAAGATAAACAATACATTTGGTACAGCCATATGCATCTGATCATCAGCACTGATCCTCCTCTAACCCCCAGAAGTGTCACTGGAAAGCCTCACTCACAACATGACCAGGAAAGAAGGGTCACATTGCTGCAATTCAACCTGTGCTGTCCATTTTCATTCTCTTCCCCACTGGAAAAAATGTCTTGGAAACAGAGACTTCTACTTCTCATAGAGTCTGAATTGGAGGCCGTGGGCCTGCAGAACTGTCTGGTGTTTATTCACCAAGGGTCAGGTTCTCAGCTCGTACCACCTGGTTTGCCTTAAGTCATCTGTGCAGTTCTGCTGCTCAGCACCAGCTGGTGACGACATACATTTTCATTACTAAAGTAAGGTTGATTTCTTATCTCTGCAGTAAACAACATAGATCAAATCTTTACTAGACCTCTCTGCCTGCACTCTGACACATCCTGTACTTCCCAAATTTACTTTGCACATAGGGAAGTAGAATACAGGACAGAGAAAACTGAGACAAGCCTCCTAACATCCTGAGAACAGTCAGTAATGGAAGCATAAAGAAGGCAAACTGTAAATACCTGAAGTACTATCAATACATCAGTGTAACTCTAAGTCATTAACTGACTGAGCTGGAGTGGAGGCTGTGTCTGCCTTCACAGCAGAAATGAAACAAGCAGAGAGCCTTTAAGACAAAGAGCCAGTTCTTCCTCTGGTGAAGCCTAATTGTAAACAGCCAAATGAAACCACAGGCATGGCTTCAAGCAGCTTAAACTGCAGTATGGACAGCCTGTTGAGCCCTTCCCTTCTGGCCATGCCCTCCTGCCCCTTTTCTTGCACAGGCACTAGCACCAGTAACAGCATTCAGTGACCATGAGATGATCAGACTGGAACCAGCTCAGCCAGCAGTTTGGACAGCACAGTGATGATGCAAGGAAGAGGCTGCAGCATGTAGCCTGAGCTCATATCCAAGTTACCTCTCTTCTTAATGATGGTCTTCTAACTGGTCTAAAAGGAAATATTTAGCTGAACACCCTTTTAAATTAATCCCTAGTTCTTTGTTTTCTGCTGTGCAAACCAGATTAACTTCAGCCTTGATGAAGAGTTTCACTGTCTCACATGCATTAGAAATCAAATACTGGGCAAACAGAAGGAAGACTTTAAACTCAAACTACCTTTAATTTTACCAGATGACTTTTTGTTGCTGTTCATATACCATTTAGTTGAATCACAGAATCATGCCTGCCTTCCACTAGAACTGGGAACATGGGATCTGCCCCCACACCAACACCTCTTACCCTTGGCTGATACTCCATGCTACCATCCCTTTCAGCAGTGAATGCAGGGTTATGTTGTGCTTCCTGGTATGGAGAAGCTGTCTGCTTCCTGCTTGGGACAACAACATGAAATTAGAGCATTAGCAGCAGTTTTGACAACTCTTTTTGTACTGCAGATCAGTTCAGCAGCTGTATCATAGGTTTAGATGCACTGTGGCAATGACTGTGATAGAGCTATGTATTCTCACACTTTTTCTGTGTCAGAGGAAGTACCAGTGATGCACACTAATGGAGCTCCATGAAAGAAGAAACACATAGTGTCTGTATTTGGGACAGGCATCAGCTGGAAAAAATAAGATCAAGTGCTGAAAGCAAAAAGCTGCTCAAATTGCCAGTGCCTAGGGCAAAAGAATGGGAGAAGTTGTGTTTAATCACCAAGGCTCCTGTCAGTGTTCACTACTTAAAAAACAAAAAGAACTTGTAGAAAGAAAGCCAACCCTTAAGAGCAAATAAATCAGCAGGGCAGACTTGGTAGTCATGAGTTGAAGCAGTAAACATGCTCATCAATCTTTAAAGCTTGCCTGGTTAGACCCAAAGAAGAGCAGCAACGACTCAGAGTGAAGCTGTGCACACAGCAGTAAAATGCTGAGTAACTCTTCAGTGCTCTGGAGGATGCTTTGATTTAGTTTTATATTGTGTGAACAGGATTTTGGCAGAGGACACTGCATGGCATGACTGTTGGTTTAAATACCCAGAGGTTAAAAAGCAATGAGAGAACCAGACTTCTTTTGCTTTCCTGCCATTTTGATTATAGAAGCCCTTCCAACTGCATCCACAGTAGCTTACCCAGTGCTTTTACTTTGAAAGTAGATGACAATGAGGAATACTACCACAATGATGAGAACCAGTCCTATTCCAGGAAGAGTAGCTACTAAAATAAAATCTATGGTGTTCCAAAGATGGTTACATTTGGGGCCCATGTACCAATATTCCTTCCAGTCCACTCTGTAGTAATCACACCTGTAAATCAAAATATTACATTGTTAGCATCATCACTTGAACTGAAAAACATCTAGTGTCCAAAGAGTCAAACATTTAGCTATGCTGTTATTTATTATTGCATACTGCAGGGGTCATGGGAAGCAGTGGGTTTTTTTCTGCTTGCCTAAAGATTATTTTAGTAATACACACTTTACCCTAGATTTGATGCAAATGACCTCTGCTAGGCTCTGGATAAAGTCCACACTGAGAGGTGTGCTTGCCTGTGGAGGGGAGGTTGGAGCAGATGATCTGTAAGGTTCCTTCCAACTTAAGCCATGCTATGGTTCTATGACTCATCACTCCAGCAAGTCTAAGCTATAAAGCTCTGTTATATTGCCCACACCATGGCACAGTGCAGGTCAGAGATCTTTCTGCCAGCTGTAAGCATGGCAAAGCTTCTGAATTTCCAGAGCAGCCTACAGAGATACAGCTGAAAATGTCACACAGCTGTCTGTCATTTGCCATTGATGCACCTCCTGTGAACAAGCACCAGGATATGAAGAGATTTGGGTTTTTCACTCTAAAACATTGTGATCAACCTGGGAAACAAAACCCTGATTTGCCATGACACAGCATAATCTGGGTCTAAAGTGATGTGTCTGAGCACAGAAAGCAGGTGAAAACTGAGGACTAAAATGATTACCTGGATTATACATTACAGGGCTGCAGATATTCTGAAAAAGCAAAAGCTGCACTCAGAGCCCCAGGTTTGATGCTCTGTGTGCAGGCTGTGAATGAAGAGCATTGCCTCCTTTTGTGGATTACACTGTAGAGTCTGAGTTCAGTTCATCACTAAGGATTTATTTGAAAAGTTCAGTGTACATAGCACACATTTACACCAACCAACTCCACACCCTACCTGCAAAAAGGCTTTTCATCTTTACATTGACAAGGAACATTGTCAGGACAGAAGCTCTCTGTAACATTTAGGCAATCATTAAAGTCCTTAATTCCTGTGCAGTTGGCTGTAAATGAAAACAAGTATTTCTTTAATGCAACCAGACAGTAACACCCTGTTGGTGGGTGTATTTCTAATTACAGCAGAAATTTAATCTCCATATGATGCACTTGGTAGAGGACACTAAATCTTACTTCCCAGTGACGTGCTCCTTCAAAATGCTGGAGTAACCTGAGCAATGAAGGGTTTAGCTGCTTAACTCACTCCTGACTTTGTACCCATCTCTCTGTTTGCCAGTACATTGTACAGCTCCCACAGTCCCAGCATGGTGCTATTGGAGGTCGTCCAGTCCAAGCCCCCTGCTAAAGCAGGGTCACCCACAGCAGGGTGCCCAGATCCTGTCCAGGAGAATCTGGAACCTCTCCAGAGAGTGAGACTCCACAACCTTTCTGGGCAGCCTGCTCTAAGACTCTGGCACTCCCAATGGAAAGAAGTGTTTCCTCATGTGTCCCTTGTCCTATTGCTGGGCACCACTCCGAAGAATTCGGCCCCATTGTCTTGTCCCCTGCCCTTTACATACTGATCAGCATTGGGCAGATCACCTCTCAGGCTGCTCTTCTCCAGGCTAAACAGCTTCAAAACTCTCAGCCTTTCCTCCTCACAGAGATGCTCCAGGTCCCTCAGCATTTTTCTAGCATTTGTCTCTCCTGAACTGGGAATCCCAGAACTGGACCCAGTAATCCAGCTTTACTTCTCACTGGAGCAGAGTAGAGGGGAGGAGAACCTCCCTCAACCTGCTGGCCACACTCTGAATGTCCCCAGATGGCTTATGTCCAAGATTCATGGAGATGCACCTCAAATCTTGACTTAAAATGTATAGCCAAACAAGCAACTGCAAGACACCACTGACAGCTGGGAAAGAAAATTACATCCAGGATTGTGCATTGCAAGGCCAAGCACCATTGTGATGCTCAAAACTGCCCAAAGCAGCCAATATACCTGAGGGTAATTGTGGCTGAACCTTTCACAAGGACTGAAATGTATTTAGAATGAAGCCAGAAAGTCAGAAGTGGAAGAGATCTCTTGAGCTGATCCTTCTGACAGGAAGAAAGTTGTATCAGAGCATCATTAATATTACTGCTTTGCTATTGTTAGAGAGATTTTATACCACCACCACAACAGGTTGATTAGCAGACTCATGACTAGTGCATTATTAGCTTGAGAAACTATGCTGTGAGCTATTTTAAAGCCAACTGGAGCCTCCTTCCTCCCTACTGTACAAGGCAATCTAATCCAACACTGACTGTTAATCAGGGATATATCTAAATAACAGTGATCATGGCTTGCATCCTTCCAAAGCTGTGTACAGCATTCCCTCTCTTGAGAGAGCATCAGCACTGAAGCACTTCCCAAGACAACCTGAGCAGAGATCCTATGTTATGACTAGAACAAGAGGACACAGTCTCAAGCTGTGCCAGGGGAGGTTTAGGCTGGATGTTAGGAGGAAGTTCTTCACAGAAAGAGAGATTGGCCATTGGAATGTGCTGCCCAGGGAGGTGGTGGAGTCACCATCCCTGGAGGTGTTTAGGAAGAGACTGGACGGGGTGCTTGGAGCCATGGTTTAGTTGATGAGATGGTGTTGGGTGAGAGGTTGGACTCGATCTCAAAGCTCTCTTCCAACCTGGTTAATTCTATTCTATTCTATTCTATTCTATTCTATTCTATTCTATAATTTACAGAAAAATGGAAAAATCCTTAGTAGTATTTGGCATCATATTGATGAGGGGATCAGCAGCACTACTGGCTTTTAGCTGCCCATCTGATCAGTAACAGAATTACCATTCCTGTAGCAATGTTACAAAAAATGCTGATGAAGCAGAAAATGATAATCTGTGATTCTGCTGGAGACAGAGGCAGCAGGTGCCCTTTGGGATTGATGATGTCACTGAAGAACTCCCTGCTGAGCCCTTCATACTGCTCTGGTCTATATAAATGCAGAGCTATCCTTAAAGTGGTAACTTCTACCTATAATATAAAGGCTAAAGTAGCATAAAATGTTTTCCTCCAATCACAAACCAAAGCTCTATTAGCAAAGCAGTCACTGCAGGAAGGCTGCAGAGGGACTTTTCACAAGGGTGTCTCGCGATAGGACAAGGGGGAATGGTTTGAGGCTGACGCAGAGCAGGGTTAGACTGGATCTTAGGAAGAAGTTCTTTGGAACAAGGGTGGTGAGAGGCTGGAACAGGTTGCCCAGGGAGGTTGTGGATGTCAGGTTGGTTGAGACCTTGAACAGCTGAATCTAGTTGAGAGGCATCCCTGCTCATGGCAGCAGGCTTGGAGTAGATGATCTCTGAGGTCCCTTCCAACTTGAGCCAGTCTGTGATTATCAGGTGAGTGATAACTAATTACTAGTAACTGGTAGCTACCAGGCAAAGAACAGTGACAACAGGAAATAAAAATCAATCTGCAGGAAACCTTCCCATTAACATTTCCTGACTAGTACTCTATGCTCTCACAGAATCAGAGACAATTCCATCTAACTTCACTTCTCATTTGAAACAAGCCTTTTTAAGGCATTCTTCTTGTAATGCTCTTAGGTACTGATGATTTCCTTCCTGTTCTTCTTCAAAATGATTCCTTTCTTCAAAATGATTACTACAACAAGAATTTTCATTTGGGCTGTAACCCATATATTATTTCTGATTACTGAATTAGAACTGAACCACTGTACCCATTTAAAATGTGTCCTTCTGACACTGACAGATTGACTCCAAACGACCCAAACCCACCAGAACAGCCAGTGCCTCAGCTGTAATTCCTGTGACTGCACTCAGAAGTACAGAATAACAGATGAAAGCAAAAGTATTGCTGTCATTCATAGCTAGGTCTCTGTAAAAAATCTCTTGGCAGTACAGGGCTCAAGAACTTCAAGACAGCAAACACAGGTCAGCAGTTGTCACACAGACATCTTAACATTTTCCCAGGAAGTAAAAATAAACTCCACCTGAACCCTGAGGAGAATTTCCTCAGAAGCCCTCCCACTGGGACTGCAACACCATAGCACCACCACCACAGGTAAGGCAGGCACTGGACAGACACATTCCTGTTCTGGCACAAGCTATGAAGTGAAAACACAACCAGGGCTTACGTTCACTCAGTGACTGGCTGGCCAGGAGCAGAAGGAACAGCAGCACTTGAAGAATGGACATCCTGAAGCTGATTGTAGTAAACCACAGTTTCATCCTGAAGCTGGATGTGCTAAAGGACAGCTTCTTCCTGCTCTTGCTAGCAGCAGAACACACTCTCCTTTCTGCTACTGTTATTTACTGTAGCAAGTCAAGGATCATGGATTTTGAGCTTGTTTTACAGCATCCTTCTCTAGAGAGAATTACTAATTAACTTACAACAGATACAGCTCCCTGGTAACACCTCCATATTTTCCTTTATGACAGCTGGGCAGGTCCATAGAAATGGCTCTCTACTCTTGCTAGTTCTGAGGGTTTGAATACATCTGCAAAGCCTTCCCCTAACAACACACATTTCAACTCCCTAAGGTATCCTTGACAAGCATTTATTTGTTCTCCATTTAGAGTGATGTCACCTTTCAAAGGTAACAAACTTGGCATGGATTTGAAGACAAAGCTCCTTGAATACCCTTTGTTTTTAAAGATGTGCCAAAGACATGGATCAGGAGTGTAAGAATGGTGATTAAAACATGACTAAAATGTTTCTGCCCCTGGAATAAAGGAAGTCTTGCTGCATTACTGTTGCTCTGACTGGGTTTTGTTTGAAACAAGAACTTACTTCCTAGCATGCATTTCCCCCCCCAGATTAACAAAGAATTTAAAGACACTGCTGCTGATGTGATTCCTGAATCACTGTGTAGTATGTGGAGACTGTGAGTAGAGTATTTGTGAGTAACTCTGTGTAACAAACTGTCCCCTGCTTTGCAGTAGCAGCTCTTTTCTGTGTCAACACTTACTGGCTCTTCTGCTTCCCTAAGATTTGAGAAAGATGAAATTATTAAGGGAATTCTCCCATCCCTCTCCTTGGGAGTTCTTTCCTCTGATGTACCACATGCAGAGAACTAGCCCCACAGTAGATGGTTCTGCAATTTAAACACACCAAGTTGTGCTGAGCTGTTACTCTGGTCTTGGTTCAGTCAAGAATTATTGACTTCAAACCTGCTTTGCCCAAATTCATCATGGCAAGCATTATCAATTACAACATACAATAGTGACAGCTAATTAAGTTACTTAGAACAGTTCATACTGCCATAAAATGGCTTAGGTTGGAAGGGACCTCAGAGATCATCTACTCAAACCACCCCACCATGGCCAGGGACACCTCTCAACTAGGCTCCGCTGCTCAAGGCCTAATCCAGCCTGGCCCTGAACACCCCCAGGGAGGAGGCATCCACAAAAACCCTGGGCAGCCTATTCCAGTATCTCCCTTATTGTACAGAAAAGATTCCAAATGCACATCACTGGCATCAGAGGATTATATCAACAACCCACTGATTGCCTCGATTGATAAAGTTAACTACTTTGAAGTGTTACTTAGTACCATTTTGGTCAATGAAGAAGAAAAAAAGGAGGAAAAAAGCTGAGCAAACTCCCTTATTTCATTGTCACTATTACTGATGAATGCAGAATAATGAACAGCAAACAGGTACAATAACTTCATTTTATAAATTAAATAAATCTACCTAGAGTGCAAAACTCCTCCAGGAAAGGAGTAGTTCCCAACTGCAGCTAGAGAGGAATTTAGTCCTCCAATTACTCTGTATTCTCATTCCTTTGCAATAGCTCCAATGGAGCTGGGAGGGATGACTGTTAGGACAGAAGCTGAGAAGGAATCCTGTACTGTCTTCATAGTATCATTCAGGGTTGGAAGGGACCACAAGGATCATCTAGTTCCAACCCCCCTGCCATGGGCAGGGACACCCCACACTAGATCAGGCTGGCCAGAGCCTCATCCAGCCTGGTCTTAAACACCTCCAGGGACAGGGCCTCAACCACCTTCCTGGACAACCCATTCCAGGGCTTCACCACTCTCATGGGGAAGAACTTCCTCCTCACATCCAGCCTGAATCTCCTCACCTCCAGCTTCATTCCATTCCCCCTAGTCCTATCACTACCTGAGATCCTGAGATCTACCATTAAGTATTGCTGGATAACTTTTCTCTTTTGCAATCAAAAATCCCACTCTGGCAAGGATGAATGGCCACAAAACCTGACACCTCAGCACACTCCCAAACTGTCATCTTGCCTTTTTATTATTTAAACAGCCCTTTAAAAATTCTCCACATTCACTGCACAAGATCCTGAACGTGTGATGGCCTCTATGTGAGTGATTCATAGAACTGAACAGGAAGAAATGGAGCTACTCTCAAAAGTCTGTGGAAGATTAACTGCATTTAAGTTAGCACAAGCGTTTTTAGGGTGGTGCCCTCAAAAATTCTCCACAACTGATCGAATCCCAACATGGATTTCTTTGTCTGGCAGGAGCTAGCTGCTTATGAACACACACACCCCCCAAATGCAGTGACATTAGCAGTGAAAGGTGAACTTTAACCTTCACTTTTCAAAGGATAAACAACGACCTATAAAAAATCAATGTCTAGTAAATATTTGCAAGAACACTGCTGTCTGAAAGCACAGCACTTCATTTTACAGCAGGGCACAAGGCAGTTCTCTGCTCTGCAGGAGGATTGTTTTACAAAAGATCCCAGAGTCTCACTCACAGGAACAGAGAGATTAACATGTACCTCAGTAGAAGCAATGCTGTGATCCTTCTTCAGACACGAGGCAGAAGTGTGAAGCACCAGTTCATACGTAGGCTTTGTTCTGCTGGCTAGCAGGAAGTCTCCCCTCTGGCTCCAGCTCCCAGCTGCTGAGTGCCAGCACTTCAGCTGTGTGACAAACACAACACCTTTACCTAGGGCTTTTATAGTTGATTAAGACAAAGATCTAGAAGAGCAATTTGCAGCTTTGACTGGGGTGAGATGTTTTAATGAGGTGGGTTACAAACCCCAAACATCCCGTTACATGGTTGGCTCCGTACTGAATGCAACACCTTTGGCCTAGGCCTCACGGAAGGGCTGCAGAGACCACCAGTAACATTTCTCTTTATAGTCTCTTTATACCCTGGGCAGCTATTAGCTTTGTATTTCATAGCTTTTGTTTCTGGAACACAGCAAAGTCAAGTGGAACCTTATGCATTCTACAAGTAGAGGCTAGGGAGACTACACCTAGACTAATTTTATTTCCTCGAATAGCTCTGTGTGAAGCAGTCACTAATTTTGGTTAATGGTGGAACTTGGTCATTTCAGAAGCTCATTTCATAGAATGTCTGGGTTGGAAGGGATCTCCAAAGGTCATCTAGACCAACCCTCCCTGCAGTCAGCAGGGACATCCTCCTAGTGGAGGATCAGGTTGCCCAGAGCCTTGCTCTGAGTATCTCCAGGGATGGGCCCTCAACCACTTCTCTTTGCTTTAATCTGCTTCAAAACAGCTTTGGAGAACATTCTTTCTACTACCATTGTATTGCAGAGGTTCCAAGGGAGGTGCAAACAGATAGCAAGCTACATGTTTCTCAAACAATGGTACTAGAACTGCTGCAAATGAAGCACAAAAATGTTACCAACGCTTAAACCCATGACAGACCTATTACCTGATCACAGCAAAGGAGTTCCTTCCAGCTCTTTCACTCAAAGCAATGTCCTACAGACTGTAGTGAAAAGGCAAAGAACTAATTGCACCTTGAATGATGTTCTGACTCTGCCCTACAGTAAACTCAGAACTCCCAAATGCATGCCCCTTTCTCTGCTTTCAAGTCAGTGGTGAGACTTCCATTTGCCTCTCCTTCCTCTTCTCCTCCTACAACTTGTTAGTACGTACTGATAGGCTATTTTTTTCTTCCAACACAAACCAGATCCAGCCATCATTCTTTAAAACATAACAGTTTCTTCAAATAAATAAATGAGTGTAACAAGAAGATTTTCCACCTTTTGATTTCCTTCATCCTAGCTGATTCCAGTTTATTTCTTGCCCTGCCCTACAAGAAGAGCACTTCAGCGCTGTGGTAATACCAATAACATGGTCACTTCCAGAATGGTTTCAGTTGCAGTCTTTCTTGACTGCAGCTTACCATCAGCACACACCTGAGCTCTGCTTCTTAGAATCCCTGCAATTTGAAATAAAAACTACACAGAGCCTAGTGCACACTAATGCTCCTTTTTAGCAAGTGTAGGCTTTGTAGCACCCCACTTTCTTGTCAGATTCAAAATACATTTCCTCTACTTGAATCTGATTCAGCAGTACTCTGACCTTTCACTACAAGATAACCACACTGCTGCAGTAAAAAACCCAATCTTTACAATACCTCCCAAAGGATAGTCTGCCATTAAAACAGCCACACTACTTAGTCTGTTTCTCTTAAGCAGTTACTCTGCAGGTTACCTCATGTACTACATTATTTACAACCCTTGGACTCGCAGATTGCTGTATCTGGAAGATTATCACAGAGCCAGACTGAGGTAAATGTATTTGCTACCTGCCTTGTTCTTTTACCAACGTGTGTCACTGCTCCAGGACGGATAAGAGCAGCCTTTCCTCCCCACCTTTCTGCTAAGAAATTGCCAAAATTTGAGATGCACAAAGAACTGACTGCATGAATATGTCCTGCATGTTCCTTTGGTGATTCCTTCCAGGAATGTGTTGCAGTGCTTCAGGGGTGAAGGGTTTTCCCCCCAGCATTAGTGAAACAGGTGAGATTTAGCCAAGCTTACCAATTAACATTAAAAACATAATTTAGAGAGAAGGAATTACCAGTTTGCCCTGGAGATGAGAGGACATACAAAAGTTAAACTGGAGTTTTAAAAAGTCTCTTATCACCCTTTATTTTCAGGTGCTTCACAACGATATGACAAAATAGAGTATCACAATCAGTTTGAGGTCAATAAAAAACCCAGCATCAACAAGTTCCAAAGATCTCTAGATTGAACACAAGCAACTGGAAATAAAACCCATGCATTAAATTAGATCTATTTCTCTGTCATAAAACACCCTTGTGTGACCCAGCTCTTTAAGACACAGGATTTGTCACCAATACACAACTTACATCATATCAAATTACAGTATCCATTCTTTCTTTTATTGTGCTGCTGTATTATTGCTTTATGAAAGAAACCTTCAGTGACTAATGACACATTGGAGAGGCATTTCAAGGGGTTTCACTGGAAATTAACCAAACTGTCTTGCAGTGCAGCTTTCCCCATGCACTTCCACTCACTTTTCGTTGTTTAACGGGTTTCTGTACTCGGTCTGACACCTTAAAGAGACCAAGTCAGGCACATCTATTTAAAGTGAGGATTCCCCAGCATGGTATGATGTAGATTTGACTTTGTTTTTTCAAAGCCATTGCATAGCACCTTTACTGTAAATTATTACTCCAGAGATGTGGCTACAGTTGCTTGTGGTTATCCAGAACAAGCCATCTGTAAGATATCATATAAAACACAGAGGTTCAGCTGAACAAGCTGAAGAGGGCAGGCACCTTTTAGAGCTGACAAAGAAACACTTCACAAAATGGCAGCTGAGTGACAAAGATCCACAGGCACTATCCAATGTTCATACAAGAGAAGATCAGGAACTGATTTGGGCTGCCTTCATTTCAGCAAATACATTCCCAACTTCTCTATAACCTGCACCTTTTATTGTGCCTCTAGGAATTTCTCTCAGCATGTGTCTCACCTGGGTGCACAAGATGCTGACCAGCACTAGTACAAGTTTATGTCAGCAAAGAACTATTGTATGATGTTCCAAGGTTTACTGACAATTTCCTTCCCATTACTAATAAATCTGTGCTCCAGGGCAAAAAAACACCAACTGAGAGATGGATTGTGGTCTTCCTAAAAGCAGAATGCACACCCAGGCAGGAGACAAAGCTTCTCATCCTGTTTTTGTCCCATTTCTCTGGCTGCAGATAGGGCAACAGATGTCTTTAGTTTTATCTGTCTCAGTGACAAAAGCCAAGCCCCTAATTTTAGTCCCAGCTTTTCAACTGCATGGAGATAGTAATGAAAAACTCTTGATAAAAACCACCACCATCAAATTAACCTTGTCTTGAACAGGAGAATGTAACAGAGAAATCTCAGCTGAGGCAAAAAGTAAACTAAAATGTGATTGAAGTAGGCAAAACCTGCAAGGGAATGAACTTGTGCTAGCTCACTCCTCTTGTCCACCAAGAAGATGTGACACAGGAGAAGGGTACCATTACATGAGCTCTAGAGCTGTGTTCCTTGCTCTGTTCATTGAGCAATGTGGGGAGGAGCAATAATTTTAAGATAGTCCCAGAAAACATATCTAAGACTTCTGGAGCATGATTTAACTCTGGGGCACAGTTTGGGACTGAAATGAAGGCCAAGGCTAGTGTTGTGCATCATCATATCCCATTACAGCATCAATTTCTTGTAAACTCAGGGCTGCAATACAAACTGCTTGCATGAAACATCCCATTCTTCACTACCTAACCACCTGGGAGTCCAATGTACCTTCTGCAGCACAGGCACTTTCATTTGTATCATGAAATTTGAGTGTTAATACCCTTAACATATGGAAAAGACCAGAGGAGCTTTTGGCACTGCAGGCAGAGGCAGTCTTTGAGGCCCACTCTTGCCTGGGAGTGGCAGACATGCCTGTTCCTTCACAGCTGTGCAAGGCAGTTTCTCTCCTTGCTCCCAGACAACTAACTGCTTTGTATAGCTTTCCACTATGCACTAATAATGTCATTGCAGCAAACCCCTGTGAAACCCACACAAACCTGCAGCATCTTACCTCCTTGCTGACTTTCTGTGGCAACGCATCGCTCAAAGGACATAAGCTAGAATTCAAATAGCATTTAGGAGCAGAGCAGATGGCTTGTCCTTTGATTTTTTTTGCAAACCAAGGGAGATAGATAATACAATTTCTGCCATCCAGTCTTGCACTTGAAAATGATCATTTCTTCACCATTTTAATTTCCTGCCCTTACGTCTTCATCTGTTTCTCTCAAAATGATACATGAAGCCCAGCCATATAATTTTTCTATTCCTCTCTTTGTGATGGAACACTGTCTTGTCCAGGAGCTCTGTGAAGATTGATTTAATATCCTGTGATTGCTGCCTGAATTCTGACAGCTTCCTGGGCCTGAAGAGATGATGAAAGAAACAAAACACATAGATTCTAAGTCAGTTGCCCGAAGCAAGTTCTTCTTTCAACTTCCTATTTACTGACTTCACCTTCCATTGGACTCTATAACATAGCCTGATAACCTTGCCTGACATTTGGATTCCAAAATGTCCAGAATTCTCTTTTTCTGAGCCAATCACAAAAGCCTTACTTGTTGTATTGCTCATTGATCATTTGTGCCTTGTACACATTCCACTGTGCAGTATCTCCTCACAACTTTGCCAGTCCCACAGTGACACCAGGAACAGTTTGCCTCTGCTTCACCAGTCATTTGCTTTAGCAGCCTTTGTGGAAGGAATCAAGTTGTGACAGATTTCATGGACGGAGAACAGGAGCAAATAGCCCTTCATATCCCAGTGCTGAGAATACATTCACATGAAGCATCATTTCTTTTCAGGTTTAAATCTTCCAACCAAGTTCTGTTTGTATGGTTTGTTCTTCCCCTCCTCCACTTGGCAACAAAGTATTAACTGAGAGGTAACAGAATCCAGCAGACCAAAGGACAAACTACCAGCACTATGTCCTTTTGCCCTTTGTGTTGGGAAGTGCCACAGTAGATACAGATGACACCTCAGTAGATACCTCTAGGTAGTGGGTTGATTATCACTAGGTACTGATAGGGAGTTGCAGTGTGTGGAAGGAAGACCACCATTGTAAGAGTGTGATGAAGACAAATGGAAGATGAACAGAAGTAGAGAGATGCACACAATGATAAAAGCACTGTTTGGAGGTGTTCAAGGCCAGGTTGGAAGAGGCCTAATGCAACCTGGCCTAGTGGAAGGTGTCCCTGCCCATGGCAGAGGGGTTGGCACTAGATCTTTGAGGTCCCTTCCATCCAAACCATTCTATGAATCTAAGAAACCTAATTTCTAATTTCATTATTGTGGGAAAAAAAATTCACAGAAATCCAACCAAAATCAATGGGTATTGCATACAAACTTCTGGGGAGAAAATGCTGGCTGCTTTTTACCTCTGTCTGTTACTTGTCAGCTCTTTATACATTGACCCTACAGATGGTTTGCAACTTCCTGAACACTGATAATGCATGCTGTATAAATTCCAACAGTATCAGCTGCATGGATTAAGCAATCTGCAAATAGTTCTTCAAAGTAGGAGGAAATTAATGCATCAGTGTTGGAGAGATCAGTTGTGTGAGGCTTTTTCCCCTGACGTTAAGAGATTTCAATACACAAAAACACGAAGGACAAAAAGTTGTTTCCATTCACCTTTGTGAAAGAGGCAAACAACAACAACAGACTTTGCAATGAAAGTGCCTTGTTTATACAGCCACTGACGATAATGCTATTTGCATGCTGTAACAACCAACTGTTGCCAACAAGAAGTTGCACTTCATTTCAGAGCTGCAAGGAAAAAGACAAGGCTCTGCAAACCCCATCCATCACATTCTTCTTTCAGATCAATGCACATCTGAGCTCAAGTATAGAGTACTTACATTTCTAAACCCTTTGTGAAGTGATATTTATTAACAAGCTTGGCACAGAGAATCCTCCTTGTGAGAAGACACTGACAAATCTCACTTTCTCAGTGTCTCACTAATGACACTGACAATGAGTAAATTCTCACTGCTTGTAAGCAGTGAGAAACAAAATGTTCACTGGACAGAATTGTGTAGAGTCAGTAATACAAGCTGGATATAAGAAAATACCTGATTAAATTACACCTCACAGAGCATGTATAATAACAATTAGGCCTTCCCTTCTTCCCCTCCCTTTATCTGTAATGCTTTGCAAAGATTTGTAAGCAGATTTGTCTTAGCTTCTAGTACTGTACATATCCACATCCTCTGGGCTGGACTGACCATGGTCCATAAGTCTTGGATCAGGCTTAAATTTTGGTGTCTTCACTGTTCCTGTGAGAGATATTAAAGGAATTTAATTTCTATATATACACATGAGATGTAGAAAACAACCAAACAAAACACTTACTGACATTTTTTGAGAACTATTGGCATGCCAAACCCTTACAAAACCCCAAATGTGTCAGCTCTAGCTCAGGCTGTGTGATACCTGACGAGGAAGGCATGCTGTAGTTATTAGCATACAGCAGTGGATGGAGGGCAGGTCTTCCCCCCCTCTCAATTCTTTAACACTACTTCCTGAACACAGCAGGTGAGAAGAGATACTGATGCTTTACCCTACATGTGGAAAGGAAGAGAAAGTTTGGGATGGGGAAAAAATAAAGAAGTCTCCAGTCTTTTTCTTCCTCCCAGGAGTGCAGCTGGGTCCCCAAAGCAACTGAATCAGTGTCTTCCCCTGAGCTGCTGCCAGCTGGTAAGAATTCCAAATTAAGACAAATGCTTTTACTTAAGTTTCACTTCTTGACTTCCAAAACCAATGAAGTAAGGTTACAAAAATGCTGAGCCCTCACAGCCGTCCTGCATGACAATGCAGAGAGACTGACAGATTGAACAATGCTGGAACTCCTGAGGAGCTAAGAGAATATCAAGGCAGATTTTCTAGTGCTGTGCCTCCTATTACTAGTCTGCTGCTTTTCCAGATACATCAGTTGGTTTAACAGGGGCTGCTGTGTTCTCCTGAAAGCTTTGCTTTGCCATGTTTGGACTACTGAAAATACACTTCTCTGACAACACTTCATAATTTAAGGCATGGGGATTTTGGGCTGAATTAGGGACATGAACTAATTCCACCCATGACAGCAAAGACAGAAGATATCTACATATAAAGCTGTTAAGGACAGCCTGGCCTGCAGCAAATGCAAAAGCACATCAAGGTATTCCACACACTAAACCAGAAAAACCACAGGTGCAAAGCAAAGAAAGATGTGAATGTAAGTTAGAGTGAAAATAAAGGGAGAAAACCCCAACATTAAATCCCCCTCCAGATAGGCTGTGCTTGCTTTACAAACAAAAGCTGCTGGTAAAGGACACAGGAGTTAAAGATACAGAACCCCTAAAGAGAAGGCAATTCAAATGAGCTGTTGTCACTACAGTCATGCAGTAATCCTTTCAATTACACTTGTGGTATTCTGACAACAGAAAGAATTTCAAGTAGGTATTTATGAGAAGTACTCATTGCTAACAACATGGGATATAGTCCACACCATGTGGGATTAAAGGAAACACTGAGAGAGAACAGACACATCAGAATTCTGATACTGTGACAGGGTCCACAATGAGAAAATGGTCACCCCCCAGGCTCTGAAGTACGTATTAAATGACAGCATGCACAAGCATGTACAACAAATTCTCAAGAATAATATGCTCTGACAGCTTGCTCCAGTTTCAAGCAAGGGTAACTACAAACTTGAGTCATGCCTTGCCACAATTTAACGCCCTGACATCACACTTGAAATGTTTAAAGTCACCTGGTGAAGCCACTGGGTCTTTACTACTCCAAGACTCCACTGGAGAAGATTCTGTTCTGTTAAATGATTTTGACTCAACAGCAGACTCAGGTTTCATACTAGAACTTTCTTTCTTCTTATCTTCTTGTGTAACAGATTTAGACTCTCGCTGCAGCTGTGAAGCAAACATTTATAAACATTAAAATGGACAAAGGTAAATGCTTTATACACTATTGCAAATTAAAGCTTAAAAGCCTGAAAGCTTATCCTGTATGAAATTACTTTCAGATACGATACCATACAGTGACATTCAATAGTGATGTTGAATTGGAAGAACCCCAGAGTTCAAATTCACATGTAAGGAAATGTATCTTGTCCCCAGTCTATACTTATGCCTGGTGTTCTCTCTGCTTTTACCTCAGCCCCTCATGAGTAAATCACTGTTCATTTACAGATGAGAAACCAGTAAGTCTTGCACAAGACTCAAACAGAATTTAGTTTTTACACACCACTTTCTACCCTTAGGTAACAGAAAATGGAAAGATAAATCCTCTTAACATCCCAGTAACAGAAAACAATATATTGTTTGGGAACAGGTTTCACTCAGGGGGAAAAAGTGTCTTACTGTAGTATCAATTCTTGTTTTGCTTTCAGCTGAATAACATTTATCTGAATCTCATTTTCAAAACTCAGAATTCCATTTGTGCTCCTCAGTGGAAACAAAGTGTAAGGAATGCATACAAATGAACCCCACAAATTTAAAGCAAAGCAGTTCTAAATGTTGCTGTAACTGAAAAATGTTCATTTGCTTTAAAGAGGAAAAAAACCTATCCCTGGACAAAGCTGAAATGTTACTCAGAGAAGTACTACTGTTGTCAAGGCTTTATAAACTTCCACTGGAACAAATCCCTTTCAGTTTGCAGAGAAGACATGTTTAATTCTGGGGTGTACTAACCCAAATTCCATGTGGTTAATATTCCTCTCTGCTCAGTGCTAACAATGCCTCAGCTGGCTCACTATATCCTCTCTTGACCATTTCACTTGAAAAACCCAACCTATCCACACCAGCCATACATAAACCCCTCTAAACACAGAAAAAGGAGAGAGAGAAAGTAGAGAAAGCTCAGAAGAGAATGAGAACTATGTAAGAGTTAGAAAGCCTGCTTTGTTTGGAAAGGTTATACTAGGGAGAAGATCATGCCCAAACCAATGATACATTTTGCATGTATAATAGGTCAATATAAAGAGGATGCTGACCAATTATTCACTATGGCTGCAATCAGGACAGGACAAGGAAAAAAAAGTCATCAGATGCAGATAATTTCTATCACAGGGTAATAAAACAGACTCCCAGTAAGGGGTATGGAATTTCCTTCACTGTGTGTTTAAGAATAAGAATAAGCCAGTTGTACCTACTGCAACTGTGCCTGTCTTAAATTCAGAGCTCTGCTTAGGACCAAAGCTTGAACCAGCATGGGTTCTTTGTGTCAAGATCAAAACTAAGCTGTGAAACTCAGTCCTCTGTTGTGCATCTTGCATGGATTGTAGGACTACACAGGGGATCTTAGCACCTATTGGTCTGAAAAGGCGTAACAACTGCTAACCACTGGGGTTACAGAGGGTTATTTGCTTCACTTAACACAACTAGCAATCTCAAACAGTATCAGCAGACCTAGTGATTGACCTTTTAGTTTACTTTTTTCTCCCTTTAAATGTGAAGTAGTCAATGCTTCAGCAAGCCTACCTTGGTCACATCTTCTGGTCCTGCCCACAGGGCTCTCACAGCCTCATAGGTTTGATGACTTGCACAGAGTAACTTTTTCCCTGTTACCTGTTTGTTTTTTCAGAAAAGCATAATTTAGTAACAGCTTTAAAAGTACTAAGACACACAGACCATGCCAGTGAAGTCCAACTTACTGGCACAGGAAATTGCTCGACCCCATACCAAGACATTTCAATAATCTACTTTTCATGACTCTCTCACACCAAGCAAATCCTAAGCAATGTTTCAGTTGGGATCAGAAATCCAGGGGTAACATTCACATGCCAGATCCACCAACTCAAAATGAAATCCAAACCTGACCAGCAAACAGCATTTGGGGAGTGTTAGCACAAGAGATTAGAGAAGCAGTTTGGCAGGATTCAAACCTGCCTCATTATGTTGGAAATCAAAGACAGTAACACAGAAGGACAAAGGCCCACAAGACGACCTGGCTCATGTTGGTGAGCACTGCTTTGCTCTACAGACTGCCAAATCCTCCAGTCTCCTCAAAGAGGAACTTTGTAATCTTGCAGCACCTATGGAGCACCTTTACAAATGCTCTGCAGAAACAGAATACTTCACAGCTGCAACTACAGAATACTGAGCAAAGGGTGATACATAATGCAGGCAGGCAGCAAACAAGGATTTAACTTCCTGAGATAGGTCATAAGGTCCAGTGTAGCTTGCCTACTGATCTCTCCATCTTCCTACCCTGACATTAAGCTCTTATGACAATGAGTCCAGAAATCTCACTGCCTCCTGAGAAATGGTAATCTTTAGTGATTTGCACATAAGAAAACAACAAGATATCAGCTTAGCACTTGCCCAAAGGTTTTAGCCACAGTACAGGGCTTTGTGAACTGTACTCTGAAGTATAAAAACACCACACAAAACTGCCCCCAAAAAATTACTAACAATTGATTCATCACAATGGAAAGGCAGAGATTCAATAACAGTGTTGGCTTTTTTCTTTCCAGGCAGATTTCAGAGTGATGTTGCACAAATCTCTCTGTCAAAACTTAAACCTGATCATGTAAGTAACAGAGTGGTAAGCCCCAGAACCAAACACAACTAATGATGTTCCTGTCTCCTCAATTTAACCCAGAAATGCAGCTCTGAAACTACAAAGTTTGTCGAGGACCTACAAGGAATTCTTGTGAAGCAGGGAAACACTGGAAAAACTCTAGAGGAGGAAGAGTTACACAGGCTTTATATTTTGCTCTTCAGTCCCCTTTTTGTGTAGAAAAGGACTGTGTGCCAACACTTCTGGCATACAAAATGCTAATACAGTTCTGCTTTACCACATAAACAACTAAGATAATCTACTCAGGTAGACAACTGCAAGGTGATAGTAACAGGAAAAGAAGGATCCAGATTGCCAAGGCTTTATTCCTCATTTACTTTTACTTCAGCAAGGTAGAATAACCTTCATTTATCTCAGAAATAAGGATTTAGATTTGAGAGGCTGCATTTTAAAATTCAGTTACTTCATTCATTTTTTATAGTCATGCAATTAGCCCCTGGGAGGCATTATCTGTTTTAATGAAGATGAAGGTGAACTCTGACTCCTAGTCCCAGGATGCACAATGCTCTAACTAAATCTACTGTTAAATCAATACTAAAATAGAAGCAAACTTACCTTAGCAAATACCACTGACTGAGCTGGGTAACACACAGCAATTCCTAAAGCAGTAAGTCCCAATGGATAAGCAACTTTCTTAAATCTAGAACCTGCAATAAAGGCAAATATTTCCAAGACTCAGACACTACTGAAATGTAAAGCTAAGGAGTTGTATCAATGAAGTGCAACTGTTTAATCCCCTAACCATTGCTTACACCAAACTTAACCCAAAGCAGGACAGAGTCCTGGGTGTGATAATAGTTGAGAGTGGTCATGCTTGCAGGAGGTACTGACAATCTTAACAGTGGATTCCAGAAACAGTCCCAACTTAGATTTTCCAGTATTGTGAGAAATGAGAAGAAGGTCTGTGGCATTTCAGAGCTGCTGGGGGTATTCACTCTTGAGGACACAGACTGCAGCATTGGAGCAGCCTGGAGAATGGAGCCTCTGTTCAAAGGGGAGTGCAGCTGAGGCAGAAGCAGTCTACTGTTCACTGACAACGAGCCCTCACGACAGATTCTCAAGCCCAAGACCTTTTGTTTTGGTTTTTTTCAGACCCATCCAGGAAACAGTAAGAGGGACACAAGACAAGCATGTTGACTGATCTGACACTATTTTGACTGGTAAATATTTTTTGTGGAACAGCCAGATGGGCACTCAGGTAGTAGAGGTGAACATTTCCTGAAGTGTATTTTCTGGCAGGCTAAGGATCATTCCTCTAATACTTATCTTGAAAGAAGAGGTGGCTGCATTTATGACATTATGACATTGCCCTTTTGGCTTCAAAGCAGCCCAAACCACCCCTTCTGATGTGTATTCTATACCCACTTGCCACAAGCCAAGATTATTTAGTTTCTTCCCTCTACTTCCTTTACTTTCCAAAGATAACCAAACCAGTATCTTTTGACCATGAAGATTCTTACATGCCACATTCATCACACCCATAATGTAAGTAAGCCCAAATCCCTACCTTTTCTTGCCATCACCATGCCAGCTAAGCCTGATATCGTGATCACACCAACTCTGGGAAGAAATTCTGGGGGTGGATTCTTCAGGTACACATAAGCATCTTAGAATTAGAAACCAAAAGAAGGAATAAAAGAGAAGCACCAAAACTCACTAAACCTTTTATTTCCCTCTTAAGAAATAAACATGAAAGTGAAATTGTGGACATCCAAACCCGAAAACAGTCCAAGAATCAATTTTTTTTGTTAATGAATAAAGATTCCTTATTCTCACACACTCTGCAGTCTGTGTTAGAACAGACCCAGAATCAGTCCTTGAAACACAGCATCACAGTTAACATTTTCTCTCTGTAGGTACTTTGTAATGGTCTCTGATAAAGGAAAAGGAAAACATAGCCTTGAGTTTTGATTTCACTGCGAGTTGATAGAGATTAAATGAGACCACAGATACTTTGGAATCTTCCACTACACTATTTTTAAGGAAAACAACTGTGTTCTGGAGTTTCTGATACTGAGCTTTCATGCAAATACTGCTCCTAACTGCTGCCAGTACTAAGAAATTGTTTTTATAATTAGAAGAGGTTGAGGAGCTTCCATACTTGAAGATGTTCTAGAACTGATTGGACAGAGATGTAAGAAACCAACTTTGTCCCTCCTTTAAGCAGATGAATGGAGCAGATGATCTACAGAGGTGCACCTACAGATCGCTCTATGGATCTACAGAGACCCAAGCACAACACTTGCTGTGTTTTGCAGGACTTTAAGAATAAAGCTAAAAAGCTGAGGAATGGCAAATACAATTTAATTGGTCACTTCAGTTCCCTTGTAGAACAGAAATGACACTGCACAGTGAATTAAGAGTGATGCCACTTTTTTTTTGCTCCACACTTGAGCAAAGTATTTCAGTGCCCTCCCACTTCCACCCTTTGCCCCTCCTCTCCCTGTAACTGCAATCTGCTGTTCCAAACATCTTTCTAAGGCACAAGGACAAAGAGCAGAAAATTCTCACTTCAGACACAAGTCACTTGCTTACCTTTTCCAAACTGAATTGAATCCTTTATTCCATTTTTAATAAAGACAAAAGCATCCTACAAAAATAAAACCAAAGGAAAACAAAATGAATGTTAAGCCTTTGGAGAAGATGTTTTCAGTACAAAACTACTTGGTTGATACATATGGCTCAGAGCAATGAGACACAGAAATATTGTGTAACTGTAAAAAAACCAAACCAGATCCATGGCCTTCCGGAAAGGCTGTGCTGAGATCTAGCCCCTTTCTGACTACTATGTTTATATTTGTACAACTTACATCTATATTTTGGGGGCTTTTTTACATCTCATTAATACAGTAAGATCACCTTCAGAATGTCAAATATTTCAGGAACCAAACTGTGAGGCAGTAAAACACCTGGACACCAACTGCACAGAAAAATTCAAGAAAGAAAATTCAATTATAAATAACAGTCTGCTGTTCCCTAGAGAGACTTACACAGTAAAACTGACTTTGCCTTTTAGTTTGTCAAGATAGTGCTCAGTTTCCCTAATCAATACTGATTTAGAGTGGGATGTGCGCTCATCTAGTTCACATTACCCCTTCAAACCGCTGTTTACTGAACTACAAGCCCTTCTACTATTATCAGTATGGTTGTGTTCAGATTGCTAAACAAATGGAGTAAATGCAAACTCTTTTAGGAGATTCATGAACACGAAGGGCACCTTCAGTCACGTCACTGAAAACAGCTGCTTGCAGTAACAGAATGTTCACCACCAGAGGTCACTGCTACTCAAGCTCCGAGAGCCTGCCCGGATTCAGGGCATGACGAAGTTTGCTGGAGATTTTTAACTGCGTGATTGCAGTTGTACACTCACTGACAACATCTTTACAGACCAGTGGATTACAAATGTACAGCAATAAGCAGGAGGCCATTTTGATTTCTCTGCGTTTTGCAAATAGTAGGGTCTACTTTGTTTTGGTAAGAGAATGCAAGTGTAAAATTTCCCACAAAGGACAGTCAGGGTAAAGTCTTTTACCAGCACTTAAGAGAACAGTGACAGGCATCACATTTTTTCCTCTGCCTACAATACTCAACACAGGTGAGTAGTTAATAATATCAACCTGCCTGAACAGTTACATTGGGTGGGCTCAGTTCTAAGTACCTACATCAGGTGTTTTAACCTGCACTTTGGAAGCAGCTTGCTTGCTTGCTCTCAGTGGAGTGTACCTGGAATTTCAGACTCCTAAATGCTATCAAGGGCTGCTAGCAAGAATATACCTATGTAACTCATGCTGTAGAAGGTTGCCCCAGAGCTATCTCTGAACTTGTCATGGTGGGTTGGCCAAAATCTATTTCAACACTGACTGAAAGGGACCTATTTGTCTCGCTGCCTTTTGGTTTGGAAAAACGGGGGAACGATCAAGTTCCCTGTTATAAACGCAGCAGACAGAAATGAGAAGGCCTCAGTTTTGCATCTTAAGCTACAGGTTGTGCTCACACAAGGAACTGCAAAACCACTGCGGGGTTACCAAATGTTTTAGTTGAGTGATGTCAGGAAGTGCAGGGAACTTTGGATGCAGTTCTCTCCCTCTCACCTTGCACCACCCGACGTAGCGGCCGGTTCTCTGCCGTACTGAAGAGAATTGCTGCTGCAGGCGGCCAGGCTGCTCTTCCACGTACTTCGATTCCAGAGGTGGGGGAGAGTAAATTGGAAGCTGGAAAGAGAAGCACAGCTGTACTGCAGGGAGATAGCTCTGTACACTCAGTAGTATTTGCACTGAATGCTACCTTTCAGGACCACAGATGCTCAGTGCTCCCATTCCAGCAACCAAAACCTCCACGTGGAAGCAAGCTCTCGTAGATCCACAAGCTCACTCTCCAGGAGTGTGACTGCAGGTTAAGTCTTTAGAAATTAAAACTGAAAGTGGTGTAGAAGTTCCAAAAAGCAGAATTACTGAGTATGATAAAAATACCTTTTATTCAGAAAAGCCATGAACAGAATAGCTGGGAGATGCACAAATGTATGACTGGAGAGTGCACAGTAGGAAAGGACTACTGTTATCAGTATTATACTCTCTTTATTTTCCTGTCTTCAGTCTGGAAATGCAATAATGAAAATCAGATAACATTTCACTGACTTGCTATTGTAACACTTCATGTTTCATTTCTGCTACAGTGGCCAGCCATTTCAAAGGTAATTTTTATCATCACCTATTACTTAGCTCTGTATTTTAATCACTGGGCAATACAATCCCATGGAAAGAGATGGTGCTCTGCAGGCTCTTCTAGCACCCATTTAAAGACAGCCCAATAGCAAGGTTCTCACCTGGTGTGGCTTCACCAGCTGACCTTTGGATTCCTTCTCTGTTGCTGCATACACAGTAAAACATGCAAATGGCAGACTAGAAGAAAGAGCTGCCAGCTTCACCACCTGGGACAGAGAGATGGAAAAAGGGAGTCTTAATGCAGTCACAAAAAATTCACTCCAGGAGTGTCTGGACTTCACCATCATGTTCTGCTTGAGCAAACATGGGATTGAATAAGTCACTTTTAGAACTACAGAGTTTGTTTTGTTGGAAAAGACCTTTAAGATCCTTGAGTTCAACAACTAAAACCTTTATAAAACAGCACACCTTTCAGAACCCCCCTCTTAGACAAGATGTTCTCAAATTACAATGGCAAAGAGAAAGACAGGCATGACTGACAGCAACACTGAGGTCTAAAATACCAGTTAGAATTGCGTGTCCAGACCTGCTGCTTACATCACCCTCTAAGCCATATTGGGTTCTAATCTATTCAACATACAGGTACTCCAAGTCAGTGAATGAACCTCTTGTTTCAGCAAAACACATCTCAACTCAACAGACAAAACATCATCTCCTTTCCAGTTCAAAAATGGTTCAACTACTGCCTGTTTGGATTGACACCAAAAGAAAACTCAGGGCAATTACTGGCATTAAGAATCACTGTCTTAACCTTTTGAACCACCTGTGGTGCAGTGTAAATTACAGCTGGAGAGGTTTGGTCATGAGACTTTCAAGCCTACTTAGAACATTAAAAAACCACCAAGAGTTGAAAGTTTCACCTGTAAACAACTGCCTGAAGACTCCAGCCAGAGCTGACATGAAGCCTGCTGCCACACCATGTGTTTTACAACTTGCCACGCTATTTAAAACAGCTGCAGTTTTGGCAGATGATGGTTTCTTCTGTGTCAGTAAAGACTTGTCTGGTCTGCAGCTGAAGCACGTTTGAAACTTCATAAAAGCAACTATGAAAACCATTGCCAGGATGTGCATAGAGGTGGTGGTGGCAGTGACCCTGCTTTAGCAGGGCAATTGGGCCGGATGATCTCGAGAGGTCACTCCCAGTCCCCAGCAGGCTGGGGCTCTGAGTGCCAGAAAAACAGAAAAGCAGTGGTAAAAGCTACTTGGTTTGGGGGAATAGTATAGATCTCTAGTATAGATCTCTACTATATTGTCACTGTTATCTCAGCTTCCAAATGGAAATATCCTGCCAGAGGCACAGGATTTGTTCCATAGCATTTAGGTGTAGTAATGAATACCCCATGAATGGAGAAAGGCAAAAGCACCACCCTGAACGAGCCCAGGTTCCTCAGACACCAATCATATGCAGATCAAACCACTCAAGACAGCAGAGTACCATCACCTCTGAGGTACACCGTGTGATCCTCACAGCAAAGCTTTCAGGACACACAATCACAGCCAACCACAGAGCTGCAGGAGAACAAAGAAGGACACCGCTAAGATGAGTGGACTGTTGTGAAAGAAGGGGCAAGCAGACAATGGCAGAGCTGAAAGATGTAGGACAAAGCTCAAAATTATTCCTCAGTTGCATTTTTTCAGAGAGGATGAGGGAAGGAAGGGTTATGTAAGGCTTCTCTATATTCCCATTATTAATATGAAGTGTTGCCACTCTGCACATACAGCCAAGGTGCCCCTTCCCTTTCCTTGGAGCACAAAACCTTCCTGTCAGCATCATTACTGCACCACCCTAGAAGTCTGCTAGTGCCTACTGTTTATTTCATGCTTTTCTCCAGTAGAGAAACGGCAGGACAATGTGCAGGACTGAGCTCATTTGCTTCAAGAAACAGAACCCCATCTGCTTTTCTCTTCAGGCCAGGTTGATGTCAGGAGATTTTTCTAATGCACCTATGTCAGCTGGAAGCTCCAAACCCCACAACTGCAGCTCAGCTAGGCTGGCAAATCTCAGCTGGCAAAGCCATCTCTGTAAACACAACCATGTTGACTTGCACGTATTATCCTCTTAATGTGCATTAGTGAGACCCCAAATACCCTTGTTACACTTTACTTTGAAGAACAGCAGGCCTGGGGGGGCACTGGCACAGATCTGCTGGAGACAGATGAAAGCTGGGGAGATGGAGACAGCACAAAGCAGAGACTGAGAAGCTGCAGGTGGGGCAGGGACTCAAAGGCAGGACCCAGTGGTAGCATAGCTGCTGCCCATTTCCTCACCTGAGAAGGGAGGTTCACACACACCGTACATACACGCCATTGCAGGAGCAGACACTGCAAGCCAAGCCCACAACACTGCTGGAGCTGGAGTGGGACAGAGAGGGACTAGAGAAACTGTTGTTGCCATGTGGACCTAGCTATGCTGGCAAGCATAGACATGGTCAGAGGAAGAGAGAGGTGACACCACTTCCAGAAATCTAGACAAGAAGTCCTACATCTAGGAAAAGACAGCCATGCTGAGATCACAAATGACACCAGCACTGTGGAAAAAATCATGTAGAGACACGTTGAAATAGGTTTAACATATATTGCCAATTAACACCGAACACCAGTGATTAGCACAGTCAGTACAACCTAGGTGCCAATGCTTTACTGAGGAGCACTCACCATTCTTCCCTTCCATGCCTACGTGACCACTTCAGCAGCAAAAGTTACCAGAAGGCTCTGTTGGCTCAGCTCTGCCCAACACAGGAGTGGCCCTCCTAGAACTGAACAGCACCAGAACTTGGGAGATAGGTGTGAGTGGATGGCACTACTCAAAATATAAACTAATTAGCACAGAAGTAGACTTTCTGATAACGTTGCTCAGAGAAAAATGCCAGAGCCTGAGCTACAGAAGAGATCTCAGAAGGGAAAGCCATCCTCGAAGAAAAATCTGTATCTTTAAAGCACTGTGAAAGGAAAGGGTTTAAAATGTATCCTGATGCAGCCAGCCTATTTCTGTGCACAATGGCATAAAGCCCACACACCGATATCCAGCAGATACTAGAAGGAAAGTAAAGTCTGGAAGTAAGACACCATGAAAACATTGCATTGTTCACTTAACAGAGTCGATTAATTTGGTTTAGAAATTCACACCAGTTTGTTGTGCTAAATGTGAAAGAGAATTATTGGGACTGATGAAAGCAGCCCAGCCCTGACTGACAGTAATTGCTTTACTTTTGGATGCCTGAAGACAAATGCATCAATGTTTTAAAACCCAAGTGAGCAGCTGCACAATTATCCCAAGAAGGTTTCACTCTTGTCCTCTGAAATCAGAAAAGACTGAGGTGAAAGAAAAGTAACATCACCTTGACTGCATAAAAGAGGCTTCACCACACCGAGCGGTCTACTCACTTCCTTTATCCAATGGGAAGGAATACTTAAAATGATTCAATTACCTAAGCTGGCTCTTGGAGTTAGTTTATTAAGATTAATTCAAAGGGTAGTATGTATTTATAAAAAGAAAATGACCCATTGCTTAGCTGAACACATTGGCTATTTTTCCTACAAAATCTTCTACACCAAGTTACTGTGAAGTAAGCAATGACAGGATTATGTTGTATCAAAGACGGGGTAAGAAACACAGAGAAAAACCATCTGCAAGAAGACTGAGCTGTAAAAACCAGCCAGAATTACAGAGTTCCATGGCCATCCTGGAGAATGCCTCCAGAATGCCAGTCAACAGCTAATTCAAACCAAAAAATGTTCTCTGATGAATTCAGGAAAGATTTCAATTGAGTTTTTAAAAACTGAAACAGTTAAACATTTGCTCTGCATTTCACCACCAGCTCTGTCTTTATCTGAATGAATTCTCTGCCATAAGCCCTATGAATCTAACTGAAGAGAATTACCCAAACCAGTCCCCAATGGCAACAGAGCTGAACACCTGCAGTTACAAAAGCCCTGAGCCCAGATGACATCTTCTGGAGATGAATTTGATATGAAGATAGATCTAAACACCACCAGAATTAGAGATGCTAGAAATCACCACCCCTAATTCCCTGGGTGGGTGTGGAAGGAAAGGTCAGTGGTCAGAGCAGGAGGATTGCCAGTGACCCCAGTGCCACGCTACTGACACTGCCACCACACCGCACCACATACCAGCAGGAGGCTGCTTTTTCCACAGGCATAAAAAGGACACTGGATATTTCAAAGCACTGCACAGTGCAGACTAACAGATGTGGCAGTATTTTTGATGAGAAGACTGAACAGCAGTTATTTGCTTAAGGAATTTATTATATGCTCTACAGCAGAAAATTGTCACAGCTTTGGCTTTTAATAGCAGAGCAGAGTAAAACTAATCAAAATATAACAATAAACCTGTCAAATGTACCTGGATAATTTTGCCTTTAAGTCTCTGCATTTCAAACAATCTACTTCAAAGTGTTAGAATCTTAGCAAAGATCAAAAATATAGATTCTATTTAAAAAAAAGGTTAAAAAGCTACATCTGCACAAAGAACTATCTGCTACTCCAAAGATGCAGAATAGAAACCAAAGCATATATATTTAATTTATGCTAATCTCCAAGGCATTAGGTATAGCTTCTCACTGAAACTCTCCACATTCTGTGTATGTGCTTCCAGAACTGGAGCACAAATAAGGAAACTTGTCCTGAAGGCAGGAACAAGGCTCAAAATGAAAACAGATAATCAAGGGCAGGCTATCTGCAAAGCCCTCATGTGTACACCTGTATGACACAGAATGGTCTGGGTCGGAAGGGACCTCCAAAGGTCATCCAGTCCAACCCCCTCCGCAGTCAGCAGAGACATCCTCCACTAGATCAGGCTGCCCAGCGCCCTGTTGAGCTTAACCTTGAATATCTCCAGGGATGGGGCCTCAACCACTGGCCTGGACAACCAGTTCCAGTGTTCTACCACCCCCATGGTGCAGAATGTGTTCCTAACATTCAATCTAAATCTGTTCTTTAACTTCAAACCATGGCTCCTCCTCTGACTGCAGGCCTCTGTAACCAGTCTCTCTCCATCATTCTCGTAAGCCCCCTTCAGGTACAGGCAGGCTGCTATTAGGTCTCCCCAGAGCCTTCTCTTCTCCAGGCTGAACAACCCCAGCTCCCTCAGCCTGTCCTCACAGCAGAGGTGCTTCTATACATATATATACACATGAATATATATATGCCTTCTCTATCACTGAATCAGCCTCTACAAGCAAGATTAAAATGAGTTAGCAGATAGTGAGCTAATCTCAGTGGCAAGCTGCTACTCCAGGAGTACCGAGCACAGGTTAACCTTTTTCTGTTACCACTTAGATGTCTTGAGGCAACAAACGTGTCTCAGATTCTTTCATTTCCCCCTGAAGTTACATGAGACATGACAATTGTCAGAGGTTTCTAGGCCAGCTCTCGTATTTTAATTTGGATCTGTATTTATTTATAAATCTCTAATGACAACTACAAAACCCCCAAAGCCCCCACAAGTGGAACAAAGCATCCTTGCACTTCAGCTCAGCTTACTGACTCCAGATCTGTCTTTAATCTCTGTCTGCCGGATGGTAACCCAGAGAGAGTGACAACTTAAGGAGAATAGAACTCCATTAACTTTTCATAGCAAACAATGAAGCACACATGAAGTCTCTTCACTGAAGGTAGTGCCATCCCCCAAATTCATGTGGCGAACGGTACCACTTGCAGATCCCCACACAAAGCCAGATACAGTATCACAGTATCACTTAGGTTGGAAAGGACCTCGAGGAGTGGGCTTTTTCTCATCTGCTTGTCTCATAACAAGCTATGGTAAAATACTCCATTTTCATTCCCTGGGCTGGCCTCATTTACATCATCTCTGCAGACACATGTGTGGTTTAAATGCTTTGCAAAAACAAACAGGAAGAGTCATGTGAGGGCAACCTACTTGTCAGTTTGACTTTGAGAAACTGGGAAACACGTCTAAATATTTTGAGGCAGCCCGGCTCTTCGGAGGCACACCTCCCCCCGTTCAGACACCGCATCAGCTCTACAAGTCAGGCTATCTTAGCTACTCCTGACCCTGTTAGTTTGGAGCAGCATGGTTCTTACACCCGTGCTTCAGCGGCGGTGCGACTGTAGCACACTCTACAATGCCACTACCAAACCTGTATCTTGGAATTGCATCTCCCCAGGAGCAAGTGGAAGGGTTTCAGAAGCTGTAAGTAAGCGGAGAACCAAGAGGAGCACTTCTTTTATTCCCTGCTGTAAAAGTTAGCCACCCTCTTTCTACCTCTGGTTCTGCGACGGAGAAAGCAGCACTGAGACCTTTTGCTCCCCTCCATCTGAACCCCTGGTTGCAGGCTGAGGGCACGTCTCCGCCCCGAGAAACCACGATCTTGAAATCCCCCGTGCCGGAGGGGAGCCCTTGCGGAGCCAGCCCCATCTCAGCACTGGGAAGGTCGGTGCAGGACGACCACCGAGGCCTGGGGTAGCATCACCCCAAGGACCTATTCGGCCTGGCAGGCCTGGCCGCTTCCCCTGCGGACACCGCGCACCCCCTGCGCTCCTCCGGGCGGAGCAGCCGCCGGGCCTGAACCGCCCGCACCGCTGCGGCCAGCGCCGTGTGCCTCGCCGGCTGAGGCTGCCGCTGGGCCGCGCAGCGCCGCCGGAAAAGAGGCTCCCTCCCCTTCCTCAGCTGCCGAGTCCCGGCGGGGCGCCCGGCCCGGCTCCGAGGGGAGGCGGGCGTGCGGGCAGGCCGCGCGGTGCGCGCAGCCCCCGAGCTGCGGGGGAGCCGGCAGAACCCCCGCGGGGCGTTCACCCAAGGCCGTGGGTGCCTGTGAGCGGGAGGGGGAGCCGCGGGAGGGGGAGCCCCGGCCGGGGGAGCCGCCGCAGCACCGCCCTCCCTCGCGCAAGGCGGCACTCACCTTGGCCGCCATGTTAGCGACACCCCCGCGCCCTACGGCGAGCGGCAGGGCCCAGCTCTCGGCGGCGGGCGGGGCTCCGAGCGCCCGGGTGGGCCGGGCCCTGCGGCCCCGCGGGAGCCGGGGCAGGCGGCAGTCGCTGAGGCAGGGACTGGCCGGACGGGCGTCCCGTGAGGGGCCACGTTTGCCTTGGGGGAGGAGCGGGACGTCTGCGGTTCCCTCAGCGTCGGGGCGCTGAGCGAAATTGGCACGGAAAGGCTTGACGAGAATAAATGTCACAGGGTCAAGAACGGCAGTAGCGTTGTGATAGCTCTGTAAGACACCGCGCTCAGCTGCCTGCCTTTAGTCCTGCACTGTGGAGTGCCTGGCATGGAAGAGCCGAGTCTGGCGGTGTGCTGGTCAGCGCGGGCCGTGCAGTGCGGGCTGTGCAGTGCGGGCCGTGCAGCGCGGGCCGCGGAGCGATCTGCCGGCGCCTTCAGTCCAGGCAGCGCAGGTGCCTCTGTCCCGTCATGAGCTGACCTCGCTCTGCTGCTTCACTGGTTTCCCCTTCTACCCTCCCCCCAGCATCTACTTCAGAATACACGATTACTAATTCTATTCCGATGAGAAAAGCGCAAAGCCCTGGGAGGTGCCATTTAAAAGCACAGAACTGAAAGGAAAACCCAAGTGAGCCGCATCGAGGAGACGACCGGAAGCGTTTTCTGCGAGGCGCTCGCGTTGGGCACCCACGGCTTGGGCTGCTGGCGTGGCTGGGGCCGTAGGGCTGGGCCAGCCTGGCTATCAGCCCCGTGACCACCCAGAGCTGCTGCTGGACCGTGATGGCTCTGACTGCAGGTACTGGAGAACACACACACACAGAAAAGCCCAACATTTAAGTGCAGATAATTCGTTTATTGAAGTCCAAATTTACAACTAAAGTTTACAACTTTTTTTTTTTTTTCTTTCTCTCTATTTTTTTTCCCCAAAACAAAAGCTTTGTTTGAATTTAGGAAGAATAAATGTTCTTTTTAATAATGTACAGACTATATCTCTTAAATAAGTTAATATCTTTGAAAAAAGAGCAATATGTTCCTTTTTTAATGTTGCAGTGCAACTTACAACTTACACGTCTGTGCAATGTACCATGAGGTATATGCCCAGTGAGCAACACACAGTGAAGTTTTCCATTCATAAATTTTCATTGTAGACACACAAAAAAGTTACCAAGGTAATCTGTGATAGAAAAAACGCAGCCGGTTACGGGAACTCACACCGAACTCATCTGGAGAGAGGGACAAAAGAAACCTAACGCCCGTTGCCTATAGAAACTATTGGATCATCTCCCAACATAGACAAGTATAAAATTAAAAAGACTGCTGTGAAACTGAAGGAATACTGTATCATCCAGGGGTTGAAACCTACTGTTACCTGTATTAGTCTAGAGCGGTTCGTTTTCTCTCTCTGTAGCGTCCATGAGCTGAGGGACTTCACTATGGTACCGGGAGAGCATCTGCTCATGAAAGCTCTGAAGCGAGATGGAGGTTATAGAAAAGTGGCAGAGTGCTCAAACTGTGACATAACTCAGATGTCCTCCCCGCCACAGGCAGGGGCTTTGCCATTGCCTCTCAGTTCATCTCACAGCTGATTAGAAAAACAAGGCTGAACCATGGAAGGTTACTGGTGTTCGAAGCTTAGCCGCTTCAAACGTCTCCAGATGGCTCTAAACCACTTATTGTTCATAATGACAGAAAACATGAATTCATTTATTTTAGAAAGAACCAACCACAACATAACTTGGTGATAAATAACAGTTCTGTCTCTAATATCTATATACACACTGCTTGTAAACAAAAAAATGCCCACAGGTCATGGAGTCTCCATGATTTTATACAAGGCGCTATAGATTGGGTTTTGTTGTTGTTATTGAAAACAGTCCTAGTGAAAGTTTGGTTTGTAACCTCCTATTGCTACAGAAACAGTAAGAATGTTTATATTTACAAAGAAACAAAGACCATGGAGACCCCAGAGCGTTATTTGCTAAAGGTTTGAAGTCGGTGGGGTTCTCAAACTACGCGTTGTCAGCACGTTCAGATGTAGCTAACAGTGCAGGTTGAACACCAGCAGTACCATACTCTAGTGCTTTGGTATTTCAACCCCTGAATATACAAAGACATTACTACAGCCTACTTCACAGTTTAATGCAAGTAAAGTGCAAGCCATAGTACAAGGGTGTCATACATTTCCATACATGTAAGCATTATCTAAAAAAGGCTCTCTCTACAAGTTTTTATTAGCTACTTTAGTAAACTAGACAGAAGTCACCTATGGCCCAGCAATTAATGGTCTTACAAGGATATTTGTAATACAGTATGTGTCAAATGTAAAAAGTTTATTAATACTAGTGCATTTCTTTTACATCCTAACCTGTTTCCTTTCCAGATTTTTAAGCTGAAATCCTTGTTTCTCAGTAAAACAGAAGTCTTAACTGGTAGCAGGGTCTTACTGGTGCTTTGGCCAGTGAACACAGTTTGTTAAGACATACTTGCTCGGTGGCTGCTAGTGACAAAAATGCAGTAGAGTCAGTACCTATACTGTGGTGTCCTGGTTTAGTCTGCAGCATTCAGACAGATGCCTTTTCAGCCAGTAAAAAGATCTGTGCTGATACTCTCTCTGGTGCCTGAGAATGAGGAATACTCTAGAAATGTAAGGACAGAAGCTGGAGGCCTGGCTGGTCAAGTAGCAGTTTGTTGACGTGTTTTATCAGTTTACAGCACTGCTTTCTTTCAAACACTGCTCTGACAGTGGCTTGGATGCTTACAGCAGAGTCCCTAATTGCTGCTGTTAACATTTGTGTGTGTGTCTGATAAAAACAGCCTGCCTAGCCTGCTTCAAAGGTGGATGTGGTTCTTCTCCTGAAGATAACAACAGGCAGTAGCTGCCTGAATGTTTAAATTGCTTTCGTTAAGAGTAGGTCCCCGTAATACATCAGCTCTCTCAAAAACTGGTGAAAGCTTACAGGATGTTATTTATAATACTCCTTCTGAAGGTGGAAGTATGGTATGAATGGTGAGCTTCGAAGGAGTGCTGCTTCTGTTAGTTGTGTCAAGAGCAGAGGCGCTGCCTGCGCCGTAGTGGGTGGAACTATCAGCAGCACAACATCACGCTTGTGTGTTATGGGGGTGAAGAGAATGATCTATAAAATCAACCAAGAACAGAGGATTTACTAAGCTTCTGTTCACATGGTCTAGTCATGAGGTCTGTGGTGATGGGTTGGACTCGACTGATCCTCGAGGTCTCTTCCAACCTTACTGATACTGTAAAATAACATTGTAGATTCCATTCATCAACTGATATGGCTCAGGTTAGGTTTTCAGTTGCAAGCCCAGGTGTGGCTTTGGCTGGGATAGGAGGAGACATGGAACTAACCCCACAGTAAGCCTGCCTGAAGGAGTGACTGGCACCCTTGGCTTTGTTGAGGGAAACATTCTAGAAGAAAAAGAACTTTTTATTACTTCATGTAAATTAATCAGCTAATACTGCTTCTTCAGTATTTCCTGTCCCTACCCATTTTCAGTGTTAGTGGTGAATAAACATCATTAGGCAGCAGGGAGGGTGGCATGTTGTCTCTAATGAGATTTTAAGCTCTGTGGTCCAAGGCATGTGGAAAATCTACAAACCTACACTCCAAGGGAAAAGGCATTGCTATAACCTGTGCCCTTCTGTCCTCCCTAGAAATGCAGAGTTTCTATTGTGAAAACTGAGGAGGAATTAAAAACCCTTTATGAGATCAAGTTATCACTTCTTCCTCTGACATTACACTAGAGACAGGAGTGCACTATAAATGGCATTTTCAGAGCTGGTGCCCAGTAATACAAACAGATCTGTGCTCTCTTGCTGAAGGAATCTCTCCAGGCCTGGCTCCAGCAGTCAGGATCTCTGTAGAGATACGAGATTTGCTTGTGCAAACAAATTGTTTGAAGTCTAACTAGAATTACAGATTCACAGAACATAGAGGTTGGAAGGGACCTCTACAGATCCAATACTGAGTCCAAACCCCCTGCCTAAGCAGAATCACCTAGGGTAGTCTGCACAAGAACACATTCAGGTGGGTTTTGAATGTCTCCAGAGGAGACTCCACAACCTCTCTGGGCATCCTGTTTCAGAGCTTCACCACACTCACTGTAAAGAAGTTTCTCCTCCTGTTGAGGTGAAACCTTCTATGTTCAAGCTTTTACCCATTGCTCCTTGTCTTATTATTGAGCACCACCAAAAAGAGATTGGCCCCTTCCAGAAGCAGGCTTGGGTGCCTGGATTCCTCAATGCAGTATCTGTATTGCACTTTGCATTCCACTTGTTTCAATGATCATGAAAGTCGTACCTACATCCAGAAAGTAGAAAGTCACTTTGGGAAGGGAAGGGCTGCAGCATGGAGTTGAGTATGCATGAAAAAAAATGACCAAACTCATGTGAAATGACTTTCAAATGCCAGCTGATGCCTGTGGAAGAACAGTCTTTGTATTGCTTAATTTGACAATTAGATTTTGCTTGCTCTGAGGCATAAGTGATGCCAGACAAATCTTTCAGACTTTTCTGCCAGCTAATCTTAACCTCATAGCAGATTTCTCCAGTGTATCTCCCTTCACCTTATGAATCTCTTGGATAATTTATCTTGTCTATTCAGTGCAAATCAGGTTTGATGAGAATTGCTCTCTAAGAGCAGAATACAGACTCATGGCTCCAGGGATTTCAGATAAGATGAACTCATGACACTGATAGATTTAAAGATAAGCTGAGCAAAAGTGTGATCACTCAACTTTTTGTGTCATCCACTCACATGTCAGAGATCTTTACTTTCAGAAATGAAAATTGAGGTTGTCTGTTTTCCTTACTATTTGTGGGTTTTTTTGAGGCCTAAGACATAAATCTTCCTAATGATGTTTGTCATTTCCAGCTGTACCTGTAAGCAGCACTTTAGAAGAGAAATAGCTTGTTTTATTATGGAAGCACAAACCATCCTGTGGGCTTGAAACAAAACCAAACATGCTTAAATTTCTTTCTAAATATAGAAAGTTCAATCCATTTAATTGATGCTGTGACCTTCTGTCACTGCTTGCACCCAGAGTATGAACTGGTTTCTGTAACTCACACCGTTGCTTCCTTCACTGTGTAATATTTCTCCTCCTGAAATGTGTAACTTTTAGACATCTGATATGAAAAAAAGCCAGGCCCAGTGGGGACCCACGCTGCAGCAGTGTCCTCACAGAGGACTCTGCCCTGTGGAAAGGACCCATGCTGAAGCAGTCCTTGAAGGGAGAAGTTGGGGGAAAGATGCATTTAGCTTTGTCTTTGCTTCTCATTATACAACTGCATTTTTAATTGGCAATAGTTTTAATTCATTTTCCCCAAGTCAAGTCTGATTTACATGGGATGGTTACTGGAAAGCAACCTCCCTGTCCTTAACTTGACCCTCAAGCTTTTCCATCATACTTTCTCCCGTCCCCTTGAGGAGGATGTATTGAGTGCATTTTGGGAGGGCATCTGGCAGCCAGCTAGGGTCAGCTGCTCTGTGAGTTCTGAGCTATACAAACAGGATACCTTCACCCTGCTCTGGCTTTGAGAATGACTAACTCTCTTCCTGCATACTAGGACCTTATTGAGATAACATTTTTTCCTACATTATGTAGGACTGTATGAATTGTCCAGTTCTTCTCTATGAAAGATGAAGTTTATCTTCTGAAAAAATGGTTAGTATCTGTCTTTAAGTGAAATGCATCAACTGTCTCCACATTCCCTTTGCTCTGCTTTCTAGAAATATTCTAGCCAGCCTAGGCAAAGAAAATTGTGAATGGATCTTTGAACTTTATCTTCAGTAGCAATTCAGAGCAATCTCTCCCCTCCCCACACCAAGAATACAAGCATTTTGACCAAAACCTTGTTCTTGGAAATCACTCTCATCCAGGCAAGGAAGTGAAATGCTTTGAGTGACTTGAGTGTCTCCCCAAGCCAATCTGTGCAGCTTGGTTTGAGTAACTTCAGCCACTTGCTGATGTACTACTAAGAGTTAAAAATTATTGCCAGACATTACGTAATCTTGAATACTTTACTCAGCTCTAGATGTCAGTCTAGTACAGAATTTAATGGACTAGTTCAGGATTTCATTCAACTCCATTCTCATCCTTCTCATCAGAGTGGTTTTGAATGTTGTGACTCACAGTCACGTGTCACTTAAATTCACAGTGAAGAAACCATGAAAACCTGCAGTGTGTAGCGTACCCAGCGCAGATGTTTTTCCTTTCACCATGAAATACTTCAAATCATATTAAAATCAGTTTAAGTTGCAGCATTAGTGAACAACCACCATTGTTCTGCTCCTATCTGAAGCCCTGTGCCGCACCTGCTGGCTTCTCCCCATTGCTTGTGAAGGCAGGCACAGGCTGTGACAAACACAGTATCTAAATGGTGTGTACAGTATGCCCATAGGGCCAGAGGGGGGTCTATTTGCTAGATGTACAGTGTACATTTTAAGGCACACTACAGGGATTGAGTTTACATTTTGATACCTCTGTCCTTGTATTTGCAAAGATGGTGACTGCCTGGAAATGTTGCAAAACTAAAGGTTCCTTGCTGAGGGTGGCCAGTTGAGCTGTTTTCATTTTCTGCTTTTCTCCAGAAAAGATGTGTGGAAATGTGAACTTTAGGGAATTCTCAAAGTAAATGTCAACTGCCACCTTACATTTTATATACATAGATATGTCTAGATGTATATCTAAATATATAAAATGACTGTAGGAGCTGATACTATAAGCTTAGTTTGATTACAGTACTTTGAACATACTGGTTTTTATCTTCAGTTACACTTCTGCACTGGTTCTTTCTAATGCAGAGCTTGGTACGGACAGCGGTTGAGAACAGCAAACAAAAAAAGCTTCATAAGGAATATTATTGTCTTATCATGCAATGTAGGAGGCATCCTGTGGCACTATTCTCTTACCCAATGTATTTACAGTACTGCTGAGTACGTCACCAATACATAGTACAGCGTTTGTCTTACTCAGTTTGCGGCGGCACCCAGCAACGCCTCAGGACCCAGGCCCTGTCACACGTGAGTTTCGATGAAGGAGTGCGTGTGCGTCAGCATTGGCGCTGAGCTTGCAAGTTCAGAGGCTCCGTTCGGAGATTTCACAGCAGCACTGTACTCACAAATGTCCAGGAAAAACTCATAGTTCTTTACTTTCCAATCTTTAAACTTCTTTGATGTTAAGTTGGGTTCGTCCAGAAGGCTGTTGATAACGGTGAGGTCCCCTTCCTTGGCCTATCAAGTTCCAGAAAGACACAGGACATGTCAGAAGGAAATTTATGCCACATTTCTGTTCCAGCACTTTGGTTTTTTCCTTCATTTTAAAGTGCTGGAGAAACTGCTATGGACACTTGAATCTTTTACCTAAATGCAGGAACTACTACACCCAAAACTGCCTGGCAGTTCAGTGCTGGGCTGTTTCTACCTCCTGTCCATAGAGAGTGCCAACGATTTTATTTGTTTATTTATTTTCTCCTTAAGCTGAAACATCTTTGCTTTCATGAGTTTTCAGGGGGGTTGGAGCTTAATTCTAAACCATTAACAGCTTATAATTCTACTAGTTTATATTGCTTAGACACAAAATTAAGGGTGAAGCCTTACTTTCAAAGTGCTCTTGAGAACTCTGATGTGGTGAAGCTTTTCATTGATCACTGGATCATTGCATCGCTTGACGAAAGACTTGCGGAACTCCTGCTTGGTGGAAGGGCGCTGCTCTCCAAAAGCTGACAGGCTAGCTTGCTCCAGGGATTTGTACAGCTCCTGCAGCCCATCTGTATTTTCTCCAATTTCTTTTATGTTTTCTGAAAGAAAAGAAAGAAACCTGACAACAACTACAATCATTCAGATGAAGCCTCTAAAACCAGTGAGCAATCCTGCAGATTCGTGTATAAAGTAACCCTGTGGCACAGCCTTCCAAAGTTCTGATAGAGAGGAACACTTTGGTCAGCCCCAGAGCTACATCCTCAGCACTACATTCCAGCTTTTCAAGTACAAACTCCTGCATAGCAGCTGATGAATCTGCAAATGTAAACCAGTTCAGCCCTGGCTGGGAATAATGGCAGCATTGTTCTGGCTTTCAATGGCAGTGAAGAAGATCAGAACACCTTCAAAAGCTCACCTTCTGCACAGAAACTATTATGCCTTCTAATAGGAACTTTCTCTTCTAGCTGGTCATCTGTTCCTTCTATGGACTTTACACACCCCTTACCCCTGACATCTCTGTTTCGGGGAAGGCTTTGGCTGCGTTGCTTTTGCGGCCTGCTGTGGGAGCTGTGTCCCCTTTGACATTCCACCAAAGGGAAGGGCCCATCCTGCTCATAGTTATGGCGCCTTTGCACTGGCAGCGTGGCTTGTCTTCGTTTGTCTGGTGACATTGCAGGCTGGCTGCTCGTGTACTCTGCCTCAGGAGGAACAGTCTGCAGGAAGTGGAGCCCTGAACTGGTTAATGGAGTCTCTATCAGATCCTGCCAGGAGCGTCTTTCTCGGTAGGGAGGCCTGCACCCTGAGGAGTGCGTGCTGCCTGCCACGTCTTGGCGAGAGTCCTCTGCAGAAGAGTGAGAGTAGGTTGATTCGCTTGAGAAGTGTCGGCCGTGCTTGGCTTCAGGGAAGGGGCTTGAAGAATTCACCTGAAGAGACACAAAAGCATCTGGCTGTAAGGCAAGGTTGGAACAGACCCAGGCAAATGACCATAGCGCAGAACATCATGTGAGATACACCAATAAAATGGACTGATGTGTGTTTTGATGTGCCAGAAGAAAAATCTCTGTGAACAGAACAGAATTAGCAGTGAGAACTTTTATGTAAGGGCTGCCTTTTAACCACTCCCTATTCTTGTTTTGCACATTCTCTGCCCATCAGAAGCTCCTGCTGGAAGGAAGTGTGTCGTACTGGTACAGTGTTCCTGAAGACCTGTCCAGTTTACACTCAAGTCCAGCAGTGTGCTGTGAAGACATGAAAGTCCTCAAAGGAAAGCCTGAGAGGATTTTTTTAGGTTGTTTTTTTCAGGGGATAATTATCCAGCCAAACATAAAAAACCAACCTTCAGCACCCAGGAAGATTTTTGCATTTTAGGGGACTGATGAACTTCCCATATTGTTCTGATTAATTCTTCTGGGTTTGTGAGCAATTTAAGTTCAAAAACAAAGAGAAAGGCAAAAAAATGGAAAAACAGAAAGGGAGGGGCTTAACCTGTATCTCAGTTGGTAAAACAGCATCACATGGGTGAAAATCAGTCTGAACTTCACCCATGTGATGCTGTTGTCTCAGTCACTCTTTCTGTGGTTCTGGCTGTGTGAGGATCGTGTCATTCACGCTGGAGAAAAATCTGAAAGAAAAATAGAGAACAGTCCTATCTGTGCTTAGAAACATTGAATCATTATCACAGCCTATGTCACCCCTCACAGAAATGTCCTTCTCTATCTGTGCGAAGAGGCTCTAGCAGCAGTGTTGGGTTTTCCCCCTCCGTTATCAAACCCTGTCTGCACACATTATATTAGAAGTACTTTTATCAGCTACTTAACATCTTAGGACACTAACAGAAGAACCTTTTGCTACTAAGGCATTGTGCATAATGCTTCATGCTGTGGAAAAATACCTTGTCTCTAAATACCTGTTCTCAAAGTGTTTGTACTAAAACATGTTTATTGCAGGAATGTCTTTACCTCTAGCATCCAGTATCCGATACTCATACTTGAAAACCAGCCTCAGTTAACACAAACTATCCCATCCACCACATTCTTTTCATAGCCTGAAGTCAACATTGGAATATTCTGTTTGTACTGTCAGGTGTGGTCTCCCAAATGCTACACAAAATGTCATTGCATTGGTGACATAGCTATGTAAGGAGACACTTACCTCTGCTTCTGTAACTGACTTGTTATGGAAACATTCAGCTCTTAGCTCACTAGGAGCAGCAGTGATTTCATTCTTGCAATGAGATCTGTCTTTGTTCTGCCATTATGGTAATGAAATATTCCAAAGCAAGGAAAATGCAGCTCAAGGCACACATATTTCTGGTGACTTACTGCTAAATGCATTATCTATAACTCACTGAGGGTGTTCGATGGTAGGTGTCACACAGTGTTGAGGAGCCTTCCTGCTTCAGGGTTAGAGAGCCCTCGATGTCATCCTGGTCGCTTTCACTCCAGTAATCTGCTAACAGAGCATTTGGGGTTTCACTCACGTGCCACAAGAAAGTGGGTCCTGCATTTAAAAAGCTGCATCAACGTGCCAAGGTAGACATTTCCAGGTCACCTAGGTGGCTTGGCATTTACTAAGGAACAGTCATGAAAATGTCTGTCATCAAAGATACACAGATCTGTAGAACCACCTCAAACAGTTTTAGGAGAACATCAGAGGAAGCACTCCCACTGTACCAGCTGCTGGTCACAGATGGTCAAAGAGAAACTTCCTTCCAGATGCTAAAACAGAGCTCAGAATGCAACCCTTCAGTTACTTATGTTATATAACAGGTTGCACCATGGGTGATGGTGCAAAAAGCAAGGCTGGCCCCTGAGCTCAGGAGACACCAAAATGGTTCAAAAGGACATATTGACCTGTGAGCCTTACTCCAGGGTGAGGAGCATACCCAGGGGCTGTGATCTGGGAGATCACACCTCACCCTGAACCTTCTGTTCTCTTTATCACTTGTTTCAAATATTTCTGAAAAGGATTACTCAGGGTTTCATGTCCTAAGTAGAGTTCTTCAAGGATATGGATTCTCATGAAAATTGACATTTAAAAGTTATGACACATATGATCCTAAAAGGTGAATGGTGACATCTCCAGCTTTGTTTGGATATTGACCAGATATGTACTTGCTGCTCTCTTCTCCAAACTATGAGCTCTGAAGCATTACCTTCATCTGGATGAATATCCTTGTCATCAGGTGTGTAACCAATTGCTGCCAGACCCAAACGATTCATCCATCTAATAGAACAACAGAAAATGAGGAAGAGAGATACTTCAGGAACATCTAGAGCAAATGTGTGGGCATAGACATGTTTGGAAAAGTCAGACAATGCTTAGTCCAGAAACTGAACACTCTTCAGGCTGCTAAAACCACACTCCATCCGTCTTCAGGGGTTAATAATTTTAAGTGGAGGATGTTTCAGATGGACTTCTGGATCTCTGTTCGTATCTGCTGGAGTATGGCTGCCTAGGGGAGTATCAGACTGTATTTTATTCCTTGTATTCCCTCTTGCATTTTATTCTGCTGCTAAGAAAATTGCAAAATCATGACATAAGCCTTCTGTATGTCCTCAAGAAAACATGAAACATAGATACCAGTATGGTAGCAATGGCTAAATGAAACTGTTAAATAGTCTGCATAGAACTGAGGATGTCCAGCTCTGTCTGTGCAATGATCTCAAGTTGCACCAGGGCAGGTTTAGGTTGAATATTAGGAAAAGTTTCTTTGCTGCAAGTGTGGTCAGGCATCAGAACAGGCTGCCCAGGGAGGTGATGGAGTCACCATCCTTGGAGGGGTTCAGGAAATGCTTGTGCATGGCCCTTCAGGATATGGCTTAATGATTTTAGAGGTCTTTTCCAACCCCAAATTATTTTATCATTCTATGATAACATGAAGAAAGGAAAGTAACTTCTTCATGTTCAGGAAATGGAAACTCAAGAAGCAGCCTCTGTTCATTAAGAAGGAAATACAAGTGAAGAAAAAAAGCCCTGTTAGGAGCCATCAGTAATGACTGGGATGCATTCTCCAGTGTTCCCTTACTCAGTGACTGTTGTACCCCACATAAGTGCCTTCTAGAGGCAGCTATTTTGCTGCAACAAAAAATTGTTAATAATTGTGTTCTTGGTTAATGAATCATATAATGACAAAAACATCTTTCAAAGGCTTCAAGAAAGCCATTAATGAACAATAGATAGTCCATCACAAGGACAAGGGCTTTGGAGAGTCACACGAGGAAACTATTCAGTGTCATTCTTTCCCACTTGTCATAGAACAGCAAAAAGCTTCTGAGGACATGTGTAACATTAAGGTTGAAGAGCATGGTAGGTGGAAGATGGTATACACAGCAAGGAGGCAGAGAATGAGGAGTGAGCTCTCCACTAAAAATAGCCCAGAGTTTAGCACATATTGATCTCCTGGTCTAGGCAGTGCTCTGCAGTCACTCAGAGCAATGATCTTAATCTGTAATATTGGATCTAACACTGACTCATTGTATGGCCTTCAGCAAATCGTTCTACATATCTTATGACGTTCAGAAGGATCCAAAGGGGACAACAACATTTACTTCTTACTCACAGGGAATTGTTACAGGGTTTAATTTACTTGCAAAACTATAAAAGTATAAAGAATTGCACAATAATACTGCTTTGCCTTTCGGTATTAAAACAGAAGTGAGCAAATTGGAAATAAAAATGGAAATGATGATTAGTTTCTACAAGAATCAGCTGCAGGGTGAGGACAGCTTACAGACACTTGTATCAGCATGTCAATAACTCATCTTTATCATGAAGGAAGTAAATTTCAGATGGCTTATAGCAGGTTTACAGAAAAGCTTTTCTGCAGTGCTCACCAGCATAATTTCATTCAGCCACCGCCATGCTGATCACTTGACATTTGCTTCCCTTGAAAGCACATTCTTCACTGCAGTAATTGAAAGCACATCATACCCTTGCTCATTATTAAGCATTTGTATTCATTATTTTTCAACAGTTGTCCCTGAATTTCTAAACCCATTAGCACTGAAGCAAAATAGTTCTAGTCATACTTTACCATATGCCTTTGGCCATTAAGCAGAATGTCTCAGTGACTGCAGCTCAGGTTCTGCTTAAGCAGCAGTGATAGATTGGGACTCATCGGTGCTCTCAAAGACAAACCAGACTCAGTTGTTTTGGTGGTCAGTGCATGGAAATTCAAATGGTCTTAAATGTCTTGCAAAATTTATCTTCTTGCTCCCTGTTAATTTGAGGGTTTCAGATCTTGTAAGCACATGTAGATGGTGACCCTGCTTTGGCAGGGGGTTGGACTCAATGATCTCCAGAGCTCCCTTCCAACCCCTACCATTCTATGGTAATGGTCAAAGTGTTACTATATGGGCTTCAGGAGAACATGGATGTCCTTAGCACACACCGAGTATGAGCTTTACTCCTATGACCTCGATGTCCAAATCTGGCAGTATCAGAGGTACTCTTCCTTCCCTAAGACTTCTCAGACACTGCTCTTCCAAAAGGCAGCAAGGTTCCTAGCTATAGCTGTAAGTACTTTCTTACCTCATTTACCACAATCTAGAGTTAGTCCTTTTGTCAAGACAACAAAAAGGGTTATCTGATGACATTCACTGGCTTATAATGATAAAACCTTCTCTGATAAAAGAAGAATCATCTCAATTTTAGGTTTTGTGGTTTTTAAAAAGGCATGGGCGAATGTTTTGGAGGTTAATCAGGAGTTATACAAGTGCTGAGATTACAGATCCTTTTCTCACAGTGAACATATTTTTTTCTTCCCAAGGAAATGCAAACTCAGTTCAAAGGAACGCTGTGTAAACTTGATGAATTTACTTGATGAGCAAACCACTTTCATTTTAAGAAAACAGGCAGCCAAAGCTATAAAAAGTTCTGAGTGGAAAGCGTGGAAACTCAGCCATTTGGTTCTGAACTCTGCAATGAATGCCTTGTAGGCAAATGTCAGGTTTCAGGAAGCCAGTGTGTCAGAATTGGACTCTGAGGGGTAGATGACTGCGTGTTTAATTGAGGGTCATGCAGTGCAAAGACTACATGCTACACCTGATGAGCAGCTATAGTGAAAAAGACCCCAGGAGATCCTTTCTCTAATTTGGTTGCAATAGCTATACCCCTAACAGCTCTTGAATTGCATGTGATCACAAAAAGCCCTGAGCTGTTCTGACAGGTACAGCAATCTTACAGGCACACCTCTGTTTGTCTTGGCCTCCTGAAGCAGAAAGTTGGATTCTTCTTGCCCCCCAGAACTCAACCTTTTTTCTTTGATAATTTCAACAACTCATTTCCTTTGGTTATTAAACAACTTAAACAGCACATTGCACTGAGTTAGAGTCTAGGCCATACAATGAACCACAGGGGCTGCATGCTAGACAGAAATCAGTTGTGACGATGTGGAGCTGTGCTAAATGTCTCAAGGATACTTTGCTACAACAATTTACCTGCAGCACTCTACAACATCTCCATAGGACCTAATATCTCTTACTGAGCTACACTGTAATAGCTTACCAGGGACCAAGAAGTGTATTAATTATTTTTCATTGCCTGTGCCTTAGTGAAGCAGATGCAGGGAGAGGTAAGCCTCAAGTCAAGTCATCTAAATACACAGTAAGTTTGTCTCAATGGTTTACATTCTAAATAAATTAGACTTGGCTTTAATTAATTCTGCAAAGTACAAACAGGCACTGTTGCCATTGCTTTGGGATAAAATAGAGCTGTTTTGTAGGAAGTTAAGTTAAATTTACTGAGATAATTCTGGTTAGTACCAGAGGATTACAGCCCAGGGCCTCTTCTAAGAGTCTCGTTCTACCCCCAGGCCTGGAAAGTGATGATGACAAAGGCACTGAGGGCAGTGATGAACTGAGTAGCTGTGACAATAATCAAAACTTGCTACAGAAGAGTGAGTCATGCTTGAATGCCCTGAATTGTCAGGAGTCAGGAGCATTTACTGATCATTTAATAAAAGCACTGGAAAATGTTGAAGTGGACCAAACAAGCAGGGAAGCAGTTTTGTGTAGCTTCACTGTCCTAACAGACTAGGTGGAAACCGAGAACATGCCATTGCTCATTGTCCCAAAGCAGTAAGCTTCTGTTTGTTGCCTGCTGTCATTTACTCATGCCAAGTACGGTGGTGAGTCTGCCCAAGGTCAGTGTGAGATTCTGGGATTAAGGGCAACAATAGTTTCCATAGTGGCAGCACACTTTGTCCACTTGGCTAATCCTTTCTACAGCCTAGAGGAAAACAGCAGAGGTGAAAAAACCAAAACAACATGGACAACCTCTGAGAGAACTAATACACTTGGTGTAGGAGAATACAAACCAAAGGCAAGAGGCTAAGCATGTTATTGGGTTTTGTTTTTTTTAAAGAGGTGCAGGGCTGTCATCTTTAGGGTTATAGTCAAGACTGTTCCATTAATCTGTGGAGAACAGGTCAGGAAGTAGCAAGTTTCTGTGATTCAAATGTTTTCTTTGTTCCTATCGCCAGTGCTGGATACTTTGGGCATATACACGATGGCTGTTACACAGGAAAAAAACCTCTTTAATTCAAGTGAAAAAGCAAATAAAGGACATAGCCTGAAAAGGTGGAAATTCAGGAGGGAGTCTGTCCAGATTCACCATTTCTTTCCCTTAAATGCTCCCTTAAAAATGACACCAATGGAATTCTGAGGCATTAATGAATAGAACAGAATAAATAAATAATTACATATTTCCTATCATCTTGCATCTTGTCATCAGTTAATACCTGCCCTTGCCCTGTCATCTCAGGTTTGTATGATGAATATTTCAGTGCAGAATTTACTTCTCTTTGCCTTTGAGATTGTTTAGTTAAAGGCAAAAAACAGAGCTAAAGTGGAAGCTAAATTTGAATGAATTGTTATCTTCAAGTCTATTAAAATACAGATTCTCTCAAACCATTTATTTCATGCATAGAATTTATTCAGTGCAGTTTAATTTCTGATTGAAAACTTTGCCTTTTTCTTTTTCCCCTTGTACATGAGTGGGATAACTGGATTCACTGTAAAATTCTTTGCAGTACAGAATCATATTTAAAATTGATTTTCTACTTGTTATCCTGGCTTCTTCCTCATCAGTCTTTCTTACTGGACACTTAAGGAATCAATACATTTCCCATCTTGGTTCCTAGGGTACAGTATTTTCACTCCTTTCTAAGGTTATACAGGTAAAATATTAATTTAACAGAATAAAAGTTCCTGTAATAGGAGTGGCTAAAACGATGCTTTGATTTTCCTCGACACAAAAGCAGCCCCAAAACCTAGCTGGTGTGTCACAGTGAAGTATGACACCGAGCAGAGTGCTCTCCGTGAGCTCATCCCTCCAAATGTATCAGCTCTCAGCAGCACTATTTCTGCTATTTTATTTGTCACAGTTGCTGGAATTTGTTTAGCAAAATCATTCATAGGATAAGCCATAAGGACTCTCTGATTTGAAAATGTGACATGACTCTGCTGATCTTGTTTCATGCATTGTCTTCTTAGATTTGTCAGGCTGGAAAAATATGAAAACCCCCTCAAAGAGCTTAGGAGTTGACAAGTGAAGCGTGGCAGTTGGTGCCCTCTTTGCATGTGCATTGACTTCCTCCACTTAATGGGACATTTTCTTACTTTTCCCTTCTATCCTCACCCCATCTGTCTTTGAGTGAGAGATCTCCTTCAGTGTTTGTTTTTTGTCCTATTTCCACCCCCTCACCCCCCCACCCCCAAAAGATTCACTACTTCTGTCCCAAATAATTTACCCTCCTGGTACCAAATGAAACAGCATCTTTATAAATGTGGTTGTGTAGCTCAGGGAATATGCACCCAGTTACTTTATGATAACTATAATTCCAGATTAAATCCTAATGATATCTACCAAAACTGTCATAAAAACTCCCCCAGTTGGAACCTCTCCTGCCAGTTTGCAAGCACAGTTGTGGCAGCACTAACAGTGCTTAGGCAAATCATAGAGGAATGGTTACTGTTATGACAAACAAGGTGATGCTTAAAGAAATCTATTAAGATAACAATATTTTCTTCATTAGTCAAATGTGGCTGGTGAACTTCACCCTACTGTAACCTTCTCCTGTTGGATTTGCCACTTTGCTCTGGATAATTCAATCTAAACTTTCTGGGAATCTACTTAAAGGGAATTATTAACTGCTGCAAGCACCTGCCAGCTCCTGTGCTGACTATGACTGTCAGTACTTCAGCATATGCAACCATGGAATATTCTTCAGAAAGTCTCTCTACCATTCTCACCAAAGTGCAGGTAAGGGATGAAAAGTGAACCCAAGCCAGGTTTTCCTCATATTTAACACATGCTGTAATTTTTTTTGGGTCTAACAGTTGTGTACAGGGAGATGTTAGGTTATAGTTGGAATCAATGACCTTAAGGTCTTTCCAACCAGATGATTCAATGATTTATGTGGTTATTGAAGACTTTACCTCAGCTTTGACCCAATGATTACCCCAAAAGAAAGCTTTGGAGAAATGAAACATTTTTATGAGCAAAACCCCTGAGTTTAGTATCACTAGGAAAGGTATGGGTGGCGTCTGGGGAGTTTGAGAGGGTATTTTTTATAAGAGATGAGATGGTTATTGTGGAATTCTGTAATTTTACTTCCACATACTCTTAAAGAAACCAGCTCATGTAGGCCAAAGACTACTGTTAAATGCCTGACATTTTGTTATGTATATTACTTATTTTTGTTACTAAAAACTTCAGATTTTGCAGTGTGGATTTGGTGTCTCCAATACAGCATCACAACATCTGACTGTGAGGCTTGTTCATTCATCACAGAGGGGTACCACACTGTAATCACAAGATCTGCTATATTAAATGCAGCTGAACTCTTAAACTCCCACAAGAACTATACCAGTTCACAGTGGTATTATTTACAGCAGAATTTGATTAAGTTAATTTGGTAATTTAACCCAGTGCAGAAAGCTAATGCAAATCCCAACTCCCCTGCATTAAGGATAAATTCTCACCTGAATGCTAATTTGGATTGCTTTGGGGTAATTGCAGTTGTGTGTTGTAAACTCTGAACAGCTTTAGTGTAATGCCAGAAGCCAGTGGTTCCCAAACTGTGTGGAGGGAAATGGTAGCTCACAATTCTGTGGCAAATAGGCCATAAATCATAGAATGGAGGAGTCAGGTGGTTAGCCAAGAAAAGGAGATTTTGAAGACTTATGGCTCAGTCCTAGCACTTGCTGGTGCAGTGTTTTCTCCCAGCGAGCATTTTAGCTCTGCTGTTGCACTGCTCACTCCCATGTACCTCATGGTTTCATCCAGGCTCTGTGGCCTTCAGCTAATCCTGGTCAGAAAATGGTTTTACTCATGCTGCAGCGTTTATGTGGCAACAATAAATTAGAGAAATGAAGTGGCCTCTGGCGCTGGCTATTTTTCCTGGGGTTGGATCAAGTTTATAGGAACATTAAAAGAAGAGGGAAACCTGCTGCTTAGGTTTACTTACACCACTGTGAACCTCCATTTCAGAGATTTCTGCCTGAGGAGTCTCTTTCCTGTCCTGCAGAATTATCTTTGTGCTTTTCATCAGGTGAGGGACTGAGAAGTAAGAGCTCTTCTATAACTTACTCAGCTCTATTTATTAAAGAACTTCAGGCAGAGAGCTGAGATAATTACTCTCCTTTTCTCTTCTCTAGGAATTCTTCTTTAAGAAGGGCAATGTCTGATAGAGTCAGAAGTCTGAAATCTTTGGTTGCAAAGATCTTTTCTTAGGGATGTGTTTGTAACTGAAGATTGAAAGTAAATTCAGACTGTAAAAGATGCATTAATACTGGCCCACCATCTGACTTGGCCAAGGTTGGTCAAGGACAGGTCAATGTGCCTGAAATTTAAGGAAGACAGCTGAATGAACTTTAGTAATGGACAAGATAATTCAAGGAAAGCCTTGAGTAACACAGTTGTATTCCATACAATCAACACATATGCCACATATTCCATCAAAAATACAGAGCATGTTCACCCTGAAACTTGCTGACAATCAACATTTCCTGATTAATTTAAACTACTTTAATTTAATTTGGAATACTTTGATTTTCAGGCAGTTTCTTTTAAAGGAAATGCTGTGTTTTGGGTCTTTGCTTGTAAAATTCAGGGAGTGGCTCCTACAAAATGAATCATCATTCTATTCCACTGGCTAGCAGGTATCTGTTATACTTTTGTTTTTTTTTTAATGAATGCAAAATATTTATGGATTTATTAGAACTGCAAAGTTAACCCAGTTATTCAAATCAAATTTGACCAAATTACTCAGCCTAAATGAGGAATTTTTTGAGATTTGATATTTGGAAACCATGAGGAGGTGATTGTAAATGTGCCACATTGCACACTTCAGTCAGGTGACAGCTTTAAGTCAAGTGGATATTGTAAAACAACTGAATATTAAATTCAGTGCTAATTTCCTTAGGAATATTAGGACCATAAAGAGGTTATGCATGGTATGGTAACAAATGAAGCACTTCTGGGAAATGAGGCCTTTAACAAGCTTGGAGTGCCCTGTGACCGTGGCAAGCCAGAGATGAGCTCATCAATTGCATTATTAATTCATTTCTAAGAACACAGCTAGGCTCGTGTAAGACCTGAGAAAACAGCATGAGCATTAGCTCTGCAAACCAAAGTCTGCACTGTGCAACACAGCAGGCAGAATTCAGCTGCAAGAGAGTAACTCTTACCTGCTACACACAAATCAATTAGCACAGAATTCTTTCAACAGCATTACAGTATGAAAGGCAGATTAAGTGTTTTGGAGTGGAAAAAAGAATTAAAGAGTGAATCTGAAGTAAGAAACTATACAAGCAGCTGCTAACACAAAAGGTGGTGGCAAATGTAGTTTAAGAAAGGATGTGTGTTCTTCACTAGTGACTAGAGAATGTTCCTCTCCGTATTACAGCTCCCTCCCTTTTCAGTGTGAAGGCTCTGCCCTTCCGTCAGCACAGACAACGTGGCTGGGCTCTGTGGTGACAGCAGGACTGTGCACACCATGCAGAGCACTCGCCCTGCTTCCTCGGATTACACTCTTACCAATTTGCTGGGAAGACAGAGATTTGTGAAATTAGTCTTTTAAGTATGTGTGAATCTTGCTTACTCCTTTCAAATTTCACACCAGATATCTGGAAAAGGAATTCCAGGAAGCCTGTAAAGGCTGCAGGGGATGCCCAGGGATTTTAGGGACGTGACAGAGTAATCCATCATTTGGGCTGGGGGGCCAATTACAATTACTCTACAGGAACAGCGTTTCTGAAGGAAAAGTGCTGCAAAAAGTACTTCAAGAAGAAGGTCACCCTTTGCCTCTTCTCATGGGAAGCAGACCCAAAAAGTCAGGAAAAAGGCTGTTGTAAATTCCAGGCTAACATGGCAGTATGATATGAAAATATACTGGCAACTTTCCAGCTCTTACTCTCCACCAAGGCTGTAAACTGTCATAAAGACAGCTTCATTGGCTCCCCAGTGCAGGAAAATCAATGAATATTGTAAGAGCAGTTTATTGAATGTGTGTCAAGGCTTCCTGGTTTTCCTCAAGTCGGAACATTTTATGGTATAATAGAAAGATATGATCGATGGCACTTCAACAAATCATAACTGTTGAAGTAGTTGAAAGCAAGGGGGAGACCACGCATAGTTCAAAAGAGTGGAAGGTTCTCACACGTCAGTTTTGGACCCACCAAACCTCAGCCACATTGCATACCTGAACAATGGAGCATTTTTAATGTTGGAAAAAATATTTCCCAGCAAATTTAAATGGTAAAAATGACAGCTAGCCACAGGGAGATGCTCCTGAAAACAACTTCAACATCATCCTCCTCAGCAGCAAGTGATGAACTGGCCTGAAATGTTTCAGTACAGCCAGTCTGACACATCAATGCAGTATTTCCTGGGAGTCCACAGAATATAAATGTTCAATATAAAACTAATCTAAGACATTAGTATTCCAAAACACCCCAGCTCTATCCTGAGGTTGCTGTGTCCAAGTCTGTGAGTAGAAAGAAGTAACTAAACCCCAAAGTTTTAGCAGTCTATGCCAGGAAGGACTTCAGAATCTGGTAACATTGTCCCAAGTGCCCTTGCTTTTCACCTCAGCTGGGAATAAACAATTTACTGCAGTAGCAGGAGGAGGTAGAACATTTGGCTCTGCCTTTGGGGATCAAAGGTACCTCTCCACCTTTATCTAAGCTCTGCCTCCATCACTGAATCACGAAAGAGAAGTACAGAGTAATTTAGGTTAGAAGAGACCTCAGGAGGTCATCTGTTCCCACACCCCACCCACAGCAGGGCTGACTTTAATGTTGGATCAGGTTGTTCATGGCCTTATCCCAACACATCCAAGGACATGCAAAGACACAGCAATGCCCACAACTCAGCTTTGTTAGTCTGCTCCCTGTTAGGAAAGTGAAGCAAGGAATAAAATGGATTATTACTGTTGGGGGTTTTTTGTTGTCGTGGGGGCTGTGTTCTTTGGGTTTGTATTTTTGTGGTTTGGGTTTTTCCAGGTAAGAGGGTTGGTTTTGTTAAAAAATCCTGGGACAAAAATAAATGCATCTCACGAGTTCAATCTCATTCCTGTTACAAAGGAAATTACTTCCAATTGCTTTTCTCTGGCAGAGCTAATTTAAAACTATCTTATGCCATCACGTGGGATACTCTTAAGTGTGAACTCTGGTATGTATGCCTTGCTCTTACATACCAGAACATTTTGTCCCACATTAATCTTTCCAGCCTTGATCAACACAAAAAATCAGAAGTGTGATGAAGTTTATGCTCATTAACAAACAAAAATGTTAATGAATGCAGATGAGACCAGCACAGCTAACTTCCCCAACACTCCTTTGCATTTCAGCAAACAAAGAAGCAATGTTGTGCTGTACCTACTGAAATCAGGGCGGAACTAAGTGAACTGTACTGAGGACTCTGTCAATCAGCATTACCTCATGCTCCAAGAGCCTATTTCTACATGAGATGAAATATTGGAGTACCATGATAAAGAATACATTGTGATAAAGAGGAAACATAACTTACCTATTCATTTCTTCAAGGCAGTCTGTTGCAAAGTAGAAGCTCTTTATTTTGGGGTGGCATGCTTTGAAGGCACTACAAAAGAAGCAGAAAGAATATAAAACCCCACTTTCTTTTCAAGCAGTTTGTCTATAAATATGCAAGACTGACCAGCTCTGCAGTTCTTCAGGATGTTACAGGTTTCATAGGCACTTTGAATCTTCAGTCTCAAACTGTGAAGTTCAATTTGTAGAATGAAGTTCTTTGAGAAGTGCCAAGCTAAAACAGAACTCACTGGAATAATTTCCACAGCAAATTATAGCAGATTTGACTCAATCTTTAAAGTCTGTACTGTTTTACTTGTGTAACTGGTACATTAGTTGTATGTCCTTGACTATACTGACCTGCAGTATTGGCAAGAGAGCAACTCCTGTGAGGAGTGGCTGAGGGAACTGGGGTTGTTCAGTTCAAAGAAAATCAGGTTTGGTGGAGACCTTGCTCTCTACAACTCCATGAAAGGAGGTTGTAGCAAGGTGGGTGTTGGTCTCTTCTCCCAAACAGCAAGTGACAGGACAAGAGGAAACAGCCAGGAGAGGTTTAGGTTGGGCATTAGGAAGGATTTCTTCACTGAAAGGGTTGTCAAGGCCTAGAAGAGACTCCCCAGGGAGGTGGTTGAATCATCACCCCTGGAGATATTTAAAAGTCTTGCAGATGTGGTGGTGCTGAGGAACACAGTTTAGCAGCAGACAGACATTGCTCATATTCCTTCTTCTTCAGAGGTCCCTTTTTTTCACCAGTGTACCTCAGTTCCATCAGACTGATTTCATGAGACAAGGTCTCATTCTCATTTTAGGCGAGCAACACAGACACCACTGCATTGCACTGTACTCAGACTACATGCATGAGATAATTATCAGCTCCAAATCTTACTGCTTGAGTGATTGTAGTTTGTGTAACAATGCTTTTTATGAAGGCTTTTCTGTGGCAGAAGCCCTTAGCTCCTGCTCTGCTGAGCAGGTATTTGAAAACTGCTAGGAAGGATACTCAGCTTTCTTACAGCATTGTGGAAAGACTGTAATTAAAATAAGAACGGCTATCAAGGAGACCACTAACGACTATTATTTTGATGAGCTGGCAAATGTTAAGAACCTCACACTGCCATTCATAACATTTGTGTTAAAACACTGACATTTAGATGGTAATTACCAGATGTAAGGATTAGATTAGGAATCATTACACACGGTGTTACGAAACACCTCTGATGCAACCTTTCTACTCTTACTAGCTTCAATGCAAACGAGTGCTTTATTAATTACTATGATTTACTGCAGTGTTCAGAGACAAAAATGAAAGCAGAAGAAGCTTCAGCTGGACATACTGATTTTCCTGCACATATCATGAACACAAATGCATACAGTAACTGTCTTTCCTAACAAGAGTTCTACAGAAGGAGGAGATAAGAAGAGAGTTGTCTTTGTGTGCAGCTTCCTTTCTCCTGAGGTCAGAGCTGTGTAAAGGGTAAGTTTACCTTTGCACAGAGGATCATCATAAAACATCTTAATTCCACAAGAGAAGACTCAAGAGGCATTTAAGTATTGTTTTGGCCTCTGGACATTGATAATTTCGCCTGCAGATCTCCATCTCCCTAGCTGCCTGTAGTTTGCAAATGAAGAGAGTGAGTTGATGGGGGATGCTGGACAGGGAGGAAACTGCCGATGCCCACTAGATGGCAAAAGCTTGTTAATGATATCTCCTGACTCCCCCTCTGTAACGCCAGCTGGCTACCAGCAACTACAACTGCCCGAGCAAAACAGATGAGATCTGTCTGTGAGTAAGAAATGTGAAAGAGTTTTGAATCTGTCTTTATGCACACACACACACACACATTACAGTGGCAAGTTACACATTGCTAATGGCACAGTAGTTAACAAGTACTATACCACCTTACAGAAGCCCCTTACTGTTGTTTTCTTTTAATGCTCAGAATAGAAAGCAATTACCAAACAGACACTTCTGCATTGCTCTGCTCTTTAAGCATGAGGTGGTCTTTGCAGATGTAGTTTTTGCTGTGATGTCAGTACACTATTTTCAGTTGGTCTGACTCTGTGCAACATCTCCACTTTCTAGTGTTCCATTTACCCAACTGTCTTCCAGTCCTGGGATTTAAGTATTGGCTTGAATTGGAGAGGATTATGTGGTGGATCTGAAGATTCTAATCCTCTTGATTAATCCTGTTAGAACATCACATGATGCAGTTGCTGCTTGTAAATAGGATTATTTTCCTAGACAGGAAATTTACATGCATAAAAGCATTAATATGCCAATATTAGGGTTTCAAAGTCAACCCTGTAAAAGTTAGACTATGTCAGAACTTGAGAATGGCTCCACTGCTCTCATGATGTATTTGAATGTTACATCCTCACAGGAGCTGTGCCTCAGTGAAGGTAGAGAGTGGACTTGCTAGAGAGATGAATCAGGATTATACAACAGATACAGCTACTTTCTGTAGGACTCCTGTCTCGGTTATTATGGGATCTGTGACTGTGTCATAAAACACTTAAAGAGCAAGAATTTTTTTCAAGGATAAATCAGTTAAATGCTGCAGCTCTTCCTGCTTATGCAAAGGATTCTTACGTGCTAAGTCACAGCTGATTGATGTAGTCACTGGTTACTCCTTAATACCTTTTAACCTGATATTCTGCTGATGGTGGATGCTTAGAACTGCAGTAATGTCCTCTGCTGTTACATATTTACATACTCTGAAGAAAACAGGGTTTTGCTGTTATGAAACAGATCCCAATTGTGTGGGAACTTTTGATTTAAATGGTTTACACTTCTGTTACTGAGCTGCAAAATACGACAATAAATCCATCTTCATCTGCCACAAATGTCACAAAAATTGTTGTTAGGGAAGCATTTAGATACTTCAGCATTCAGAACTGCAGAAGTCTCCCAGGGGAATAATTCTAGATGTATAGAGAAATATGAGTAATGCTCAAGCTTGAGATATATATATATATATATATTTCCCTTTGGCTTGTTTTGGAATGCCCAAGACTGGATGCAGCAATCTACATGTGGCGTAATGAGTATACAAGGGAATAACCACTTCCTCCAGCTATTGGCTGCACTCTGGCAAACATGACCCAAGAAGTGGTGAGCCTTCTTTCTTGGGGGGGCCTGCTGGGGTCTCAGGCTTGGTTTGCTGTCCACTGAGGCTGTCAAGTTAACTTCAGAAGTAGTAATAAAAATTACAACCTTTGAGGTACAACTTCATGTCTACTATGGCACACAGAATTCTGAGTGCACAGTTTCAGTATGAAGTGCCCAATGTATGGCACTTGCTTGCATAAATTTGCATTAATTATGCAAGGAGAATTTTCACTAGGTGGAGATTTTTGAAAGTTCAGGCAAAGCATTAGTTAACAGTGATTAATTACTTATCTAGCTCCATTAATCTTGGAGCTTCATCATGGGGCATTACAGTTAGCAGCATCTTTGAAAATAGCATGATATTCGTGTCATGCCACATCACACAACCTTCAATAATTAAGGTTTCTAAAGCAGTATGATTATTTTTAATCAAGAAGATGCAGGTGTTGCCAAAAAGCAGTGGAAAGTTTTTCAGTGTCAGTGCAAGAAACCTCCCCTTGCAGGGACAAGGTCGTTCTACATCCAAATATAGCCTGGAGAGAGCTAAAACCAGTCTGAGATAATGCCACGATTGGTATAATAATCAGGGTACCTTCATTAAATGCATTAGTGAGGCAAATCATCAAACCATACAGAATAAAGCACCCAATTGCTATATACCCTTATGAAAGCTTTCTTAAAGCTGTTCTGTTCACTCTCCACTATGGACATCATAAAATTCTGTAAACAGCAGTCACCATCTGACAGAACAGTGGAAAAGACAAACCTAGTTGTTATTCTGGGAAGACCCCAAATTCTTGTGTTCAGAAAGGTTTGAACATTTCACACTGATGGCTCTGAAAGTAGCAGGAATTTGAAAGGAAATGCAAGCTGAGTCCCAAAACGTTGTCAGGTTTGCTTTTGATAGGGCTGGAAGAAAACTCGCCCTGTGGTTTTAGCTGGATTTCTTTAGTCAGTGATATACTGAGCAGTCTTTTCAGGCAATTTTAATTTAGAAACAGATGAAACTACAAAAAGGTGTAAAAAAAAGAAAGAGCTGAGTTTCCTTCCCCTGTCCTTAGTAACTCTCAAGGTAAAATTGCTTCACTAGCTTTTGCATTGCTGTTAAAATGAACTCAATCATACAGAGGTAAGAACACCGTAAGATTTAGATTTTCGGATTTCAAGCCTGCAATGAATTTTAGGTCACATTCCAGCACCTACTAAAACTCCACTATTAAATGAAAAAGATATCCAAAAGGGGAAAGAAGTGAGAACTGATCTTGTAAAACCTGCCTTTCCTAGCTCTCTGAAAAGGAAGCAAATCTTAACTGAAATGTTTCCCTCTGGTCCAGTAGAGAGAATAATGAAGTGGGAGTTGGAACTTTTGTAGAATACGCTGGATCAAAGCCTTGATTTCATTTCTAAAAGGAATTCAGCAGAATCAAACCACAGGAAGCGTCCCTGGGCTCACCAGAACCATTAGCTGTTCAGTGGGATCAGGCAATGGCAATCATGCTCAGTCCCTTCCTCAGTATCACAGCACAGAAGAGGAGAGGGCAGTGCCTTGGAGGACACTTGCAGAGTTAGAGGTGGCTGTAACACAAGCAGGGCCCTCCATCCACTCACGCTGCATATACCAAAATGTGAGCATAACACTGGATTTACTTTCTCTGCAGTTTTCAGAGAGGCAGGTAAAATAGTGGCAAATGTGTGGGTTTATGATGGGGGACATACCTCAATGACAGCACAGGAAGGAAGCAAGCAAGGGGAAATCGAGTTCGGTGAACAAAGAGAATAGCATTAACATCTTCATTATACTTTTACCCCTGCACTTACCTCTTTGTGAAAGGATTTGAAGCCTGAAGGAACTCAGTTTTCAGTTGTGTGCAAACTTTTCGTTAATCAGACTTTTTCCTGTGCATACACCCTACAGAAATGGTTCTCTAAGAAGTGTTCTGAGGAAGTGTGTTCGAATGCCTGGAGCAAAGCTCTGAGAGCCGTTCCTAGCTGTGCACGATGACCTTCTGTTTGATCTTGGCTAATTCGCTGAAGTTTGTTAAGTGTTTTATATTCTAACAAAAGGGTATAATTTTCCCTGCATTTTTGTTCAACATCATTATTAATATCTACTCATTCCTCAGAGGAATTTACAGGGCTCAGTTCACGCTGAATTTCTGTAGTGATACCCTCAGCTGAAAGGAGTATACAGGCACAAAGGCACTGTCTTTGAATTCTCAGGCAAGCAGCAGTGATACCTCCAGACAAGAACAAGCAACTGAAGGGGTTTGATTTTCTGATGAGCAATCTCTATTGTTATTCATATCTTCACTATTTTTATTGTACATGTGTTCACAGTTGCAGGACTTGCATTCCTCAGGCTGAAGCGGCATTTAGTCATTGAAAAAGCACACCACCTAGCTATAAATAGGAAAGTTTCACTAAGAGAGTATCTTTAATGCTGTGCTGTGTAGCTCCTCATGGCAGTGAGGTTTAAATATCTGGATGCAGCACGCAGAAGACCCACACAGATAATTCAGGAGACAGCAGCAAAGTGCCAGTCTCAAAGCATTGGAGTTGTTCTGTTGGACAGCTACAGTTCCTAATCCCAACAGTGCTTGCAAACAATTTCCAGTGAGTGTCTGTTATTAAATATGCCTTATGGGTGGCATAGCTTAGCATATGCTTTTTTCTGGGAGCATAATGCAGTAGGAGCAATATGCACATAAGCAGTAACAGTGTTCACTTTGCATATGGAAGCTAAATATTTTAGCAGTTGAGAATAGCACAATATTGGGTAAGTAAAGCTTCCTCCATAAGGGAGTAACTGGAGGTTATATTCACCACCTCTTGCAGTGGTATTTTAATGGTATTTCCTAGGAGAATTGTTTATTGCACGTGTGATTCTTATCAAGATGACTGTACTGAACCTAGGAAAGTTTTATCTCCTTGCAAATGTATTAATTAGTTTTTACTTCACTTATTTAAGTTGTAACTGGTCTATCTGGAAGGCTGACCAGCGCTGTCCAATTCTTGTAAGACAGTTTATGGAATTTACATTAAGTTGTAGCTCTTATAATAAAGAGAAACACTAAAGCTTAAGTGGATCCCATGTATTATTTACAGATTTCAAGGGTTTTGTGTAACTTCTTCCTCTGGGCTTTGCACATTTTCAGTACTGCATGCAGTATGCTTCCAAGAGAAGTCCTTGAGCTTATAAACAACTGACACACTACTTACTGTTTTCGTCTGCATTCAATTGCTCTGTCTATCCTGAACTCGGGTAGACTAATGAATCCTTCTGCTTTTTCATCCTATCAGGAGAGAAGAGAAGAGAAGAGAAAGTGATGGTGAGGAAGAACATGGAGAGAGAGAGAAGCGAGCAGTAGTCATTTTGGCCTTACACTAAGAGCAACTATCCAATCAATTAAAATATTGACCACATGTTCCCCATAATATTTTTACTTTTAAAATGTATTTGCTTCCCTACACAACATCAATAACTCCTGTGAAGCAACTAAGCTGACAGGAGGTGCAGCAATCCGAATTCCCTTTTGCTGCAGTTCACAGGAAACCTTTCAGCACCAAACACAGCACTAAAATGGTATTCAAGACATGAAGAGCTACAGAGAAGACTTCTCAGGTTCTTCATCACATAGTCTACATTTCAAAACTGTTTTGTGGATGCCTCCTTTTCAAGCCACGGTTGTGCAGACCATCTGCCCTCCTAATAATAACCAAGGAGGTTCCTACAGCGAGCTCACCAGTGAGGAAATGGAGAAGTAATAACTAGAAAGTCTCTCTTGTCACTTTTTGCTGCTTCTGAAGTGATTTACCAGGAAGCCCAAGGAGAAATTAACACCAGTCAGACTTTTGAAGAGTATTAGCAAGTGCACTATGAATTATGGCTTGGCTGTAAACAACAGACTGAAAATCAGTGGGACACGCAAAGGCTACCACCTTGCATGCAACAGTGTCACACAAACAAAATGAGCCACTCCAAACCTGAAGGTCTTTAGCACCCACAGCCTGCAACAAGACTGCCAAAGCAGCCAAAGGCAACTGATGAGTAAATACTAAAACTAATTACACTGGTGAAACTGTCCTCTTGAAGAAAATGCAAAATGTGGAGTGAAAAATCAGTAATCAAAGCAGGCTGTATGCAGACAGCTTAGATCAGGAGCTGAGGCTCAGTGTGTGCACATGGAAGAACAGCAGTCCAACCATTTTTGGCTTCTCCCTCCATTATTTTTCCTACATCTATGCAGATTGCACAAGCATAGCCCAGTGATTTTCAATAGCATTTCGCCAAGAGCAGCATTTTATACAGGAGAAACTGCAAATTCCAGACTAATTCAGCAGAAAGCAAAAGGAACATCTATATATGAATAACTGTCAGATAAGGAGATCTACAAATTCAGATTTTCACATCTGCTTCACATAATGCTTAGCTAACATCCATGGTTACACTGTCTGCATATCCCCAGACATCTGAAACCAAGGAGAGCTGAGTGTGAACACGATGCTAGTCCAAATAAATAGTCTGTGGAAAAGTCTCAACTACTGATGTGTCCATTTCTTTAGGAGTGCCACGAACATCTGCTGTTTTATTAAGCTTCAGCGTGGACTTGGAGACTTTAAAACAACAATTTCAGTTGAATTGTTTCCAGGTAGAGTGACTCTGACCTGGGAATTAAAGTGGCAGTTCACTAACACATGCTACCATGTGAAAAAATAGACTTAATTCAAAGAATTATAAAGCTTAAGACCTAATTTGGGCTTTCTCCCAGCAGAGTGTACTTACATTCTGGTTTGTGTACCAGTACAAGGACGAATCCTTCAGAATAAACCAGTACTTTTTCCATTTCTGTGTGAAATAACCTTTGGCATCTTTTTTCTTCCACAGCCAACCTTCACAATCTCCATGCCCCAAGTCCTTGCAGGAAATGCGTCTCCTGCTCCCACTCGTTAGAGAGCTCCCTGGGAAGGTGACAATACTGTGAGACACCTCACTGAATGAGAGAGTGAAAGAGCTCTTGCTCTCAATAGAAACTCACTGGTAATTTTTAATGATAATTCAGTTCAAAATCCTTCAAGTCAAATCCCCTCCAGTCTCCAAATTCAACAATGCTCTGCAATCATGTTTCCAGCAGGAATACAAAATGAAAAGGTCCTGCTTTGTGCAGTGCTTTATGGAATATCTACAGGGTTCCTTCCTGGGGCAGGAGCTGCATCTTTACCTGAGATGCACATCATAATTCCAAAGTGAAACTGCATTCATGTAGCCCTCAGTCTGACAGCCAAGGATAGGACACAGTCTGTGTACAGATGTAAGCACTCCTGTATGTTCCCTGTTACCGCTTTTGGCAGCAGAAGCCTGTCACATTCTGGGAATCTTTTTAAATGTGGTTTTTAGTGTCAATATTTATAGTCAATAAAAAAGAAAAATCACCCACTTCCATAAAATGCACTTGCTCACCTTTATTCTCTCCTGAATTTAAGTGAGCAACAATATTTTAACTTGACTGTATCCTGCTTAAAGTCACATCAGTAGAACAAGGTTTTTCTTTTGGTCCTTATTTCAATATATTCTAATTGAAAGGCATAAAACTTGAGTGTGCCTTGTAAGTATCAATGAGAACAGTGCCCTTCCTGGTTGGGGCATCCTTTCACCTGAAAATGACTGTGTAGGACATTTCCTTAAATTATTGGACAGTTTTTTTTCTGTGAAAAATCAAGTTTATGTTGTACAAAGGTGGTATTTGCCCTACAGATAGGAAACAGTGAAGACATTTAGATAACATCAACCCCTCATCCTTTGTTCTGCAGCACTCCACGAGGTTTAGCTCTCTTCAGAATAAGATACTGTGCTGTGTCCTGGTCAGCTTTGAATATTAAAAATGTAGAGTGCAACAAAATGACAATTTCCATAGAAAGGAGACCAAGCCAATACACAGACCCAGAAGAGCTCACTGGCCATATACTTTCACATGCATTTCTTATGCTGTAACTGTTTTTCCACATGTTCATTGTTTCAGTAGTCTCAAACAGAACATGAACAAAGAGAGGAGAAGGAAATGGCAACATCCACAGACAGTACCTTCCTTCTGCTTAAGTCAGAGGAAATTTCATAGCAACTTTAGCAGTACTATACCTTCTGACATATATATATTTGGGATTTAATCTGGTTTTTACTATCAGATTCAGAAATATTTGCATTAAGTTGAGCTTTGGCGTTTGATCTAGATTGCTTATTATGAAAGAAGTCTCATTTGCTAGTTTCAGAATGTTAAGTTAGTTACCTTTTGACCATTTTCTGCTTTTTACCCTGAGGGAGGCGTAATGGAATGACTGTAAGGAAAGAAAAATACATTATGAGAACCAGGTGGGGTGCAGGTAAGAGTGGTAACATGAAACAACTGGCATTTACTACCATCTCCATGCTTATCTTAGGGTTAGATACTAGGGGATCATTTGTCACAGGATCTGATTTTTGCCATTTTTTTTCTTACTCCTGCCATCAATATCACAAACCACACAGTGCTAAATGAAAAGCCCATTTCCCTTGGTTATTAATTACAACTGCAATAGAATAATTAAGTGTTCTTTGCATGAATGGTTATGCAGCAGTAGTTTGAAAACTAAGGATGTAAACTCACAGAGATGACCAAACAAAAGGAACGACACTTGAAGCCTAAGTGCACACAAGATAGTTAGAGGAATATTCCTTCAAAATTAATTACCTACCACGGCCATTGTATAGCTAATGTGTAAAGTCACGTGTTCAATCACATCATGCTCTTTAATTGTTTCCAGCCATAGGAAACAAGTTTGCAAGATTGGTGGGTTGACTCTGAGGAGAAAAGAATTCAGTCTGTGCCTGCATTGTAAATTTGTTATGGATCCTAAATAAAAAAATAAAAATCCCAAAGCATTGAATTATTTAAACCCTTTGAAAGCAAGGATGCTACTTCCTACATGGTAAGGATTTCCCTCAAACATGTCAATGCTAGGGGGAAAGCTATGGAGAAAGTAGCTGCCTGGTGGGTAAGTGATGCTGCCTTTGCCAGTAGGAAACCCAGCACACGTTCACAGTGTGACAGAACAGCACAGGGAAAGGACAGCACAAAAAGGGCCAGCATTTTCATTTCCCTTTATGACAGCGAACAGCTGAGTAGAGGGCCAAGGAGAAGGGCATCTCAGTCACTGACACTGACAGATAACTATGCTGCTTTAAATACTGACACCTCCTAGACCACAGATCTTCTCCCAGAGATCATCTGACTGCTTCCCCTGCCTTTCCACAGCTTCTCACCACGTGGTCCAAAAGCAAATGCAGGCTACAGAAGCCCTCAACAACAGTGGTGGTACAATACATGAAATAAATGTCACAGTATGGAAAGTGAAAATATCTGGGGATTAGAATTTAAATACAAAACCAAAGCAATATTTAGGATAACAAAGAATTCCACAATTAAGCACTGGAGGAAAGCAACAGCTGAAAGGAGGACTGCAGTTATTGGAGAAGCAAGCTTTCATTTGGAATGAAAGTGGAGGAGGAGGGAGGGTTTTAGCACACGCACAGATCTACTTGCAACCCTTCTGCAGGCTATCTAGTTTGTAGGGTAGGACATCAACATTTTCTAGTGACTTGCAGAAATCAGCCATTCTTGACTTCTGAGAGAGCTGGCTCAGAGAGCAGCAGCTTTCTGTCTTCTGTTATCTCAGCCTGTGCTCCCAGTCAGTCACAGTCCAGGGATGCTTCACAAAAATGCTGTAATGCTGACAGGTGACATAACCTGATAACTGCAAATTTGTCTATGCTTTGAGCACTAGAGAAGACAAAGATAAATGCTTGCAAACAAAAGTAAGTCTGGGAGGAAGTATTAAAGCTGTTCAGCAACACTGGGAGTTTTTATTGATGTATTGCAAGTCACTGCAGCAGCACTGGTCAGTCACATTGTGCCAGCTAGAGTTCTGTGGTGACTGTGACTGAAAATTGGTTGAATGTTCCTCTTTCTACATTAAAATGCATTAGGACAGAGCAAATGTCTGTGTCTGAAAAAGAGATCATCAAATCTGTTCACAATTCAGGCTAAAAGAATTAGGAAGGAATGAAACCCTATAATTAAATTACAGTTTTCATATGTGATTAAATCTAGAGGACTGTATGAAGAATGGAAGAACTGGAGGGTATAGACAGTAGCACACTCACCAGAAACTGCTGTGCATCAGTCAATATAAAAGTATAAAAATAGTGAAAATACAAGCACAGCAAATCAAGGAGAGCTGAAAATATTAGCTCTTCTGAAAGTTAGTCTTACTCTGTTGTGTTTATGTATACACACAATGTATGCAAAGCAGGAAAGCTAAAGAAAGTGTAAGGGCTTGTTTAGAAGGGCTTGTAATGATGGGATGGTGGTCAATGGTTTGGAACTGGAGCAGGGCAGATTTAAGTTGGACCCTAGGAGGAAGTTCTGCACAATGAGAGTGGTAAAACACTGGAACAGATTTCTCAGGGATGTGGTTGAGGCCCTGTCCCTGGAGACGCTCAAGTGCAGGCTTGATATGGCCCAGAGCAGCCTGATGGGGTTGGACAAGATGTACTTTGAGGGTGCCTTCTAACCCAATGCAACCTGTGAACCTGTATGCAACACCTTGGGATCATTACTTCAGTAGCTCTACTAACTTATAAAATTCAAGTTAATACTCTGAGAGACAAAGGCCTTACTATATAATTAACTTTGTGATAAACACTGTAAGGAAAGGATCAGAACTAGCAGCTTCACAGTGACTCAGAGCTGCTGTGGGAAACAGAAGATGTGAGAACATACTCTGGTTGTCAGCATTTAAGCTCTCTTCTCAAAACCACAACACAAAGTAGAACGTTAAACAAACTCATGCACTCCCACCCCTACCTCAAAAGAAGCGCATCATGGAAGGAAAAAAAAGAAGATAGGATTGAATCTGTGCTACAAGAAGCTAAATCAACATAATCCCAGTGCAGTAGTAGGAGTTCTGTCACAGAATTGCCAAATGAGAAGTTATGCTGTGGTTTAAAGATGCCTTGGAGACCAGAGGTTCAGTCACCTGTCAGACTGAAAAGAACCAGGCTATTATAGAAAACTGATTGCTCGTACCTCTGCTGTTTTGAACCTTAGGAGCTGTTAAGGAAAACCACTGCTGACTTCCAAACAGAGCCATCAGTGCATTCACCAGCACAGCACATGGCAGAGCACACGGTGCTGATCTCCTCCCATCCCATGCATTAGATTATTTGTAGTGCCAGGATCCCAGGAACAGCTCCAGGTCCAAGTGTTTCCCCGTGGAGGCAACAGGCAATGTAGGGACTGGCAGACTGGGAAGTGTGTCAGTAAGCATGACTGCAGTTTCCCCAGGCTGCAGAGAATGCAGTTATACAGCTTCCACTATGGCTGCTGGTCCTGAGCTTCACTTTGTAAGTATTTGGGAGCCAGAAAAACATGTGGCAGAAGTTATTTAGCACCTACTTACTGCAAAAGCTAGGTCAGAATGAAGGCATTCTATAAATGAAGGCTCTGTTGTTTGTCCTTTGCATGAAACACTTGCAAAACACTAAATAATCGAATGATGTCTGTATATTTTTCATTGAAGACCTTCAAAATTGATACCAGGAGAAGCCTTTGAAAATCTTAATCTCATATCTCCCTGCCAGTCAGTTTTAAAATGTTTCTTTACTTTCAGGGCAAACTTCCTTCCAGAGGTTCCTTCCAACCGAGAAGCTTTCTGACTCTCCTGCCAACCCAAAGTACCAATTTTCTGACTGTGTAAATTAATCCTAGCTTTTCCTTTTCAGGTGTTTTGTCAAATAGCCAAATTTCAAGGCTTGTGATAGCTTAAGTATCCTTTCAAAACCTGGCAATGAACTGCTGGGGATTTTTTTGTTTTCTTAAAGTACATGAATAAACCATTACCTTCCTCATGGATGTGCTTCCTTGATGGTCAATGGCAGAACTTGCATATCTAGGACAGAGAGGAAGAAAGGTGTCAAATAACTACAGGAAAAAACCAACAATCTGAGAATATCTTGTTCTGAGTCAATCATGGGCCTGGAAATACCCAAACCTGATCAGCTAAGATTCCAAACCAACCAATGCAGTTCCTGCCTTTGAGGAGTTACAGTGTTAGGACACGGAAATCATTGCTCCTTCAGCATTAACAGCATTTGACACAGGTATAGCAAATTCCCAGTGTCCAGGTTAAAAATGGGAAAGAATAAGAATATTTTTCAACAGGAAAAAGGTAGAAACAAATTCATCTAGCAATTTTGCATTGTAAAATGTAGCAGCTTGCAGATGTGTATTTGAACTTACAGTCTGATGTCTGGGAAAGACTCATATGAGTTCTGTGTGTTGCAAAGTTGGTTCCTTCCCATGTCATGACAGAATCAAATCAAGGATAATCCAAACTGATCAGTACATGTCTTCCTTCCAGCTACTTTTGGAGTATCTTAGTGTTAGCAGTGTGTAAGCACATCCATAAACACCCAAACATTAATAAGTATACAACTGTCAGGCCAAACTTGACATGACTGTCAGATATGTTTGTCAGGTACAGAGAAAGTCCAATATCTTCTTTAGTTCTGTTCTTTCCCTACCACTTCCTTGTTCATATTCTGGAAGCACTTAGCACCAGGGACTTCAGAAGGATCACATGAATTTAGCATTTAATTAGAAAGTCAGGAAAAAGAGTAATATTTTTGCAGTACTGATAACCTAACAGTATCTTCCTGGCTGGAAAACAAGGAATAAAAGACCTATACTTTGTATTGGAAAGAAGTCTGGTGAATATTTTCTGCTGGCCCAGAAATCATCCTGATGTGGAAAGACTAGAAACTCTCAGCAACAATATGAACACCAAGTAAGCTTGCCCAGCATAGGCTCCTCATGCTTTTTAACATCAATATTCCTATTACAGAGAGACATCAAAGGGGACAGAGGGAAACTGAAGGAAAGCTCATCCAGCTCTCTGAGGGCAATGCCATGGAGTGTTATGAACCCAGGAATGTCCTGAAAAGGGTAAAGATGGAGTAAATATTCAATGATGGAGTAAATATTCAACGTCTCCTTGAATAAAGGAGCTATATAAATGATACCAATCTTGCTCCTTTTGTGTTGACCCTTCATTCTTTAACACACAACTACTCTGCAGCAAAGCATTCCACAAGAGTTTGCTACAGGATATCATGGATACCAAAGGTTTATACAGACTTTAAAGTGCAGACAAACTATCTGCAGTGTACCTGAGCTTTCTCCTGCAGTTCTGTAAAGGCTAAAGCATGAAGCAGGGAAGGATCACCAGAGGCCTTTCCTTATACGATTGCAAATAGTATTGGTCATTGATGGAAATGGGACACTGGATAGGGGTCAGCTTCCGTGTGTCTAAGAATTTCTGTGCTAGATCAGACAATTTCCCCCTCAGGTTTTCAAAAGTAAGGAAAAAGAGAAGTGGGAATACCTTAGAACTGTGAATGTTTTTCTGTGTGTCCTGTAAAAAGGAGTATAAGAATGGGGAAGGAATTGAGGGGGAAATGAAAAAGGAATAAAAGGATTGTGGACATTTTAAACACGTTCTCCAGTTCTGACTCAAGTCAGCATGAGAGGAAGAGTCATTTTCTCATTCCATTGTTACAAGAGATGAAATCTGCCATCAGAAACAACTGCTCATTGTCAGCTAAAAGAAACTATGGGTCCAGAGTGCAGTGAAAAGAAAGGATGCATAACATTAAAGTTAAAATCACAGAAGTTAATAGGCAAGGCTTAGAAGTTCTGAGCTGTCTGTAGATTCCAAGGATTGAAAGCAACAACTGAAACCCAAAAAAGTTTAGTTCACAACATTTGGTAAAGGAAGGGACAGATGCCCACACCACTGCAAGGCAGATTTTGTCCTTAGTGCTCCATTTGTGTCTGCCCAAGAGAATGCCATGAAAGTGATTCGGTTCTGCTGGGCATTGCCCCCCTGATTTCTGGTCTGTTTCTTTAATCACGACTGTGACCCATCTGGAAAGTGTCTGTTTCAATGCTTCCATCCTTTCTCTCAGCCAATACACAAAATGAATAATACATCTGTGGCTTTATCTCAGAAGTCCATAGTCAAGTTTTATGTGCTTCCACGCAAAGACAATGATGTGTCACCTTACAGCAGCCACAGACTTCACAGCAAAAACGCTGTATAGTTATAGAACCAGTCTGCAGTCAAGCTTGTGGAAGCTCTTCAAAAGCTGGCATCTTATGAAAGGTCAGGAATAGGTCTCCTAGAGTGTAGTGAGCTTAATTTTCTATTTGGGAATTGTTTTCAACAGCCTGGAGCAGTGGGCTTTGGTTTGGTTTTGGGGGCTTGGGGAGTTGTGGGTTTTGTTTGGTTTTGTTTGTTTTGTTTACTTGGTTTTGCTGCTTTCTTTTGCAATATTTTCTGTCTATCAAATACTCCTCCCCAAATCTAATTATCTCTCAGATGTACAGATCTCCAGATCACAGAAGAAGAAACACTGATCTTTTCTGCTCTGTAGACAAGTAAATTATCTGTGTGAAAGTGACAGAACCAATTAATGTAGACATAGAGGAACCATCAAATGTTGTCTATTCTGCTTGAAATACTCTGTGTCATGTTTGGTTGAGTTATTCCTCACCTTTCTCTTTAGGAAAAGAGTTGTTACAGAAGAGAAAGGGAAATAATTAACTTGAGGAAAATTCAGCATATTAGAAAATAACATTTGTGCAGAAAGCTATTGTAGGTACAGTGTGAAATCTCCTTGTGGCTGGTTCACACAGGCAGCAATTTGGATTTACCTACCTGGTCAGGACTGCATTTGTTACCACTTTGCACAGGTTCATGATTTCTATTTACGCTGTTTGAGCCTCCACAGCTTATGTAACATAGTGCCATCACAACAAGTGAATTCTCACTGCAAATTAATTATTGAGTATTTTGTAGTGAGTTTGAAATCCCTCCTCGGATTAGTGCTGGCTCAGCCTCTGGCTTGGGACTATGCCACAGGCTATTACTTGATACTTCAGTAAGAGCCAGCTAGCTCAGATGCATCTGTCCTGCAGGCACTGCGGTCCAGGTGTAGCACGTACAGCAAACCAATGTCAAGACTAAAAGGTATTTCCAAAATGTTTCTCTCTTCTTACCTCTCCAGCATTAATCATTACTAAGCATTAAATAATTTCCAGAGCCTGCCACTGTGGACATGATTAAAACAATTTTAAGCATCAATATTTACAGAGACAAAACATGTTGTGAGGAAGCACCTAAGCAGCATTTTCACATGGCAATGTAAGTGCAAATATTCATAAAGCCTGTGCTTTTTCAACTAGCAGTTGTGCAATGGCTGACTGATAAAATGCTTTTCTGCCTTCTTTCCCCCTGGCAGACCTGTGTGGTTGGCTAAGCAGAGCCTTCGAATCCAAGGCCTCTGTAATGATGTTACAGTTACATTTTGCAGGCACATCTTGAATCCACCCATGTCCAGGTTTAGCTATTCCTAGGGAAAAAAACCTCCTACAGTGAAATGAAGATCAAAGAACACAGTGCACCCTGCTAAGCTGATAGTCAGATATTTGTCTGCAAAAAAGCTGCAGCATGTTCAATGCCCTTTTCCCCTTTCATCTGTGAAACAATAATGAACAGGGCAAACTGCTTTTGGTGAAAAGGAAGCATTTTGTAGATTCATAGGCTCATAGAATGGTTCAGGCTGGAAGGGACCTTGAAGATCATTTAGTTCCAACCCCCTGCCATGGACAGGGACACCTTCCACTAGACCAGGTTGCATTTAATTTAGCTTGCCTCCCTAAAAGCTCTGAACACTCACACATTTAGTGATTCCACCTCCAATTGTAGCATGTCATTTCCTAAACCATGCCACCTGCTCAGAAGTGAGCAGTCACAACTTGCCTGTGGCTGCCCTACTTTTCTAACCACATGAGTGCTTAAAAGTGGAGCTCAGATTTGTGCATTGGTCAGAAAGGGGCAGAATTTAATGTGTGAAAGGACAGTGTCTTGTCATGAGGGGCGTGGGTGCTCTGCACTGATGGGGACAGTCCAGCCCTGTGCATAGTATTGGGCCAAATACTTGATGCAGATGTGACAAAAGGGTTTGGAAGAAAGCAGAGTTGTAATGCAGAAACACCTGAGCTTTTACTCTGCTCAAGGCTAGAAAAAAAAGCTGCTAGACTTGCTTTAAATTTTCCTCTTCTGATGAGTTTTAAAACCTTAGCTATTCATAGCACCATTCTGTAGTCTTGCATTTCTCACATAACTGCTGGTGTTCTTGCTATATATTCCCTGCAGCATGCAGTACATTCTACTACATGCATGAAATGTCTGTCTGCTGGGCTTTCTTAGCTTATTTCAAACAAAAGATGCAATCATATGGTGGAAACTCAATAGACAACTGCACAGTTAAGGAAGATAATGCTATTTCATCCAAATATCTGTGTCTATCCACACGGCTTGTCTCCAGTTCTCCATACAGTCAACTATATAGGATAAGACTATGAAATGGGTCTTTATTTTGGTTTAAACTGTTTAAGCCATTGAAAAGAAGGTTATTAGGAGCAAGAAGATATAACTCTGCCGCTTTTGAAATATTTCTGAACATACTGAAAAGATAGAATATGGTCAGGTTTTGGACCTGAAGTTGAAAATGTGTGGGAGAGGGATTAGGAACGGGAGAGTCAGTCATGCTATAAAAGGACATAAAAGAACAGCCTTCTGCTGGAAAAGAAAAGAATAGCCTTTTGCTATGAAAGTCTGCCAAAACTTCATCAAGTCATATGTCCCTGGAAAATATCTCTTGGCAGATGCCCAGCAGAGACTTGTGTCCTGTCCGCCAAGGATGTTCCATCTGGATTATAATGTCCCTGCCAAACTGAGCATGTGCAGGCCACTCGGAATAATTAGACATGCTTTACTCTATGAAGAACAAAATTCCTTTGCAGCTCTTCCTTGTGGCTGCAAGAAACTCTTGAGTATGGAGAAGGAAGAAATAAAAAGGAATGACAAGTATGACTTTTTGAAGAGAGGTGCCTGTGATTTCTTTTTGTTGGAGAAGTCAGGTAGGACCTGGGAGAAGGAGCAGCCATACTGGAATAAAGAAGGTGAGAAAAGGGAGCTACAAAAAGCAAGGAGAAAGAAGTGTGAGGGGAAACAAGACAACAGCACCTGGTGTGAAATAGTTGGGAGACTAAGGGGAAAAAGTCAATGCATAAGATTTAGAGAAAACTCAAAGTTCTGAAAATGTCAATGTAAGAGGTAAGGGCAAAAGGTGGAATCCACCTGCTAAAAAAGTGACTGAGAATGACACACTTCCCCCTCACGTAACCCCGGCCTTTTACAAGATGGATGCTGCTTCCGCTCGGAGCTGAAGCAAACTACTATCACAGGGTCACACAGAATCAAGGGAGGGGGTTGGAAGGGACCTTGAAAGATCATTCAGCCCAACCACCCCACCAGAGCAGGATCACCTAGAGCAGATCACACAGGAGCACATCCAGGTGGGTTTTGAATATCTGCGGAGAGGGAGAATCCACAATCCCCTGGGCAGCCTGTTCCAGGGCTCTGTCACCCTCACAGTGAAAAACATTTTCCTCATTCTTCCACAGGACTTCCTATGCCTCAACTTTCACCCTGCCCCTTGTCCTGTCACTGGGCATCACTGAGCAGAACCTGACTCCATTCTCTTGGCACTCCCCCTTCACATTTTTACAATCCTGAATGAGGTCACCTCTCACTCTCCTCCAAGCTAGAGAGTCCTTTGCTCCCTCAGGCTCTCCTCATAAGGAAGATATTCCACGCCCTTCATCATTTTTGTGGCTCTGTGCTGGGCTTTTTCAAGCAGTTCCCTGAGGTCCTTCTTAAAATGAGGGGCCTAGAAGTGGATGCTGAGCAGGACTATGCTTAATTAACTGTAAAAAGCAGAATCTGCATTTAGCTGAGGTGTGTTTGATGAGGTAATGGACTACTACAGTGGTGGCAATGGAGAGACAAAACTGTCTTTTATAAGATTTAGTTGAATTTTGCCCTATGAAAAGTTTTTCAAACTCATTTTAACCCCAATTCCCTCTATGATAGCAGTGCTACTCAGTTTAATTGAATGCCATTATGGTATGCACAGCACCCTACAACTGGGGAAACCACTGAATTCCTACCCTTAGATTGGCCTTTGAAAGGAACTGCAGTGCTTACACAGATATAAAGAGGTGGAAATGCAGACAGACCTGAAAAAGCAGGTACAAGGTGATTAACAGCCAGTAGTGTTGCACCTCAGACTTCAAGCTGTAAAGTGGTATTTATACCACTGAAGAAAACCACCACTTTGGTGAAAACACTCTAAGTGTATTTAATTATGTTATATCCATGCATGGTTTAGCTTCTTAAACAGGTCTAGGCCACATACAGGATGAAAAATGGGAAACAGAATAATTTGCCATATGAGCAGACTCTAGTTAAGCTTCATTTTGAGGTACTATGATACCCAAGTATCTGTTATCTCAAACTTATTCTTTCATTGGATGCAACCAGAGCATGAACATATGTCATCAGATCTACTGCAAAGGAAAGTCAGAAATCACTGCTGTATTTGTTAGACTTGATTGATTGAACTCCAACATGAGGGACAAACTGAAGCTCCCATTAGCAAATATGAGCAGCAATATTTGTGCAGCCTGAATTAGCATGTAGATGATCATTGACAAATTCTGCCTGCTATTTAAAAACCCCAAATCTAGCCACACATTCTGCTTTTCATCCTCAGGGTGATTCTGAACTACTACTACATTTCAAAAGGACAACAAACAAACATAAACAGAAAGGAAAACACCTATTACTGTGGGTAGTAGTATTTTTTCCCCCCAGTGATCTTCAATAAACATACATCTGAAGTATTTTTTCAGCCTTTGTAATCTATATATCTGATGTTAGGACATTCACTGAAGGATATAAATGATAATATTACTAAACCCTGAAAATTTACTCCTTAAGTGTTGCAAATAACATTTCCACAAGTAAAGCAGCAAATATCATTCATAGCTAGATGATGAATACATTAAAATCCAGAAGAACAGAAGTAATTACCTTTCAGTGTCTCCACTGACTGTGTCCCCTGCTCTCTGTGGAAGAAAAACAAATAGTATTAAGCACAGTTATCGACTTCCTTGATGCACTCATCGTCGTGGTATCTGCAGCAAAAGAAGTCACTGAAGTAAACCACAGCACTCATTCCGTAACTCTGAGGGAAAGGAAATGGAACATTCATTTCATTTTCTAACTAAATGTCATTTCACAATGAAGATCATGTTTAAAGCAGCTGTCATCTGCACTTAGGAAACAGGTTCAGCGGCTGTGCAGTTGTGAGAAAAGCTCTTTGAAATAAGTGGGGAGATGAAAACCTGTTAGAGTGTCTGCAAAAATGTTAGTATCTGAAAGGGAGTTTAAAGGAGTGATTCTGTAACACAGACTATGGAATTGCAGAGCAACAAACTATCACCAAAGCATTCTAACACATCTTTCTTACACAGCTTTACACGATTTGTTTTATTACACTGGTTATTCCTGTGAGGTTGGGGTAGTGAACTTGTCTTTTAGCAGTAAGTAATTCAGAATTAGAACCCAAATCTTCAGGCTATTGTTATCACTTTAAACCAAGCTTTCTGACAGAGAAGTTTTCTCACAGCTAAAACCAGTTTCTTGTCTTGAAATGACAAGAATGCTTTAACATTGAAGTCTGGTTTTTTTCTTTAAATGCAGAAATCTGCACTTGTGTGCTTTCTGAAACACCAAATAGGAACCAGATTGGTTTTTGTAAGTATAATGCTTGTGTTTTAGTCTCACTGCTTCAGGCATACAATAAGGGACTTCAGAGAACAACTGCAAAACTGAAAGGCAGACTGCAGACGTAAGAGACAGGAAGCCTGCTGGGGCTGTTTAACCACATGGGCTCTAACACAGGTACATTCTAGCAGAGTTTCTGAGAAAGCTTTAAAATGTTCAGAGGACAAGCATGTGTTTTGCTGCCTCCCACGTACACATATCCCCCTGGTGTACCCATACATAGAATCATTTATCATCCTTTACCGTGCTATTTCTACTGTAGGTAATAGATCATTTGCCACTTGAAGCAGGCAAAAAACCCTCTAAGTGATCACGCTACCCTGGCGATAACTAGTAAGTTTGGAGGAGATTGATGATACCACAGTAACACTAAAATATCTCAGGATACATCTCACTTATTTGCTTCTAATAGAACTAGTTATCTCACCTAAGATCAGAAACACATTTCCCCCACAGCAGGACCATGTAGATCTACATGACTACTTCTCCCTCTCTTCTCTTAATGATTCCTGTTATCCAAAGGAGAATCAACGTGCCAGAGGAACATGGGGAACATGCAGTAGGATTGTTGGTGACAAAGATTCACTCCCAAACTATTACAGACTGTATAAAGTCAAAAGTGGTGGAATAGATAATCTCTAAGGTCTCTTCCAACCTAAGCCATTCTGTGATTGTATGATCACAGGGCTGAAATGAAAGAATGGTAGGAAGGTTGCTGCTGGCACATTGTAGAACATATTTGTGTTTAGAATAAAACATCACCACAGTCAACCCACACTCAAGCCCTCTAGAGTCATGGCAAAACTATCTACAACAATGCAATGTAAATGACACCCACTTAAAAGTTTCCCCTTATATAGATTTCCTGTCTCTTATCTTCCACAGTAATTAGGATGCTACAAGTGTTACAAGCACCTTTTCATTTTCTCTTGTTAGTACATTAAATACTGGCCTTTTACTTCTGCTAATTGAGTCACCTAAAATACTCTATCACCTGTGAGTATCAAAGATGGTCACCATTCAGATAAGAGAACTTAGCTATGAAAAGGAATGAAATAATGCAGGGGGTTTTCCTACATGCCTTGTTGTAACCAGACAAAGGCAGGAGCTCCCCACTGAGTAATCAAGAACACAAAACTGACTCTCTTGACTGCTCTAGACAACTTAATTCTCCTCAGGATACACTGAAATATAGCCTAAAGAACCTATACAAATGAAAAGACACCATCTAGAAATATTAATGTTTTCCTGAAGCAGACTCTAGGAGATAACAGTCTACATCTAAAGCAAAATACCTCTTTGAAGAGCTTCAGTAAAATGCTGTGTAGTAAATGTCAGATTTCTGCTGCTGCTAATGCACTATTAAATAGGAACGAACCAGTCTGATCATCCCTGAGGATGCTCTGGACATCCTAGCAGAATATTGTGTGGCCAACCGAGTAAAAGAACTTTGACAGCAGAACTACCCAGGCCACTGTTATAAAAATAGAATCTATTCCTCCTAAAAGGCTCTGAGATTTTCTTCTCAGATCCCTCTGCCTTCTAGTGTTACTAATTTTAGCAGCTAAAAGTAGGACTAATCATTCAGTCAGTTTAAATCTCTCCCATTCTGTTTCTTAATTAGCAGAGCCCTTTCTCTTTCAGAACTGCTCCCAAAATAAAAGCAAAGCACTTCCAGCTAGGGATTTATTCACTTTCTCTCCCAAACAGGATCCATCCCACACCCCCTGCCCTGAAAAAACTAAGATATTCCTCCTTGTTGATGCTATGCTGGCCATCTTCTTTCCTTCACCTGTATCACACATTCTCACTCCCAGCACAGACCTAGCCAAACTACTTAGTTCCTTAAGACAGATAAAATACCCAAAGAACATCTCTGTGCTGAGTGACCACCTTGGACCACGGTTTCAAGACTCCTTTTGATCAGATGTATTCCATTAGCACAACTGGAAATGGTTGTTAGGGTGTTGTGAACTTGCATATATTAGACTGAAAAAGACTCACTAGTGAAGTGTGAATAGAGCATCATTCTCAAAAGGTCATTCTTTCAACACCGCTGAATTTTTGCATTAATGAGCACTAATTCCCAAAGATGTTGGTTAATCTAATTAACAGAGCACAGTCTGTAGCAGGGGAACTTCACAATGGTTTTATAGTAGTGGGGAAAAGATAACAATATGAGTTAACCATTTAACTATTCAGGTTATGGTCCATTGCAGTTTAGAAAAGAGCAAAGAACAGTTTCTGTGTACATGACAGAAAGGGAAAAAGAGTTGATATGAGTACTTGAAAGGTAGAAAACCTATTTATGACCTTTGAAATTTTGATCAATACTTAATTTATTAGGAAAAGAAATCTGCTCCTGACTCATTAATAACAACTCTATTACTACTAGTATCTAATAAGGGGTACTAGGGATTATTACAGACATACACACATACAAGGCCTTTTGTTTGACTGAATCTTTGTCCCCAAAGAAGCTACCACTGGTGTAAATCCTAGCTGCTAGCTTGAAACACCGACCTTCTAAAAAGATTACTGATAGTATATACAGAAAAACTCACACACCAGCATTCCTACAAATGTGTACAGATAGCTAGAAATAATTCCCTTGTGCAATTACAGTTGCATGCACAGACATGGCACTGACATTGGCTGGTGTGTGCTAGACTCCTACCTGCAATTTCAGCAACCTTATGTACAATTTTTTTGAGCAGTTACTTCTTAAGTTCCTGATATCTGGGGGAAAAAAGGCAGCCCTATCCTAGTTCCCAACCTAAAACTTTACTTCTGCTAAAAGGCCACTTTCATGGCTGGTAGACATGTGGGAGGCTCAGGAGGCACAAGTCTTGTCATGCTGTCATAGACTATAAACCACAAATTCTGTGAAATTCAGGTCACTGGCACCTATCAGCCTTCTTTAGTCAGCTTCACATTTATGTAGCTCTAGGGATTTCAGTGGATCTGCTTCTGACTTGCACAAGTAGGAACAAAAGGGCATGAAGGCCTCTATGTTCTAACAGGCAGATCTGCTGATCCTCTCCCAAAGCAAAGCCTGTAGAATCTGTTTACCTGAAACTTCCATAAATAACTGATACCAAAAAATTGTTTCCTTGAATCAGGATTTCATAATGAAATGTTTTGTTCCTAAGGAGTAAAGAAATCACATACATCACAGACAACAGAAGAACCTTGAGTTGCAGGAGAGTGTGAAAGCGTTCAAAAGTCATCATTTACCTGTTGTTTACTGATGGAAGGGACTAGAGGAGTTTGATAATGACTTTTACTCGTCTCAGTGGTCAAGTACAATATATTCCTTCCATCTAGATATGTCATTTATTCAGATGCAAAAGAGACTCTTTAACATTTATTACCAATACTGTTCTGTCATTCTTCCAGACTCAGATATTGAATTCCCTACAAAAATGATTTCTTCTTCTGCTTCCTTAACTCACATGTTCATTATCCTAAGCATTTCCTTACATTCTGTTTGTTCAAAAGTGAAACAGTAGCTGTGTTGCCAGGGGCTTTACTTATCTCTCTAGCTCAGTGAACTGATGCTTAACCCATTGAATACACTTGCAAAATTATTATGCTCAGCTAAAAAAGAAAGCAGCCTTTGAGGTCTTTCTTCTTATTAAGGGGAGAGATAATAGAGACAGGAAATAATCTCCTGCAGTCGACATCCATGCACAGTTCTGAAGAACTCAGTTCTCATGGTGAAAAAACCAAGATGACAGGTGAGAAAATTCACCAAAGACAGAAGGGAAACATCCACTCAGGATTGTTCGATTATCTGGTGTATTATGAACATGATGGCAGCATAACGTAGGCAATGGAGAAAGCAGCAGCCTTTCAACAGAACAGAGATTCTGGATTTGAAAAAATGTTGCATCCAAGAGGAAACTCTCCCAGATTATACATGAGGCTAAAACAAGGACTCTATAAATTATTTAAAGGAAGACTGCCTCGTGGCTAAGGAAAAATCCTGTTATGTAGATAGCCAAAAAGGAAAAATCACAACAATGGATAATCTCTGGGTTTCGGTGCCCAAAGCTTCCCTTTGGCCACATCAAGACACTCCTTACATTTAAAGGAAAGCAAAGAAATTTAAGGGAGGTTTAATCTGAATATCAAAGGTCTAAAAAAAATAAACAAACTAAAACATCCACCCATCCCCCTCATACCCACCCCCCCAAACCCACCAACACCCCAAGAAACACACTGCAAAACACCCAAATCCACAGCAAAAATGTTCCTCCCTTCAAATCTAAGAACAAATTCTGCATTCCAAAGCCATGGGTGGGGGTTAAAAAACTCCAGCATATTTAATTGTAAATGTGTTTGTGTTCCCTGGAATGCTGAAGATTTTCTGGAACAGACAGCAAGGCTGGTTTTGTTGCAATGAAATACCTAGAACTTCGGAGTTTTATGTTGTGTGTTTAGTACAGATGGTCATTCACTGGAGGTATCCACTAAAGCTTAGAAACTGGAGTTTTAGTTCATCACAGAAAAATCACAGGGCTGAGTTGAATATCATTTACTAGGAGCTGCAGTGAAGTTTTCCAGATTTCACATAAAACCCAGAATGCTCTTCCTGAGGAAGAAGCATGCAGAGTCCTAATGCAGTTGGAAATCCAATCAGATGAAATTAAGCGGCTAGAGACGGAATGTGTTTCCCACTGCAACTTTCCGCTGTCACAAAGCACAAACATTCTGTTGCTGAGAAGCTAAAAATAGCCAACGTGGAGCCCACTGCTCAGCAGTGATTGTGCAGCATGAGATTTCATGGGAATGGTAAGGGAAGTGGAAGAAGAAGAGTGGCTGAAATTGAAAGGAGATAGTGCAGCTCAAGAAGGTCAGGGGAAAAGACAGTTCCTTCCTCTTGCTTATTCGCATTTTCCCACCTCTCTAGGTACAGGCTTCCCATGAGCCTGCCCTACACAGGACTGACCTTTCCTGTCATGCAGTGCTTTCTCTTTTCCTCCAAAACCCATCCTCATTCTTTAAGAGAGTCACTGAGAAGGTGAAGAGGGAAAGAACAGGGGACAAGGCTGAGGTAGTGAGTAGAGAGGAAGACTCAGGAGGGTCTTCAGAGTACTACAGCTGGCTTCCTGCACATTGATCCCTGTGTCAACAAGAGTGGGAGGTGGCATTTGCATTAAAAGGAAGATGAGTTTGCATGCTTGTATTTGGTGCATTTCTCTGGATGACAAATACTGCAATGATGGTAGCAATAATATCAGCTGTAGCTAATCTTTATTAACAAGTCACATCAATCTGAATGGCTGTTACATTTACCCCTAGACTACACATACACAATTAGAAATAAAGCATTTACTTTTTATTGGTAGCTTGGAGAAATAATAAAACCAAACCATAAATTAATTTGCTGAAGAAGCCATCCTACAGTGCACTAGCTAGATGCTTGTCAGCTCAAGCCTTCATGTGTGCAGTTGTGTTATGTGATAGATCCAAAATAATCCTATCTGAAAATCAATACAAGTGGACAGAATCAGTCTGGAGCTACAGAAGGCAGAAAGACACAGATCAGCTTCTCTGAGCAGCTCAATTCCACACAGTCATCCTCACACTGATTTCTCAACTTACCTGCAAGTTAGGAAAACAAGGTTTTCCATATTGCAGACACTTAAATAAAAAGCAAAGAGAGAATTTATTCAGCCATGATGAAAGGAAATAAAACTCTGAAGGAAGTAATTCTCACCCCTGATGGTTAGCAGTTTTGTTTCTTCCTGCAAAACCAGGAATAGAAAAATAAAATATGAGGGCTTCTCCTACAAAATTGGCTATAAGCACTCCTCCTTCAGTCATATGGAGCTGAATACACATGGTTCTCCCAGACTATCATGGCTATTATACTTATCATAGTAGCACTCACTGCCTAATCATCCAAACAAAAAAGGCTCCTGGAACATCTGGCCCATCCCAGCACGCATACATTAGAGAAAAAACAGATCTGCATTGTTTCTGCTCACATTTTAGTTCTCAGCATGTCCCACTGAATTTTATGTCATTTGTCAAGCTGCCTTTTTGCAGCTCCAAGAACAGCTAAATGGCATTTGCATCACTCTGTGCTAAGAGGCATGAATTACCAACTTCCTGTGATCAGCAGGAAGAAAATAATAAGCAAGTTCAGCAAATGCTGAGTGACTAACCCTAGCCTACTGTAATGCTTCAAATTATCTTTAAAATAAGAAGTGACTACTGCCATAACATTCTCAATGACTACCCTAAAGCAGCCATTAATTCTGTTTTACTGCGTAGAATCTATCCTAAAATCTGTTAAAAATGAAGTCTCTTCTACATACTGAATTCACAAAAAACTTTAGAAGAGTCAATAGTTTCTACTCCAGTTTTGTAATATATGACAAAACAAAATACCCAATTGCTCTGCAGATAAAAGGCCCAGAACATTTACTGCCAAGTAAAACCAGGTAAAAGATCACGACCTTATCTGATAACTTAATGTAGTAACCAGCAAATTACATTTCAGGCATTGGAATAGGTTACCCCAGGGAGGTGGTGGAGTCATTGTCCCTGAAGATGTTCAAGGAATGTGTGAACATGGCACTTCAGGATGTGGTTTCATGGCCATGGTGGTGTTAGGTCAATGGTTGGACTCAATGATCTTAGAGGTCTTTTCCAACCAAAACAGTTCTATGCTTATATGAAACTACTGCAGGTCTGAGGCGTTAAAACCACGAAGGTGAACATCCCATGGATTTTTACATGGGTCTGGAATAAGAACTCCAGTACACTTTTTAGACAGAAGTTGTCTCACCTTGCACAAAATGTAGCTGAGCAGCAGGAAAGGTGCACTAGAGGTTTCTTAAAAGATGAGTATCCATTGCAAGGTGGACAGTATTTTCCATTCAAGAGTTTTCTGTTTTGTTGAACAGGGAAAAATTAAGTAATTCTCCTGTACATCTGGTCTGCTGTGCAGGAGTCCTGCTGGATAAGACACTTTTCTGGCAATACAAACCAGAACCATATTCAGGTGTTAGCTCTATTCTTGTAAGCCCAGAGTCTATTCCCCAGGCGTATTTCAGCAATACTCTAATGGATACACTTTTGTGATACTTACATATACCTCCCTATTTAGGCTTTAATCTGCTCGCTTCAGAAGTGAAGCATTAGTAAAAGGAAGCCATGTTCTAAGAAGTACTCCTTTGCTTAATATTAATCACAACAGCCCTGTTAATTGTAATTGACTCTTCCTCAGATTCTGTCACATGCATGACAGAATTGCACACCAGTTAGATCAGAGTTACAAACATAGCCTGCAAGGGGCAGTGTTTCTTGACAGTAATATTTTACTGCCACATAGCTTTATGCATCATTTTATATCCTGGGCATACTGCCAATATTGCATTACCTAAATATCCATTTTATATACTAACTCTGCATCCTCACAGCAACTTCTGAAATCAGTCTAATTGTTTAATTTGAGGTTCCAAATCAACATTCTTTCCAAAGCATTAATCTAGTGGTGAATCCATGCAATTACCAATTTTGTCAAACTTCTTACATCTGTGTTGTGATTTAAGCCACTGTTAAGTAAGTGCCTATGGCTTTGGTATGTATTTAGACAAGTGTGCTTAGAAAATAAAGCAATGGCTAAGTGAGGCTCAGTCTCTCCTTCCATCATGCCATATTGTTTGCTTACAGACCCTACCACCTTCCCTTGACTAGAGATGATTAAGATCCTATTTAACATTATCATTACCATTTTCCAAAGCATTTATCAAGGCTGAAATTTTGATCTAGCAATTTAATTATAACAATTTTGCATCTTGGACTGCCATAAAAATAAACAAACGAGAAACCAAGCCAGTGTTGTTATCAGATGCTGTTGCCTCCAGAGAGCTGAGAAAAACCAGACTAGGAGAGTAAAGGAAGAGGTAAACTGGCCTAAAAAGAATAATATAAATTGTTGCTTTCAAATAAAAAAACAAAACCAAAACAAAACACCAAAAGCTGTTTTATGATAATCTTTAAAGTAGCTTCCTTTGAGTAACCTTAGTGTTGCTGTGGAATTAATTCTCAACAGAACAAAATCTCATTATCCAAGTAAGTAAATACATTAAAATGTTTATGAAAGTCCTGATAAAACCTTTAGATATATAGGAAATCAGCTGATTTACTTAAAACTTCATTGTCTACCTAGGAATACAATTATCTGTTCTTTCTCTTGGGGTTTGTTGAGATCAAAAAGCCACTAAATATTCTCTGATATGTAAAATTTTCATTCTGGGTAGCTGTCTTTCAGGATGGAACATACAATGACTTATGTTGGAAGGGAACTCAGAGATCATCTACTCCCTGCCCATCTCTAGACTTGGCTGCTCAAGGCCTCATCCAACCTGGCCTTCAACACCCACAGGGAGGAGGCATCCACAACTTCCCTGGGCAGCCTGTTCCAGAGTCTCACCACCCCTGTACTGAAGAACTTCTTTCTAAGCTCCAGTCTAACCCTGCTCTCCCTCAGCTTCAAACCATTCCCCCTTGTCCTGTCTCTAGACACCCTCATGAAATGTCCCTCTGCAGCCTTCCTGTAGGATCCCTTCAGCTATTGGAAGGCAGCCCTAAGATTCCCCTGGAGTCTTTTCTTCTCAAGGCTGAACCCCCTCTCCCTCAGCCTATCCTCATAGCAGAAGTGCTCCAGCCCTCAGGTGATCTTTATGGCCCTCCTCTGGGCTCAATCCAACAGCTCTGTGTCCTTCTTATGACAGGGACACCAGAACTGGACACAGTATCTGAGATACACCAAACTAGTTTTTGCTTCACTATTTGTAATTCTTTCAGTATTCAGAGTGGGAAGATGTTGTTAACACGAATGATTCTGTGCTGGCAAGAACCATAAAGTCTGTGTCAGCAACTCTTGTATACTGTTGAATCAGTTCCTCTTGTATATTTATAAGGCAGTTGACTAAATGCCTGAGATGTTCTGATTCCTGTGACTATCTCCTGAAGGACGGCACAGGTCTATCTCTAATGTACAGAGAATTTATGGTGATAAGAGAATTCACATCCCCTTGCCAGTCCATGAGGAATCATTTTACACGTGTCCTACTCTGTAATTACTGCACATGCCTTGCATTTTTCTACCCTGGCTAAACTGTTCTTATGATACTGACATTAAGCAACTTTCTTGGGCTGTGAACTAGAGTAGTAAACCATGAAGTAGAAGAATAGGTTTTTATGCCTGTATCAATCCTAAAAGGAAAACGTACTCTATGAATAAGGTTTTTTGTTATGTACTTACGTGATAAAGTGGAACAGTGTTGTTTTCTGCTAGTGAGAAATTCAAGACATCTTGCTGCCCAGGCTCAAGCCTAACATTGATAGTAGATGTCAACACAGAGGAGCTAATTGGGTAGTTTGAACTGGTTGTGGGTTTGCCCTTTTTTCTTGACCTACGACCTGTGTCCCGTTTGTTGTCTTTCTGCGTCAAAGGCTCTTCTTGGATAACCAGTATCTTGTCGTCGCTCAGATACCGCAGGAGTGAATTCTCAGAGTCAGTTGGAGGGGAAAAAAAACAACAAAGCAACATTAGTAAGAGGAAATGAACAGAGAGCCATTTTAGCTACATCTGTGTTGTCAGCTTGGTTAATCTCCCATTTCATCTGAGGCTCTTTCCACTGAAAACAATCTTATTTGTACCAAGGTTCCAATCAAGAGCAAACTGAGTAGCTGGCACAAAAGCCAGGCACAGGGAAGGTGGTGGTGCATACTCAGATCCTTGTGTGACAGATAATATGGAGCTAGTCTGCTTCATATGGCTTGTATAACAAAGAAAATAGAAGTACAGCCAGGAATTTTCAGTCAAATGCCAAAGCTCATCACTTGGCAGTATCAAACTGGGCAGTCATGTGAATGTCAAGTGAATGTGAGGGATTGCAGGGGACTCAGCCCCACATTTACTGACACGTGCTGCCGTTTGAGGTGAGAGTGAGCATAAGCATCAAATGTATGTATCCAGAAGCAACCACCTCTGGCAGTGGGTTTCAAGGAGCCTGACAAACTAGAATAATGGTCTTAAGGAGGTGTACAGCACACTTGGGCACAACTTCAAAATGAGGAGTGGGCAGGCAACAGGTCTGAGGAAGGGAATCTGTCCTTAGCACAGGACTACAAACTACAGATAAATCAAACCATTTGGAATAAATCAGCAAAGGCTTGTGCCTTAAATGAAAGTCAGTTTTTCATGGAAGATTACTGAAAAAGGTAGTTTAAAAGCCTGTATTAATTTTCAAGAGTGTCATTCAATGTTGTCACATTGAATGTTGTCTCAGCTACCCACACTGTGCCTAAAAGATTCTAAACTATTCTAAACTATGGTACTTCTTTAAGAACCTTCAACAATTGGCACAACAAGAAACATTCTTGGATATTTGAAGAATATTCTGTTGAATAATAGAATTGGTTTTTAGCAGAAGATAAAAGGGAAAAAGGAACTTTGCTATCAGCACACTTGTAAAGTTCCTGCTTCCCGCTCGTATCAATGCAGGTGTGTCTGATTCAGGTTGCTGGGCTGGACATCCACAGTGCAATTCCTGATTCTGGTTTCAAATATTCATTCATAATCAAAATGTGTCTCAAAGGACCTTACCTGACACCTATAACATCACTTAATGTTTTCTAGAGTTGTGAAGGTTAAGAACTGATGCATATTAATTAATATCTGAATCTTACAAGTCTTTTTGCCATTGATCTTTATCTTGCTTACACTACAATTAGAGAAATGCTTCCTATGAATGTAACTTTTGATTTTCAGAAATAGAAACCCAAAACCTCAGATACTGAACAGGCTTTTGCATATTCTCTGTAGCACTCAAGAAAAACAGGCCTGGTTTCCACGATGATATCTTCATGCTGCTTAAGTATCAAACAAAAAACCCTCAGAGAACAGCAGAGAAAATAATAAACAATAAATACTCACCTCTGCTTCCCCTCTTGTACATGTTTTGTTCTTTTGACTCCCCTATCCAGCTGTATTCAGTAGGCATAGAAACAGGCCTCAAATCTCCTGGAAACAATTAAAGATAAACCAATAAACATTTTGAAGACTGAAAATAGAAGCCTGTAGAGTAAGTAATAGCTCTACACGATAGGCGTGACACGACCCTTCACAGGAATCCTGCTTATCAGGATCTGTATGGTATCAAAGCTGTAGCATTCAGGATCAATTAAACATCATATATCCCAGATTCTCTTCTGCATTGTACTGCTCTGAAGGAAAGTGACACAGATTTTGGTGACATCACTTGTGAATGGGAGGCAGATTATAAACTTTGTTTTTAACTCAATTCAGTAAAAACTGCCCACTCGTTAAACGGGTGTTTTGGAATAAAGAAAGGAGCAGTTTCACAAGGAACTGATATGCTTTAATAAGACTAGAAAGATCCACCATCTCCCAGTTAAATGGCAAACCCTCTCTGACCTGGGAAATCACATGGTGAGCAGTGAGAGGTTCTCATTTCAAGGAATGCTAATTTCAAATGCCTTAGGAAGAAAACATGGAGTGCGGTTTGGTAACAACTGCAAAGAAGATTCAGACATTAGGGTTTTAATCCATATGATTTTATGGCACTTTGGCTGTAAGATATTAATGTGCATTAGTCATTCCCTACTACAGTATCAGTAGAACACTGATAGCAGGCCATTAAACGAGGAATACTACAAAACTGACTATAAAGCATTAGCACTTTGGCCTTGTCAGTGTGCATTTTTATCACAAAATGCAGAAAAAACACCCTCTGGATTATGGGTTAAGTTCTGTCTGACCCATAAAGCCAAGAATCCTTTGCCTATGTGCCAGCTGACTAAATATAGTGCATTTCTTTCACACTGGAGCAAATATTTTTAACATAGTTTGCTACTGTTCTGTTTCTAGGAGAATTACAGAATTAAACTTTTTCATTATCATTTTCCCCAGCTTGGCTAAAGTGAACAAACTATTCTCTATGGATTATTTGTACACTAATATACATTTATGGTCATTATCTATTTACCATTCTTCCAAAACACAGCTTTTTAGCTACTAAATGTTAGGAGGATTTAAGAACAAACAAGTATATAACCAAGGATGCTTCTGGGTGACAAGACTTTATGAAGAGTCAGTGTATAACTCATTGTGAGGAAAATATCTGTAGCTTCTCTGTCTGCCTATCAGAGAAAGTACCTTTAACTCCAAAGATATTCAGCTCCTCAATTCAAATTTGGTATTAGAAGAACATCCTAGAGAGCAGAAGACTCTGGAAAGAACTTCTAGTATTTGAAGGGGACCTGCCATAAATCCTGTCTTTCTAACAGAAGATTTACTGTCACTTGGGTGGTTCAAACACACACCTCTGAGTCAAAAAGCACAGCATGTTCTATTACTGTAGAATAAAGTTTGGATTTGGAGGTTTGTTAATTGACTGATTATTTTAATCTGTAGTTTCAAAACTTCTGGTTTAACAATTGTTTTTGAAGCAAAGGCATATCCCTGAGACTTAAAAATCAAACTGCTTTTGAAGCAAAGGCATATCCCTGAGACTTACAAATCAAATTCCTGCTAGATTTTCAAAGTTAAGAACTGCTCATCACAAACACAAGAAAAATCTTGCATATCACTGGGGTCAGGCACAGAGCCCAACATTTAAAGTCATCATGCAGCACGAATTTATGAAAGCAAGCCAAATATAACCATCTGGCTCTAATTTTAATCAGTTAGGGCTTATCACTAATTCTAATTTTATTATAAAATAATGTCACTTATCAGGGAGATAAAACCAGAATATCAGGAAGTCTTAAGGTGGAATCCTACTCTGAAGTGCTACAGCTCTGTTAAGCATCAGGCAGATGGCTGTGGAAATCAGTAAAATAGCCTGTACAACACAGAGATCGACTGAATTGTCCCTGGTCTGAAAAGGTACTGTGTATGTACACAAGCCTGTTGGTATGCTGCCACCTTCTACCATAAACCCAGCTGTAGATATCAAAATAGAAAGCCAGGAGAAAAGTTCTGTTTAACTGATAAACACAAGATTGCTTCAAACTATTAGAATGTCAAGAGAACAACACTTGGAAAGTTGGATGTCCTTTGGAAAGTTTAGCCTCACTGAACTATCACTGCAGCTTGATGCAATTTGCTGTAACCTTGCAGCTGTCACGTTTACAAACTTGAATCCTACCCTCTCAGCTCTCAAAGCAGCAGGTGAAATTACTCAACTGTCACTCATTAGCTGATCTTATTCAAAAGATGTTGCAGTGGAAACCTTAACTGAAGTATGTTATGTGAACTACGTCATAGATATCTCACATCCAGCCAGAAAACCTCAGCAAACATTTGTTGACATGGGAAAAGACTCGTACAAATCAGCTACCAAAGTTTGTTTGGCATCTAGGGCTGTCAGTTGCCCTCTCTTCTAATATTCATGGTGGTAAGAACATCTCAGTGTGAGAGCAGGTGAGAGGAACCCACACTGTCTCTAAGAACTGAAAAAAGCTTGAGAATCTACATTTAATAACATCAGTGGTGTCAAATGCTGCACCAGACTGAGAAGGTCTGTAGCAGACCAACAGAATCAGTGCCTGCAGTGTTTAAAGATCTTTCTCTTGTCTTCCCCAGCTGTGTTCCATTTCAGCTATTATTGGATCTTCCACTATAACAGCCTTTGGTATTATCTCCATTGACCTGCAACATGTTTTTATTACCTGCCTTCCTCACAGGCACATTTTTCTTTGCTATTCTGACCCGGTGAGATTTTGCCTTTCCCAGATAGCAAAGATAAAATAATGCACACACTGTTAAAAACACAATTAGAGAAAGGAAAAAAACCCCAAACTTAATTACACTAATTATTCCTTCACATAAACTTTTGTCTAGTGTCCAGAGCCATCAGGTCCTGGTTGAAGAAGGAATGACAGACATCTGAAGGGGGCTTACAGGACAGCTGGAGGAGGAGTTTTTACAAAGGCATGTACTGGCAGAACAAGGGGCAATGGATTCCAAATGGAAGAGACTAGACTTAGATTCAATATTAGGAAGAAATTCATCCCCATGAGGGTGGTTGAGACACTGGAAGAGCTTTCCCAGAGAAGTTGTGGAGGCTCCAAGCCTGGAAGCATTCAGAGCCAGGTTGGGTGGGGCTTCAAGCAACCTGGCCTAGTGGGAGATGTCCCTGCCCATGACAACGGAATTAGAAGTAGATGATCTTTAAGGTCCCTTCCAACCCAAGCCATTCTATGACATGATTTTATGACATCTGCTGGTGTTGCAGTGTTAATAGCACAATTTGTAATTCTGATCAATGAAGAAATGTTACAGAAACCAAACCTACCATGAGTGGGGGTTTTCTCTCTCCTCCGCACCCCTGGAGCTCTGCCTCTTTCATACTCAGAGCCCACTGGGTGGCCTTCACCTTCAATTAAGGTGTAGTATTTCCCACTGTCATGCTCCAGAAAGTAGCTTGGAGACTCAGAGCCTTTCATCCCAGACTTTCCAAATTTGCTGATGTCATCACAAGACATTATTCCAATTTCATCCCTAAAAACAATAAAACAGAAGATTATGGAGAAAGGAAGCATTTTGTGATAATGCTGAAGTGCACAACTGTGTCTCCTGAACATTAAATGAAGAGTCCTTTAACTTCATAAAAGTGATTCAGTTTCACAAATGTAAGTTACTGAAGTCATCATTAGGTTTCACTTTAACTGGAAGACACACAGATTTACCCAGGAATGTTCTACTGTCTGAAAGAGAGCATAAGGAGTTGGCATATCATGAGAAGGCAAAGCTTACCTCTACAGAAATTCATGCTTTAGAATAAGGTACAAGGTACATAAAAGCAAATACAACTATGTGATTAAAGAATTCCTTAAATGCTTTAGGATTCAAGTCAGGTTTTTCCCCACTTTTATCTAGCCAGCTGAATGCTCTTTCTCTCTAAATAATGATATGTTTAGCCTGGAGAAGAGGAGGCTCAGGGGAGGCCTTATTGCTCTCTACAACTACCTGAAAGGTGGTTGTAGCCAGGAAGGAGTTGGTCTCTTCTCTCAAGCAACCAGCACCAGAACAAGAGGACACAGTCTCAAGCTGCACCCGGGGAAGTTTAGGCTGGAGGTGAGAAGAAAGTTCTTCACTGAGAGAGTCCTTAGCCATTGGAATGTGCTGCCCAGGGAGGTGGTGGAGCTGCCATCCCTGGAGGTGTTCAAGAGGGGATTGGATGTGGCACTTGGTGCCATGGTTTAGTCATGAGGTCTGTGGTGACAGGTTGGACTCTATGATCTTTGAGGTCTCTTCCAACCTTGGTGATTCTGTGATTCTATGTTGCTTAATGACTTCCTAGCTTTTAATTTGACTAAATATTTTGTTTTATTTTGTGGCTTGTTGCTTCTTGGTTTTATCAATTAATAAATGAAAGTGTAAATTTCTTCCCCCTCCCCAAACCCTCAGATTCATTAAGATGTAAGTACCTGGGGCCATAAAGACCTGACATTGGAGACAGAATGAAAACATCCTGAAGTGCAGAGTTCTCCATTTTGGAGGATATGCCCATTGTACTTGTTGGTGTTGTAGAACTGCTTGTTGGACTGGTTGGAATTACAGGCTGTGAAAAAAGAAGAAGAAAGCACACGGAGAATAAATTCATGTTTTCTGTGCTACAAGTAACAGTGAAGTCAATGTGCATCATTTTAGGATTCTTGCCCTATTTTTTTTTCTTTTCTTCTTTCCCCCCCCAGATTATTGAAGGTTCTTCCCAAAAGATATCAACTGAAACACTGTTTGACTGAAGAGTTCAAGGCTGGTATGAAAGAAACCGATAAAAGACCAGGGAAATTAATTGAAAAGCCACCTCAAGGGAAAATCTGAGACTTGGAATCAAAAGATGACTTTTAACCAATGTAGAAAATCAATTATGTGGGGAGGAAGGACTTACATTATTAAATGCCATTAACACAAAAGTTAATTACAGAACTCTTCAATGCTTGCATTGAATGAAATTGTTTCTAACCATAAGGTTGGTATTCAATAGAAGATTCATTAAGACATGGTTTAGATAATTTAAAGAAGACAGCATTTGTGGCCATCCATGGTTTCTTATTTTTTTACTGAGATCATAGCCCTGATGATGGCATCCAAGGCTCCCTCCAAGGTGATGCATTCTATGATTCTGTCTGCTGATACTAATCTAGGCTCTGTGATGACCAGCAATGAAATTTAAATTAACCTAAGCAATACATTAGAAGGATTAATAAAGTGCAGAGGTCTGTAAGCTATGAAGAGTAATTACAATATTTTTCTGAATGTAAGGCATTTTGTCTTCTGGAAATAAACACTGGTATTATTTTTATGAGACTCAACAAGTGAAAGCAGTTCTAACTACCAAGAAGGGCTGCTCCTCTACCAGAATATCGGTCTGCATATGGGTCCAAATTCTAGCACTCTTCTGCCTCTAATAATCTGATCAAATGTTCTAGGTTTCTTTTGTATTATCAATATACCTAAGGGGGACCTTAGAGCTGCTTTCCAATACCCAAAGAGAGCCTACAGGAAGGCTGGAGAGGGACTTTCCGTAAGGGTGTCTAGCAACAGGACAAGGCAGGGATGGCTATAGGGTTGTTTTCTAAAACACTAATGAATTGTAGTGTGCTCTGTACTTGTGATTAGACTACGTGCACCCAGTGCAAGGCAGGTGCATTCAGTACCCAGGTGAAATGATAATGCTGAATAAAGCAAAACAAATGATTTATTTTTGTGATTTATATTCCTATTTATATCTCTTAGCCAGTTATTGCAGTTCCTTTCATTGTGACATTCTGTTTTCTCTTTACTGTGATTTCATACTGTCACAGAATACTTTGGGTTGGAAGGCACCTCCAAAGGTGCCAGCCCTCCACAGGATTTCCACATTATTTGGAATTACAGCCATGCTATTCAATTGCTACCTTCTTCAAATCTGCATTTGATTTCCAAGTAGGATACTGTATACTTGCTCCTCTCTCCTTTTGTTACATTTCTAGAGCTTTTATTCCAGTTCTCCAAACTAGAATTTCCATATTCTTAATTGCTAGCTGAGACTCCATTGCATTTGCAGGCTCTCCTGGTTTATGGGACAAAACACCACATACCCCCTATGTATTGATAACTACCTGATACTTCCTTTGTCTGGTGGTGAACCATTACAGCTCTTGTTAAGTGAGGCAATTTTCCACCTATTCAATCTCAGTTTCACCTCGTCCATAATTCTTGATGCCATGCTTATGAGAATGCCAGAAGAAAAGGTATTAATATCAGAGGAAGATATACAGGTTCTCTCCTATCTAGCAGGTGAGCAGACTGCTCACATAAGAGCACTAAATCTGTTTAATGATTTCTTCATAATAAATTCATGTTGTTTTTGCTCATCTGTTACCTTCCAAGTGCTCACAAACTGTTTGTGCATATTAAGTGACTGACTTTCAAGTTCCTGGCTCTTTTATTTCCCTTTTCTGAAGAGGAGCATCATACATACTGTTTTTCTAACCTTACTGTAGTTCATTCATCTCTCAAGTATCACAATAAACATGTGTGAAAAATACTGGTCAAAGGATTCTCTCCCCGCCCCCACAAAGCACCAGCTCTTATTCTTGCCTTTTTCGTTGGCAATACTGTAAGAGCTCATTCACTGAGTTTACAGAAATATGTGCTTTTGAAGTTCCTTTCCCCTATATAAAGGGTTTAAGTCTTTAAGAACATGCACTGTTCCCAGATAAGCTGTCTCCTGCCTTTTCCCTCTCAGCTTTACTTATTGTCTCCACTGTCTAACAAGTGCCCTTCTTCAATGCCTCACAGAAATTTACCAGCCATTATGTCTCTGGAGCAGTTCCCTGTTTCTACCTCTCTCAAAGGATGCACCCAAAACAAATCAACCACTTTGGGTGATTCTGCTACTTGCTCCCAAGAAACCTTAACTCATCTGGCCTGGGAGACTTCAAGGCAGGAAAAAGAGCACCCACTTTCTCCTCTTTATCCTCACTCAGAAAGTTCCAGCAAATAATAATTCTTCTACCATCTGGAGCTGAGAATGAAGGCAGCAAAGTTGTGTACCCTCACTCGGAGCTCCAGAGCTGGCTGTGATATGAGACGTGGAGTTTCAGGGGGTATCTGCAAAATAGCACAGGGCTCTTATCAACTATTTAATGTTATTAACCCCCTGCTTTAACAGGGGCATTCAATCAATGATTTCAGTATTGTACCAAAGCTTTTAAAAAGGTCATTTTAATAAACAGTAAATATCTCCCCAACCAGGACTGCCAACAGACAGACACAGTCTACTCTTTAAGTCTTATATCTTGATTTCCATAAGATTATTCCAAGTGGAGCAATCCCACACTGTGTGGGACTGACCCACACTATGTGGGTGTACAAGGGAATGTTTGACACAGTGTGTGCAAAGACAGGCACAGGTGAAAACAATGCCCAGGAAAACACATTTATTTACAGAGGACTACTTAAAAAGTGACACCTTAGGTATCTGCTGGTGTTGTTATTGCTGAGATAGCTAATTACCACTAAATGCTCAAGTAATGATGAAATACCAGACTAAAAATGAAAGACCAATGGTAAATTCAATACTCATCAGAAATAATAAGCAATTGTTTGCCAAACAGAAAGGTGCAAACTGTTTCAGAAAGGAAATACATTGCTGTGATTCTGAGTTTTGCAAATATTAGGGATAATCAAATATTGTGTCTCTGGAAAAGTGCAGTTCAAAGCATCAGCCAGAACCCTGCTGCATCCTGCAAAAACCAGCAGACAAGGTGCAGTAAGGTGGTAAAAGACAGTGGTACAGCAATGAGAGGCTTGAACACGGACACCCCTTACCTTTTGAGGGGGTCTGAAGGTTAAACACAGCCTACTCAGTCCTTGCTTTCTGCCTTGCATGAATAAACTCAATCCCCAGAATTCCCCTGGTGGGTGAATTCACAGGAAACTCAGAGGTGTCACTCTTCCACACGGATTGCCTGCGGCAAGGGAAAATGGGGCTTTGCAAATCTGTATCACCTTCTAAATGCCTACAGCCTGTAATTTTTGTCAGAGGAGGTTAAATCGGGTCACTGATAGAGATGACTAATTGGACAAGCTGCTATTCAGAAAAATTAAATGTTCAGCGAGACAAATAGTACAGACAATAAGAAAGAGAATGCTCAGCATTGCTGAGTGTTTCTCCCATACTGTTAAATTGGTAGAGCTGTGCTGTAGAGCAGCAGGTGTATGCACAGTGTTTGCAAGGCCTGTGGATTTTCACTTTTTGAAACTTAAAATGTATACCTTTTCTGATGCATAAATAATAATTTTTGTCCTCAGAGCAAGAGAACACAATGAAATACATACAAATGCTACAGAACTCAATGGAAGCAGGAGTGGCACGAAGATGAAACGCCTTCACCATCTCCTTTGATGCAAGACATCCAAGAGAGCAGAACACAACTTTCTTACTTGCTACATTTTCTCTGAGGTTTTCCTTCCCCAAGATATTTCTCACTGAGATAGTAAAATAAATGAACAGCATCATTTCAGACTTCAGCTGCGAAATTCTCTCAAGGCACAGTACCTGAACTATGAACTAACTGGAGTGGGATAGAAGTGCTAAACACCAACTTGCTGTTTTCCTTTCTTTGCTCTACTGCCATCTGCTCTCCTCATGCTAAATAATTTCTCTCTTGTATGAAGCAAGACTTCTCCAAATTCACATGGTTTTCAGAATCTGAAATGAGCCACTTAGCTGGAATTATTCTGAAGATACTTGTAAAGCTGCAGAGCAGAACATGGATTTTCTAATACCTAAGAATTATTATGAAGTTGTCAGTGTTGACGTAGGTAAGCTTTACTGCTCCTACCACCTGACAGCTTCTGTGTCTCAAGCTAAATTATCAAAGGTTTAATGCTCTGGATCAGGAAGCTGTAACAGGATAGAAGATTACAATTAGAACATCTCTGCAGGTAGAAAAAAAAATATTAAATGTTGTATTTTATTTAAATGAAGTTGCTGTGTGCTGACTTTTACAAAACACAGAGCACTGTTTGCCACTGCAGATGAAAGAATGGTTTCATACTGCGTGGGAAGATAATCACAGAGTTTCAGCAATGAAACTGCTCTTCTCATATCACGTAATGCCAACGAGACAAAGTGAGAAGGTGCTCTGACTGACATGTTGTCTCACTGAAAGAGAGCTGTAGCAGAGAGCTTGGGCACATGTTAACATTCTGCTGTTGTTAATTAAGCATCAAGGGAAACTATATACAGCAAAAGAATGCCACAGTGAGCACAAGAAATACATTTCATGATGGTTTAGATGTTCAGTCTCATTAATAATTCATTAATTAACTGTGTAGAATTGTTTTAAAAAATTTAATCATTGTGGGGAAAATATTAATAATATCCAAAAGTACCTTAAGCAATAATAGAAAACATGACATGTATTAGCAAAGATTCCTACTATGCACCTAACAAATCTTATTTCTGGCCTCTGAATTTCTTGTTCTTAAATCCTGCTTCTTTCAGTCCTTCCCTAATTAGGAACTCCTTTATTTATTTGTTTGTTTTTCATTTTATTTGCTTTACCAGCACTAAATCAGAAGGGAAAAAAATTGCTCTGCATGCGGTGCTTTCATGGTGTGTTACATATATCCATATATGTGTCCATATTCTTCCCTGTGGAGCTGCTTTCCAGCAGGTCAGTCCCTAACCTGTACTGCTGCAGGGGGGTTATTCCTTCCCAGTGCAGGACTCTACACTCGCCCTTGTGGAACACACGATGCAAACAGCACCTCCATACACCTTATATCCCTTTTTGTCATGCTGTGGCATTTGCCAGCTTGTTTTCAATTTTGATCTACTTGAACTGAGAATTTTTTCTATAGATTTTTGGTGATTCCCTGCCCTACATGTGTGCACCTGATGACTTCTGTCGAAGTGCAAAGCCTTCTGTCTACACTGAATGTACCCTGCTTATTTCTGAAGGCCTGTCAACAGCCTCTGACAGCCCCTGTTCTGTAAGGTCCAATCTAATGCAGTAGTGGTAGAAACCCCTAGAAGAACAAATAAACAAACCAAGAAGCCTTCCTATCAATCCAACAAATTAAACTGATCTAGAGTGTCTAAAAAATGCCAAAGTCAAGGGCGAGGACACTCTGTAGCCAAGAATAGGGAGAGGGAAGTGAGATCACTGCTTCCCAGCAGCATCAAGCTGTTATGTCAGCTGTCCAGGAAACACAAGCTTTAGTGTCATCTTGAAATTTAACATGCCAGTTCCAAGTCATTAATGGCAATAACAAATTATACCAGATCCAGGTGAGAACTGTAGGAAACAGACAAAACCCAAAATCTGTGCCTGAAATGTATCCAGGTTCTTGCGCTTGCCTCTGTGGCATGAAGAATTAAGAAGACCTAAAGTGAGCTTTCAACAACTTGCTACAAAATCTGCTGTTAAGAAGTATCACAGGAAAGGCTCTTTCCCTTTTCCAAAACAATGTACATTTTTAAACAAATCCCTCACAATGCTATGCACAGGAGAAACATATCCTGGTGAGGATGACACTGAAAGCACCCTTGGATTGTTGGGAGCTCTTGCCTTCTGGGCCATCAGGAAGCCCCAAGGTGAAGCAGTTATGTAGGATTTAGGCACTTCGGTGAATGAAAGACTCAGGAAGTGCCAGTCAGGGAGGAGGTTTGCTTAGATAGGCTTGAGGGGTTTGTTTTGTTAATTTAAAAATCATTCAGATATACATTTATTGATTCATAGATTGATTTGGGTTGGAAGGGACCTTAAAGATCATCTAGTTCCAGCGCTGCTGCCATGGGCAGGAACACCTCCCACTAGACCAGGGTGCTCAAGGGCCTGTCCAGCCTGGTCCTGAACACCTCCAGGGATCATGTGATCCCAACAAGAGAGCTCTCTGAAGCTTCCACATTATGAAAGAGCACAAAATTATAGAGCATTATACAGTATTAAACATGCATAGCTACGGTCTTACTCAGAACCCCTTCCTTAAATAATGGCACTTTGAGTTCAGTCTCTTTACAGAGAGTAGGTTTTGTAATGAAGAGTAGGTTTTGTAATGAAGTGTAGGTTTCTCCTACACCTGCAGAAGGCTGTAGGAAGCAGCAGCTGTGATGTCCACAAATTAGCTTTTTTTTTGTTTGTTTTGGTATTGACAGCTTCTCAAGGAATAGGTATGCAGAAAACAGCAGCAGTTATATTAGCATTGCTCCCAAAAAACTCAGACTTGATGAGAGATGTGGAACAGAAGCAAACTTTTCCTGACATCTAAAAGGTCTGTCAGGCTTGATTCCAAACAAGTAGTTTTGACAGCCTGGGAAATAATGGAAAGGGAGGCAACACTGCCTCTGCCAAAGCAGTCTACTGAACTTTAGCCTGCCTTGTTCTTCACCAACACATTCTGAACATGTTCTTTCCTTCCACGAATTCCTGTGGCTCCCAACTTCACCACAAAACCAAAAGAAACCAGTCTCTTTTTTCACAACCAGTAGTGCCACACATACTTATCCCAGCACCCTGTCTCAAAGCAATCGTGGATGTTTTAGAGACTCTTGTTCCTCACTCCAGAAGGAAAAACTCTAGTGTTTTCTCTTGCAAAGAATAAAGCATTTACACCAGCACTTCACCAGGCTCCTTACCTGAAGCGCAAGAGGCTTCCACCTCACGTTCTTCAGCAGGGCAGGAGCAGAAACCAGGGTGTTCTGCGGCCGTTTCTTCAAGGTTAAGATCACTCCGTTTGGGTCTTCCCGCAGTGCATTTACCAGGTTCTTTAACTGCCAGCCAACCTAAGGGGAAAAAAATAATAAGTCCATAATTGAATTTTGAAAGCTTTCCATTTAACTTTAAATGTGCAGGAAGTCTTCTATTAACCAAAAAGCTCTCTTACAGCCTACCCTTTGCAAACATAAGCACTTTTTATAAACTGTGTCTGATTGCTTCTGTTGGACTGAAACGCTGCTGCTGAAGCTGGGTTTTTTTTTCCTTAGCTACATTTCTCAGCAAAATAAGGCATCAGTGAACACCCTCTCTCTCTTTTAATAATGTATGAGCTCACTGTACATTTTAAATCAAATAATGAGGACTAGAAGTCATGAAATTGTTTCAGTCTGGATCCCGAGTGGAAGCAGTCACTGCTGCGGAGGAAGAGAGACTGCTGTAACAACACGTGTAACATGCATGCCACAGCTTTAAGATCCTAACTGAAGATAAATGATCATTTACTTGATTTATCTGTACAGCTCCTGGACACAGCTGAGTAATTCAAGGTATAATAAATAGTAAGCATAGCCATAAACCAGAGCATCCCCAGTGCTAGAGGGATGTTATATGTGCCGCTCACAGAAAGGTACTGAAGAGAGTTTTCTTTGTCTTCTTGATTATCTAACTATGAGTTTACCTTTAATTCTTCATACATGAAAACATGCATTTAAAAAGAAAATGCTTACACTGTCCTATTATCCTGACTACTTTAAATGGTGCTAGAACTGAATAATAGCACAAATGACAGCATAGAAAGATGGTTATGAAACAAGTAGCTTCTTATGCATTTCAGAATGTGTAAGAATTTATGTTGCTGAGTTTCTATGCAGATTTCCAAGGGCACACGAGAAAAAAGTAGAAAAAGAAAAGGGTATTAAACCAGTGAGATATGTAAATTCAGAGCTAAAAGTGAAACTGATAAAAATTCACATTTTTCTAAACCTCAACCAATCTTTCTTCCAAGTTACAGCACTGAAATCAGTGCAATTGTGATAGTTTAAGTAAGAGAATAAATTTGGCTCCATTTAGCAGTCCTTTTGCCCTTCCTGTATGCAGCTGATGTATTAACTTGTTCACCATGAATAAAAGAAATCCCTACCAGTTACCACTTCATAGTGAATTATCATTAAAGTTGGCTTGCCCTATTTCCTGAGCAGCATTATTACTGAAGAAGTTCCTTTAATATTGCAGTCTCAAAAAAGGTATCTTGTGTAACATCCAAATCAGTACTGACAGACAGATCTATGTTGCAATGCTTATGGATTTGTTGCCATTCCCTTCTGAAAATGGGTTTTTTGTTTGTCAGTATGCTTGTGACCTGCTATAGATAACCAGGCTTACACCACAGATTAGGAAATTCCTCTCTCTCCCACTGGAGTCAGGGAAATGGGATGACTAAAGCAGAGTCAGTCACTCACAGCTAACCTTAGCCCTGGGTCCCAAGGGCTAAACTCCACTTAGCCTCATCTTGTTATTTTCAGGATGTATACCAAGGATCTTGCTGAAGTCATTCAAATGACAAGAACAAGCCTACCTAGAAAGGAATTGCTGGAAAGAGTAACCACTTGTTACTGGCTCACATTCAGCTCTGGGACACAGCAAGGCGGTTGCAGGTATTTGTAGGGAAGACAGGAGGATTTCCTAGCCTTATTTGCATGTTCTCCTGTTCACACAATATTTCTAGATTTGCCACTCAAGGAAAGGGGATAGGTGCAGGACAGACTCTCCACTTTCCCCTTCAGATATTGCAACTATTAAAAACCCATTACTTAATTGAGTCAGGGTTCAGTTTGAACACTGCTGGTTACTCCCTACCTGCAGTTCTGAGAGCAAAGCATCCTGGATCCAATCCTGCACGGACTATTGTCTGAAAAAGTCACCTTCTTTCACAGCAAAGCTGAGCCCCCAGCACCAATAAAAGTGCCTCCATCTTCTGTTCCAAACCTGGCAGATTTTTACGGTAGTAATAAATGACCACAGTAAAAACCTGTCATAAATGTTAGAACTACCACAAGTCTTAAGCCCTCATCTCAGGCAGAACTACTGAGCAGGAATTAGAATGCTGTGTTGGTACAGACACAACCTCACAGAAGCCAAACTGCAGCAGCCTTGAAGTGAACATTTAAGAGCGAAAAGCTCAGGGAATACAAGAGCAGTAATGGCCAAGTATACGCAAGCATTAGGGGCTGTTATATTCGCTGTGCTTTATGACTACATTTGACCTGTTGGAGTTCACTGTAAGACTTTAATCATGCTTGCTCTCCTGACCAAAGTGAGTATTCCCACTGCTATTGAAAAACTAGAGAAAAAAGAAAATTGAGGTGCTCAGAACCAGAGCAGTCTACAGTTGTCATTATATTAAATCAAGTTAGTGTGTAATGACTTCCTCTTAGAGGAAGAAGGAAAATGATAAAGTCAGTCTCAAAGAGGTTTAAATTACAATCCCTTTCCAAGGGCTGGAGAGAAGTTAAGATATAACCTGTACGGTTCTAGTTTGTCTCCACAGTGAGCCAAAAGCAGGATCCCAAGGGTGAACATTTGTCTTGGACGGGACTGCAATGCGTTGCAATTCTAACAAGGTTTTTAATAGCTTTTTAATGTCCTATTCTACTCTCCATGCTGCTGCTCCATTGAAAACTTTCTAAAAATGCACTGGCCACAGGAAAGCAGAAAATTGTTGTAATTACGAGCAGGCCACAGGCAAACAAACAGAAATATGTCAGCTTGCATTCCAAACTAACTCTTCTAGTTTCTGCTGTGCTTAGAAAATGATAGAGGCTATGCATCTTGTTTTCTACTTGATTACAGAACTAAGAGGAACTCTCTTTGATTGTTATTGATTGCCATAGCTTTGAGAATGCTGAAACCTTTAGAATTCGATGAGCTCCTTTTAGAAAAGAGTGATAAATAATTAAGTTGGTGATAAATTATTCCAATGAGAGCCTTAATGACAAAACCATTAAATACCAAGATCTATTACAGAGAGCAGTCCACAGTCATTACTAGTAGGCAATGATAAAATACTCTTAGGAATTTGGACTTGTTATTATAAATTGTATTACTAAAAATATCTGTCGAAAAATAGAAGTCATTAGAGTGGGTTAAGATCTTAGTTAAAAGCTGGTCCTTGGGAAAGATTTTGACATTCATTCCTTAAGAACCATTCTCTAATAGCAATTAGCAGTTTCTAGAGGTGATAAGATCTATTCAACAAAAGATTTTCAGTACATACACTCATTTAGTCAGGTTCTACTATTTCACTCAGTAATAAAAATTAACCTTAAAATGAGACTGATGAAGGGAAAAAAAAGACTAATGTAGTACTTGAAAAAAATTGTCCTGAGTAAATTAGATTGGAGCAATCAGGATACTCATTACATTCAAATCAACGAATTCAGGAGGACATCATTGTGCCATCTTTGCACAGCACAGTAAAGCTGCAGTCATGGCACACTGCTGTCTGCTAAACATATCTAAATGTTGAAATGCAGTGCAGTGGTTTTTATCTCTTCATAAACTAGGCCTACAAAACCTAGAGTGTGGAAATCCAGACTCCTGTGCTCCTACTTCAGAACTCCAAGGACATACAAGTCACTTGAAAAAGAAGAGTTCCAAAAGTATTCATTCATACAATACCAAATTTCTTTACCATACAACTATAATGCTTTAAATGGTATAGCAGAGCAGAGCAGAGCAGAGCAGAGCAGAATAGAATTAACCAGGTTGGAAGGGACCTTTGAGATCATCAAGTCCAACCTATGATCCAACACTATCTAATCAACTAAACCATGGCACCAAGCACTCCATCAAGTCTCTGCCTAAATATCCACAAAGCTGCAGTAATTTGATACACCTAAACCTGCTAATTTTGTAGCTGGGAGTGTATAACTAATATGCTCAGGAAAGCACAACTTTCATTAACTGACAGGAAACTGGTCTGCTTCCTAGCTCTCTGATAGCTTCTTTAGAGACTCCCTATCCTGACTTTGTTCCCTCTCATTTAGCAGATCATACATACATTTGTTATGGTAGAAATGTAGAAGCCAGCTCAGAGGGACTAGGAGTGCCTGGTGGATAAGATACCCATGGTCCTTTCCCTGGGTTTTCCTAAAGATTCTGGGAATAAAGCAGCAATATGGTTCCTCAGTTCCTTCACTGCCTTCCTTATCAAACCCTTAATATCTGTCAGGACTCTGGAGAATGAGCATGTTTTAAGAAATACAAAATCACAGCGTGCACCTCACAGAAGGGAGGTGGGATACACCTTGGGAGACTGGTGCTTCATATGTCAGCACTAATGGTACCTAGGATGGTAGCTAAATGGGAGTTTAAGAACCACCATATCTGGCATTTGCTCTAGAAACCAACTGTGCCAAATATTTCCTGTATAGTTAGAACATACCACCTGAAAACAAGGAATTCTGTTTTGACTGCACTAACCCTTACATGAACCAGGACAGATGTTTCCCCTCAAGGCTTTTTGGATACATAAGCAAAGCCATCTGGATACCCCTTCCACCTCAAGAGTATGACCTCTCTTTATATTTGCACTGAGAAAAAGAAGGCTTCTCTAAACTCAGCTTTTTGTTAGGGAAACAGACTCTCACACCTTGGTATTGTAAGTCTGTAATTCCCTTTGCCTCGTTAGGGAATTAATCAAGGGAACTGGTTTGATTAACATGGAAATCAGAAATAATTATTAGACAAAAGTGTGCTGGGAGATCATAAGACTACTGTCACTCTATAGGAAGCTCAGCATTAACACCTGTAGCTGATCCACTCTTCTTAGTAGCCTAACAATCACTGATAATAGAAAACCAAATGTTCTCTCATTATCTTGCAGAGTTATTTTCATTAACTAGTGGAGAGGTACAGCAATATCTGCCACTGGAAGGCATCCCTTACCCAGCCTTTTGAGAGGCAGAAGAACCCTGGGAATAACTAACATGTGGCAATTTGTTGGAAAACAGAATAACATCTTTTGGGGGAAGAAGTTGTAATTCTCATGGCATCTTTTGTCTTTGCTTTTCCTACTTGTATTTCACAACACAAGATCTGCAGAAAAACAGATGGTGTGACCTGGCACTACATTCACAGATATACCTCCATCTAAAATGAGCTCTCATTAAGACTCAAATTTACAATTCAACAAACACACACCTAGGATGTTATTTCAATAAATATCTTACCACCAGGAAATTAGCTCTGAAATTATTTCATTGTGCCAGGGTTCTTGACACACTTAAATTGACAATGAACAGCATGGAAGGGCATTAGGCTGCTGATTTCCCACCCAGAATGGTCTGGATGGGAAAGAACCTTTAAAGGTCACCTAGTCCAACCCCCCTGCAATCAGCAGGGACATCTTCAACTAGAGCAGGTTTCTCAGAGTCCCGTCCAATCTGAACTGGAATGTTTCCAGGGACAGTGGATCCCAACCCAGGCCAGTGTCTCCCAATTCTCACTGTAAAAAATTTCTTCCCTCTGTCTAGTCTGAATCTCCCTCTTTTCCTTCAAAACCATCACCCCTCGTGCTGTCACAACAGGCTCTACTGAAAATTCTGTCCCCACCTTTCTTACAAGCCTCCTGTAAGTACTGAAAGCTTTGCATTCTTCATTCCAAAGAATAACCATATCCAGTGGGAAAGCACAGCTACAGCGGTTAAAAACAACAGCTGCTTGGAGATAACACCGCAGACACGTTGCACACAAAAGCAAAGCTGTTACAACTGAAAGAGCCCTTCTAGGCTACTCCATCCATTTGCTTAGTCTCCTATGTAGCTGCAGCCAATTGTAACATAATAATTTCCATCAGTTCTTCAAACATTGTCCTAGACAGACCTCTTAAATCCTGTGTCTTAAGAAAGAGGAATTCTGTCTCAGACCTACCTGGCTGGGTTAAACAAATGGAAGTCCTCACCAAAATTCTCTTTGCATGAGACAGATGATCCATTCTCTTTTTACCCATTACATTTACTTTAATGTTCATCTGTAACTTCACACCTTTGATGACTGTAAATGACCTCAACATCACACAGTATTTCAGACAAGATATTATCAATGTCAAGACAATGGCATTAAAAATCTATTTCTCCTAGAAACCTGTTCCTGATTAATTCCAAGTTCATCTGTGCCATTTTCAGTCACATCACCTCTATGGCACTCAGTTGATTTGGGATTAATTACTACATTCTGGCTTTTGGAGTCTTGCCAGTTGCTCCTGAGTAACATCTAGCTTTCAACAGGAATTACTCTACGTGTTATTATTGCTCTCTGTCCTTTTGAATGACCTTCAAATCATAACAAAACCCCCAAACTCAAGAAGTTTTCATTTTTCTCAAGTCCCAGTTTGTCCCACCTTACCAAACACTTTTCTATACAGAAGCAAGGAAAATATTTTGCAGGCAGCTGGATCAATACTTGTTTGGATCTGCAATATATCTCACCTGGAAAATTATCAAAGGTAGAACATTAACACCATTTAATTTTCATAAATTTAGGCTGAATTTCACCTAACATCATTTTTCTTCATGTCTTCCGTTTTCCTTTCCCCTCTAAATCACCTACTTGTGAAGTATTAACTAGCAAGTTCTGCCTTCTTACATCACAGAATGTTAGGGGTTGGAAGGAACCTTGAAGGATCACCCAGTCCAACCCCCCTGTCAGAGCAGGATCACCTAGAGGAGGTCACACAGGAATGCTTCCAGGCATGTGTTTGGAATATCTCCAGAGAAGGAGACTCTACAACCACTCTGTGCAGCCTGCTCCCGGGCTCTGGCACACAGTGAAAAAGTCTTTCCTTATGTTCACATGGAACCTCCTCTGCTCCAGCTTGCACCTGTTGCCCCTTATCCTGTCATTGGATATCTCTGAGCAGAGCCTGGCTCTGTCCTCACAATACCCACCCTTCATATCTTTATCAACATGAATGAGGTCACCCCTCAGGCTCCTCTGCTCCATGCTCAAGAGCCCCAGCTCCCTCAGCCTTTCCTCACAAGGGAGATGTTCCACTTCTCCCAGCATCTTTGCAGCTCTATGCTGAACTCTCTCAAGCAGTTCCCTGAGTTGGTTCTTGAACTGAGGGGCTCAGAACTGGACACAATATTCCAGAACTGGCCTCACCACGGTACAAGGGGAGGAGAACCTCTCTCAACCTCCTACCCACACCCCTTCTAATACTCCCCAGGATGCTGTTGGCTTTCTTGGCCATGGTGGCATGTTGGTTCCTTTGCCATTGAATGTTTCACTCTTTTCAGTAAGCTGAGAGGTAGATGACTTGGCAGTAAAGCATCCAACTTTTCTTCTATCTCAGCTATATATGTACTCATATAGTTGTTACTAATGGTTTTCTCCTCTTTGTTCTGTGTTTGATACTACTCCCTCCTACGGACAATTGACCACAACAAGTGTTTCTCGCTTACTGACTACCGCAGCTCTAATTTTCCCATTCTCACTGCATGAGAGTCCCAATTCTTTGACTGAAGAATCAGGGCCCGTAGAATAACATTTAACAAAAGAAAAGGACAATCTGACATGAACTATTTCACCTGAGCAGCAGGAAATATACTATCCAGGAAACTTGAAGTGTAATTATTAATCTTGCCAACAAACAAACGTGCGGTGGCGCAGCCAGCATTTCTGTGTAATTTTATGAGAGGAAGTAAAAGCCTTCAAGGCAGTGGCAGAACCAGAGACTGTTGTGAGTGCAGGGAAAAACAAAGAGTGTGGCAGTCATTTAGAATGCATCACTTCTTTTTTTAAAGTTCCTTATGCTGCTGTATTAAAATCTAATAAGCAGAAGGACAAGCAGTAAAGCAAATAAGGAAATTGGGTAATGATTAAATGATCTTAACAGCCAGTGGTGAATTGCCTGATTTAATTAATTTCTTGCTTAAAGTACTATTATTTTTTTCTTTGATCTTTATGACTGTATTACAGAGTGTTCCTTGGTTAGACCAGATTCCAAGTAGTAAATGTTTTATTTGTAACTTTCTCAGCTGTTGCATCATCTAATTCGCAAGCCACTTGGCTTTGATGCTTCCTGAACTCTTTTCTATCTCTCAACTGCATTGAAAAGTTGTTTGAAAAATAAAGGAAACCAAATGCTCTTTTGGGTTATTCATATTTTTAATCTATGTCTTCAATTATTACTGGCTTCAGGAAAAGGAGCATGAAAGCAGCTGCCTCCTTACTGTCTGGTATGTCTTAATGAATACATTTGTATATAAAATGAGTACTCTAATTGTAGGTAATAGGAATAACTTGGAAAATACACAGTCACACCAATCCCAAAATTCTCAGCTCTGCACACTCAGCATTTCAATGGGACTGACATTGTCAGCATACTCAATCCTCTACTATAGCTACATGACTCCAGGTAAGTGCCTCCAGGATTAGAAGCACTGTTATCTGTGCTGACTCCACTCCAGTGTGGGGACAGTCCAGCCTTTTCCAAGTCTACTCCTCTTAACCCTGTTGAAAAGTTTTCTTCTCTTTCAGTTTCAAAATGGGCAATGATTCTTCTCTTAAAAGGGGACTTCCTGATGGAGTCAAATTGAAATAGAAATCACAGGTTTGGTTTATAAAGGGAAAAAAATAAACCCAAAGCATCTTAGTTTCACTTTTAAAACAAAGAGAAGCCTTTTAAAAAGGGAAACAGTAGTGTACAGCCCTTGCTACTATTCCAGCACAGGAGTACTGCTCTACCCATGAATGAAGCCTTTGCTGGACAAGTCAGTAACTTGCTGTTAAATATGCCAAGTATTACAGCTGGGAATGTAAAGAGGTGGCTGAGGAGGGTCATGCATTACAATGACAAACTGGGATTGCTTCACACTATCTAGCTGAGCAAAAGACAAAAAGGGAAGAGGTAATTTGATTGCATCCTGAAAAATGCCCAATGAAAAAACTGCTCTCCAATCTGATAGATAAAAATATATAACAAGATCAAAGGACTGGAAGCTTGTGCCAGACAAATGAGGACTACAAATAAAATGACTTTTTCTTTTTTCTCAGCTACAGGAATAATTAACTACCGGAAGAATTTATTACAGGTTGTGGGAACATCGATGGAAGTTTTACAGCTCAGATGATCTCATTAAATAAGTGAACACGAATTTATCTAGAAAATACATTGGCCTAGTTTAGTCAAACTGAGATTAAATGATGCCAGTAGTCACTTGCAGGGTTGGAATCTATTAACAGAGATCCACACTTTCTCCAATCAGGAAAGAATGTTCACTAGTGGTATTTTGACACAAAATGACTGTATCTGCTCATCCTCAAGACAGCCTCTTGCCATTGTGTTGGACAGGGTTTATATTTGAGAGCCTACAACAACGCAACAGCATGTGCAGTCCTGTGAAAATGCCTTTGTCAGGACAGCAAAGATAAAATCCCTGAAGCACACAAACACAGGCTGCAGAAAGCCTGTTTCTGCACCTTTGCATTGCGTAACGTAACCTGTGTGTGGTTTAGGAAATCATGGAGGCTCCCTTACCAATGAACAGCTAAAAGCAGGAATAAGAAACAATACTAACACCTCTGTTCTTATCCCCTAGGCTTTGAATGCTTTGAGTATGGAAAATGAACAAGATACTAAATGTAATCATTTGTCTCCTCACAGGGTGATGCTACATGCTTTGTACAAAATAAACTGAACAGAATCATTATTAGTTATAAATCAATGCGACCTTCTCACACAATTTTGTACAGTGGGAAGAGGATGTGGCATTTAACCTTAAGGAGCGGATAAAATATTGAAAGAAAGGATCAGGAAGAAGGAGGGATAAAGGAGCATTTAATCTCCAGCCCAGAAATCAAACTGCTGGTACAAAAGGCATACAAGCTGCCAGGCAAGAAAAATGACTGCACAATAGTGTGAGAGAAGTGAGAAGAGCAGAAGAGCTGAACAGGCACACTTTGGCTAGATACAATGTCAGACTGCTTTGTGTTTTTCTCCTTTATAGTTTTACCTCTAGTAGTGCCTGCTGTTTGGTAAACTGTGGAGTCATGGGTGGTAAAAGGACGTGCAGATAGAGTTCTAGTGAGGACCCTGTGCTCTGGAAAAGCTGTAAGATCACCTTACTAATGTAAGGTTACTTGCCTACTCACTCATCACTAAACTTCAAGAGGGTTACACAGGAATTTATGAGCTGGTCTTGCTAGTTTTAAAATATTGATTGCATAGAAATTTAATGAGCTGGTGCCTTTGAATTATTCTTGTCCATTAATGGAAATGGTAATTATCAGCATGATATTGATCATCTCAACTTGTGGTAGCTTGGGTGAAGAAGGAACAGAGCTAAGTGTAGTTTGCAGCAAAACATAGCAGTAGTGACTGTAAGAGCACACCTGAAGATCAAAGGTGTACTTAAAACATTAAAATTTCCAGTCCATGAGGGGAAGAGGGTTGGGGCATAGACCTCTGAAACAGAAATCAGGTACTGCAATACCCTGGGTTCAGCAGACACTTATACACACACATCCTTATATGATTTGATACAGATTAATAGTTTCAGTAACTTTATAAAACTGCTGATCTGCTTGAAAATAAACCTACATGTAAGAATGCACAAGAGCATATCTGACAGGTTTCTGTCAAGACTCTAATCATCTGTGTGGGATTTTTCCCCTCAACAGATTCAGACTACATTGCTCTTAGAACACTTCTGCATTTTTAATCTGAATCCTGCAGAATTCTGTTTAAGAGAAAAAGTCAGCTATTGGCATATCCATAATGACACATCTGAGAACTCCGATTAAATACTCTGGGAGCTCCTTATCTGAAGAGTATGATGTTGAACAGCAGCTGTGCAAAATGTAAACCTGGCTTAGTCTGTCTAGCTGCCTATTGGCAGGTTACTGACTCAACATCACAGAACCATAGAAACATAGAATCATAGAATGTCTTAAGTTGGAAGGGACCTCAGAGATCATCTACTCCAACCTCTGTGCCACAGGCAAGGACACCTATCAACTCGACTCAGCTGCTCAAGGCCTTATCCAACCTGGCCTTCAACAGCCCCAGGGATGAGGCATCTGCAACCTCTCTGAGCAACCTATTCCAGAGTCTCACCAACTTGTTCCTTTTCTTATTATGCATGTTATGATATTTTAAAAGAATAATTCATAATGAAGCTTGGCAAAGTTACCTTTTAAGAAGAGTTATTACCATTTCAGCAGTGGGAATAGGCAAAGCCTGCAGAATACCCAGAATACTTACCACAGTTTGATGGTTGACCTGGATCACCTCATCACCAGCATGGATTTTCTTACACTGGTCAGCAGGAGACTAAGGACAAGATACAATAATTAAATTTAGATCAGGGGCATGGAGGGGAAAGGGAAGAGTGGGAATTCAAAGAATGAATGTTCAAGGAGGCAAGAAAGCTATGCCCAAAACATTATTGATATCAAATAATAATTGGTCATATTTATAAAACAAAAAAGTATTTATAAGATTTTGTTCTGGTTACAATAGCAATTTAATGAAGTAATCTAGAGCCTCACTTCCATTGGTGGTGAGCAGCCTTTCTGGCTGGTTGAACTATTCTAGCTTCATGAACTCTCTCTACCTCTCAGTCACAACCTTTCACAGAACACATTGAGTAAATTTACATCACACAGAAGTGAGCTTACTGCATGGTCAGGGACAGAGACACAGCAGAAGACATCAGGAATCATTCAATGATTAAGAAAAAAAAAAGCCAACAGAGCAAATAGCCAACACTGACTGTATCAGATGTGTTACAGGTGCTGCTCCAAGCACAGCTTTTACCTTGAGACTACTGCTAGCTTATCATCCCTCACCTTGCTCTGCCCAACCTTCCCCACACAAGCCACGCTTCTACTCCTCACCTCCTTGATATTTGCTTATTCTTTCATAAGGACTTCTGTGAACATATTTACATGAATACAAACTTGATCACTTGAAACTGAGCAGGTAAGCAGGAAGCTGAAATCAACCTCTCAAAGTTTAATTTAGGTTGGTATTAGTCAGAAAAGGAAAGGCCTGGTTCTTTCTCTTTTTAGTGCCTTGCCTGACTTTGATGAGGCTGAGCTAATTATTATCTTTTAAAATGAAACGTTGGCTCTGAGGTCAATTATCCCTTCAAAAGGAATGAGAAATCAATTTGCTGAAATGCCAGAAATTAAAGGTCTTTGAAGATAATTTATCAGCACATGTGATTACACTTCTAACAAAAACAAACCAGCACCTTCTTATGGTGTGTCCCTTATCAAAAAGTTTTGACATTTAAAATTTAGTTAAAAATAAACATTTGAATGACTGACAATTTAGTAATTCCTCCTACAACTTACAAATGCAGAAATATTTTCCCTATGAACTGCATTTTATTTCTAACATGAATTAGAAATAAAGAAGTGGGTTAATTACACCATGAGTAATTCAATCTATGAATGAAATCTGTTGCCTCAGAGTCAAGATGGATCATTCATAAGTTTCAGGACCCAAGACACACAGAGTCATTTTAAGGCCTCTCCATGTTGCTGACAATGTTAATATAAATAAGCAAACCCATTTTAACTTTAATTTGCATTAGACTTGTCTTTACAAACAGTGACACACAAATCATCAGCTTTCCATGGGTTTGCACTGTCTAAAAATGGCGTGGCAGCAGCTGCATGATGCAAGCAGAACAAGACACCACATGTGAAGCTTGCTCGTACCGGCCATGGATGCATGCCACAAGGATTCACATCTTGGGCTAGCTGTACAGAGCTGATTTTATATTCCTTGAGTGTCAGCATTACATAGTTCCAGTATTCACAGGCTCACCATAGAATGGCTTAGGCTGGAAGAGATCATCTACTCCAACCTCCCCACTGTGGGCAGGGATGATTCTCACATAAGACTTGACTGCTCAAGGCCTCATCCAGCCAGGCCTTAGCACCACATTAGTAGCAACAGCACCATAATAATATTAATAACACAACATTAACTTTAAAAATCTCAGCCTGTAGTCTCTCCAGCTGTGTGCTGTTGAGCACAGCCCCAGCTGACTACAGCACCACATGAAAGCCAGAGCGGCTGGGCCTTCTTATGGAGCCTCTCAGAGAAATTAGATTGCAGCAGTTGAAGGCAGACTTTTTTCCCCCAATTTTATAATTATGAATTACAAGTTAAGAAACAAGAAGGATATTTAGAATCTACTTCTTTATTCCTGTCACACTGCTAAGATTTTAGCAATCAGTCATACTGATTTGTGTGCTGCAGCATTTCTCTGGCTGCTTTGCCTAACACTTTGGGCCCACAGTGGAAAGGATGATTGATCCGTTTTTCTTAGTCTCTTCTGTGTTTTTACTACAGATGATGTAAAATATGAAAGCACAATGGTGCTTAACTCCTCCTCATACAGTTCTTTCAGGAATGGTTAGCTTTGTGAAAGTACTTTTAATACTTCCTGGAATGCTGTGTCCAGTTTTGGCCTGCCCAATTTGAGAGGGACAGAGATCTGATGGAGAGAGTTCCATGGAGAGCTATGAGGAAGACTGCAGGATGTGAACATGTCTGCTATGAAGAAAGACTGAGAGGCCCGGGGCTGTTTAGTCTGGAGAAGGCCAACAGGGGATTTTATCAATATATATATCTGGGGGGTGGGTGTCTAGGTGAAGGTGCCAAGCTCTTTACTTCAACACTTCCAGGGGCAGTGATTCCAGTACTACCCTAGGCAGACAGTTCCAATGCCTTTCAAGGGCTCCAAGTTTTCACAAGGATAATATGACATAGGTATAGACAAGATAAAGAAAGAAGTGGTTTGATTTAAAGCAAGTTTTCCTATTACATATTCTGTACAGCAGATGTACAGAAAATACTTGCATGCACAGTAAAAGTAATTGGGAATAAAGAAGCTTACATTTTCGGTTGTTCCTGTGATTACATGCAGTCCATCATACGTTGATTTGATATACATTCCCTGAAAAATGAGCATCAAAGGTAATTAATATTTGTGAGAAACAAATAAATTATATTTGTAGGAGAATTAAAATATGTTTATTCCAGTTTAAGGACCTAGCATTTGAACAGACTGGAAGGCATCATGGTCAATTAACATTTGTAAATCTAAATTAAACAAATATGTATCAAGACTCATAATAAACACCAGATTTTTCTCACTTAATGCTGTCTTTTTTATTTATTCCAGCAAAGCTTTTGGATCAAATTCAACACTGAACATTAGCACAAAAAGCTTTTTCCTCTTCAGTACTTGAAATATTTATCATGACCTCTTTTCTCTCACTAGTGACATAAAAGAAGGATCAAAACTGAAACCACGACGAGGAATAGTTTTTAAACTTAAATGCCCCATCTTCAGAGAGTTACTGAGTCAATAAAAATGAATCCACAGTCTAACCAAGAAAATGCGTGATCCAGTGCTCATATCACCAATTTATAGAGAAAAATGAGCTGGGTGAATGAACAGGAGCATTGTAATTAGTCCAGCAAGAATACTGCTTCAAGGATGCCAGGGACATGATACAGAGAGACAGCCTAAGTAGGTGTCTATCTAGCTGTACACACGCAAACAGAGCCTTAAATGTCAGTGACACTCAATTGCCTGTATTCTTGCCTCTCGGGAGTAAGGGCATAGCATCACAGCATCTCATCAGTATACTCTCTGTATACTCTGGTTATCCATCAAATTTTGAAATATAATTAATCTAATTGGTACATTGTACTGCTGATTCATTATCCTCTCAACAATTCTGCATCACCTTGTGCTGTCAGAGCAGAAGTTTAGAGCCCCCAGCAACGATAAAAGGACATTTTGTTCATAGAAACCAATTTCAGAACACTGATGAAAATCTTCAGGCTTCACACAAGCACAGAAGAGTACTACCAAGTTAAGATGGCATCACTCTCTACAACTACCTAAACTGGAAGGGTGTAGGGAAGATGGAGCCAAATTCTATTTGAAAGTGCACATTGAGAGGAGAAGAAGGAAGGAGCACAACTAGGACCTCAACTGAAAAGAAAAGAAAAAAAACCCCAACCCCCCAGCAAAACTCAGGACATTTTTTACAAATATGTTTTCCCAGTGTCCCCATTAAGATAAAACCCTGAAACAGGTTGGCAAGCCAAGGCCGTGGAATCTGGTTTGGAGATGACCAAATCTTGACTAGACAAGGATGTGAGTAATCTGTTGTAGCTGGATCTGCTTTGATTTTTCATCCTGGGCTAATGTGGCTTCTGTCTTAAGGTAAAGCAGTTCCATTTCACCAAGTTTTACCTTCATTTAAATCTTCAAAGTAAAGACTGGCTAAAACTGATCCAGCCACTTAACTCTACTGCACAGGAAATTCCAGTTTAGATTTTGCTCACCACAACTACTTGGTCCCTTGAATGAAAGTACTTTATAAGTTATTTCATTTGTAAATAACAAAGATGTCCAGATGAAATCTTGAAAGTCTTGAAATCACTGTCATAAAATGTGATCAGTTGGAAGAAGTTTCTGAGGAGTCTGACCCGATTTCCTTCTACACAGTTGGCTTGATTTTGTTGGTGCTCTTTATTGTCTCTGTATTACCTCCAACTAGTGATTCTTTCTCATTGCCAGCTGAAAGCCATAAATAAGAGCACTAGGTCCTAAAAAAACTGAAGGTTCTCACAGACAATGGGACACTGAAATTCTTAACCAGGTATTTAAATCCCTCTAGTATGTGTTAGGCTGGATTGCCAGAGTGAACTTTTAGCCGGAATGTTACACAATGTGCTGCACCCGTCACAGTCTGTTATTTTAACACATAGTAGAATTCACTAACACATTTCCAGCCACACTTTCAATATCAAATTTCACATCACAGTTCTAGCACCCTACTTGTTTTGACAGGATTCATTCCCCACTTAACAATCCGGCAGGCTAAGAGTTTGAAAGCCCAAGCAGAACATAGTGACTAAACTTTTTACTCAATTCCAGGACATATTTCTTCAGGAAGTCCTTAGCCTCCGGGTAAGCTATGTGTGTTTTTGGAAAAGATCAAATTAGTCTTTTATCTCTCAATCTATGCCATCTGAGAGACATAAAAACTGACTAATCACTAACAATTACATTCTGCTATCTGCTCTTTTATCTCAGCTATTAAACTTTAGGAACAAAATATATAGAAAAAATAATGTTAGTGATGGACTCTCAGCCTTCAAATTACCCTACACAGAGCTTTCATCTTTGCTTTCCAGAAAAACAAAAGATGAGAGAGACTGTTTCTCATTGACCATTACAGCAGCACTGTATCTCCTTGAGATACAGTTGGAAGGGACCTCAGAGATCACCTACTCCAACCTCCCCACCATGGGCAGGGACACCTCTCAACCAGACTCAGCTACTCAAGGCCTCATCCAACCTGGCCTTGAACACTGCCCATGGAGGAGGCATCCACAGCCTCCCTGGGAAGCCTATTCCAGAGTCCCACCACCCTTGTACTGAAGAACTTCTTTCTAAGATACAATCTAACCCTACTCTCCCTCAGCTTCAAAGTATTCCCCCTTGTTCTGCTGCTGGTTACCCTTGTAAGAAGTTCCTCTCCAGCCTTCCTGTGGGATCCTTTCAGGCACTGGAAGGCAGCTCTTAAGCCCCCCAGAGGCTTCTCTAGGCTGAACAACCCCAGCTCTCTCAGTGTCTCCTCATAGAAGAGGTGGCTCGAGCCTGTAGATAATCTTTGTGGCCCTCCTCTGGACTTGCTCCAACAGCTTTGTGTCCTTCTTATGATGGGACACCAGAACTTGAGAACCTTGGAAGGCCACATTCTATCTAAACAAAGGTAACAATTGGGATATTCATTTCAGATTTGTAATAGTTGAGTACAAGGTATTTTATATATAACATGCATTTTTATATGCCTATCATATAGAATATCATCGCTCCAAAAATATTTTTCCACTGGAGACAGTTTTTCAGCTTTATTTAGTCTGTGTCATCTATTATAGAGGCCAGATGTGTCCCTGCTTCAAATCACATTTTCCCCCCTAAACCTCCTCCCCTCTTTGATATGCTGTCACCACTTGCCTGTCCTTTCACTGCAGCTAATGCAGTGTGTAACACAGGTGTAGAGTTCAATCCAGCTCTCGACTGCTTTCTGTAGTAGGAAGATTCAGGACAATTTAAGAACAATTTATCTTTCACCATGAGAAGACATTGACACTTAGAAAAATATTGTTTCTGAAGGGCAATTGGTGTCAGCCCTGGTTTAGTGACTGGTGTGCTTCATCCACACTCCAACCTAATTTTCCTTTTTAATGCCAGCATTAGTAAAGAGAAAGACTTGAATCTCCAAGCATATTTTAAGTAATACAGGCAGAGGTTGGCAGGACCCCTCACAAGTTAAAATTTCATATAGATATATATACACACACACAAAGTAGCTTATTGATACAAATGAAAGTGTTTAAGGGGATCTCTTTCATCAAACATCCAGCAAAAAATGAAAATAATCTACTCTGAACATAAGAAATGTCCAAAATCACCAGCTTAGTGCTTTGGAGTGCTATTAATTCTGTGAGCATGGGAAAAACAGACTAGGCAAAAGAGCTCTATCTTGCTTTCCATTTAATGGGCTCTTGGCTATCTTTCTGTTTAGTGTTGTTTCATTCTTCATAATATCATAGTATCAGTCAGGGTTGGAAGGGACCACAAGGATCATCTAGTTCCAACCCCCCTGCCATGGGCAGGAACACCCCCCACATTCTTCTCACTAATATAATCATTTTTAATAGTTAATAAGCCTAAAAAAAATAGAAATACATTCTGAATAAATGTCCTGTCTGATAAGTCCCAGGCAGACACAGATTTAATACTGCAGCTGAGGGATTGAAGTAGTCTAGATAGCCCAGAAATCAATAGCTAAGCAGATCCTGTTGTGACAACTGTTGACACCTCTGGGACTGCTAGAAGTGGTTATTTTGTGTACCAGTATTTTCTACTTTACCTGTGGCTTAAAGCAGTCATAGTGATTTAGCATATTCAAGAGGCCTATTCTCCTGTAATGATGTATTTCTACATAGACATAATCTTCAATTTGCAAACTAATTTATTAAAAGAGGATCCACATATCTGCTATTTCCATCCTATTAACTTCTGTTATAAAACCTGACAGAAATTAAGATATACTCTTGTAAGCTAATTATTCTCATAGAGCTTTTTACACAAACCACTTGCAAACTGCTTCATGGATTGCAGCTGTCCAAGCTGTCAAAAAGCAAAAAACCCATCAAACTAAGGCTACACAAGAAGAATGTTTTGTCAGCAGGTTGCACAGCCAAAAAGGACATAAATGAGTGAGCTTCCAAATCTTAGGATCCTTCCTAGGCTACCCTTCTCAAAGAAGTTTTCTTGTCTATTCAGTCTCCATAGCACAAACTTCTTCCCCCTCCTGTGTGCTGCTCTCTCCTTCTACATTCAGTGCCCCAGACCAAATCTTCCCACAAGCTGTTTCTTCCACACATCTAGTTCCAGAATCACTATTCAGACAGAAGGGATGGAGCTCATCTGCTAAACAGGGATATCCAGACAATATTTCAGACACTTCAAAGTAGCCAAGAAATATGCATGGGTTTGGCAGACAGAGAACCTTCTGGAGTAGCAGCTGAAAGATGGATATCTACATAACTGAGTGCTGCTGTAGAGGTTTTTCCTGCCTCTTTCCTTTGAGTTTCAATTGCTGCTGCTTGCCCACCAATCTGCCTTCCTTCCTGTCTTCATACTCCTCAGGCTCATGAATGTTTGTTCTCTTTGTCTAACCAGATCCAGGGCTGTCTTACTGTATCTTTCACTATCACAATCTGTTTTGTTTCTGCCCAGGTAACTCTATTCCAAATCTTCTGTTCTATTACTGGTCTATTTTCTGCCCTTACAAGCAGAACTTCCCTGGAATCCTTGCTCAGGATGTTTTATCTTCTTTATTTTCTCTCTCCCCCCCAAGAATGGGGTTGTATACTTTCTACTTTCTTCTTGAATTGCACTGATGATCCCAGAACAGAGGTGAATGACAAACTACTGCTCTTATCTCCAGGCAAGACTTGAGTAATCTCATTCACTCTGTGAAGATGGCTCAGACTAGCCAACAGGTAGGGGGTTAGAAAGAAACAGATGCTCCTTAATAACTGTGATATGTCAGGTATGAAACTCCAAAGGATTTACTGATATGAGAGAGGCTACAGAGCAAGGAAATGTTGCACAGGCTGTTATGTCAAGAACTGTTCCTGAGTAACTCTACCACTGTCCCCTAATGAGAGTGCCTGAAAGGTTTTTAATTAAAATCTGACTTTGAAAACATATGGGAAGAGTCAGTCAGTTTGGAGAGACTATTCCCCAGAAAATGCTGCTTCTAGCTGTAAGTGGAATTTCCTTGAAGAATTTATTGCAGAGTCATCTGGTTAATTATCCAAGGTTTAATGACAGCAGTGGCTTTTTAAGTGTCTACAACTCCTCCCAGGTTAACCCATGGGTGTTTCAGGCAGTATTTGAGGAGCTCTGAATTTTGCAAGGGGAATAAGTGAGCATTCCTGGCTCACACTTCCAACACATGCCACTGCAGGTCATTGTTGAGTTTTGGATAACCATGACCTGTTATCAGATGATTCACATTTTCATATAACTTCTCTCTGTTGGCATATGAAAAATACATCTGTATTTAGGTATTTAAAATGGCAATAAAATGGTCTGTGTGTCACAGCAATCATTCCACAGGGAGAAGAGTTCAGACTCTGTTTTCATAGCTCAATGAAGCACAGATAGTGAAGATGCAGGTTTGCACTGCTACAAACTACCAGGGAGCTGTTAAACCCCTTGATCCTTTTGCCCCAGCTGTAAAATGGCTTTTTGCACATTGTTTTAACTATGAAATTTGGATGAAGCATACAAACAATTGCCAAGATAATGCTTTATGAAGGTGCCTGAAAGAAGTTTTTGTTTAGATTTGATGCCATTTAAAAAGTCCTTCTCAAAAATATTCATTTTGCTCTGCCTGTTGTGTTGCAGTCCTTTACCCAGATTTGCACTAAACATCTCCACTTTCTTCCTGCAATACAGATTCCACTTTTCAACAGACTGATTTCTGGTGTCTTCTATTATTCTTCTGTAGGGGTTTGGTTTAGTATTTTTGTCCTTTTTGAGCTTTCCTCCATCCTCCAATTTATTCTGAAACTTCAACATGTTTTGTCTTAAAGTCTTGAAGATAACTTCTAGTATTTTTGCCACACTTATTGTTCTTTAGTTTCCTTTTCACTAGCTTTATTTTTTTTAATGGGAATGCTGATCTGGTTTTCTGTTGGCATTGGTTGTCATTACTACCACGGATTTATGTGTGCATTTATCTGAACCATCTTGCTCAAAAGAGTTTAGTCTTCTTTCTTATGTTCCTTTCACTAAATCCTACTTCAATAAAAACCCATGGACGACAAACAAGGTAGGCTATGAGAATCTTTGTATGTCAAGTATGATGGAACTTTGTCAGGTTTCTGTAAGCCTTTGACAGGTCTCTGAAATAATGAGATGAACACCCTAACAGTTTTAGGACAGCCATGTGTGCTTCCACAGAACAGCTGCCTTCATATCTGAGTTCTACTTATTACATTCTTTTGCAATTCCTTTCTTGCATGAGTGGAAAAGTTTGGCTTCCATCACTTTAAATGACAAATTCCACATAAGGAAAAGTGCTTTTGGAAGGGTAGATACACATTAGATGGATGAATAATCCTTAATAAAGAAGGGGCTTTGCATCTGACAGCTTATCTATTTGTTTTCCTATTCTCCAGTGATGCACAGCTTATAAAAACATTTATTTTCACAGTCTGTTTCCCTTAAATTCTTAAATGAAAGAGGGAAAGTTCTCTTTGCAGAAATATTTCCAAAGCTGTGGATATAAGCAGCGTATATCTTAATTAAAGTGTGACAGATTACACTGTTTCTATCAGCACTAAGAAGCTCAGACACAAGAGAGAACAACAACAAAGTGAAAGAGTAATAAAAGCACTCCTGCACTCCAGAAGTAAAACATTCCTCACATGTCAGAAGACAGAAAACCAAACAATGAAACACAACATCCTGCCTGTTTAGAATCTCCTGCTTAAGAGTAATCATTAATCCCATCAAAGAAGATTAAAGTGCATGTTACACCACAGGATCTTTAAATATAGGTACAGCACATCAAGTGCAGAAGATTAAGGAAAAGTTGAGTCTGCAATAACACTGGCTCCAAGAAAAATGAGTCTACCATTACCGACAGTCCCTGGTCACTGAGGAACAGTAGGAGGTAAAAACCAACCCAAGCCTCAAAATCCTCTCCATGCTCCCATCTTATGAATGGTTTCTACATCCATCATCTCAAACAAAATGCTGATTTGCTTAGCCTGCCTTTATCTGACAGCAAAACTGCTCCAAAGATGGCTCTGGGCTCTGAGGTCATTACTAGTGAGGTTGCATCGCCTTTCAGCTACCCTCACCCTCAAGGGTTTAGCAGCAAGCTCAGGAGATGCAGCTCTCCCCTTGTAGACAGTAGACTCTTGATTGAAGGGCCTGTTGCTTGTGTTGGGTCCATCAGGCCAAGGAGTTTGAAGTGGATGCTTCTGCACCAGATTTGCCTGATCACCACACAGCAATTCTGAGACCCTTATGTGTAGAACCTGCTCTGCAGACTTTTGAAACACTAAATTCCAGGGGAATGCATTTTTCAAACATCACATTTCTGGAGAAAAACCAAAACCCTTCCCTTGTACTGTGCAGTTATGTGAAGTGTCTGAAAATAACAATCATGCTGTAATTTCATTTACCATAGGTTCTTGTACCATCACTATCTAACCTATCTAAGCAGATTTGTAAGTATAGAAGTGATCCATTTTCCTTTGTTAAGCTACAGCTGATGCTATAAATAATGCAGAGTTGGCAAACTAAAAGGCAAGGAGGGTAATTTTCTTAAATCATGAAGTGATTTTATTCAATTCCGTTCAGTTTGTTAAAAGCTCAGGCATGCATGCTCTCTTTCTGTCAGAGCTGACACCGGTTCTCCTAGTCTAGTACTTTTTCAGTACAGGAGTTTATTTTTCAAGTTTGTCAAATTGGTAGTTTGAAACAAAGCTTTGCCTTCCAGACATTTGAATCTGGCTGATGATGCAATTCACTTTGGATATAAATGATATTACCACAGTCTACAATTCGGGAGACAATGTGATTTATGATCTTAAAAGTAACTTTAAAATGAAACAGAAACTATATGGAGGCTGTTTGTCACTGAACATTCAGTGGCTAAATAGTGACAAGGAGGAAGCAATCTCGGTGGTAGGAGTAACTGGTACAGCTTGGGAAGGAATGGAAAGAGAGTGTTAAAAGCCCAGTGTGTTTCCAGAGGCCAGCAAATGCTTGCAGAGATCAGGATGCAAACACAGTCATCAGGACTTGGAATGGCATCTGAAATGTGTGCTTCCCGATGCAGATCCTTTTGTCCAGCAAACTGCCATAGAACTACCAGCAGAGAGTGTGCTATTGCTAAGGATAGTTTTAAATATGGATATTTTAAAATAAGATAGATTGAAGGAGAAGATGCTTTAGAGAGGAAAAGAGAAAAAGACAACCATTAAGTTGGTAAAAGCCTGGATAGAAAGGCAGAAGATGCTGGGAACTGAAGTTACATGTTCAGAGGGCACTGAGTCCCTTTGTGAAAATGCTTTATGATCCAGAATTCACTTGAATTAACCACACAGACACTGCCCTGCAGGAATTCTGACTGTGGGTAGAAACTGTATTGACTTGGACCTGGAAATTAATTCAGCTTATGGGTAAGCTTATGCAATGCCTATAGGACTGCTTGTTCATTTGTGGGAGAAATTAGAAGGGATATAATAACAGCAGGTTTGCATATGGAGTCTTGAAAATAAAGGCTCCTAATTAAATCAACTGAATATCACTCCAGATAACTAAATTCTTCTATAAATCCGAGTCATTTGCAACAGATTTTTCACCAAAGGCAAATAATTGTGTTCATTTTCTAGGTGCCAGCTCTCTGTGAGGCTGGAGCGGGAGTCCTCGGCAGCTCTGAAAGGCTTAGCTGCACTTAAAACCAAGAGAGACTGTGATTTATGCTGTAAAGTAACAAGGGTGCTGAAAAATTGGATGCTATCTTCTCCTGAAAAATAGCTTTTTGGTGATTTTGACACAAATTACTCTGTGTATTACATTCTTATTTATAAAACTAAAATTATAAGGTTGTTTTCACAAGTGTGTTGTGAGGATGAATTAATTAGTGTCTGTAAAGCACTCAGTAAGGCCATATGAAAAAAAAAACAGCCCACCAAACTCATTTCACAATGAAATTAGTAACTGAAGGGAATGCAGAGCTTAGCAGCAGCATGGTAAATAAGACCTCAACCCTTACACTGAATGATAAGGACAAAAATGAAGCTCTAAATACTTTCCATTCAGTGAATAGTGCTCATTTTTCTCTTGACTGAAGCAGAGATCCTGTGGAAAAAGCTGCTATACAATCATGAGAAAGCCATTTGTAATTCATTACTCTGTTCTAAATTTGCTCCTGATTAATGTTTTCTTTTCCTCTTCACACGATTTTTCTTTTATTCCCATTTATAGTCCTTTTTCATATCTTTTTCTAAACAGAACTGTGTCAGCAAAATTGATTATAAGGAATTTTCCAACCTAACATGTTGGAGAGCCTTCACAATTAGGCTCAGAGAACACAGCCATTCACTGCCATTTCACTTCATCTACCAAAAGCAAAAAGGAAAAAAAAAGCAGGCAAAAATCGATGGGCACTTTTGATTGCAGTCTTTATCTCACATCCTCTGTCAGCACTGCCCACTTACTGCAGCTTTCTTGGCTAGAAACTCATGGGCACGCTGTGGTGGAGAACTACACCCTGATTCCTCACCCAGGGATGGAGTCCAGGCTGTAGTGTTGGGCCAGCTCCGGCTTTCCCTGGCTGATGCTCTATTAAGAGAGGGGTCCAGGGAAGTGTGCACCATTGGCCAGGCCATACCACCACAGCCAACAAGTCTCACCTTGGTAATTTATATCATGCCTTAGAGGTTTAAACATTACTCCAACACTTTCTGATAAGAATAACTCCTGAAATAAATCTGTCCAATATTTCACAGCATCCATTTTTCAGCTCGTTATAGGGCATGGCATTTTTAGAGGAGGCTACACTCCTTCTGTCTTCCACTAGCCTACAATTCTGTCCTAGACCTAGAGCTACCTCTGAATTAGGAAACACTAGTAGCATCAAGCCCTGCTTGCTATGCTCCATCATCTCTGAGACAAATACATCCCAGCTGTGGTCATGCTCCTTCAGCACTGGCAGGGAGCTCTCCTCTAAGCAGAACAGCAGAGACACATTTCTGGATGTAAAAGGCAAGATGCACAGAGATCCAGACCACCAGCATGCTGGATGTAGCAGTCCTAATGCAAGCTGAAAGCACTGAGAGAATTTACAGATCCTGCACTGCACAAGCTGTTCAGTGGTACTGACCTGGTATCCCAGCACTAACCCAGAAATCAGACCAAGAGGGAAAATTGGGCCACAAAGGGAACATATTTGGCCATTGTGCAAGCAAATTGTATCCATCTTCAGGATTACATACTGGGATAAGCATCTGTGATGCCACAGAATTAAAAGTGCTTTATGCTCTTGTAATGTTCTTTGTTGACTAAATCAGTCCAAGAGTAAAGTAAGTGATTCTGTATGGAGTTATACAACCCCCAATGTCTGTGTGTATTTCATGTTACTCAACACATAATTCTCAAACCAGTATGCATACCTCAAAATAATTATGCTTGTGTAACTTCAACAGGATTTGCATCTGAGGCTCATTGCTATTCAATGTCAGAACAAAGAGTAAGATATTGGAGTAATACCAAACTGCTCAATTACCAGTAATGTGAAATAGATCTGTAAATCACACTGAATTCCAAACCAGAAACATGCCACAACACATGTAGTGAAACTCAGATGTGTTTTAATGTGTCAACTCTGGGATTTTCTGCAGGTTTCATGGCTACAAATGTTTCTGTTTCCCCCCCCCTCTCTCTCTCCCCCCGCCCCTTCCTGAGAAGGCAGCTGAAGAGATCGTAAAAGAACATACTGGGGAAAGCAGCCTCTCTGATGAGGAGAACGTGCAGGAGCATCCCAGTGCCTGCACTGCTGCCTTACACTCCAGCTTTTATTAGGATCTTTGGCTCCCAGGCACCGTCCCTGTCCTCATCCTCCTACAGCCTACCAATATCAGAATGGTTGTGAAGTAGCTACCAAGGGGAGACAGAAATCTTTACCCACTGACCCCTACAGCTTCAAGAAAACCCCTTGCCCCAAAAAATGCAACCTTAGATGAATACTGAGGAGTGGCAGCTGAATACTTACTGAAGGATCGTCTCTGCAGAGAATTTTTACTGGTGTGACTAATGCAGAGCAGCTGGGATGTGCAGAAACCCCCAGCAAACAATTTACAAATAGAAGGGATTTATTTTGTTTTGGGGATGGTACTTCTGCAAGTTTTATTTGTAGTAAACCCTTAGGGAGGCATAGAGCTATTTTTAGGCAAGCCCAGGAAGCATACCTTCCCCTCATGGCCTTCAAAGCACGTTAATGAATGAGATGCAGTTAATTTTATTTGTACAAGTCTGTATTTGGGGATTACTTTGCTACATTCCCCAAACTGCAATATGGCTATCCAAGGATGATCATTTTTCTTTAGCTTCCCAGATAGTTACCAGCTGCATATGAAGCCTTGGGTTAAAGACATGTTAGTTTAAAAAAGGAGCAACCAATCCCTTTAATTAGATAAATGCTAAATTAGGACACTGTGAAATCTGATTCAGCTTACCAAAATAGTAGGAGACTACATGAGAACACCTTTTGATTTCTTGGTAAAGAAAGAAATAAATCTCCCAAAAGAACTGAGGCTTGGCTTCTATATTCTAATAGTTACACTTCAAGCTGCTTTGCTACTTACCAGACCCTCACTGGGCATAATGCTGGTGAGATGAACCACCTCAAGATGTGCTGACTGTGACACCAGAGAATCAGATGAGAGAGAAATGATGTGGTCACAAATCCCAGACAAGGTTTTACACTAGAAAGAAAAGCAAGTCAATGTAATTTGTGCTATTGAACTGTGACTATTAAGTGAAGAAGTTCTGATTATGAGAATTAACTGAGAAAAACCAAATCATTTTGCTTCTTAGCATTGTAAAAACTACAGGCATAGGGAAATCAAGAACAAGAGTAACTTCTTGTGAGGGCAACAGAAAATACACCCAATTAATAATCTGTTTTGGGTACCAAGTAATGAAACCAACCCTTCCAACAGGGATAATTAGGTGACCTCTGTATTATACAGCTTGGAAGATGATGCTGGTGGGAAAGTGCCTTAGTTGCCCCATTTCCTGGGGTAAAACTTTTACACATGTTTGAGCACATCCTTTATCTGCTATTCTAGATCACTACAACTATGCAATAATGTTATGTCTTCAGTTAAAGATCTCAAGATTTTAATGCCCATCCATATGATCACCTTCAAAGCAAGAACTCCCTTGCAGAGATGGTGACAGGTGTACTGACAGACCAAAGCTATTCATCAAGGGCAAATGTCAGTTGATGGATCAGAAAGGAGTTGGTCTGTACTCCCAGATAATCTTCACATGTAAATGTTGGCTCCCAGCTTTGCATGTGTTGCTTGAAAACATGCTGAAAGCTTTCTTTTGCATAGAGTGCAGAATGGTCTTCCAGTCAGAGTCGTGCTGTATGCATCTATTGCCCTTTAGGGTCTCTACTCATTTTCCCTAATTACAGCAAATCCCAGTGAAATTCCTTAAGGGAAGTTTGATTTCAGGCATTTGCAAAAGCATGAGGATTTCTAATATCTCTTTTGACACTATACATGTAAGTTAAACAACTAAAGTTGTCACAATGAATAAAACTAAGTGGCTGGATTTATGGATTGTGTTTTTATTCACTGTATAGTTACTCATCTGGAAATCCATGCACAGCTCTGGAGTACTGCCTGTGCCATGTGCATTTCTATCAGCTGCAAGACAGAGTATCCCATCCCAGTATGCATGACTGCACCTAAAGGTCACCATCAGCAGAAATATTTCTAGTGATAGTGATATGGCTCTAGCAGCATGAGCTCCCTCAGCCTGCCCTCAAAGGGGAGGTCTTCCTGCCCCCTGGTCCTGAATCTCAAGACCTGTTTCAGAGGAATGTTGCACATTGCTTTACAGGCCATCCAACACCTAAACCAATTGAATCATTTCTCTCAATGGGCCACAGCAAGCACAGAATCTCTGGGAGGCCATTGAGTCTTGAACAAGCCATATCAGAAAAGATATTTTTAGTCTGGCTGCCACTGCTGGGTTGGTACAATGAATATAAGTTAATAATCTGTATTTACTGCTGAGAGGAAAAACAACATGCAGGTTGCAATTTATAACTATTGTAGGTATACCATTATATTCTGAAGAACTGAGAGTCCTGATAAACACACTCTGCTGAATAGAGATCAGAAAAAGAGAAACCTGATCCTCAGGCACACAACTGGAGTGGTGCTGAATGTTATTCCTTTGTAATTTACCTTTTCCCATAATACTGAGTGGCAGAGTAGACAGAGCCTGGTCATACAACTCATGAGGGAATGGCAGCTGTGCACATGCAATCACATCAGCTGTGCACATGCTGCTGGAGTGAGGAGTTCTTTCACTCAGATCGGCATGGCAGTGACTCTCTCCAGTAACTGATGATGAAAGTCACTCATGGATCACCATCTTAGAGTATTGTCTTTACTACTAAGCATAGCTCTCCTAATGTGTCTCAGAAAGAAAACAAAACACCACGTGATGTTTAAGTTGCAGATGAGCTTACAAATGAAAAGCAAGAAAATTCAGAGCAAGCAAAGTACTGTTCTTGAGTATTTATTTATTTTTTTTAAATGTAGTTTTAGAAATGAAATGGCCCTTAAATAAATGGACAATTTACAAAGCTCACTCTTGAATTCAGTATCCTTGAAGTAGTTCTTTTCTTTAAGCTTCTGTGAGAAACAAGGTGATTCTTCTCCCTTCACTTAGAGTTACAGTGATAACCAGGTTGATTCTCAGAGCCTGGCTGATCCCTTTCAGGTACTTCAAGGTGATTTTGCTCAGGCTAAGTTGGGTTCTACTGCCTTTAAGGTTCATCACATTTTCACTGCTGAGCCTATGGAATACTTAAAAATGGAAGCTTTTATCTCTTCTATCTTTTTTAGGCTTCGATTCAGAACAGGTAGAAAAGCCAAAAGTTACATTCCTGCTAAGGAAGTATTTCTAGGAGTCATCTGCAGTTAGAACTGTGGGTTCAAAGATGTGTGTGTGTGTGTACACTCCAAATCCCAGAAGATCTCAGGTGCTTTTAGAAGTTCTTTACAGAATCAGGTTTGCAATAGTAAGCTTCTTCCTAAAAGTCACTGTATGCTTCCTGAATTTAACAGCACATCAATGTTTTACAGCAAATTTTAATCCCTGCTGGAAGCACAGTATGGGTAAAAGGCTTAAAAGAAAGGGGGGAGGGGAGGAAGGGGGGGAGGGCAGGCACTTGGTTAGACCTTGTCAAAAGCTTATCTGAAATTGTAAATCCTTTGAGATTCCTCTTTCCCCACAGGCTTTAAATCTATCTCAATGTCAGTACAAGTTTTCAGTGCTGTTGCCAGGAAAATAGGAAGTATTTGACTCAAAGACCAATTCCAATCAATAACTTTGTATAAGATCCTTCCCTCACCCTTGTCATTAGACTTTTTGAGTGCTGAGGGCACAAAGTGCTCAGACTGACAACCAGAGAGGATAGTAAGGACCAGGTTTGATGGATCCATTGCTGGAACTCCATGCCAGCAACCCTAGTAAGGGTACTGTGAAGCTTCTAAAGCAATCTAACAACAATAGTTATCTATTTGTGATTAACTGTGGGTATAACAGAGACCATTACTGCAGGGAACTGTGTGAGGAGAGTGAGAGGGAGTATCTGACCTCACCTGCTAAAATGAGCAAGCAAAAGTTAGAGAATACCAGAAGAAAGTTGATTTTCACAGCTTTAAATTTGAAAGATTTCCAGCTAAGTAAAAAGGGTTGGGATGAATGGTTGGTAAGTGAAGGACATCATCTTGCATAAGCCTCCAACCCTCAGAGAAACCGGAAACATACACTGGGTGAAAAAACATTTGATTGATGTTTGAGTAGCATCCTTCCTTTTTCATATGGATGCAAACAAAGGAGATAGTTTGGATTGTTAAACATCTACTCAGTTGGCATCAGGAGGTTACAACACAGGTAAGATGCCATCTTTTAAGCACTTTGATCTTATTCATGAAAATATTAACTTCCAGTAACTGCTAGAATTCATTAGAAGAGTTATCAAACAGTAATGAACTTTGTTTTACAAAAGTCATTCAAAGGAAGGGTTAGAGAACACCAAAGTGCAAGACTTGGATTACTTACCACATGAAGAATCTTGTTTTCTGTTTCATACACTGTACAATCCTGTGGCAAAACAAACCCAAACCAATTAATACACACGATTTTAAATGTCCTGTTACAAAAGAAAAGCAGGCTTTATGCTGAGAACTCTCTCTTACCAAGGTACCTGTACAGACAAATGATCACTTCAGTTTTATCACAACCAAAAGGTTATTTAGAAGCTTAGGAAACTTAGCTCCTCTTGTGGCTGATTACCCTCACAGATCTGTTCTTCCCTTGACAGTTCTCAAACTCATGCTCAATACTAACAACAATATGACTGTAAATCAGGGGAGATAGATTCATGATAGTGAGAGAAAAGTAACTGAGCATCAGTCTGCATGTCAGCATTTCAGTGGTGTGCAGAGCAAGAGATACATTGCCTAGACTTAAATCAGGCAGAATGTATGTTACCTGTTCTAGAAGTGGTGTGAGGAGCAGGTGATTGCATCAGACTTTCCATGAGGTAGACTGTGTCACTACAAAGCATGAGTGAATGGAGAATATTTTGACAATGAGTGAAAACCACCAGCTGGTTTCATTGCCCTTTTTTCCCCTATGAGTAAGTTTTCATGTAAAATTACTGGTGCACCTGAAAGATCTCCTCAAATAACTTGATTCCCTAGAGTTCTCAAGATAGTCACTTTCCTGGCTCTTAATATGTTAGCAATAAACTTGTTGCTAATGGCTTGAAATTTCCCATGAACTAATTCTAACATCTTCATTCCGTTTACTTTAAAGCAGATCAGCTATGTCATCAACTCTTTGTGAGAGAAATAGGAGCTAACTAGTAGACTTCTGCTTCTCTGGTCCAGCAGCTCAAATCCATGGCTATGACCCATCTGCTGAGGCCACGTCTAGCTTTCAAACCTTCTTCCTTGGCTGTTACTTTGAGGACCTTGACACTCAGCCTGTCTGAGGCTGCTGCAGAGCCCCTCAGCAGCTGCTGTCATTGCTGCTCAGCCCTGGGCACAGGTAACTGTTGCCCCCTCAGCTCTAAGGGTTGTGTTTATTTTGGAGGACTGGCACTTTTGTACAGGATTTAATTGTAAGTGAATACAGTTACAAGAATATTGTTGCAGAACAGGAAAGTTCAAATCAGAAGATTATGAGTGCCAAGGAACACAGAGAATTTATATTAGCATTTCATGGTCAAGTATCCCTTTGATGTTTCTTCTGTATTCATACAGTTATTTTCTACAGCACAAAAAAAGAATTCAATTAGTCAGCTTGGTTGGCAATGCCCAAGGCAGTTTCCCTACAAGTTTTGTACACTTCAAACAGCAGATCCACCATCTCCTTTTAACCCTCCACGTACCAAGAGTACAAAATGATCACAGCAGGGCTTACAGCTTGACTTCAGAGCTAATGCTCCTCTCTAAATGATTACTTTAATTTCTGTGCTAGAAATACAATATGAGCTTTATTCTGAGCAAACTTAATTACCTCAGGTCAAAGATTAGAAGACTAATGTATGGTAAGGCTCAAATTTTACTGTTTTGTAGAGCAGAATTAATGTTAGCTACACTTGTGTTGCACATTCAAGATTGCATTAGCATTAAAATTGTTAATGGCTTTGGGATCCCTTCCAACATAGCTGCCTATTCACTTTTTTTTTCTTTTTGAAACTGCATCAGACTAGTTTAACTGAGAGGTTAAAAGCACTTGCAATATTCTACTAAGACATAAAGATATGTAGGTCACAATAGTCTTCTGATTTGTTTTTCTCTGGTACATATCAATACACTAGGGATCTCATTAAAGAAAAAAACAAAAACCCAAACCCCACCCCACAAATAAAGCCTCCAGGACTAACATTTATAGATTTTGATCTATTTTGCTTTAAAAAACGAGATAATAGTCATAGTGATATTCTTTCTCCATCCTCTGTAAGGAAGATGAGATGCTAAAAATGTTGGGGTTTTCTGACAGTTTAAAAAACCTCTTGAAAAGATTAGCAGCTGCATTGTTTCCCTTTATTTCCCCTTTGGACAATGGTGAAATACAGGAGTTACAAAAGCAGTCACAGCAGCAATATTGCACCTCTGCTAGCTTCTGCACTGACCAGAACATCCTACCTCTCCAAGGTACAGTACACCTTCAGAGCTGACAAGGTAAGACAACATTCTGTTGAATATTCATGAAGAAGAAAGGTCAGGAGGACTTGTCTCATGCTACAGGAAAAAATTCAGTTCCTAATTCTGAAAGGAAAAAAAAGTGAGTACTGCTGAAATGTGCAGATCTCAGAATGCAAGCATGGTGGGGGTTGGAAGGGACCTCTGGTGATCATCTAATCAAACTCCCCTGCTAAAGCAGAGTCACCCACAGCAGGCTGCCCAGGAGCACAACGTCCAGGAAGGTTTGGAATCTCTCCAGAGGAGACGACTCCACAACCTCCCTGGGCAGCCTGCTGCAGGACTCCAGTACCCTCACAGGAAAGTTTTTCCTTAAGTTTAAACGAAAATTCTTGTGCTCCAGTTTGTGCCCAATGCTGGGCACCACCTTAAAGACTCTGGCCCCTTTCCCTTGACCCCTGCTCTTTAGATACTGATAAGCACTGACAAGATCCACTCTCAGACCGCTCTTTTCCAGGCTAAACAGCCTCAGGTCTCTCAGCCTTTCCCCCTCAGAGAGATGTTCCAGCCCCTTCAGCACCTCTGTAGGCCTCTGTTGGACTTTTTCCAGGAGTTGCCTGTCTCTTTTGAACTGGAGAGCCCAGAACCGGATCCAGTGTTCAAGATGGGGTTTCACTAGGGCAGAACAGAGGAGAAAGAGAACCTCCTGTGACCCACTGGCCACGTTCTTCCTAATGGACCCCAGGAGATTATTTGCCTTCTTAGCCACAGAAGCACACCGCTGGCTTGTGGTTAATACATACCATAAAGGTTTTATGAAGAATTCTAAGGACAGTTTGCTAACAGATAAAAATGCTAATACATGTAAAATATGTAGTTCATTAACTTACTACAATAAACCAGCATGAATTAAGTGAACTATTGGAAAGAAACAGAGACCTTATAAAAGAGCAGCTTGGAAGAGAATTTAAACCTCTGATGTTTCCTAGTCGAATGCCATTTCCTGGAATAGCCCTGCAGGAAAGATCTACTGAAGTCTTTGAATGGTGGATATGACAAAAGGATAAATACCAATATATTGCTTGCATGTGTAAAGTCAAGCACTCACACAATTAAAAGAATGAGATTGCTCTGGAATTTGGCAAACAAACAACAGGAAATACTCCACAGAGTTTGTTTTACTTGGTTCAGTTAAGGTAAAGACTTGATCTATGTTTGGGAAACAGTGAACAGATGTTTGATAACAAAATGTTCTTTAGCAAATGCAAGCAAAATAAGAATGAGGGGCCAAAAGCTGAAGTCTGCAAAGTCCAAACTGAAATAACACCCAGGATTTTAATGGCAGTTGCTGAATCACAGAATAACTCAGGTGGAAGGGACCTCTGGAGGTTATCTAGTCCAACCACCTGCACAGAGGAGAACTCCTTTAAAAGTTAGACCAAATACAGGAAACTACTAAGAAACAGTGATTTCTATCAGTTGCAGTATGAACTAGAGGGCTTCGTCCTAACCACAAAGTATTTCACTAAAAATAGGGTAAAAACCCATGATATGGTCCCTGAATTTAGCTCAGTAAAGTTAATTAATCAATAAAGGGGAGAAGCAGCACAAGTTTGCCTTTTGTTGGAATTAAAAATAGCCTGAGTTGTGCTGACATTCTTTGGTGGGACGCAGATAGACTTTTTGTTCACAGTTTGTTCATGCAGTCTAAGGCAGGTATCAAGAGCATCTCTCCCTGGTTTAAGCATAGTTGACATGATCAGGAAAAAAAACAAATCAGAAAACCAGCTTCTACTGGCACTAGAAAAGTCTTTCTACTCAGTGAAAAATTAACTGATGGCTACATTTTATAAACAAAACTCCAAACCTAAACTTCCCCACTGATTCCAATTGTCTTGCTCCTGGGGGAGCCATTCTGTGATGCCATGATTATATCCAGGAGTGTGTCACTCGGATACATACAGAAATCACAGAATCACACAGACTGTTAGGGGTTGGAAAGGATCTCCAGAGATCATCAAGTCCACTGTCCCTGCAAAACAGGACCACCTAGGGCAGGTCACACAGGAATGCATCCAGCTTGACACCCACCCCTCAGGTGTTTATAGACATTGATAAGATCCCTTCCCAGCCTTCTCTTCTCGAGTAAGGTTACATATCACTGCCCACTATTTAGGGGGTTGACCCTGAGTGGTAGATGTATGTGATGCACCCAAAGCATGCTAATTTTGGACAGAATTAATCCTCAGGTTGGAGGCATTCCTCACTCAATGTGCCAAATGCATAGTCTGGGCTGCTATTTTCATGCTGACTAAATTCATGGTTTCATAGTTTCATAGTTTCATTCAGGGTTGGAAGGGACCACAAGGATCATCTAGTTCCAACCCCCCTGCCATGGGCAGGGACACCCCACACTAGATCAGGCTGGACAGAGCCTCATCCAGCCTGCTCTTAAACACCCCCAGGGACGGGGCCTCGACCACCTCCCTGGACAACCCATTCCAGGGTTTCACCACTCTCATGGTGAAGAACCTCCTCCTCACATCCAGCCTGAATCTTCCCACCTCCAGCTTCATTCCATTCCCCCTAGTTCTATCACTACCTGAGATCCTGAGAAGTCCTTCCCCAGCCTTCCTGTAGGCCCCCTTCAGATACTGGAAGGCCACAACGAGGTCACCTCAGAGCCTTCTCTTCTGCAGACTGAACAGCCCCAACTCCTTCAGTCTGTCCTCATAGGAGAGGTGCTCCAGCCCTCTGATCATCCTTGTGGCCCTTCTCTGGACACGTTCCAGCACCTCCACATCCCTCTTGTAATAGGGGCTCCAGAACTGGACACAGTACTCCAGGTGGGGTCTCACCAGGGCTGAGTAGAGGGGGAGGATCACCTCCCTCGCCCTGCTAGCCACACTTCTCCTGATGCAGCCCAGGATCTGATTGGCCTTGTGGGCTGCAAGATATTTAAAATTAATATCAATTTATAAAACAAGAAGTATCTGAAAGGATCCAAGGTCCAGGTTTCCATTAGCTGTGCCTTTCTACTCCCATTTTAGCCTACAGTTAAGGCTGCAGTTCTGCTCTAGGTGAGACATTTCTGCTTTCACACATTAAGGTCAATTTTCCTCAGAGTTAGTAAGAGCAAAACTGTCTCCCTACAAATGATTTTCTTTTATCTGTTCTTTCTGATGCTAAGATCAATGTACTGAAAAAAAGATCTTCATGTATGACTACCAAACACCCCGGATCTGATAATAAGGGAGAAAAAGACCAAACTGTGTTTGTAACTGACCTGAAGAACTAAGTAAACATTTGGCATCTCGGAGTTTCTGCTCAAGGATAGATGGTTTGAAAGTTGTCAGAAGACAGCCTTGAAAAATAAGGAACCAAACTATTGCTCACAAAGGAGAACTGAATTTCATCTGCCAAAAGCAGTGAATTGAATGACAGAAATGAGACAGCAATTCAAAATTAGACTATTTTCACCTAGACCACAGGGAGAAAAAAATCATCAAACTCACAGGAACGCAGAGGTGCAATATCAGCTGAAGGGCAGAATCAGAACCTGAACTTTTTTATACTGTATAAAAGTTAATTTTGCTTAGCCTGGAAATCAAAAATAGCCTAGTGCTATAAACACCTTGTAAGAGAAAGATTAATAAAGATACATAAATAATTAAATGCCTACATAGGGTTTTTCAAACCAAGAAAAGAGAAAAAGGATGGTTTGCACTGCAGAAGTGCACAAGGGACAAAATTTCTAGAAGTGGTAAATCTGAATGTTATAAATTAAGGACAATAATGTACACCACAAAGCCTCACATGTATCAGCCTTAGTGCTTTTTTCCCCCAAGAACTAAAATGAAATTGTAGAGAGAAACAAAACAAAACCACACCACACCAAACCAACACCCCACCCACAAAAGAGTTTACAGAATGCTACTGCTGCAGGAAGCCTTTGAAATTAAATGAGGTCTGTGACTGGTCTGCTGTGAGGTCAGATGCAAAACTCTGCCAGCACAAGACAGAGGCAGGCAGTGGAGCCTGCTATATTGGCAGCAGAGCCAGCTCCAGGTGCTTACGGAGCTGTATCTTTGGCTAAGCTTTTCTCTTGCTTTCCCTCCTACAATACTTCTGTGCTTCATTTCAAGAGAGCCTTTCCTCTCCTCTAACCTATGTATTCCAAGAACACTCTTCTATCTCATCAATATCTTTACCCACTCACAAGAGGAGAATCTCACTGTAAATAATTGCAAAACTAATTTACACCCAGTCTTTCTGTACCTGTGTCACCTCTTGTCTTCAGGGGCAGACACTGTCAGAGACTACTATTATTTGTATATGATACATGTAACAGGTGAGATAAATTTTAAGCACCTGTGGACTGGACTGGATTACAATTAATTACTGAATGCCAGTGATGATACACTTATTTGCTCCATATTTGGTTTGTTTATTGTTATGAATATTTCATGTTAAAACATTCCTGTAACTGGCACTTCTTCAAATGAGGAAGCTACAGTGCAGGTTCTGGATAAATTTATATGTATTATGAGAACTTTCCCCTGAAAGGGCTTTGATCATTCATATTTTAATCTGCAATAAACTGTTAGCAGTGGTTGCACTGTTTCCCACTGTGGCTTTGCTCTTTTGTTGAGCAGTTGCATGGTGGCAGATAACCTCACATGGAACTGTCTACTCAAAAGCCAAGCAGATTATTTTTGGCTTCATGCTGTCTTTCCATCTATCTAAGCGCAGAAGGACAACCAATGTCCCAAAATGTCTCCATCACTCCCAGAGAAACAGAACAGAGAGGTAATGCCAAAACAGTTTTGCTGGTGAAGTAAAAGCTTGGCAATATTCTTACTATTGCAGTTTTAAAGCAACAGTGTGGACAGTAAAGAATCAGAGTGGAAGATAACTGCTCCTACCTGTTGCACAATGGTTGTTAGTTCCAGGCACAGTTGAACAATGTTGTTTTTCAGCAGTGAGTATTCTGTTACACTAACAAATGGAGACCTGTGAAAAGGAGGAATAAGTTTATACAGCATTAAGGATTATAACTCCTGTTTACAGTACAAGCAGGTATGTGCAGTGTAGAGGTCAGTTCTACACCACAGAAACTGGAAACACTTAATCATGGCAGTCTCCAGCAGCTTCTGTAAAACAAGAAGCAATGAGGGCAGGAAGGATGTAAACTGGATTTTAGCCAGAACATCAGAAGTTATCATTCTTGTGGAAAGTGTAACTAGGAGCTTCCAAACAATGCTAAGCAGTTTAGATTTCCTTTATACAGCTCATTAAAAAGACAACATTTCTAGTATACCATCCCTCTCCAGCAGCAGTTAGCGCCTTAATTCAAAGAGCAAAGCAATGCTTCCTTAGTCACTAACAGCTTCCTGCACACTTGGGTTTTTTTCAGGCTTTCCAAATTCTATCTGAATCTGACCCCCTTTGAATTCATAAGAGCTGACAAGGTCACAGCCTGAGAGAATATGACTGCTGGCACTAGGTTAGGAAGATGTCACCAGGATTACACAAGTCCTGTAAAGGAGGCTGATTCACTCCCACTGTGATTTCTGAGGTGCCATTTGTACATTCAAGAGCATTCAGATTCAAGATAAAGCTATCCATTGCTATAACTCTAGAGAGAAACAAAACTCTAGAGAGAAACAAAATGCTCTGATGCTATTTGATGGTTTGGCATCTGTCTTTCCACTGTCAAAATTATAACTACATTGATTGATTGATTTTGATCAAATTATCGATTTCTAGATGACAAACCCATGCCAGTGGCTGATTGTTGGACATGAATGAATACCACAACTGTACCTAACACCTCAGTCCTGTTCTTGATAAAAAACACAATGAAAACAATTGCTTTTCAGACTAAGGAAGTGCTATAAATGATTCTGACTTGATCTGCTCAGCTCCATTTTTTGTCTTTTTGATGTTTGAAAGGCAATTCAAACTCCACAATGTTTTCTTTCTTGCCCTCCTTTCCAAAACTACCGATGACATTACCACTTGGGGCAGTGAGATGTCAGCTTGGAATTCCACAAAAGTAATAGTTTCACACAAAATGTTATCAAAGAAGCTGACAATGTACCTAGAGGAAAATTGAACACCCCTGTGACAGAAAAAGGTACTGATTTCTAACTCCAATACCTGAGAAATCTGCAACCCAAAATGTAGAGCTAGAATTCCAGAACTGCTCCTTGAATATTAGAATAAAAGAGTACAAGGGAAAGAAGAAATACAAAACACCCCAAAGAATTCTTCCCACTTATAAAGGAATAGCAAATTACCTGTCCAGCCAGGCCAGCAAGTTCTTGGCAGCACCAATCAAGTCAACTACAGAGGTAAGAAAATCATTTGGCAGTCGTCTAGAGGCCCTGCCATCATAATGGCCACTCCTCCTTCTACCCGTTATAAAGTTCTGCAGATTTTTGGCTGAGGCATTCAGCTTGTGAGAGAGAGTTCTCAGGTTTTCAGTCTCCAAACCATAATTCTGAGGGGAAAGAAAAAGATACAGCATTAAGTGAGATGGTATGATGTCAGCCATGGGAGCAAAACTGTCAGGTTAAATATTCCTAGGGGTACTGGCTGATAGGAAAGGATAATTATGGGCCCCTGGTATTAGACTAAGCAGCAGGCTACTTTGTCAGAACATACAGGATGCATCCATCCTGCTAGCACAACAGCCTCTGCTGTCCAAGTGCACACTGCTGGAGTCCCCAGACATGTTGGTCCAACCACACCACTGAGGGGAAGACAAAAAGCATCCCCATGTGTTTGGTCTCAGGGTTTTTCCCATTTCCAAAGAGTGAAGATGAGTCAGTTCAGTGTCCCTTGCCTGCTGCAGTAAAGGGCTAACAATCCAGTTGGTGTTTTTGTCACCTCTGACAGCAAGTCTTTAGCAATCCCACTGCACTGGATCTCACTCACTCAGGATTGTGTTTGTCCCTCTACTTGTAATAGCCTCAGCAGAATTCCCCTTCCACTTAGTCTGTGAATAAGGTATCTGATCTGCCATGGCCTTGGTGGCAGGCTTTTAGAAGCAAATTCCTTCCTGAACCCTGCTATTGTTGGAGAGCAGCTGTCCCATATGTAATGTAATATGGGAACAGTCAGATCAGGTCAGAGCAAAGATGTGGGACTCCTGCTTCCAGTGGCTGCGTAGGAACGAGCTGAGAATGGAACAGGCATGTAGTGGCAACTGTTAGTGGTTCAGAGACTTCATCCAGTGACAGTGTCTTCATATCTAACAGTTCTTAATGGATTTCTTTCCACTGTTCTGATTCTGCTGGGGGCGGGGGGAGGGAGGGCAGGGCAGGGATTTTTTAAGTGAAGTTTTCCATGCACAAGTCCCTTTACCCTTCACCCCTCATCCATGCTTCTGTCCTTTTCATCACCAAGTCAATTCCCCACTTTGAGGTAACAAGCACAAAGGTATCTCAGCTCACACACATTAAATAATTCACCCTGATTCACATGGAAAGTCTCAGACACTGAACCCAGCTTTCTTCCTGGCACAACAGAACGTAGTGTATGAAAGAATTTAATGAGAGTTTAAACAACAGCAGCTTTCAGAGTGTGAATTGATTTCCCATGATTAATTTCAACTAGGCACATTTACAGATGATGACTAATCATCACTATCCCGTTGATTTTTCTGCCTAAACTTCTTCCTCAAAACAGAGAGTAAAGAATCACAAGCAGTACACAATGTTGATGGGCACTAATATGGAGATTTGTATTAAAAGCAATAATTTCTAACAGCAGAAAAGGTATTGCCCAAGGACAAGTATATGAAGTGGGATTGTATAGAAGTCAAATTCTTGGTAAAGTTGTTTGGAACACCTAGAGCTGGTACCTGGGATGTTCTTTGCCAGCCATTCAGCTTCTCATACTTCACTCTGAAAAGTAAATCAAGGCCCTTGCTTGGAGGGCAACCTACAGGGAATGGGAGCACTTTGCTCTGTCAGTGAGCTCTCTGCAAACAGCTTTGAATTTCAATTGATTTTTGATACTAGAGACAGAATTAGGTTCATTGCTATGAATCTAAAGCATCACAGTCAATATGGTTTGGGAACATTCAGTTTATGGTTAAGTAGTGAAACAATTAACAGTTCCACTGCTTTAGCTACAGATGAGAACACTTCTTTTCGTTGCTTTTCCAGAACAAATACTGTACAGATGGCAGCAGTATCTCTACAGTAAGCTTCTTTGGGAAAAGTATAAGTTAACAAACAAGTGGTATTGCATACTAGTATGATGCCTGCTTAATATTTGCAGCTCATGGAATCATAGAATCAATAAGGTTGGAAAGAACCTCAGAGATCATGAAATCCAATCTGTCACCCAACACCTCATGACTAACTAAGCCATGGCTTCAAGTGCCACATCCAATTCCCTCTATAGACTCTTTCTTTTATTAAAGCACTGAAGGAATTCTTCTCCTACCCCATTTCCATCTCAATCTCTACTCATGCCAATGAATAAGTGGGTGTGTTGGGATGACTTCACCTGCAAGCAACCAGCCAGGCAGTGCTTGGTTTCCCCTCAGAGTTTGCTTTTTGCACATTCAACAACACGTTAGAAGGATGATAAACCAGAACCAGATTGGCCATGGGGATGTGCTGCCCAGGGAGGTGGTGGAGTCACCATCACTGGAGGTGTTTAGGAAGAGACTGGATGGGGTGCTTGGTGTCATGGTTTAGTTGATTGGATGGTGTTGGGTGATAGGTTGGACTCAATGATCTCAGAGGTCTTTTCCAACCTGGTCTATCCTATCCTATCCTATCCTATCCTATCCTATCCTATCCTATCCTATCCTATCCTATCCTATCCTATCCTATCCTATCCTATCCTATCCTATCCACTTTACTTACCAGTCCAATCATGCTTACCCCTGTGAAAACAAGTGGAAAATATTTCTCCCAATGATTGTTCATTTCATAAAAATACCAGAAACTATCCGTTTATGTTCAAGAAAAGCCAAGTGAGAGAGGAAGGGGAGGAAACACTCTGATCAGCATATCTACAACAGCCAGAAACTCTTCTAGGTACTAGCAAGTGTAATCAGCTGGAGTGATCTTCTCAAGTCATTGGAAAAAGCAGAGAACTGAACAGAACAAGTGTTTGAGGAAATCCACCTAGATAACAAGTTCATCTTAAAGCTGATTATTTACAAGCCAATGGCGACTTCATTTAACATCCATGTAAAATTTAAAGCATTGCAAAGCACAGCAAAATATGTCCAAACATACAATCAGGAGATGAAAGGGAATTTTTCAGCACAGTAAAAGTGCTGATGCAAGTTAGGGGTTTAGCTGAAACTTAGCAAGCCACAATAAAGGGGAAAAGACAAAATTATTACAACAGTGACAGTGAATCAATATCTCTTCAAAAGACAGAGAATTGCATTGCTCTAAATTTAAGCTTGCCTCCAATCCAAGAGCTTAATTTTTAAATGAAACAACAACAGCCAGCTATAAACTGGGAAGAGAAGTTAAAAATAGTCCTTGAAAGTACTACCTCTGAGCACCTCATCCTAATTTACTGCAGCACAGTTCACCTAGTGTCACTTCACACATTTCTCTCCCCACTACCACTCACAGAATCTGTTTGCCAGGTCCCATATCTGTTGAGCTCTGATGCCATGAGGCTGCTCAGAGGAAAACTCTTGAGGGAAGCTGTGGCCCGTTCTGGGTCTCTCTACTAAGCAGCCAAAGTGATGTGATATAAAAGAGGCTGTTCCAGAGGAGGAAGCAGCAGACAGGAGAGTGCACACACAGACATTTGAACCCCACCAATTATGATTTAGTGAATGTGCTTGAAAACATGGCTGGAGGTCTTGCAGCTGGTGGTAATGAGTATGTGAGTAGCCTTCTTCTATGTACATGACACTGCAACTATCCAGATCTCCTCTAATTCCTGTAGGCATCTCATCTGCATGATGCTAACTGAGATAGTCTCAAACCTGCCAGGCTAAATCATTATCAGAGCTACCACATCAGAGCTCGGTTTTTACAGCCATATATTCTGCTCTCACTGTGTTAAGTGTGTGCTGGTTTTGTGAGACACACCAGAGAAACAATGTTCCTGAGCCTGTAAAATTCTATCTCCTGGCAGGTGATTTCTCTTTATCACAGCAAATCCTAGGTATAATTTCTGGTTTAAAAAAAGAAAGAGGAAAAAAAGAAGAAAACACATCTAAAGAGGACAGGAGGGTGCCGTTAGTATAAGCAAGATTATTTTTCATATCAGGAGCAGGAAAAACACCCAAGTAAGGTTTGCTCCATTCCCTGGCTCTGTTTCCTGATGCCTTAGGTTGTTGCATAGGCAGTTGTACCAAATTACTCAATGGAAATGGACACAGAGGTTCACAGAATGAATACTGACTATCAAAACAACTCCAAATGCCACCTGTCTAGGACTATACAGCCATTCAGTTTGTCCACTCATCACAGAATCTGGATCAGAAAACTGCTTTCTGTGAGAATGGAAAGCAGACTAAAGCAAATTACACTCCATTTCAGTAAGAAGGGCCTGACCAGTAGCTTGCAGGGTAATTGCTGGGAGAAAGGGCACAGGAAGATGTGACTGGCAAAGCTATTAAATGTTTATTTAAGCTTCTTCACACAAAAAGCACTGTTCAAACAGTAAGAAATTCCATATCTCCACTGAGTGTAAGACGTGATGGTGTTAGTGCCATCACACAAAGAGAGCTACACAGAGATTACCTGATTTGTTCAGTGACAGGCTGAATCACTCTTGTATTTTAGGTGGGAGTTCAGCAACTCCTGATGTCCTGTTCAATGACAGGAGTTAGAAAGAAGGATTTCAAGAAGTAGAAATTAAACATAAATGTGAGATCAGAGCCAGACAAGCTTATTATAGAAGAATATCATTAGCAATAAATCCAAGAGGTGCTTAAAGTGACAGGTGGTGAGATGTACAGCTGACAGGCTTCAGGACAAATCTCCTCGGTCTCTGTAAAACAGCTTTCATTTTTGGCAGTTTTATTCTTCATTTCTCTGATCTTCCAACTCTCAGTAAGGACTCCTGCTATCCCCTAGCTCCCTTTTCCTGCTCAGTTTGAGATGCCTGTTTCAGTGCTCCTAGGGATTCTGGTTATTGCAAGGTGGTGAGAGGGAAGAGACAGGACAGATCGCCTCCAGGGCTTCTGCAGTTGATCAGTTTTTTGAAACACAGAGAAGAACCCAGGTGGCTGTTGTCAGAGTGTTAGAATGCAGGAGAGAATGCCATTTTTTACAGCAACCTGAAATAGACTGCTGTTTCTACTACTGCAGAGCAGAAGATAGGATCTAAGAGGCAAGCTGAACATTTCCTATAGTTAAAAATTCATACTGGAAATTATTTGTTTGGAGGAAATCTGCCCCCAAACAAGATTGCTTCCTTTTTATAGCATTAATCTACCACTCTCTGTACCTGTGCATATTCCAGCTGAAGACCCTGCTTGTTTTGCACAAACATTTGGGTTTGAAATGCCATTTTCAACAGATAGTGGGGAAATGTTATACACTTTTTATCCATCTGACAATGTAACAACTGTGGTGAATAGAATAGAATAGAATAGACCAGGTTCGAAGAGACCTTCAAAATCATCATGTCCAACCCATCAACCAATCCAACCCACCTAAACAACTAACCCATGGCACCAAGCACCCCATCAAGTCTCCTCCTGAACACCTCCAATGATGGCGACTCCACTACATCCCTGGGCAGCCCATTCCAATGGGCAATCACTCTCCCTGTATAGAACTTCTTCCTAACCTCCAGCCTAAACATCCCCTGGTGCAGCCTGAGACTGTGTCCTCTTGTTCTGGTACTGGCTGCCTGGGAGAAGAGACCAACCCCCACCTGGCTACAACCTCCCTTCAGGTAGTTGTAGAGAGCAATAAGGTCACCCCTGAGTCTCCTCCTCTCCAGGCTAAGCAGCCCCAGCTCCCTCAGCCTCTCCTCACAGGGCTGTGCTCCAAACCCCTCACCAGCTTTGTTGCCCTTCTCTGGACTCGTTCCAGCAAGTCAACCTCCTTCCTCAACTGAGAAGCCAAACTGTCATGAAAAAAACCCTTCAGCTGTGGCTTAAGGTCTTTTCATATCTTATTGCAGGTATGTAAAAACATCACAAATTAGCATTTTATGCTAAGAAAACTGACAATTTTAGCTACCAAGATAAAATAGGCCAAACTGTGGTAGCAAATGTAAAGACAAAAAAAGGAAGGAAAAAAAGGTACCTGGGATTAAAAGGAGAAAGATAAGTGCTAATCAATGTTTTGTGAAGTTTAACACCTGAAGATCAAAGCAGATCATGAAATACCTGCAACATAAGAAGAGTTTATTTCCTCTATGGAAAAACTCCCAACATTATACGCTTAGAGGCACAAATCGAATGAAATTGTTTTTGCTAAACTGTGACATACAGAGGTAAAAAAGAAAGATTGTATGCACACTGAAATTGGACACAAGATACAAGTTCAGCTGAATCATTTATGCTGCATAAGGAATACCTTAAAATGAGATTTGTTTTTAATTACAATTGTTTTTCTTGATGTCCTTTATGTATGAAGTTGGTGCAATATATGCATAAATGTATGTATAAACATGTATAAGCACATGGATGCATACACAGCTCGCTCTCTCTCTCTCTAGGTGATGTTTTGAGCAGGTTACCATTTTCCCTGGGTTCAGAGGAATAGAAGTGCAGCGCAGTAGATGTGAGGGGATTAAAGGAAACAACCCTGACTGAAACTCAAGCACGTTTCATGAAATTCACTGTGCTCAGGCATTTAGGATATCACAGCCAAAATCTTGTTCTACACTTCCGTTCTTATGCTCCACACATAAAGCTAACTCATCCCCACAGTGCATCAGCCCAGTCCCACTTTGGTAGCCACAGCCTCAGGTCTCAGAGAACTGCTCCTGACGGTTATCAGCCCCATGTGGCAAATGTGCCTCTGCCCTGCCAGTGCCACCCTGCCCCTGACACACAAACATCCACAGCACAGCAAGCTGCTTCCCTCCAACCCCACCTTGAAAGCAGCACTCCTGGCCTCATGGCACACTCCACTTCTCCCCTGAGCTCAGCTCTCCAGCAGCTTTAAGCTGCTGATTTTGTGACCTGCTGTGGAAAGATGCTGCCATGGCCACTGCCCGAGTCCCAGCACCACTGTGCAGTGAGCAGCATTAGGAAACGAATTTAGAAGCTCAATGTTCAGGCACGTCTTCCCCACTACAGAGTGGGGTTTGACCCATTCTCACACTATACAGCAATTGTTGCGGACTTGCAGCATGTGATGCAGCTCTGCAGGGCTGTTCTGCTGGGAAAGCAGGTCTGGTGCCTTCCAGGCTGCCTGTTCACCCTGCCAGCCTGCTGCTCCCCTTGGACACACACTGATACGGCACCATAAGACCTCTCCTCACCTCTCTCCCTGGGGCATGGTTACAGCGCAGCACTCTGAGATGACTAGGAGAGAAAATTGCCCTAAGCAGCTCTGGGCTTCTGGAATCTCCTCTGGGAAAATGTGATGTGCCAGATGGGATGCCTCAAAGCCCTGCTGACTACATCACTGTTTGCTGCTCCTGCAAAGGCCACATCTTCCCAAATTGCAGTGTTTGTGAGAGCAGTGAACAAAACCAGGCAAACACAGCCTGCTTAAATAGAAGCAAAAATCCCAACTAATCAATCTCTCATTTTAGCAGAAATAGTTCTGATGCTTAAATAGAAAGGAAATCAGCAAAGGGGGAAATGTTTTAAAACAGAAAAGTCTTTCTGGAGACATGTTCTTAAAGGTGAAGAGAAAACACAGAACTGTTGTTCTCAAATACTTCTTTATCATTTCATCTGGTAGATCTGTTAAAATTTTGTGGGGATATCATTATGATACAATTTCAAACTGAAGTTATCAAAACAGCATGAAGTCAAAGTACATGAGGCAGTGCACTTCCCTCAGGCATCTCATGTTTTCCCCCTCTGATAAAAAGAAAATCCTTCATCTAAACAGCAATTTGAAGGAGATAAAATAAGCCTTTTCCTGCGGGGCTGCTCTCAGTTTGTGCTGACATTGGAGATTGTCTCCAGCCCTGTGCAAGATCTTGCACTTGGCCTAGCTGAACTACATGAGGTTCACTTGAGCCATAAAATTGCCCCAAAATGTCCTCTATCTAGACCAAACAAAATCCCTCAGTGACTATGAATCAATACACACATGCAGGTCTAGAGACTGAACCCAAAGCTTCACACATTGCCTGAATGGCAAAAATGGGACAATATTCCAGTCAGGATTACAATCAAATGCAAGTTTTGACAACACTTAATGGGAAGTTGAAGAAAACAAATCTAAGAAGCAGGGTAAGTTTTATCCAGGAAACTCTGCCAGCTGTAGTTCATACAGTGTCAGACTTGTCACTGCACAGTAGTGTTTTAATTGGGGAAGGATCATAATCACACACTTGATGAGCAAGGGAATGAGGCATCTGACTAAGAGGCAATTGAACCCAACATGACCTAATTCTTCAGATGTCTCATCACAAACCCTCACTTTTGCAGTTTCACTTAATCTCTAGTAAATGTCTAGTGGAGTTCCTCTTACAGTGGTCACTGCAGCCACTTCACAGCAAGGAGACGCCCTCCTGCACACTGAAATATATTAACACAGAAAGTTCTGATATTAACAAGGATCAGTTTCCTAAATCATACAAGTAGTTTACATTACTAAATAAATTTCCTTTTCTCTGCATTAGGGAGAAGAAAAAGCACAAATTGCATCTGGATGTGTGCTACTTCAACCAGAATGTTCAATAATTCATGTATTTTAAAAATATATCAAACCCTAATCCCTGTTGGCTTGCAGCTACAGATACATTATGAAAACACATTCCATCCTGGGGGCTGGGGACTGCAGTTCAAGTAAAACATTGCCCAAACGTGTTGCAGCTTTTTCTTGAAAAGCTTTTCTCATTCTAATCCAGAAAATGAGCCACACTGCATGGCAAACACAATCCCTCTCACTCTCTCTAACAGCGTTTGCCTGTCACTTTGTGATGACAGCTAAAGTGCAGCCTTGTAACCTAGCTCATGTGCACAGAACACAGGGATATTTCATGCAAACAAAATGATGGGATTTATTAATAACTCTGGTAATGCTATGCAAATATGCCACATCATAATACAAATCAGAGTGTATTATCTGAAACTCTCCCATTCTTTTCTATGTGCAGGTGTCCTCCTCCTTGTGCTCCCATTATAATTACCCTAACTTGCAGAAGCAAACTCTGTCACAGTTCTCTCCTGTTTCTGTAATTTGGAACTTGTCACACTGCTTCTAAGCACTTCATCCACCTTCCTATTATGGTGTAAATAGGCACATTAAATAGATATTGTCCTGAGGTAAGTATTTTAACCTTATTTAAAAACTGAACATTTGCATTCTATTTTTTTACTTCCAGAAGTTTGTTTAGCATTTCCGTTGTAATTATTAGATATTAATGGAATCAAGCATGGAATAAAGCATAACAAAGGCATCCATTTCTGACTTGGAATTAGAATGTGGTAGTCTCTGCTTTAAAAATTAGACTCAAAACCACCTGAAGACCAGCCACTGAAAGAGGGATATTTTTTCCCCATCAGAATATGGTATTTAAATAAATGTACATGTTAAGGCTCAAATAACAGGACAGCTGGCTAAGAGGAAGCGAGTCAGAGAAAAGCAGGAGATGAGGCTATACTCCTGCAGTGTCAAGGGTTAGGCCTGGGCTGGCCACTACAGAAGCAACAGATGCTCTCTATTAACACCTCTCCTTTCCCAAAGGGAAGTGAGAAGGAATAAGGGAGACAGATTGATGGGTTGGGAAAGAAAACTAAGACAGCTTGAGCGGAAATAATAACAATAAAATGAAATAGATACAAATAGACACAAACCAATATCAAACACAGCCTCCTGATGGCAATTATATCACCATCACCACTGACACTGTGCCAGATGTCCCAGACTAGACCCAGCAGCAGATGGGAACCAGATTCAGGAGCTGGATTTGGGAACTGAATTCAGGAACACATGGATTGGGATTGAAGGCAGTACAGACAGTCCTCCTTGGATGCTGGCCATTGAAGAAGAGGCTGGACCCTTTATACTTAATATATTCTGTTCTAATTCAAGGCAGGACATTGCAGAGAAACATAGGGCTAGACTAGACCTTGAAATGCCTATGAATAAAATATCATCAAGAGGGAAGCACATAGTATGCTGTTCATGGGTGTCAGAAGGGTCACTGAGTATGACCCCCATAGGCCAGGCTTAAAGAACACAGTGTGCCAGCTTCCAGCACAACATGGTTGGGACAATCAGGAAGTAACCAGGTTTCTTATCTCCTGTCTAAATGTTTTTTTGAGAAGCTTTTGCATTGATCTTTTGCTAAAGCCTTCTTGGTCTGCTTAATCCTGATGAAGTCAAGGTGATTTTAGTTGTGCAATATCCAAATACTCTTTTTATTTGAGTAAGCTTGAATAAACTGGAGCATCCTCATGTTTCTCTTTATATAGGTATACATCTCTAGCTATGGACAGAGTGAGAGTGTACTGCTGTGGAACAAGCAGTTACTGTCCAGGGAGGTTGTGGATGCTCCCTCCCAGAGATGTCCAAGGCCAGGTTGGATGTGGCCTTCAGTAACCTGTTGAGAGGTGTCCCTGCCTATGACAGGGAGGTTGGATTAGATGATCTCTGAGGTCTCTTCCAGCCTAGGCCATTCTATGACTATAGAAAAGAATGATGTTTGAAGATTTTATTAAACATATCTAGTATGTTTATATATAGTATATATATTAAACAAATATATAGTAAAAGGAAACTGTTGTAGTTTCTAGCTCAAAATGCACCTAGATCATATCAAAGATATTTGTTATATTGAAACCATATGCCATTATAATTAGAACAGGGCTGAAGGCATATTTGGGGATCAGCTGGTTTACACAACTTGCTTTTTTCCTGTAATCACCCAACCTGTGGAAACAACTGTTTGTCTGCGTAATGCCCACACTACAACAGCTTTAAGGATGGAATCTTTCAGCAGCAAGGGTTCCCTCTGAACAGTGAGCTCCTCTCTCGTTTCAGTGGTGTGGGGGAACACAGTCATACACATCTGAACCACCAGTTATTTCTGAGGAGGAAATGCACCAGCAGTTCCAGAAACAGGAGAGACTGACCTGAACTTATGCTTAAAATAGTACTTCTGTTTATCTGAAGGAGAATGTTTTTCCTACTTTTCATCTGAACTCTGGCAGCATCTCTTTGAGCTGTTTGTAACTGCTCTCCCACTGTACTTCTCTAATTCACATTTTCTGCTCAACCCTTTCTTTACAAAGGGTTTAGATTGAAAATCCCTGGAAGGGAATCTGCATGTGAAAAATGTTCTCTGTTTCAAAATGCATTTAATGTTTTCTTGTAGGTTTTTTTTGAGCAGAACCTTAACATTACAGCAGCATGAAATGAAACACACTAACATGAAATGGTGCATGTATTGCAGCACCCATAAATTAGTCCTCCCCTCTCAAGCTGACATCTGTGTGTATTTAACATCTTCAGTGTCAACTCTCAGAAAGAACACCAGTAGGAAAACAAGACTGTGGCAGGATTTCTGTCCTGATACTCGCAATAGGAAGACCTGAGAGGATGAAGGGAATCCCTCCATTGTGTGGCTTCTTTCCATATCACAAGATAAATAGTTTCCAACTACTTTGCTTCAGAATTAAGTAAAGTCTTATCTGCATGTGGCTCCAATTAAAAAAACATATGCAAGCCAGACATCTCTGATGGCTTGGCCTCTTCCATATGTGTACAAAACCCAAGCTATGTGGAATATGCTGCTTGAGGACACTGTGAAAAATAAACAAGACCGAAAGGGTGGCCTGGTAGACATTACCCCCAGCAACATATTAGACCATGATCTGTGAACTTTTAAAAGCCATTACCAAATGCTGCCTGCATTAACAGGTGCAATGGAGCAGATGGGCTTCCACATGGACATAAGGAAAAAGTTTTTCACTGTGAGGGTGCTGGAGCACTGGAGCAGGCTGCCCACAGGAGCTGTGGAGTCTCCTTCTCTCCTAGAATTTCCTTATTTCAAAAAGTACCTCTGCACAGTAAGGCAGAAACACAGGACTGCAGAGGATAAGAGATTCAGTACATAACCCAAACTCAGAACTTGGCAGCAGTGAATTATTTAAAATCCAAGGAATAAGTGATGGAAATATAACGTTGACACTGCCCATTGCACAGAGCTCAGACATCTACCTGCAGCATTGGCAGTTCCATGTAGCAATTGTATCAGCTCAGGAAAGATTTATTACATATATTCATAACAATCCAGAGAGAAGCACACACACATCAAATTAGTAACAAGATCCTTTTGAATGGGCATTAATGAGACTATGAGAAAAGTTCATTTCTCTATTTTTATCATGAATTTGCTGAAGGCTGCTCAAGCAACTCGCAGTCAATAACAACTACATGAATATGCATGTGCAGACACATATTTGCATGCATATGAATTTATCTAACAATAACTGATCACACATAATTACTCAGGAATTCAGCAGCTTACAGCAATTGATATTGTAACCCAGAGTGGTATGAAAAATAAGTTACTGGGAATTTATGAGATAAATTGCTGCCTGCAGATGAGAAAAGCAATTTTTCATGGGGAAAATGTCATCATTCTCAACTGACACTGACGTACTGCCTCCGTTTCCTTGGCACAGAGATTCTCTGTGGCATAGTCCTTGCTGCCAGTGCAGCATCAGATGCATTGCATCAACCAGTACAGATCTGAAACCAGGATCCTAAAGAGAATGGTGAACTCTTGCTGGCTGGAAGGGAAAGACTTTGCAAATGAAACACAAAAGTGATAAATAAAATGCAATCCTTTCCAAGCGAGATAAAACCCTACAGCCTTAGAAAAAAAATCAGAAGGCTAATTTTAAGTGCTCACAATCTTGCTTATATTGAATTTGTCTTGACTATCATTTAAGTCAGTGCAATTATTTTTCATTAAAAACCTAGACCTGTCAATGTATTTCACTCAAATCATTACAGAGGCAACAATTTCTTTGAGATTTAAAAGTCTGAGCACATGGAACACCCACAAAAATTCTGTCTATCCCTGAGTTTTGGGGTTAAAGAAACAGGAAATGTAAAGTGGAATAAGATTTCTTTCTTTCTTTCTTTTATTTCCACACCACACCCCCCCCCCCCCCCCCCCTTCATTTAAAGCAAAATTTATTATCTTCCTTTTTGGTCCAAAACTATAATCCTGTATCCTCTTTAATGTACCTTTCCCCTCTTATTTATTGTAGTTACCGAGGTCTGAATCAATGTTCTATTATCTGGCTTCAGTCAGTGAAGTGCTCTGCAGTGCCTGCACCTTTCTGGTTGTTGGGTTCTCAGTGCTGGCACACCACAAGTTACTGCAAGACCAGCAAACCACTGCCAAGCCCAGCTATGCAGACATGCTGCTGGAAGATCGCAGTGTGAGGGCTGACAAGTTCTTCAGTGAGCAGCAGTGCTGGAAAGGCCTGATTGCTGATGGTCTGTGTCCTGCTCCTTCCCACAGCCCCATTTTCATACAACTCTTGTGCTGATCTGCATATGAGCAGAATCTGATGGCACAGGCTCTGAAAGCCAGGGGAGAGCCACATCTAGGCTGGCTGCAGAGTCTTGACCATATGGCCAATAGCTCTCCCCAAAGATCAAGCATATTTTCTCCCAGAAAGTCACTTGTTTAGGAGAGATTCCTCTAGTGACCTGCTGACTATCACACCTGCAGGAATCCTTGTGGGCTTACTGCTGGGTTCAGTTTGTTTCAGATTGATTAAAACATTCAGGCCTTGTTAAGGTTGGTAGAGGGATGGACTGATGCAGACAGGCAGTGCAGTCACAAAAACCTCATCTGCTTTGAGAATTATGCTCACTTGGCTGCATCTCACACCCAAACACATGTGGGAATTCAAACAGGTCCAAGTTATCCATTTCAGCTGGCTAATGGATTTAAATTATGTATCAAAATGTTTCATGAAATAGTATACAATTAAATGTTGTTATGTAGCAATTCACCAAAAATACATGCTGGTTTCTGGACAGAAAGCATGAAAGTCCCCTGTGCTGCAAGGCATAGTTTGAGGGAAACATTCTCCATCCATATACCCTGCTTGAAGTATGACTTCAGTTTGCAAGAGAAGATCAGAATGGAAGAGCTACCCCTGAGCGCTCTGGAATTTGGAATGTAAAATGTCTGACCTGAACTCCTGTGCTAAAGGATGGAGTTTCAGTGGCATTTCTGTGAGACCACAGCACACATGGCAAGATCTCTATTTTTATGCTTTGCTGAACAGAGAACTAACTTTTCCAGATCTCATGGTGAGAGCAGGCCAACCGTTTCCAGCTGTGGTTGATGTGGCAATGATTTGAAGCCACTGGTGAGAATTATGTAATGAGAAGCATATATCTGTCATGGTCCAATAAATATGTATAACATACAAGAAACACAACTGAAAGATTAGCACTATTGAAACAGCTCCTCTTTTTTTTGCCACAGGTTGCCTCCCCATGCTCGTGCATGGAGAGCTCAGACAAGGATGAAGTCTCTTTAAGCCACTGACATGAGACCACTTTTTGCAAGTCAGTGCACACATGGATGTCTGAGCACCATAAATTAACATGGATTTGCATCGACAGCCAGTAATTATGTTTTATGTCAGCCAATAAAGAGCAGGAGAATGATGAATTCCCACTGCCAGAGTTGTACTACAGGCAAATACAGAAAAGTTTTACCAGTGCCAGCAATGAATGCATCTATCAAAATTAAATGACCCCTCAAAGGTAGCCTGCAGCCAGACCTCCAAGCAACATGTGTGATTAGAGGCATACATTTGGCCACTATTTCTGCACTCTCTGAAAGCAGCGATGTTCCACGCCTCCCAGAATCCAGGGTTACTGGCTCAGGTACTCTTGTCCAGGTTTCTGTTATCTAAACTCCCTTTCAGAAAGGTTTCACTACACTTGACTTTGCTGTTATTCATTTACCTTTTTGCCTATGCAGCACTAAAAGATGCCAGAGCCAGTTGCTTAGTGGCAGTCACCACAACAAAATACTGTTGCCTGAAGAGCACACTCACTAGAGATATTTTGTTCTTTAGCCAATGGCATTCTACATAAGAGCAGGGACTCTTCAAATGAGAGGCTATGAGAGCTGACCACTTCACTTGTGCTGTGACAGCATTGCCACCAGTGATATAAAACAATAGATGTTACAAACCCAGAGTCATCTAAAAAGTTTAGCCAGACTTGCACCAATTCCCACACCACATCTTAGTGCTTCTTCCCTCCAATGTACTCAACCCTTGCACTTGTTCCTGTACTTACAGCCTTGCAAAAAATTAAATGCCCACTTTCCTCAAGGGCCTGTGAAAAGATAAAAGCATTCTCAGCTCAAAGCCACCCACAAATATCATCCCCAAGTAGAAAGAGAAAGGTGTGAAGCACTATTTCATCTTAGAGAGATTAATGTCTGTGGTAGTGTCGATGAAACTCTCTCACAAGATTTCTTTGTGTGGCAAGCTCTGACCAAGCACAGCCTGATGTTATCAAAAGCAATGCAGGAATCTAGCAGGACTTTCTAGCATGAGTTGAGATGATAGAGGACACAAACATCACAAGCATCTTGCTTTATAATTCTTTTAGCATAGAAAAAGATGATGAGGAAAAGTGAGTCCTCTGCTGCACAATATGTTCACGTGTCACCAGCAGGCTATTCCACAACATTCACATTGACATTCTAGGGAAAACAATAATTCATATGAATTAATAGGATATGTCAGCTGTAATTAGCCCACAAAGGCTAGGTAAGCATCTTTGGGACACCACAGGGTATCTCCACATTGCCTCAGACAAATCAAGCATCCACATCTTGGCTGGTCTGTGGCTTGGGACACACGAGAGCTTTCACAGAGCAATTCAGAATGTTGGAGCAAGGGGGAAGGGAAACAACATTGGAAAAACCAAAAGCTGGATTTGCTTCTTTTCACTGTCCCCTGGTTTTGGCAAACCAGACCTCTGTGTGATAAACACAGAGAAAGGGAAGCAAAAGAAGCAATAAACATTCACTTAACACTGTAATATGCAATGTCATGGCAGCTGGTTTCTAAAGAAACAAACATGAAGGGAAACCGTTTTGTTTAGGTTTTCCTTCTGTCACTGTGCAGGGAAATGTTCCTTTCTATGTTCCTAGCAGTAATTGTAATCAATTGTAATCCTAGCACCAGCCCTGTAGAAACCAAACATCCAGAAGGGCTGAAATTGCCAATAAAAACATCTTCAACCAGATCTAAACCACAAAAGAAATCTAAGTGATGTCAGAAATGAACGTACCATTGGCATCCTCTGAACTAGGTGTGGAAGAACTTCCACAGACTGTTGTGTGTACCAGCTATTTGGATTGAATTCCAGCCAGTACTTTCCTTCTCACCCCGCTCTATACCATTGGACACACGTGGGTTCCCAGCACCATCTCATTACCCTACCTAGTCATTTGCATAAATTTCTGCTACTCTAGCAATGCAATTTAGTTGTAGATATTATGGTCTGCTGCTCTCTGCCAGTGAGTGTCAGTAACTCATAATAAGAAAAGGAGTAAAACATTCATTGACAGAATACCACTGGGTTTGCCCAGACACACAGCCTGACATAAAATACAGCAATGGATTATTGTAAATGGATTATTTTACACATTTATAAATGGAAATAAGTACATTTATGTTTCCAGAAGCATGCAGCAGTCCCTGTAGTAGCCTGTTCACCAGCCTAGCCTGCAATGGATTAGGATCCTCACTAGTACTTAAATAGATGCATTTCCAGAAGAAAATTACAAGCTTTGAAGCAGATTTCACACTTGGAGTAGAACATGTTTCTCCCTATTTTGGGAAAAAGAATTATTGTGTGACAGAAGAAAATATTTCAGCTCTGTCAAAAGACAGGAAAAACAAAGGTCTGTTTCCTCTCACTGGTCTGTTAGCATCATCTTGCTCTACAGGTGTACATAAATTCAAGGAGTTAAAAGAGGAGCTGATAGAGTATTCTAAAATATTCTTACTGCACAAACAATAGTCTTGGAGCAATTGGTGCAGAGGTAGTGCTCCTTGAAGACAAAACTGAGCTGACAGTAAAATAAATTCACCCTCTGCCTTGTATCTACTTACATCAACTCATATCTGCTGAGGGAGCACTGGCTGATAACACAATTGGAGAATTTTGTTTGTGCTGGGTAGTCAACACAAAGAAGATGTAATTTCATCCAGGGATCTCCTTTTTGAGCTTACCAGGTCATCAAGGTCTTGAACTCCTTACTTCTTACCAGCGAGACAAAGCAATTATGCATGCGTATAAACTACCTTTGAACTAAAACAGCTTTAGACTGCGGTGAGCTGTTTGTGCAAACTTATCTTCCTTCAGTGTCCTGCTCTGAAAACATTCATTTAAATGCAAAAATACACAGCAGACTTTAAAATGAGAAGGGACAACAGAAAATTCTTAAACTGGTATGTTTTTCCAAGCAGCACAATTAGAAAGGCTATAGAAGAAAGCAGCAGCTAATTAGACTAAGCAAAAGATGATACATCCTTTCTGATGTGTAGAATCATTAACTAACCCATTCAATAGTAGTCATTCAGTAGTTTGGTGCAGCATAATAAATAGCCCTGGACTGCCAAAAGTTGAGCTCCTTTTCCAATTGCTATTAATCAAGCTCTCTGGATGCATATATGTTTGTATAGACAAAAATAATGTACATGCCAGGTTGCTCATTATACTGAGGAGATGGAATGTCTCCTCAGCTCTCTGAGAGACAGAGTTCCATTTCAAAGAAAGAAGATTTATTTCCCTCTAGTTAACCATATATATATAAACATAACTATATTAAAAAGCCATTTATATAGCATAATTACCTCTGAATAACCTTTGAAACATAGGGTGGAAAAAAAAAAAATCTGTATCTGGTGTATCATTTGACTTAGTACAAATGAAACTGGATTACAAATCAGGAAGTGAAGGAAACAAATCTTTCCCAGTGTACTCCTAGTAATGACAAATCAAGAAGTGTATCAGCAGAATGAAAGACAAAAGTGTTCTCAAGAGAGATCACTGCAGTTATGACCATTAAAAAGTAGTATCAGTTTTACGAAAAACAATTTTCATGCAACCTTCTCACCAGGCAGAGAGGCAGACATGAAAGACTGGCTGCGTCGTCTGCAGCAGCACTCACTTCAAAATAAATGACTGCAAGCTGCTTTCCATCTGACCCAGAAAAGACTCTTACTGATAGCTAAAGCAGAAATACGTTAGAGGGAAAAAACAACATATTTGCTTGGTAGATATGGCTCTGTGGGATCATGGAATGGTTTGGGTTGGAGGTGACCTCAAAGGTCATCTTGTTCAAATCTTACTGCTTTAGGCAGGAACATCTACTGAACCAAGTTGCTCAAGGCCCCATCCAACCTGACTTTGAGTACTTCCAGGGTTGGAGCCTCCACAAGTTCTCTGAGCAGCCTTTTCCAGTGCCTTGCCACCCTCATGGGGAAGAATTTGTTTCTAATGCCTAATTTAATCTGTAACATGTAATTTGAGTCTGGTTTGAAGCCGTTACTGCTTTGTATAAAGGCATGGAGGGACAGGACAAGCCTCTCTGGCTCTCCTGTAGCCCCATTCAGATACTAAAGCTTGCTATAAGGTTTCCCCAGAGCCTTCTCTTTGTCAGTCTTAACGACCCCCACTCTCTTGGCCTGTCTTCATAGAAGAGGTGCTCTAGTCATCTTCATGGCCCTCCCCAGACCTGCTCTAACATTTCCATCTTCTTCTTGCCCCAGGGGCTCCAGAGCTGGACGCCACTTCAGTTGGGGTCTTATGAGAGTTGAGTAGAGGGAGGAATCCTCTCTGTTGACCTACTGGCCACAACTCTTTTGATGCAGCTCAGAATACAGTTGGCTTTTGGGCTGCAAGTGCACATGGGCAGCTCATGTTAAGCTTCCCATCAACCAGCATACCAAATCCTTCTCCTCAGGAACCGGGCTCTACCCATTCTCCTCCCAACCTGTTTTGGTGCTTGGGAGTGCCCCAGTCGATGTGCAGAACAATCCCATGTCCCATACATTGCTAAAAAGAAGTAGTGAAAATGCATGCACATAAAACTCAGGTCAGTTCTAAACACGTTGACCCACAGGTGACTTTATTTCTCCTTCTGCCAGGGAAACTATCATGCTTGGGTTGCAGAGAGAGAAATTTTCTAATCTTTCTTTCTCCTTGAATGCTATCACAGCACAGTGCCCAATTTCTCTGGCTGAATGCTTGTGAATTAACAGCACTCTTAATTACTTTAGATACAATCTACATTGGAGCTTGCTTTTCATTTTGCATTCATTTTTTCTTCCATTCATTATCAAAGGCTGGCTTCCCAATAGACTGTTTGTGTTTTAATTTGTGCAGACTTTAACAATATACCTACTCCAATACTGCCCTAATTAAATTAAATTTCCTTCCACAGGTTTGAACAGCTACCCACGTTGACCTCAAAGGTACTCTTTTCTTCTTTCCAATATATCTTGATGTCCATCAAAGAATTCTTTTCCCCAGGCCCTACTCCTTCTCCAGTCTTTGTGCAACTAGTCCTCCAATAACTCTCCAGATTAGTATTTCAGCTTTGAGAAAAATTACAAATTACCAATCCTAAGTGGTGGCCTTTTTAGTCTGTGGATGTTATTTAGGTCACTTGAAATAAACAACTGCAGAACAGATTCTGACCACAGTAGTAAGGAAGGACTTTGCTCTTTCAGATAGGACTTTCCCTGCCCCCCCCCAGCTATCATTCCCAATTTTCTTCTTAATTAAGTCACTACTCAAAAATGTCTTTTTAGAATGGTGAGAACAAAGTACATTCAAAGCTGAATGTATGGCTCACCTATGACATCTCCTTTCATATCACAAAATTTCAATCCCAAGAGCAAATTTAAGACAGCAGCAGTACTTCTCTACCACAGTGAAAGACACTCTCACCTTTCACATTCCGACTGCACCCTTTCAAACCCCAGATTATTCTAACATTTTAAACCATTTCATTTTTAAGGTAAAATGCATGCATTTATATATCACCATGCAGAAGTAGATGCATTTGGTACATCTGCACAGTGACAGGTGCGTCAAATACTTTCATTTTTCCCTGTTTACATTTCTTCCATCTCTTCCTTTCCTAGTGCAGGCCATCTTCTTCCAGTACAGAATCTTTTCTTGATAGGATGCTCACATGTGAGGCCTAGTTAAAGCAAGCTCTGAATTCAGCTTTCTTTCAAAAGAAAAGTTAGGGTCTGTGATTGTTTTTAGTAACATCTCAGTAAAATAATTTGGAGGGCAAGTGTGTAGTAGTAAACATTCCCTGCCTCTAATTTTCACCTGAGAGTTGAGTTACCAGGTGGTTTAGGACCAGGAAGATAAAACACAGGAGGTGCTTTGTTTTTTCCCTTTCCCTTTACCCTTAGATCTCTCATTATGGGTCAGCACTAAGCTCTGTATGTGCTGTGTAATGGTTTGCATCAGAGACATTGCTCTTTGATTTGTAACCCCAACCAACTACTCCCCACCCCTCCAAAAGCCAGTGGGCTGATGGCCAGGCCCTTAGGGAAAGCATATGGAAGCTATGGCATCGCAGCATGCACTTTCAGTGTGTTCCAAGAGCTTGAGCTAAGGCAGTCAAATTTCTCTGGGTTTCCTGAAGCAACATAGCTGTTTGCAGCTACAGTCGTGACCAATTCCTGATGCATCACTGAGCCTAAGCTTACCTGAGAGATTTCTACAGTACATTGGAGACGCTTCCGTTTAGCGCATTACACAACCCACCCAGCTAGGGGGGAATGCAACATCCTGCTGATACTGCCTGGGAAAAATAGGTCACATAACATGGACACTGCCAATTGCCAAACTGAAATCAATTAAGAAATCCATGTACAGAAAACAAACAATCAATGCTCATCGGCACAGCCCAGTGAGCGGATGCTATGCAGAGCACAAAGCAGTACTGACATGTACTGATACAAACAGGAATGCATCTCCCCGTGATCCAGACAGGAAGGCAACACAGTGCATGGTGTGGGACTGGGAACACAGGCCTTGCTGAACGGGGCAAAGAGAGGGACAGAGAGAAAGCACAGACTACTACTCCTGCTGGTACTGCCCCTCCACATGTAGAATTTAGATCAGACTGAACTGATATTTCCCCTCCACTTTTTTTTCCTAATAAGCTTGGAGAAGTTTCTTGTCAAGCGTGTATGTACGAATCCACAACTGCACTCACATTGTACTCTCTGTACCCTCTCCTTACACACTAACATGCTGCAATGTTCCATTGACATCTTCCTGCCTAAGGCTACATTCTACCTTGTCATAAACTGCATTAAGTTGGCTGATAATGAAACTCAGGAAATCAAGGATAAAATTAGATGCTCCTTAAGACATTTTTATTCAAATAATTTGTGTTAGCTTCTGTTCAGTAGGATAAGCAAAACACAGATAGCTCATACCCCCTTTTATTTTCTTAATTGCTTTAAAAATAAGGCCTTCCCTCTGCTTTTTTTCAACGGGAGAGTACAAAAACTCATTACAGTGGTGAACTCCAGTGCACTATTTTCACTGTTCACTTAACTGGCAGTGAGATTGTAGTGCATTGGAATAGAATAGAATTAACCAGGTTGGAAAAGACCCTCAAGATGATCAAGTCCAACCTATCACCCAACACCATCTTATCAACTAAATCATGGCACCAAATTAGTTTGGACTGATGGGGTTGGAACAAAAGATGTTCACATCCTTCAGCAGGAATTTGCAGGAGGATTAGGTGTGTGCATCTGAACCCATTCTTTGTGCATAAGATAAACCAACATCTCAGATGACCTTGGTGAAGACCACAATTAATCTATTAATGGTTCAGGATTTAGCACAGGATAACAATCCAACTGTAATATTTTAGAAGCATATGTCAGTTCCTAATGAATGGTAGGAGGGCTGATGCTCCCTTTAATTATTGTCATTATTGAAGAGAATTAAAAGAAATCCATAATGATGCTTTTTGATTCCATAGATTAAAATTCTTAGATATTATTACAGATTAAAAGGAGATACTAGACTTAGTCTTGTAAAACTTTTACTTGTGATCCTGGCTCAGGAAGAAGCTGCAGGACTTGAAGAATGTGCTGTGCACAGCAGCAAGGCAGAAATGTCAGAAGCAAGAGAATGCCCCTAAGAGCAGAGCTGCAGGCAGTAGACTCACTCAGCAAAATCCCACAGAATGGGCAGAAAGATAACAACTTAGAGGCAAAAAAGAAAAATCAAGTATTTCAGAGACCCTGAGAATGGAAGGGTAAGGGCTGAAAGGCAGGAAGCTAAATAAATGATAGCAGGAGCTGGAAAATCCCCATCTGGCTTTAAAAGAAGAAATAAGGTCATGAGGTGGCACAGTAAGAGAACTGCCCTGTTGACCAACAGCAGGGCCAGAAATTAAGAGATGCAGGGCCGTTGTTTAAAAGAATACAAATAATTAAAACTCAGCAAGGGTCCTCCTGAAGAGCACACTTGACTGAAGGGCCTTCTTTTTCCAGAGGAAACTTCTTGGGTCTGCTATTTCTGACCACTGTCAGGGCATAGCCCTGCATTGCTCTTTAGATGATATAACAGAACACTATGGGGTATTTAGGTTCCTTTCAGGTGGAAAACAGTGTTTCAGAGAAAAAAACCTCTTGAGGTCAAGTTTAAATGTTTCCAAAACAGAAAAGGTTTTTTTGGGTTAAGCAGTATGCAGCAGCAAGGCCTGAAGTGTTTCTTCGACTTGAGATATTGTTATTTAGTTTATAGGAGTGGATCTCAAGCTATGATAAGTAGATTTTGCAATATGAAGTACTTTCAAGAAGCATATGCATAATAAAAGGCACTTCATACTGCTTTTGCTTAGATCAAGGCTATTTTATCCCCTTGTTTTCTATTGTACTGCTAAGTGCCAGTTTCCCTGTTGGAGACAATTTATCTTATCAGGACCCCACTGGATAATCTAGTTTGTTCAAGAGCAGACCTCCTGATAAAGTAGTAAAATACTGGCAATGTCCTGTGCAATTTACCTATGTAATTTTGCTGGTTTGCTTTATTATGTGCATTAAATATCCTTTCCCCTGTTCCCCTACACAAAGTTCTTTTTAAACTTCAGGATTAAATTAGTATGTTCCATTTTATTAGCTGGTGGACATGAAATAACACAGGGGGAAAAGAAAAAACAAAACCCTTTTCTGATAATAAAAACATTCTTAAGAGGCTACCTGAAATAGTAACATGTCACATGAAAAACAACCCCAAACAAACCCAACTGTGTTCTTCCAAATTTGCATGCTTGCAGCTTGCTAAACCCCCCAAACTTTACACTGACACACGTCTGAGCTTTAGATAAAGCCAGTTTTATCATTCCAATCCTGTCATAAAGCTCATTTTAAACAATATTCCAGCTTAATTAGCATTACCTTCTGGCTCCCTAGTACCACCCCTTTGAACGCTGGCATGGTTAAAACACTCAGGTCTACTTGGTTTAGGATGGTGTGGCAAATGTCAGTGAAATACGAGGGCATATGGCATATAATTACAGAACCATATGGATGCCAGTAGTGATAGTCAACAGTATCTGAATGCAAGCCTGAGAAAGGTAGAGGAAGAGCAGTAAAACACCAGCATACATAATCATAAAATGGATCTATATAGCTTCTTTGCAGCTGAAAGAAGCCTGTGCATGGCTGTCCTTTAACAAAGCAAAGCCACCTATGTTTGTACAAGCACACAGCTGCAGTGTGCAGCCCACGTTCATTTAGTTGTGGTTCAGAAATTTATGACCCCAGATTATTAAGATGAATGAAGTAAACTACTCACCAATGCACACAGCAGATCAACTGCTTCCAGTATCAGTTCTTGGTGGCCAATGCGAGTGACTCCCAGCTCCTCAAGCTCCTGATGGGTGATGTGGAGCAGCTGTTCCCCATTGATCTTCTCTCTTTCAAAGTTTTTTATGTATTGCTGGAGGCAGTCGTCAAGGCCTAGTTAAAAAAAGGCACCAACATGTTCAGAGAATGGACATAATCACTCCTCTGTATCACAGAGAATCACAGACAATTCTTGGGAACAAAAATATAATTTCTTGCTTGCATCTATTATGGAGAAAGGGCAAAAAATTGCAGTTTAACTTACACAGTATGGCACATCCAGCTGCACAGAAAAGTTTCATTACTGACATTATTTGCACCACCCTCACGGGGGAAGAATGTCTTCCTAATGTCTAATTAAAGTCGAGCTTCTTCCAGTTTAAAGCCATTAACCTTCATCCTATCACTACATGCCTTCATAGAAACTCTCTATCCAGCTCTCCTGCAATCCCCCTTCAAATACCAGAAGGCTGCTATAGTGTCTCCCCGGAGCCTGCTCTTCTCCAGCCTGAACAACTCTCAGCTTGTCTTCATAGGAGAGGTGCTCCAGCCCTCTGTCCATCTTTGTGGCCCTTCTCTGGACTCACTCTAGTATTGCCATGTCCTTCTCGTGTTGAGGATTGCAGAGCTGGGCACAGCTACTGTAGGTGGGGTCTCATGAGAGGGGAGAAGCCCCTTCCTAAATTAAGTATTCAGAGCATTCAGAAACATTTAGAAGATACCAAATGAAGGTGCCAGCAACACAGTTTATGTATGGCACTGTTTATGTTATGTATGTAGTTTATACACTAACCATGCTTTTTGGGCCAGAGAGAGCTTATGACAGAAGAGCAAAAGAAGGAATTTATGCTATCCAAAGTGCTCAGTAACAGCTCCCCAGGCCATCTTTAGAAGCTTTTACTTAGTGGTGCGAACAGCATGGCAGTGGACCACAGAACACAGAAAAGTATCATTAAAGGAGCAGACTGCCTCATAGCGTGAAAGCATCAAATAAATACACACACAAAGAAATATTTGTCCCCTGCCCTCTGTTTTTCTGTATCAAAGGTATCAAAGTGTTCCTTTTCTGGCAACATAAAATGTTGTGTTGATAACTCTGAGGTGTTACAAAGCAAGAATTTACGTGTCAGTAGTTTCAGTCTTTGTTATCGTGGCTATAATTGCATTTAGAATGAAAATATCAAAGATGCCATTAGAAAGAGTACAGAATAAGCTCACTTAGATTCACCAAAGCAATATTTATTTCCTAGACCCACTTAGGCCTCACTATGACTCTTCCTGCAATTTTTCTCTGTAGAATTTCCATTTACAGATCCAACTGATGTTGGTTTAGATGCACAAATATAAAGCAAGGGGCAGCAACTCTGCTTTGAAAGTAAATAAAATGATACAGAATCACAGGATTGTCAGGGTTGGAAGGGATCATCTAGTTCCAGCTCCCCGGCCATAGGCTGTGACACCTCACACTAAATTAAGTTGCTCACAGCCACATCCAGCCTGGCCTTAAAAACCTCCAGAGATGAGGCTTCCACCACCTCCCTGGGCAACCTGTGCCAGTGTCTCACCACCCTGATGGTGGAGAGCTTTTCTAACATCTAATCTAAATCTATCCTCCTCTAGCTTGGATCCATCCCCCCAAGTCCTATCACTACCCAACACCCTAAAAAGTCCCTCACCAGCTCTCTCGTAGGCCACCATTCTCAAGTTACCCAGTGTCAGCGTCAGGCTAGGATCACAGAAGCTTGCAGTTCTGTCTCTGCAATTTCTTACTTCTTTTGGGGACAGGATGTAACAAACTCATGTATCCTTCCCAGTGCAATAACTTTATTCATAGAACAGGGTTCAAACATTTCTGCTTTATTTTAAAGCTGAGACTTAACACCCATGAATGAAACTATGATGAGAAATCTGCCCTATCCACTTTGAAGTAAAAGAAATTGTACTCCATCCATGAGGGCTATGAAAACTTTCTCTGTGTTCCAAGAGTAGAGCAAAAACAAACATCTCTGATGTGTTTACTGCAAACTATGATTTGGCAAATAAGGCACATTGAAAATTGCCTAAATCAAGGCAACATGGAAAAGAAAGGAGGCAGAAAAAAAGAGAGAAAGGGCAAGAGAAGAGAGGGAGTTAGCTGGAAAATGTTTGCTTTCTAAACAGCTTAATTAAGGAAAAAAAGAGACCATTAAAAGAACAAAGCAAGCCCCCACGTTATTAAAAACTCCTCTGCAGAGCTGGCTGAAATCAGATTTAAGTATTAACTCAGAGCCAACATTACAAAAGAGATACTATCTGCTGTGGGTACAATAAGACCCACTGAGATTAAAATGAATCTTCCCATTGATGTCAAATGACATCAGGTTTGGTTTACATTAAAAGGACAAACATAGTTGCTGCGTTACATAAAGATCTGTCTCTTTTTCTCTGGCATTAGGCAGGGAGATTGAACAAGATGACTATGAAATTAAGTGAAGGAAAAGCACAGGTGGGAGCCCTCTGTGCAGGAATTCAAATCATGCAGACAGGGCAGGAATGCAGCGACAATAACTTTATCAAGTGTGATCCATCACAACACAAATGTTATTTCTCATTTGAAAAGTCTCTGCTTCCCAATTTTTCATGACTCTTTCCATAAATTATCCTTATTATCTTATTTTTCATACATTTTAAACAGATTTTTGTTACTTATTGCAAAATATGCTGGGCTTGTCAGCTATCCTAAAAATTCCTGCCCAGATGATGGTTTTGTCCAGACTACATCATTATTCCTACAGGAAAATATATGGCAGGTGGCTACGACGAGAGAACTCTGGCTGTGAAATGAAGGGGTTATGGGGAGGGCAGACAGGAAAGGTCCTGCCAGTTCAGCTTGTCACAAGCACAGCTGCTCTCACAAGGCCATTCCTCTGATATGCTCTGATACAAAAATGCAAGATTGCTCATTCTGGCTTTGGGGATGAAAGAAGGAAAGCAGCTCAGAGGAACCACATTTACCAGCCCTGACTTCTACAGCTTAGCACTGATGCAAGGGACTGTTAAGCCATAGATATATAGAAAATATAATAATGTTACAGAATATATAATTATTATATAATATTATTTTATATATGTATATATAATTGTCATAGCCAGTGTGGCAAGGAAGTCAAACACACTTTGTTCTGGGGAGACCCCACCTGCATCCAGTTCTGGAGCCCCTATTACAAGAAGGATCTGCATGTGCAGGAACAAGGGCCACAAGGATGATCAGGGAGCTGGAGCTCCTCTCCTGTGAGGACAGGCTGAGAGAGTTGGGGTTCTTCAGTCTGGAGAGGAGAAGGCTCCAAGGAGACCTTTTGTGGCCTTCCAGTATCTGAAGGGGGTCTACAAGAAAGCTGGGGAGGGACTTTTTAGGATGTCAGGACTAGGGGGAATGGAACAAAACCAGAAATGGGTAGATTCAGATTGGATGTTAGGAAGAAGTTCTTCCCCATGAGGGTGGTGAGACACTGGAACTGGTTACCCAGGGAGGTGGTGGAAGCCTCATCCCTGGAGTTATTTAAGGCCAGGCTGGAGGTGGCTGTGAGCAACCTGATCTAGCGTGAGGTGTCCCTGCCCATGGCATAGGAGTTGAACTCGATGATCCTTGAAGTCCCTTCCAAGCCTAACAATTCTATGACCTTTTATATTAAGATTATTTTAAATAGTAAAAGCATACAGCAGAATGCTGAAGCCACAATGGCTATGAGGGCTAAGTCATAAATGCAAATGTCTGTAGAATCTGGGTCTACAGGACAAAAGCTGCAAGTCACTCAAATGATCTCTGTTTGTTCAGGATTACACTCGGCTCTGCCAAGAGCAAATTAATATTCCCATTAATGTCTCTCATTCAACTAATCAAAGCTATACAACCATCATATCTCTGTTGTTGCAGAATGCTGATTTGTGAAAAAAACAATAAAATCAATAAATCAAAGTGAAATGGGGACAAACTCCATTTTCAAGTGCTGTGTGCTGGGGGTTGGAGGAAATCCACAACACTGCTGTGCCCTTCACGAAGATAAATGCAAATGGTGACTGTGCTTGCTTCTGAGGGCAGATATCTTGTATAATATGAGCACAGGGCACAGCAGGAACATGCCAACAGCAGGACATGAGTCTCAGGAGGGTGAGCTGAGTTGTGAGGCACCAGGGTCATCTAATAATTCAAAAGAAAACTGTACTGAAACTACCTCTGGGTGACAAGAATAAAAACAAAACAAACTGCAAAAAAACCCCACAGAGGACAAACACTGAAGAAGGGAACAGAAAAAGTGAAAGAAAAGCAGAAGCTGTGGTCCCTTTGAGAAAAGGCTCAGAGAAGACAACTGCTGAAGAAGGTCTGGAACCATAAGAAAAGAAACAACTGTTTGATTCCTGCGGGTTTTTGCAAGTGACATTCCACATGACCATCCAAGTAAAGAGGACTTCAGCTGAGACACCTGACCTGACTTCCCCATGGCTTTTCTTCCTAGGCAAAGTAACTTCGCAGTGCAGCAAATGAGCTACTCACTACTCAAAAACATAATCTGGAAATTATCTAATGAATTGGGGGAGGAAAACAAACTTCTGCTCCTCTCACAACTTTCAGTTTACACACTCAGATCTGCCTAAATACATCTAGTGTCTGACAGCATCTGTAGGCTCAGTCCAAATGATCATTATTGCAGAATGAATAGTTGTGGGGGTGGTTTGGTTGTTAAAACAACCAAGCAACAACCCAGTGGTATTTTATATTTAAGCAATATGCAGCAGCCCACCAGAAAGATCTGGAAGAGATTGACTGTTTGGCTAACAGAGAGAGGTAGGTGGTGAACACATGCCTTTCCCTAAATGTAATTTTATTGACTACACACATCAATTCATGGATGTTCTTGGTCAAAAACCTCTTTGATTTATTACACTGGGCTTAGGCACAGTGAATCTTTTCCAATTCTTATATAACTTGCAACAATGAAAATCATCAGGTGGATATTTTTTTAGTCAAAGATGTTAAAAGCTTTTCAAGATTCCAACAACTGAGGCAAAGGCATAATCCCCAGCACCATGTTCATGCTAAGCTGACTCTCAGCTATCAGTTATTTGTTCTTAAGCTTTTCCAGTAGAAAAAAACCCCAGCTGTTTAGAATGCCTGGAGAAAAGGCTCTTCATAGCCCCACAATTCAGAAAGAGACAAAGGGAATGTGTTTGAAAACACTCTGAAACAGCAAGCTTGGAGTGCTTCAGACTTAAACTTTCCTGAAGTTTGAAGTCTGTTTAAAACTAGAGAGCATCATGCAGTGTTTTGTACCTTTGATGCCACAAACTTGATCTATAGCAAGACTTGCCAGATGACACAATTTCATATAAAAAGTTCATTAAAAATTCATAGCAGGGTTGTGCAAACACATAGAAAAGAATTAAGATTATTCTGGAAAAAAACCCCACAACACAATCCCTCGATTCTGGCATTATCTGACCTTTAAATGCTTGGCTGTGCAAGCATAATGTGTTTAAAGGTTGCTTCCCGGATGAGTTTCCCCTGCATCACTCGAATGTTCACCCACATACAGACGATGTTTCAGATGCAAATACAGTGGCAGGCTTCTGCCACTTGAATTTACAGATCCATCATCTGCTTGAGCAGGAACCAGAGCAGGATCAGAGCTTGGAATAAATGTTTCCCAGACACCAACTGACAGCAAAAATGTTGACTTCCATTCCAGGGTTCAAAATGGTTTGAAGTTTACCAGATGTAAGCTCTTCCACTTCCCTCAGACCACCGGCCAAGAGTGTGACAGACCACGAGCTACTTCTTCCACTCCTATTTCCCTTTCCTTACAGAGCCAGGCTCCACATTTGCCCTTCAGGGCTCTCTGCAGACATGCTCAAGCACCAGCAGCCAGCCAGCCCTGCTGGGCTCTTTTCCAGGCAGACCATTTCTCCCACTGGTGGCTTTTCACGTAGAGAACTCCCTTCTCCTCAACCTCTCCTTGTCTTTGTCCTGCAGCTACATCCCACACACCAGCCAATATCACTGGCCCAACAGTCCTAGTGACAAGCATCCTCTCCCCCTCCTAATTCTTAATGCAAAAATCTCAGTTTGCCCTTTGCAAATCCCTGCATTTCCCCAACTGCCTTCATCTACTGCCAGCTTCCATTTCCAGAGGTGACATTTCTTCTCCTTCCATCCAGCCCCTATTCTTGTCTTTTTGAGATGTGGATCGGGCAGCTTCCCCTCCTCTCTACAAGCAGGGAAGCAGTACTGCGAGAGCACAAGCTGGAGGGCGATGGCAGCTGCCAGCCTCAGTTCCCTTTCCCTGCCCTGAACAGGTCAGATCATCGCATGCAACAACAGATCTCCTCAACCACCAGCAGCTTTGGCAAAAAGGACACAACCTTCAAGAAATGTAAAAATCCAAAGATCCTAACCCTATAGATACCTTCCTCCCCTCCTTCCAAAGTGCCATCCTCTCTCTGAATAAGGACAAACATCACAGCCACTGCACCAGGAGTGTAGTCTGAGACAGACTTCCCCCACCCCCCCCGCTCCAAATTCTATCCCATACGAAACCCAATGGGAATACTACATCACCATCCCTATATTTTATCTCAGCATGCCCCATGCAATGGGCTTTCCCATAATCATAGTGTCTATAATTACAGCTCTTTCTGGCAGCAATTTGCCAAGCTAACTGTATTAGCAAGACAAAAGCTGTGCAGAAATTATTAATATTTTAAGACTTCAGAGTGTCTGAGAAGGTTTTATGAGAGAATGTGCCAAGCAGTATTAATAACAAATGAACAAACTGCTGCACTTATAAAATTTGATTTAGTGATACTCCAGCACCTTTAAATGAACATTCCTATACAGGAAGAAAACGACTTAATATAGTTCTGCCTTCATTATCTGTGCCTGACTATTAGGAAGTGAAGATTTTCTAACTTCTTCCTCCAAAACTGACAGGTGCTTCTGAGTTGTGGTAGAACCACAGAGAGACTAAAGAAGCATTTTAAAGAAGCTTGCTGAAACTAGATGTGACCTTAAAGATGTCTCTGGAGGAAAGAAGTGTCACGCTCAGGGAACGTATCACATTTTCAGGCACAAGAGCATGCTCCTTGCTGTCACAACTCACAACAATCTTACCCTCAATATGTGTCACTGAGGCTGTGGCTGATGGATTCCTCATAAAGTGATAAAAACCAGAAGCGTCTTTATTAGCACTCTGAGCTAATGAATATTTCAGCCCTTTAGCCTCATTAATTTTCTGCTGGATAACAATGTAAAAAAAGCTTCCAGCCATTGTTGAAAGAGTGTGGCTGAAGAGTGACCTGGAAGAGCTCATAAGCTTCCAAAAGGCAGTACGCTCGTACCTCCCATTGATTTGGTTAGATGCTTCCATGTTCCAGGGTGACCCAGCTGAGAACGCTTGGACACCGGATCTGTCTCATTACATTCATTTTAAAAGAGAAATGCTTTGGCCAAATGCAAGGCAAGTGCTTCTATCTTTTTCCTGCACTGGACTCATGTAACACATTACTTTACGTTTTTGAGACAGAGTTTGATGAGAATCTCTTCTGGCAGAGGCACTGGTGCCAAAGTGGAGTGGTACCCTTGCACACCCTGCTCCTTGTGCTTCCTGTGACTGTGTATGGCTGCCCAGTGAATTGGGTCAGGAAGTGCTCTGTGTTAACTTCACTCCTTTCTGTTACCAGCTATTTTTAACTGGTGCAAACGAGGGGGAATACACCCATGGATGAAGGAGCAGATGCTTAAGCTGGCACAACTGTCAGCACACATGCTTTTAAAACTACACCGTCAGAAAGCCACATTTGAGAATTCTTCCTCTTTTCTTCCCTCCCCCCCCCCCCCCCCCCTTACTTGCTGAGATGTCAAATGCATGGTCACTGAGCCAGCCACTGTTTCAGCTGTCCTGAAATGCACAGCAAATTTAGACACACACACACCCCTTTGAGGATTAGCTGAAGAGACAATATAAAAGGAGCAAGGATGAAATTAGTCATGTTCAGAGGAATCTTCTTCATTTGCAGTCAAACCAAATTGCAGAACCAGCATAATGAAATCCTCAAATTTACCCAGTTAGGAAAGAGCAAGTACAAGAGTTCTGGTGATGATTAAACATCTCTAGGATGAGCATGAACAGTTGGAAAAAATAACATCTACCCTGTGTGCTGGAGGGGTAGTAGATCTTGAAAGTGCAGAATTGATGTCACTGGGTTTTATATGGCTTCTTTTTGCAATAAGTACCAGAGGTTGTCTGCTCCTCTCCTGGGTGGAGGGGCAGTGGTGTGGGGGATTCAGCGAGCCTGTTCCAGCTCACTTTCCAATGTTTGGTTTTTTCTGCAACAACTGTCAGGCTGCTGGCAGAAAGGATGGAGGGGGAAAAACACAACATAAGCAGGAAAAGGGAAAACCAACCCAAAAACTACCAATAAAAAGGAACCATTCTTAGATGGAAAAAAAACCCATCAGAAAATCAAGTATCTTTCACTACAGCCTAAGCACATTGAGGTGAATTATTTCAGACCCCTGTGGTCTACTAACTGAAAACTCCTTTCTCCAGCTTCAAGGACTCAGCCACCTTGCACTCCCCACAGAAAAGTCTTCAATCACAAACAAGGTTTTGTGCAAGTAAAACAGAGATATGCTGCACTTGTCCTTGTCTTAAATGCAAAGGAAACAAAAATACTTAAGAGACAGACAACAAATCTGTCTGAACCAATTAATAGAGTGGAAGATGACTTGCTGGACAAGATTCATAAGGCAGAGAGTTAAAGTTACATGAAATAAATCCTGTCCTCAAAGCATACATTAAGTTCAGTTCATAATTATTCATAGATTGGTTTAGGTTGGAATGGGCAAAATCCTGCCATGGGCAGGGACACCTTCCACTATATTAAGCTGCTCAAGGCCTCATCCAACCTGGCCATGAACAACTCCAGGGAGGGGGCATTCCCAACTTCCCTGGGCAGCCTGTTCCAGTGTCTCACCACCCTTTGTTCTTGCTACAAACTATGTGCAACAACCAAAAATAGGTAAATAGGAATAAGTCATGAAAGAGAAATCAGACTGTAAATCCTGATGAAGAAAGAAGCTTTTACCTTTCCTTACTTGCCCCATTTTTGTTCTACACGTTAATGCTAGGTGATGACCCCACAGAAACGTGTTTTGGTTGTTACTGAACAGAAAGACAGACATTTTTATTCACTACCACTTTTCCTGTACTATCAGATTAAGATAGATTAAGTTTCTGGCTTCAACTACATGATGAAGAATATAACTACATGATGAAGAATATTACTACATCTTAAACCACCATTATTTTGTGGTTTAATTCTGAATTCTAACTGTTTCCTTGTTTGATCTGGCCATAGCTTATCCAAGATTAAATACTTCTATCAAGAAACATGAAACAGGCCAGGATTTTATCATATCTAAAGAAATATATACTCAAAAGTCCACAAATAAAATGCAATTCCAGCTCAGAGCATAAGAAAATTTCAATCCAGCCCACAAGGCAATAAAGTTATTGGTAACTCAGTAGCAAAAAATGTAAAATCAAGTGACTGAAAAATATTTAACCACTCAGTCATGTTTGAAATATTACTTAATATGCTTCTTTTACATGGAAGCACACATAAGAAGGGCACAGATCAGGTCTGAAAAATCTGAAGAATACTGAGAGCTCCCATCCAGACCTAACCACTGCAGCAGCTCCAGAGCCCACTGCTGCCAAAGGATAACATGAGAGAACTAAACCACAGTTCTTATAGCATTCTCAGACATATTTTTGTTCCTTTTAAGTCAACAGTTGAAGCTTTTTTTTCTTTCCATCAGACAAAGAATAAGAGATGCACAATATTAAAGTGCCAGTAATAAGAGCTGTCCATTAATCCTCTAAATAGAGCTGCTGGTGAAAAGGTAAATTCATTAACTCTCTGACAGTGCAGACCCACAACCTGCAGCAATGCACCATATTAACTGAGTGGGATAAATCATTTCCTTGTCAGCAAACCCAGCACAATATGACATAATGTTTCTGGGGACATTCCTTGTGGCTACTTACTCGGGGAGCAGGCTCTCTCATTAAAGCATCAAAAAAGGAAGAGTCTCTTCTGGTTTCTCCAGCATTTATTTTTCATTCATGTCAGAGAACTGAACATGGGAAGACATCAGAACTTAGTCAGCACCTTAAGTCACACTTAGGAAGGGGTTTGCTCCTGCCACCTGATGCCACAGACACAGGCAGGAAGCTGGGTCTTTGGGCACAGCCCTGAGACAACACAACTGGGAAGATCAAGCAGGACTAAGCTATGCAAAGAGTAGCAGAGGAAGTTCCTGGGAGAGGTGAGTATACAAAATAAATTCAAGGACTATAGATTTCTGTATAAAATACAGTAGCTGTAGTAAGCAAACAGCAAGGAAGTAAGACTGAAATAATCCAAAATGGTCAGAAGACTGAGCCTGGTGTGACTTTCAGATTTACAAACCATTTTGCCCTTAAGTTGTTCTGTGATCAGCTTTTCCTCAATGGCTGTTTTCCTGAACCTCTGGAAATTCAACATGAAAAAAGATAACTTAATTTCTTAAGCCTCAGTGAAAGCACATTGTGTCACCCTTGTTTTTCCCTTGGTGAATGAACAGATAAATCTTGCTGCTCCTGCCTGGCTCAGTAGATAAAAGAAAAGCTTGGTGCATCCTGGCCCCAAAAGGTTGTGTTTTTCCGACTTTTTAGTGGTATATAAAGCAACAAGAAAACCTGAAGAACTTTTCTGTGAGTGTTAGAATATCTAAATCATAAAGGAAATGCTGCCAATTCTAACAGAAGGGTTCAGCCCACAACTAATAGAAAGTACAGGAAGGCTGGGGAAGGACTTCTCAGGATCTCAGGTAGTGATAGGACTAGGGGGAATGGAATGAAGCTGGAGGTGGGGAGATTCAGGCTAGATGTGAGGAGGAGGTTCTTCACCATGAGAGTGGTGAAACCCTGGAATGGGTTGTCCAGGGAGGTGGTCGAGGCCCCGTCCCTGGGGGTGTTTAAGAGCAGGCTGGATGAGGCTCTGTCCAGCCTGATCTAGTGTAGGGTGTCCCTGCCCATGGCAGGGAGGTTGGAACTAGATGATCCTTGTGGTCCCTTCCAACCCTGAATGAAACTATGAAACTACTTGCAAGTAGACCATGGTGGAGGTGGTGTAGCTCAGAGAAGTGCTGGATGAGCAGGGCTGCCTGGAGGAATTTGTACCACAACTGGCCTGTGGCACATGCAATCAAAAGAGCAGGCAAAGAGCAAATGTAACTCTGTTGCTAATTCTACAGACCACAGCAAAATTTCAGGCTGCTTCATCACTAAGAGGATTTAGGAAACAGCAAGCTGCAATTTGCTTCTCCCCTATCTGGGAATGGAAGCCCTGTACACCTGCCTTAAGAGGATTGCACAGGTAAAGGGTGGCAACTTGCATCTTCACTTTAGCCAGCAGCATAGGTGCCTTTTCATGGCATAAGAGGATTGGATTAGTAGTTTTAGTTACTGTTGTGCTGTAATTGTCTGCTTTTCCAGGTGACACACATCTTTGGCTCAGTATGGAGCTGAGAAAAAACAAACAAGCCTCCTTCACAAACACTCCCAAAAAACCCCTACGCCAGCAGAAACCGTTTGTACCAACTGAACCTTAAACCCAGGCCTTTTGAACCTCAGCCTCAAAACCAGAACAAGTACATGAAAAGAATTATGGAAATGGATTGCCTCATGTGAAAACATTTCAAGTTGCATTATTCACACTGCACCACTTTAGGAAAAACCCTACAAGCTTGATTGAAATCTTTTAAAACTTAGAAATACTAAGTGCATTGTTTTACTGAAGAACAAATTATCAATAACTTCCAAGTTGAAAATTCCTGTGCTCTGTGTATTTTACATAGAAGGCAGATTATGATTGTTGCTTTTTAATGCCTTAAAGATATTTACTTTTCAAGCAAGACTTTATTGTGGTCTTCCAGTATCTTAAGGGGGGGGTTACAGGAAAGCTGGTGAGGGACTTTTTATGATATAGGGTGGTGATAGGACTGGGGAGAATGGAGCAAAACTAGAAGTGGGTAGATTCAGATTGGATGTTAGGAAAAAGTTCTTCACCGTGAGGGTGGAGAGACACTGGCACAGGTTGCCCAGGGAGGTGGTGGAAGCCTCATCCCTGGAGGTTTTTAAGGCCAGGCTGGATGTGGCTGTGAGCAACCTGCTGTAGTGTGAGGTGTCCCTGGCCATGGCAGGGGAGTTGGAACTAGATGATCCTTGAGGTCCCTGAAAATTCCCTGATATTGTGATCATATGCCTTCCTAGTTCACAGTAATTAAGACTTTAAAGACTTTCAGGAATAGAAAAGGTCCCATTTTGACCTCAAACACAGTAGCTGTTTAGGCTGGAATTTGGCTTTCCCCCTTTTGTCAGATTACAAGTCACTTTCTCAAATGCAGGTTAAGTAACTTGATAATAGAGATTAACTGACAGCACTATTCACAGTGTCTTTTACCTAGAAATGCACAAATGGGACTAGAAAAAAATCAATTTGTGATGACCTTTAGAGTGAGCAAATGGCATCATTAGGTGTGTATTAACCAGTTTTTGAATCCTAACTGAAAAAACAAATGGAGTACCTGCAGCCATGACAAAAATTCTGTACAAAATATGAATGTCCTTGACTTACTTTAGTAACTTTCAAGGACAGGATGAAAAATTAGTATTTCCTCTAGAGGGCTGCAGGGTCTGTATTATTTCACAAGTCATCTAAGTTACATTGCACTAAATGACTGCTCATTACTATTCTGATTACTCCTGCTTTGGAGAATAAAAAATAAATCATGATTAGTTAAGTGCAGAGATAACACTCTGATGATCTGGTTTCATATAGTGCTATTACAAAGTGACCAATAAAATGAGATGCAGATTGGTTAGATGATTATTTTTACCAGAAAAGCTCAAGTTAATCAATTTTCACTTTGTTTTCTCCCTATTTGCTCTCTATGGAGAGCCAGTCCTTTCTTTAAAGATCATTTCAATACTATAGAAATATCCATTTATAACTTAGCAAGACATTCTAAAGCAGCACACATGCAGCACTCAGATGCTCAATAATCCATTGTTTTGCTTTTCCCCCAAGTCTGTGTAGTGCTGATCTTGCTAACCAAGTTCCTTATTCGAAGAATTTATACACTAACAAAACATTTAATTAATGTTTGAGACTTCAGATTTAATCACCTTGCTGTCCCAATGCTTTCATGGCTGCCACCAGAAATCTTAGGCTTGATTAGTCCAGATAGGTTTGAGCTCTATTCTGTCCGTTTCTCTCTGTTATCTTGCAAATCTTGTCCTTTGTTTCTCTACCTTACTACTGAGCACTTCGTTATTCACAGCATCTCAGCTGCTCTTCCTTTTTAAGCATCAAATGCTTCAGCTGTAATTCTCAAGATGATATATTTCTTTTCAGATACAAAAAAAGTCACTGAAGGTGCAGTTCCATAATAGGCTTAAGCCAATTTCAGACCGTGCTGCTGCCAAAAGAAGCAACAACTTCTCCTCCTCCCATCTCCTGTATTGGTATTAGCAATTTCATGGTGGCCCAGTGAATTAGATCAGCCTGTTTCAGCAAGCTGAAGGTGAAGCGTGCAGAAGGTGAAGGAAAGCTCAACCTCTTTTGTCAACAGCCTGGGAAACAACTTTGGTTTAAAAATTCAGCAGTTAAAACAGTCATTTTCAGCTCTTCCCTGCCTCTCACTGCTACCTCTTTGTGTCTGCATACTGAACAGAACTGGGGAACCGATCCATCTGAACAAGAATCCAAACAAAAGGCAGTTTCTTTCTTGGCAGGTGGATATTCTCCAGTCCAGCTTGCAATACAGGCACAGAATTCAGGGCCAGCACTCCCAGGAGACAGGATGCAGAACTGGAGGAGCCCGAGAAGCACAGGTGTAGAAGCAAGTGGATGGAGCCATGATCATCTGAACCTCACTGTCACAAAGAAGTTCATTTGATAACTACATCTACGTACAAAAGCTTGGAAAGATGATTCTGATGCAGAAGGTTTAGAATGTCTTACAAACTCAGAGCACAAGAGTCCTCTTCCAACAGGCACAAACCAGTTTAGTCACGCGTCTCTGGTAAGACTGGTGGCCCTTTTCATACAAATAAGATGAAGGAAAGTGAAGGCTGTATCCGTGAATGTGTAAGGTGGTAGAAAGTTAATTTGGACGTGTTACACTAGGAATTAAATCATCAGCTAAATCCTTGACAGTTACAGGAAATCTTAAGATGTACCTTACATTTATTTTCATAACTGAAACATCAGTCAGTGTAGAACTCACCACATCGAACACGTGCTTGTAAAAGGGAAATCTAATTAGACTGATCTCCAGGTTATGTTTGTCAGGCAATTGTAGTCTGAGGGAACTGCAGCACTGAATTTCCCACTAGAAGATCCTACCTTACATAGAAAACATTCAAAAAAAGAAATAAATTACTGGGCACACAGCTACTTGAAAAATAGAAATGTTCTGAATTCTAGTCTGACCATGGAGGGTCCTTCTCTTGGCATCAGTCATTATTTAATACAGAACACACCACAGTGATGATTTGTGGCAACGTGGCCTTGATCCAACGAAGAACTTAAGTGCCTGCCTCACTTCTCTGTATATTGCTAATCCTCCAATTGACTTACACAGGAATATTCACATGATTCAAATTAAGCTTAAGTGCACTGCTGGAGCAGAGCCAGAGTGCAGTGAGCATTGTATGACAAGCCCACAGCAGCCAAAGGTTTGGAGGTGGTCCTGTTCAATTCCATAGATCGAAATTCACGTCTCTGTGCAAGGACATTGTGCAGAAGATTTATACCTTGCTTAAAGCTTCCACCTTTGGAAAAGCCCTCTACAAGCATTAATATCTCCCATGGTACTTCTAGGTATGCATGTGCTAATTTCCTGAGTGAAGATGCATTTTAGAAGCATCTTTACATTTTCATACCTCAGATATTATATAACCTTCTTGAGATTTGAAGTCACAACTTTCAGCTGACTGAGTTAAAACAGAAAAATCAGGAGGCAAGAAACCTGAGAACATTGCTCACATCCAAAATGAAGCTACTGATCACGAGGAGATGATAAGAAATAATCCCCACAGACCATGACTGATGGGTTTGTTCAGTTATGAAAAGCTGCAGCCAGTGAAGAGCCCAGAAGTAGAAGTGACCTGTCTTGCACTTTTCAGTGCTCTACCAAGGAACATGAACATGAGATAGAGAACTAAAAATAATAACAATTTTCATTTTCCCCAGACAGGGCTCTTTGCAAGGCCAGGTTGGTATCTGTGCTGAGTCTGAACTGAAACCAAAGAGATTTAGCTCAACATATGGAAAGATGAAAGGTCAAAACAAGGCTTGTTTTGCAATGACTGCAGGAAAAATCCTTACAGGCCAGGGCTAACTGACACTACTTAAATGAATGTTCTCCTCGTAAGTTTGTTTATTAAACACATTCAGACCTTTAAAAAAGCTCAGCTACATTCACACCTCCCTTTAGAGCCAGAAGCACACTAAATTACAGCTACCAGTGGATATTGTCACCAAACAGCTGTAGAACTAGCACTATAGAAGGCTGGAATGTGATGTTCTAGTACAAAACTGTCTGTGGCAAAAACCACAGGCACAAAAATCAATCTTCCAACTTTAGTCTTGGAGCATCAGTAAAGATGGCCACCTCTAGGTCACCAGTGTTTTGTGTTTAAGCTGAGATACAGAGTGCACTAAGCTCTATATTGATGCTTTAGATGAGGATTGTACATGCCATATGGACACTGCTAGGGCAAAAATAAATGATCCATTTCTGGTTATCTGTGACACACAGGTATCTAAAGTATAGGAGACATGAGCTCATGCTACTCACTCAAAGACAGAAGAACAGAGTACCTGCTCACTGGGCTGACAGAAAAGGTTCCCCACAAAACTGTTACAGTTTAAACAGCTCTTTTCCATCTGACAGACCCACTGAAGTGGTCAGCCACGTCTGAACAAGCAGTCCAGGGGTGTAGCTTATCAGGGGATGAATTAAGTCATTTCCCCCCATCTTTCCAGCTATAAATGCCTAACCAAGCCCTAAGTTCTGGTGAAATGGTCTTGTAAGGCCTCTCTGTGCCATTTAAGTTCTATTAAAACAATTCATTTTAGAAAGGATGCAATAAGCAGGACCAACCCAACATGTAACGAGTTTATTTTGCATGTTGGGTGATTTTTGTCTTTCATTCTGAAGCAGGCTGCCGCATCTTGCTACTACAAAGTTGGCAGTTGTGTGGTATGTTGGAGATACTGTGAACACATTTTGATTTGATTCTGGCAGGCTCCCAGTTAGCTGAACTACAGTGGATGCCAACACGTTACAATTTCTTTCAGTAAACAAGGCACAGTTTCTTAGGCAAACAGCCATACACCATCTTTTCACGCTCTTCATTTTGAACCCAAGGAGCTGAATTTAGCTGCTGCTTGTGATGAAAAAAGAGACAGTCAATGGAACTCCTCTTGTTCTTACAACTGAATTTGTCTGTGTCAGATAAAGCTCTGTGTGAAGCTGCACTGCACAGCTCTATCAAAAGAAGAAAGGCAATTCCGTTTCCAGGGACTCGAACCAGAGGTGATACCTTCCATCCTCTCATGTGTTCCTCTCCGTGTGCCTGGGGAAGGGAATGGCTGCTGTGGTTATGCACACATTCAAAGCTACAGCACACCAATCGCTGCTGCACAGAGACATCTAAGTATGCCACTTTGAGGAGTGTTTTCAGCCTGAAGTAAATTCTCTTTGAGAATATAGAAATTTATTTTAGAAAGAATATATGAATTTTAGTTAAAAATGCATGAAGATGAACCAAGGTAGGTAGGGGCAGGGCCAGACTTCAGAGCTCACCCCTTGGCAAGCATCTCATTTATCACAATAAATATGTATGGGACATGAACTTCCACCAACTACATATATAGCTCCACGAATTTTTATGTTCAAAGTCTCATGTTGAACAAAATATTCCCAATATTTCATGATTTCTTTGAGACAGCTCTGACAAAACTCTTTTGATAAGTCAGTGACAGGCAGAAGCGCTGTGAGCAGATAGGGTAACGAAAAAGCTCAAACTAGCAGAGAACACAGCCCTCTTCTTTGAGAGCTGTCCAGTGGACAATATGCAACAGGGGAGCTCAATTTCACCTAAAGAAAAAGGAACTGTTTCCTAGACTGGAATGCACTTCCCCCGTCACAGTTACCTTCCTGCTGAGAAGGTGGTGGTGCTGGTCTCCTACTCCTGCCTACACATTCTGGTCTCATGTACCTGAGCTCACAACTGCTAAGCTGTGCTGTGAGCTGTAAGAGCTCACTGGCATGAGTGAGAATAAATTCTTTAACCCTGTTATAGGGCAGCATATTGCCAGATAATGACAAAACCCACTGCTGTCTGTGACAGCACGGTGTTAGATCAGCTTGAACTGGTAGAGAATCTGTACCACTGTGTGCCTGATGCAAAGCTGTTCGATTTGCAAACCTACTTTCTAGAGATGCTCCAAGGTTAGCTCCAGCTTCTTAACACACAAATCCTCAAGGAGCACAGATATATAAACCTATGTATTATCACTATACATATTATTATATATCATTAATAATAATGTCACCTTATCCTTATACAGCTCTTTTTTTGTTAGCAAAGCTCAGAGCTTGTTATAATTCCCTGCTTCACAGGTAGGAAAACTGCACCAAAGAGATGTAAAGCAATTTTCATAAAATCACACTGAAGAGCAGTGGGAGAACTAGAAACAGGTCCCATGTCTGTTCAGTTTTCATACATGGGCTTAATTAACTGAGAAAAATGCGAATCTTCTCTAACCAGAAGTGAAAGGGAGCACACACACTACCTAATCCTCTATCAAAATACTCATGGTCTCCTCGAGAATAAGAGAAAATTTATGACAGACTTTGCCCTTTGTTTTTCAAGAGCAAGTGTTTGCAATAAGCACTGTTCAAGCTGCAGTCTCCTCTAATGCATTTCAGGTCACAAGTGCTCATAACCAAAATAAATTCAGCCAAGTATTGTAAATGAGACATAGAAAATTACATCCACTTGGTCTACCACATCTTCATCATATTCTTGATGCCAGCCAATTCAAACGACTCTGTATTATGTATTCACACATTCTGTCACTTGCTCTTTAACTCCACTTGTTTTCCCACACATCCCTTGCTCATTTTGCCTATGCTGTCTTAACATCCTTGCCTTTTTTGGGTTTAGCCCCCTCTACTCCTATTTTCTAATCTCAGCATCTGTTAGGCTACAGTTCTCTTTATTCCACTTGCATCCAGGCTTCCTTTTCCTAACCTGAGATTTCTGTTACCATTTCTACTGAGGTGCAGCTGAGTGGCTGCTGAGAGCACAGTAATGATGCAGACATAGTACAATTTGCAGTCCATCCCTGTTTGCAGTCTACTCTGGACCCTTCTAAATACTTTAAATTTCATTCTGCAAGTATGTGGCACTCACATTTTCCTCCTTGACAAAGCAGCATGTCAATACTGTGTCAAAATTCATCCCCTTCAAAGTTTTATTAACAAGGTAATTAGAAAAATTTATTAAGTTCTGTTCTATATTTCTCCTAAATTTAGCTGTGCCCTAGCATAAAAATTCTCTCAGTCCTTCATTTCCAATTATTTTAACACAAGAGTTAGTTCTCCTACAATCAGCTCTCTTGCTGCTGTAAATCTGCAGGGCTCCATACCTCTGCATGGTTTCAGTCTCTTGATCAACAGAAGATGCAGGGGAAAAAAACCTTTGTGAGCTTTCAGGAGGAAACCTTTCATAAATGTGTGAAGCATTTCACCATTGTTCCCATAACTGAAGGCATCATGGACTGCCTGAACAAGCTCTAATTTGTCTCATTTGAGTAAACAGAACAGATATAAGCTGGTGCTTCAGTTATCATGCCTTGTGAACCACACACCTCACTGAGAAAGAGCTCATTTCTAAACGCTACCCCCATCCCGAGTGTGAGTTCAGTGTTCTCAGAAGTGCAATCAAGAACCTGACTGTTGATGTGAAATATCACTGTAATATGTTGAAGAGCATCCGACCTCAGCTGAAAGGTTTGCCACTCCTTGTTCATCCTCCAGCAAAACTGGCAAGATTTCACTCTGCTCCCCTCACAGACACTGAATGCTAACATGTGAGCAATGGCTGCTTCCAACTTTTTAAGCCAATTTTGTTTGTGTGCTGAGGGATTTGCTGCTGTACCTTGAACTTAAAGGTAGAAAGCGATTAGCAGTTCCCTCAAATTTAGCCTTATCTCCCAGTTCCAGTTTCATTTCCTCGAGTCTAGCTTTCTCACACAGGCACAATACCTTTTCTCTTTCACTCTTACTCTCATTATCCTTTAATTACTCTGTCCTTTTTTATCTTAAGCACTCTTTGCCTCCCACTCTCTTGAAAAGCATCAAGTCTCTCTGGGAATCGACCTCCAAACTCTTTATAGCTCTTCCACCACTTTCCCTTCCATGCCTTGTGTCACATTCTCTCTCCTTCCTGCACACTTACTTTTTTTGCTGGCTTTTTTTTTTTAGATTGGCTTCTTTCACATTTTGTGAAAATTGCTGCTTTTCATTCCCATAGTCATAGCAGGCAGAGTGTGCTCATGAAGCACATTAACAATAAACTTCAAAGACTGTGTCAATAAAAAGACTGAAATGCTGTCTGAACAGAACTGCGTGACTTTGAGAACGAGAGCACTAGAAATGGAATGAAATACAGTAGCACAACAGGGCATGCCATCAGGGAACTATTAACGGATTACAGCTGCTGCGCAGAGAGGAAAAAGGAGGAGGGGGTGGAAAAAGGAAGAACCTGAACAGTGACTGAGAGCTGGCCTCCTGATAACAGTAAGATGGGGCTGTGAGGAAGGTCAATACAAATCTCAGGTGAATTGGGTGATATTTTCATTTACTAGTTTTAATTCACTCAATTTTGACAATGATTTTGATTTACTTCCACTACAATTAGTCAGGAGATGTGTGGTGATTTTCCCTGTGGAGGATCTGCCAAAGTTTCCTTAATAGTGTTTTATGACTATTAAGCAAAACCATATTTCTTTGATTTTGCCACACATATGAATGACTTGCAGTGTAGTCTAGAAGCTGAGGTGGAGGTGTTCAAAAGAGGACTGGATGTGGCACTTGAAGCCATGGTTTAGTTAGTCATGAGGTGTTGGGTGATAAGTTGGATTGGATGATCTCTGAGGTCTTTTCCAATGTTATTGATTCTATGATTCTGATTTTCCTTATTATATTTGCTCTTTTTGTTTTAAAAGTCTGGGTTGCCAAATTGGATTCTCTTTAAATCCAGAGACTCCATAGTGTGTTATTCATCCATATTTGGTTTGTCTATTCTAGTAGCTCTCTCGCTACACCACACTCACCTCTGCAGCAGCCAAAACAGAGGGATCCATCTTGCTCTCTCACTCACTGACAGAGCACTTAGATGCAGGATCATGTTGCTTAATTATTCTAAAAGGATGTGAAATGTCATTCTGTGTTTGATAAATAAGATCTTAAAGTTCAAACTCAAATCAGCAAAACACCTTTATCACAGCACTGAGAAAAATTACAGGTATTACTTCCAGGAGTTTTCTTGCAGCGTACCCTCTCTCAGCATTTTCCACACCCTCACTTTCCAGGGAAAAAGCTCACAAAGTTTAGATGCTCCTGTTGAGGGTGCTCTGATTTTCTGCTTATTTCACTATAATTCTGCTTTCCTTTCAAGACTTATCACAAATTGCTGGGTTTACATCTAAGAAACCTCACTGGGAAAACAAAAACCACCACCACCAAAACCCAGACCAATAAAACCAAGAAGGAGAAATAGTAGCACTGAGGATGTGATGATAGAATCTCAAACATTACTGATCAACAGGTTTTTCTTTATGACAGACCTATGTACCAGAAAACAAAGCAGTGGAGTTGTGTAGAACAAGTGAGGTATCCCACAGGGACATCTCTCTTTGCTGGCTACATCTGCTCAAACAAGCTTTCATAAGAATTACCCTTTGCCTTGTCAGGTTTCAAGTGCCTTAGGAGATATTTAATTCACTGCCACTGAATTTAGCATACACCCACCCACCAGTGTAAGTTGCCAGCATAATTTCTGGGTTAACCAGGCACCTTTCATGGCACATTATATTAATACAGTGTAACATTGAGCATTGTCACATTTATCAATTTTATCAGATTGCCAAAGTTATCACGTTTTCCTAGCAAGTTTGCAGGGCTTGTTACATAACACAAAATAATCTGCTGCTACCTCAGACTTTATTTAACTTGAATGGACTCTCTATTCCTTTTTTTTAAAGCCTGTGCAAAGTTGCACACAATCATTAGGATTCTAAATATCACTGATGCTCTAACAAAAGTAGACCCCAAAGTGCAAAACCCCTCACTGGAGTCTGCCACTTTGCCACAGAAGAGAAGGTTTCAGATCATAAAGAATAAGAACTGAAGGAAGTAACCAATAATTAGAAGGAGGTTCTGTTGGAGTTTTGTTGCTTAAAAACAACAAACATCAAGACCTGTTCAAAAGTGATTTCAAGATTTAGTATAAATAAAAAACTTCTTGAGCCTCAGCTCTCAGAGGCTCAAAAGTAACCAGCAGACAAACACGTGCAGATGGGAAAGCCAAACCTGAAATTTCTGATTCCATTTTCAAAGAGAAACTCTCCTTTTACACTCCTCATGAATGATGCAGGGAAACAAATTTACACTCCTGTTTAATGACTCTAACTGCATTCAGCTGCAATTCAATCTGGTCTATACAAATTAAGAGAATCTTACTGTGCTAACATGGGAAGAGTTACCTATTACATCAGACTTCAAAGTCTAATCTCAGTCTGTTAGTGCCTGCATCTCTCTCCTGGTAGCCAGCAGAAGATGCTAAACAATGCAGAGCAAACCTTGGGTTATCATGCTGGCTATAGCCCATAAATCTGAAACCTCAACACTTATTCCTAGCTTTCATTTCCTACTTTTAATGAGTACTCAGCCACAAAAGGATTGCTCCTTTCCCTCTTCCCTACGACATTTTGGTATCTTCCGAAGTCTTGACAGTGTTCTGAAAAATCTCTGTGCAATACCATCAGTTAGATCAAAGTTGCCTTTATCTGCAGACTCACCAGCTCCCACAAAGACCTCTGACAGATTTAGGAGGCATGAGGCTGTTTATAAAAGCCATATTGATTCTTCCCAATGTATTGTATTTATTCATGTAACTCTTAATTCTTAACAATAGTTTCTACCAAACTTGCCTGGCAGGGAAATCAGATTTATTTCTCCAGTATACCACAGTCATGTGATAATCCCTTCTAAAGATTTATCTCTCATTCACAATCCCCTCTCCCTCTGCTGCTAAGACTTATCTGAATAAAAGATTATACATCAGTTATCTCACATGTGAGGCTTTGTGGTGCTTGTTTTCTTTACTTTGCTTTCAGAACTTTTAGAACTCCTGAAGTAAACCAACTTTGCAGCGATTTCTTCTTGCCCACTAATTTATTACACAAACTGTCTGCTACCACTTCATTTCAGACAGTGCTGCAGACACATTTCCTGTGAAGAACCTCCTCCTGCTCTCCTCTAGTAAGGGGTGATATCTTCAGCTCAGCAGACAAAAGAGAAATGATGTTATGTATAGTACAGCTAAACAGAGGAAGTAGAATGCTCAAATTAAGCAATTACTTGTAAAACCACTGTGATAAATATTGAACTAAACTCCATCAGGCTCTTTTTTCACTCTTGTTCCTGTACTGTGTACAGGCCACAGCATCCTACATGGGTGGAGATAGCCAAGCACTGAAATGAACCATTAACAAATTCAACTTGTTATCAAAATGCAACTCTGTTGTTAACAGGTGAAAAACAAGTGGCCCAAATGACTGCAGCAGGAAAATCTAATAACAGCTCATTTGTGACCTGCCATCTCCTGCCACAGCTCTTAATTCATAGTAATATATACTCACCAATTATCTTGTACCTGTATGTATTTTCATATCTCTACAGTAATTTCAGGGTTCAGATATGCAACTTAGTTTCTGAATCAGTGGTTTCTGGGGAATGTGCTAGCACAGTAATATGCTGGAGAAAAAGAAAGGAGGATGAGGGAAGCTGGTAATCTTCCTGGAAAAGGTACTCTCAGTGTTTGAAAAGGAAGAGATGGGGAAAAAAGAAAAGCCCAACATTCATCCAGGATGTTCCCAGCTCTGTGCTGACCTTATTTTGTAATTCTTTGTTGTAATGACAGTACTAAGAGGGAGAAGGGAGAAAAAGGGACCAAAGCTATATCACAGGAGTTCTCCATATCATCAACCTCAGCTGTTGAAAGGTTTCTAGATTTTGCTTTAAACATCAAGAGACACGAATGCCTCAAACCAGTACTCTGCAGAGCACAAGTCAGTCTCCAGTCAACACACAATAATGGCTTTACTAACAAGGTCCTGTTCTCCAGTGGCCTCTTGAAATCTGAGTTTTCCAGCAACCAAGGAGAGAATTCTGTTTTAAAACAAAGTTTTGCAAACCAAACTGTTGAGCTTTCTTTGCCCACAAGCCCTCAGAGGTCATACAAATGATATTCTGACAGCAATATGAAAAGTAAGAGAAATGTGAGTCAAAGTGTGGGGCATGATCATAACAGCACAGGTGTCAGAGGCTGGTGACTTGCTTTGCTATTAGCCTGGATAATACATGAAAAGTAAGAGCAAAGAGAGTTGGGGTTCTGCAGCCTGGAGAAGAGAAGGCTCTGGGGAGACCTTATTGTGGCCTCTCAGTACTTAAAGGGGCCTGTAGGAAAGATGGGGACAGACATTAAAGCAGAGCCTGTTGTGGTAGGACAAGGGGTGGTTTTAAACTAAAAGAGGAGATACTTGGACTGGCTACAAGGAAGACATTTTTTACACTGAGGGTGGTGAGACGCTGTCCCAGGTTGCCAGAGAGGAGGTAGAATCCTCATCACTGGAACCATTCCACATCAGACTCTGAGCAACCTGATCTAGTTGATGATGTTTCTTCTCACCACAAGAGAGTTGGATTAGGCAATCTTTAGAGGTCCCTTCCAAACTAAAGCATTCTATGGTTCCATGAAATATCTCTGGAGATACAAAAATACCTCACTACTCTACATATAATGAGGATGCAATGGTGTCAGAATCAAGAATATGATTTATAGCTCCTGCAGAGACCTGATTTATACACTATGGCTTCCCTGCAGAGGCCACTCAACCTTTCTGAGGTAGAATCTACATCCACACGACACAGCAAGCAAAACAGACAAGGGTGACACAAGTAGTGGGTTATGTGATGAATGTATAACCTAGCTTGGATAGCATGATGGAAGAGCTACAGCAGATGCTAAGACATTGTAGTGTGCAGTGCTTGGGAAAAGGGTAAATGAATTCTCCACCCCAAGATCCTTTCTTCCATAGAGCAAATAGGAAGATCAGATAGAAGTAACCCCATGCTTGCAGGGAGCAGTTCAGCCGAGTGAAGCTTCAGAGGGAGCAGTCTGCTGCTGACAGAACCCTGAGATAATCCTTAAAATGCTGGTTTGAAAAAAATACTTTTCTAAAAAGAGAAAGCACCTAGAAAGCCCTTTTACATCTTGGCTGGCATTTATCTAAATCACAGCAGTGTGGAGAATGCATGGATTTGTCAGCTACATTCACTCCTTCTCTGCTATGTTATGATGACTTTAAATGGCTCATCTGAGCTAACAGTCAGTCGGTAATCTTCAAGCATTTAAACTGTAACTACACAAATGCTACAAGTCTGTAACTCCTTCCTGACTCAGGTCTGGGTTTCAGTAGGATTTTCGCTTTTCCCAGGCCTCAAGGAAAGGTGAGAGCTGACTCCTCCCTAAGGGAAGGTGAGCTGGGAGCCAGGGGTGACCTCAGGCAGAACTGGGTGCTCATAATGGGGTCCATCAAGGTAAGTTATGAAACAGTTCCTGGGAGAGTAGTGGGGGAGACAGAATGAGATACAAGATTATGATGTACACCATCCAAAGGGTCCAGCAAGAAGACAAGGTACCTAAAGCACAGGTCCAAGGTCCAGTTCTCACCTAATGCTGAAAGAATCAATTATTAAACAAAAGGCACTCATTGTGTGGGAAAGAAGAAACCCTGTCTGCAATACAGTGCAAATTTACCACTCAAAGCAACTCAGGGTCTGAGCTGAGGACAGTACTTTGATGCAGCCATGATGGTCTAAGCATCACCTCAAGAGACCTTCACTAGAAGCTTTTAATTTGCCAGGCAACTGTTAGCATGAAAATGAATTAGTGGTGTGCAAACTCATGCTACCATCATGAGAAATGCTCCCCTCTGAAAATGCATACATATAACACAAGAATTTCTGATAACAGGGTATCAAACCTAAACATCCCTTTGTTGAACCACAGCCAACAGCTGATACATAAAAGGAAGGAACTGACAAATTGAAAGAGAATCACCACAGAGTGGAAAGTAAAATATACAGGTAACAATGGGATAATAAATCCTCTGCTACCATCTGGGAGATCCCTGCAGCCATCACACCATTGTGCAAAGTATTATTAATGGGAATGAAATCTTCATAGGAAGATTATCCTCATCTGCCTGTGAAATACTTGGCTCCAGAGTCTTCTGTGCTTAGCCTTCCATCACAATCTCCGGCTGACAACTTCTGCAAGTCAGAGCCACCCAGGAATCTAAAAAAATCATTTACTTGGACTTTCTCAGATGAGAAGAAAGGAAATAACAGAAAGTAAAAAGCTTTCTTTTCATTCCTGGTTCCTTTTGCTCATTTTTATGAGACAAAATACATGAGTTAAAATGCCTTGCTTGCCTCAGTCAGAGGGGGGCACAAAAATCTTCATGCACATATCTGTAACAGGTCCTTCTCTTTGGGGTGCATTTTAAACCAATTTCCCTGATCTCTAACACTAGAAAGCATTTACAGCTGCAGAGCAGTCACAGTTCAGTGAAGTAATCTACAAACCTTCACCAAAAGTGTCTCCCAAGGACAATTCCTCACATCATTCTCTCCAAGCCATGGGAGAGCATGGAAGGCCACCACCATCTCTTTGTGCTTACCCTTTTCATAAAGTTATTTTGAGGAAAGTATTTCTTAGAATTACATTTGTCAGCTTTAAAATGCATTGTAAACATCCCAGCCAGTAACTGCTTTTACCAACAGACTACCAGAAACCATCGGTAGGATTTCAGTTCTGTAATCAACTCACCCTCCCCGCCACATGATTCAGGCTGACTCATTCCCTGCACAGACTGATTAACTTCCAAAGGAAAGCCAGGGGATTCCTGTTCCAGTAATAATGGTGTTGAGATTATGCAAAACTTCACCTCTAGGAAACAATCTTGTCTAACCATGATTGCATCTCAACAATGATGCAGAAACCTTTCTAATTTAGTCGTGAAGGGAATACAAGCAACCTCTTAGTGAGAGCAAGGGAGGATTTTTCTTTGGTTGCTTTCCTCCACCCCCTTTATAATGAAAGTATACCCAGAAAAATTATGGAGAAAATAGCATAGATAAAATTGGGTCCTGTATTATACACTTTGAACCTATAAAATATAAGGTATGATGTTCAGTTACAAACTAGGAAGCCAGTGATTTCATACTCCGAGCTTCTGAGAGACAGCATTCCTAATGCTGCTATCACCAGCAGGCTTCCTCCATTACTAGAGGGGGGAAAAAGAAATCTGACAAAACAACAAGGCCACTGTAAAAAAAAACCCAAACTTAAAATTCCCCAGACTATGATCCCTGAAGAACTGGTTTGGGTTTTTTCTGTGTATTTTAAATTTAGGAAAAAAAATGTACTAAGGTGCCACTGAAATTGATTTTTAAGTGAGAGAAGCAGGCTAAAGGATACCTAACTTCAGATATTTGTTCTCTCAGTCTGGGTTTTTTTCCAGTGTATTTTAAATTTAGGAAAAAAAATATACTAAAATGGCACTGAAATTGATTTTTAAATGAGAAAAGTAGGCTAAAGGATACCTAATTTCAGTTATTTGTTCTTTTTGCTCTCAATTACATAAGAGGTACTTTAGGCTCTTCTTTTCCTATCCAGTTTGGACATCCTGTATTTACACCCTTGTCTGCTTCTGCAACAGAGTGAAAATCCTCATTTTCACATTGCAAGCCATTCTTGAACCCTATTTAATTCCTTTCTTGTTTCATCATAATCTCATCAACCTTCTGTTACCCAGTGCGTCCTTTGAACCAGATTTATATAAAGATACATAGATTAATAAACCAGGTTGGAAGAAACCTTCAAGATCATTGTGTCCAACCCATCAACCAATCCAACCCACCTAAACAACTAAACCATGGCATCAATCACCCCATCAAGTCTCCTCCTGAACACCTCCATATGTATACATATATATATATATATGCATTCATTATTCACACCCAATGTCAGATGATTTCTGACATGCAATGACCACAAATTCTTTCTTCCTTTTATTAAAAATTTTTGCTGATATTAAATATCACTGCAAATGCAATGGACAGATTGCAGCAAGACATGGACAATGTAGGAAAGACAGTAAAAATTTAAACAGTGCTGCTGTTAGGGCAATTGTACAGCACAACCTGGCTCATTTAAGAAGGTTGACACATTCAAGAAGGTCAATAAATCCAGGAATTGAGACTGTTGGGCATACTTTCAGAATGAGGGCACACATCAGGGAAATCAGATACTCTGAGAAAGACTTGAGGGGGTAACTTAATATGAGCTCCAGGATACAATGCTATGATGTAAGACACAACTTGATCCTTAGATAAATAAGTAAGGACGTAACAGACAGAAATAGAGGAGGGATTTTCCCTCCCCGTGTTCCCTGAGCAGAAGGGTACTTAAATACTGCACCCAATTTTGAGGCCTAAAATTCTGGGATGTTAAAAAAATAAATAAAATAAAAATAAATCAATAAATAAATAGAGAGGTTGCATAGAAATGATATAGGATTTAGAGCAACATCATGACATCATCTCCTCAATCCATTTAACTCATAAAAAATTAAGACTTAAGAGCTGCAGCTACAATCTGTTAGTATCTCTTCAAAAAAAAGAAAGTGTCAAAAAATGAAGCACTTTAATTTTAGCAGTGTGAGGCTGGCTGAAAGACAAAGCCAGATAAAGATGGAAATGAGGTGCTTTAAAAAACAAACAAAGCAGAGAACGCTGCAAACCTGTCAGTGAGCGTTATTAAACTTAAGAACAAGCAGTCTGGAGAAGTGATGGATCTTCTGTTTCCTAATATTTGCAAATGTACCTCTTTGGAAAAATCTGCTTTACTAAAGTAAGTTACTAGGCAGAGTATTTGGTAAATGGGTACTAGATTCTATGTGGCACACAAACCTCACCAGCCATCAAACCTCGCTGGCTGAATATGAGCCAGCAGTGTGCCCAAGTGACCAAGATGACTGACAGCCTCCTGGCCTGTATCAGGAATAGTGTGGCAAGCAGCACCAGGGAAGAGACTGCCACTCTGTGCTCAGCCCTGGTGAGGCCACACCTGGAGTACCATGTTCAGTATTGGGGTTTTCACCACATTGAGCTCCCAGAGCAGGCCATCAAAGCTGGTGAAGAGTCCAGAGAACAAGTCTCGTGAGGAGCAGCTAAGGGAAGTGGGATTGTTTAGCCTGGAGAAGAGGACGTGTTATTGCCATGTGTACTTACCAGTTTCAGCATTTCTCACTTCAGATATGCAAGAAGACAAAGTCAACTGCTGCAAGCCTTAGAAAAATAATTTAGAAACCCAAGAGTGAGAAAACCACAAAAGAAGATGGAGAATGTATTAGGTGTGCGGGAGCCAGGCAGGAATTGCTGTGCTCTCACTAGCGGTCGGTAGGTTCTGCGGGGTTCTGATTTTAGTGAGATGAACGTTGCCTTGCTCAATCAAGAATATTTGCTTTTTCTTCCCTCATTTAAGACTCAATCTTCTTGTTGATCCCAGACTACACTTTCAGCAGTGATATTCCACCTAAGTCAAATCCTGCCTTGGGCAGCAAGCTCTGAACTGTGCTAGACAGAGCACACTAGGAGTAGTTAGGTAAACCCTACAGGAGTCTTAAATGCCAAAAAGCAGCCTTCTGGCTCGCAAAGGGGAGAACAGAGGAACTATATTGCTTCACCATATTTATCCCTAGCAATGCAGGTCATTTTCAAATGACATACTCCAAGCAATGTGCTTATGCTGTTTACATACATCATGAGTTTGGAGTGTCCATGTGGATGTGCTCCCAGTTAGCATCTTTTAGAAGGTTATATGACTAAAGAATCTGAGCAGTTTGGCTTCTATTCAATACATTTTGTAATGTATCTTGGGAAAGAGACCAAACAAGCCCAAACCAACAAAGGAAAGAGGGGAGGAAAGGAAAACTAACAGAAGGAAAATAAGGTTAATAAGTCATCTTAGTGTTAAAGTGTATGTGTGTGTGAAGATGCTCTAAGCCTCTTGACTGCCTTCCAATATAATCTGCATTTATTGTAAGATCCTGGAACATTTTCTTTCTCCCACACATAGAAGGCTCTAAAGACCAAAATGCTGAATAATTGCTTCAAGAATCAAGAATGAGGAAATTGGAATTTTGGGGGGATGAGTTGCTTTTGGTTTAGGCTTTTTGTTTGTTTACTTGTTTTTAAATCAAGTAGAGATGCAATTTTAGGGCACCTGAAAGTTTCCCCTCAGGTTAGGACCAGAGCTTGATTTTTAAAACCAGACTGTAACTTGAATTTTCATTTGCTGATGCAGCATAAATTTTTACAGAATTCAGAGTTCTTAAAAATATGTTGACTTTGCTCTAATTAAGGCTGCAGGTATTCTGCAGAAATCAAGCTGACAAGCAGAACTGTGCAAGGCAATCCACATCACCGGCAAAAAGCAGCAGACGGTGCAGTGGTCTGAGGTCAGAGCAAGCTCTGCTCTACTTCAGAAGTTTCAGACAGATCTACAGACCACACCACTCTCCCCACAGAACAAGTATTAAAGAAGCTAAACCAGTTAAATATAATTCAGTGTGTTACTACTTAAGTCAGTTTGCCTTGTTTTAGTACAGAACAAAAAAGACCATTTCCCCCCACCCCCCAACTTGGTATTGTCAAACCATGAATTTAAATGCTCTGAGAGGTATTTCCTCCAAGGGATTCTATGCAACTTTTTTTCCCTCCATCAGCAGAACTACTCACATGGTCCCTGCCCTCTTTGCAGGATTCATGACCCATCTGTTGAGCTGGAAAGAGTATGGATAGAGCCAGCTGTAAACAGGATTAATGAGAGGATCTAGCTTAAAACTGATCCTTTAGAAAAGGAGAGAGAGGCATTTTTAGCACAGCAAACCCTGCACAGAGTTGTGACTAGCACAGTCAGGGACACAGGGAACAACTGAATTGGATTAATCTGAATTTAATTAATCTCACTTAGATTAGATGTATGGAACTGTATTTTATGTGTTCATTGAGCAGTAAAATGGTCTTTGCTCTTCACAGAGATTCGTTCATGTACATGCTAAGAATCAATGCATTACAGTAAGGCTAAACATGAACAAAGGGGAATATACTTTTGTTGCCAAGAGGGATGATGATTTTTTGTTACACACTTAAATATTGAGTTTTGAGTTGTGGAGCTAATTATCCCATGCAATTAAATAATACCTATTAAGTTTAATATTCTGTAAAAACATGTGTGACTAAATTTTTGTAGGCAAGAAACTCGTTTGCTACGCAAGCTCCTTAATGAAAGCATCAATAAGCATAATCCCACCTGAAACATCATCATCTGCAAAGGGCATAATTATGTCAGCACTAAGATGCAGAAAGACATATAATACCAAGTAGTTCAAAAGTGCTAGCATCATTTGGGCTGCAATACAAAACCCCACAACGAACCCACAACCCCAAACTTCACTGTGAGATATTCCTTAAACCCAAAAATGTCTAAATTAGAATAAACCTTTATTAGAATAAACCAAACCAGGTTGGAAGAGACCTTCAAGATCATCGTGTCCAACCCATCAACCAATCCAACCCACCCAAACAGCTAACCCATGGCACCAAGCACCCCATCAAGTCTCCTTCTGAACACCTTCAGTGACGGCGACTCCACCACCTCCCCGGGCAACCCATTCCAATGGGCAATCACTCTTTCTGTATAGAACTTCTTCCTAACATCCAACCCGAACCTCCCCTGGTGCAGCCTGAGACTGTGTCCTCTTGTTCTGGTACTGGGTGCCTGGGAGAAGAGACCATCATCAGCCTGTCTACAACCTCCCCTCAGGTAGTTGTAGAGAGTGATAAGGTCACCCCTGAGTCTCCTCTTCTCCAGGCTGAGCAACCCCAGCTCCCTCAGCCTCTCCTCATAGGGCTTGTGTTCCAAACCCCTCACCAACTTTGTTGCTCTTCTCTGGACTTGTTCCAGCAAGTCAACCTCCTTCCTAAACTGAGGGGCCCAGAACTGGACACAGTACTCGAGGTGTGGCCTAACCAATGCAGTATACAGGGGCAGAATGACCTCCCTGCTCCTGTTGGCCACACTGTTCCTGATGCAGGCCAGGATGCCATTGGCCCTCTTGGCTGCCTGGGCACACTGCAGGCAAATAACAGACAGAAAGCTGGAAAAGCTGCTTGCCCACTCTCTTTAGCTGAATACTTTGGCTGTCCCCAATTGTAATCCCAGTTTCCTCAACATCTCATTGCTACACCTTCTCTGGTCATCTATTTCATTTCAAACCCACAGCCTTAGTGCTTAAAACATCAACTGTGCATATTTGCCAAGATAAAAATAGGAAAAGCTTGTAGAGAACCCCCAAAGTACACCTTTGCAGGCAGGTTTGCTTGAGTTCAAGTACAGTATTTAATACCTCCATAATCTGCATTTGGCCTTACGGAGGTTAGAAGGCAAATTTGCCACCAAATAAAACAAGCACAAGAGGAAGCTCTAAAAAACACAGAAAATATGAAGCCATCTGACCTTTTAGATGTGATACCTAACCATGGAAGTCTAAATGCAGGCCTGGTGAATAGAAAAGAGGATTTAAATTTTCAAACTTCTTATTATCACACACTGATTCTTCCTCCTCAGGTTTATATTCTCTTTCCTACACTGTTTTGCTTTTCATGCAATTAACAATTAGCTTCCAAACGAATGACCTAGTTACGAAAAAAACCCACAAAACAACTAAAACCACAAACCCCCCACCCAAAACCACAGTTATCACAGTCAGATGCCTAAGGATTCAGCAGGAGAGGTACAGGAACCAGGGTATTCAGCACATGCTACAATGACATGGGGGTTGAATTCCAGAGCTTCAGAATGGCTTTCCCCTTCCTAAGCTGCAGTGTTTTGGGGAGACCATAGACCAGCTAGGAAACTGCAGTAGATTACTGAGAAATTTAGAGTTGACCTTTCACAAGCACCAGCAAGCACAGAAAAGAACAGAAGCTTTAATCACTGCTCATCCACACACAGACACAAACTAAATTCCATCCAAAATTTTCAAAGTCACAATAGAACTTCCACTGTGCAGTCTAAAGCAACAGTGGCATGTGTTTGAGAAGAGCAGTAGCAGAGTGCTTTGCATTTCAATCACAATTTACTAACACCTTGCTGCTAACTGTGACATGAACCAGAAAGCTTCCACAGTAAGTGACTTAACTGTAAGGAACATTTTTGGCCTTTAAGGGAAAACAACTCCCCAGACAAACAAGCAAATTGTCCCTACAACTGGGCAAGTGAATGCTGAAATGGTTACCATGCTAGCAAGGGCATTCTGCTACAAGTGTTATACAGCCCAGGCTAAAATAAAATCTCTATTTCCAATTAAATCAGCTGTCATCTGGTTTAAAAGCTGGCATTTGCAGCAAAACTTACATTTCTAGGTTGTTAAAATATCTTCTGTACGAACACCAGTGCTTCAGCAGCATCAAAGAGTTAGCATACATGATCAAAAGAGCAGCTCTCAAACCCATACTTATCAGTGATGAGTAAAAGTTAATTAATATGGAGTGCTCCCACTGAAGTACAGAGCAGCAGAGAACATTAGACAGAGAACTGAAAGTTTTGGATGTTTTGAATTGCAATATGGATGATATTATGTCTTATTAAGGCTAGTTTTTGCTTACAGCTCCTACTGGTTAATGCATGTACAACTAACAAACATGTGTAAGGCACAGGGACCAGGAACATTCATCCATTTCACACCTCAAAAATTACCGAACAGCTTTTCCTGCAATAGCACATGCGGTGGTAGAAATAGGTGAGATTAGGCACCTTGGGGGGAAAAGCCCATTTAAAACTGAAGAGACACAAAATAATTGCAAAGAAGAATATGTTACATTATTCTATGCATGCATTAAAAGGATCAAAATCCAGACTCTGCAGAAGTCCTTAACTCCAATGCTGTGACTAACCAAAAAAAGCCAAAACCAAAACCACCAACCAAAAAAAAAAAGGATATTTTCATAGTTTCTCAAACCTATCTCTTTGAATAACTTAATTCATCAGCTGGGACTAGCAAACACAACTGTAAATATTCTATACAGAAAATTCTAGTGAATGCAGCATAGAAGATTTAACAAGTGCCATACCTGTCTCCTTTGTGGTACTCCAAGCCCCTAAAATATTCTGGTCTGAGTCTAGCAAAGTACCACTTGATAGTTACAGATGTAACACTTGGGCAGTTCCCATGACCACCTTTCTTATCCCTTTAGAGAAGAGCTACCTCCATTCATCCTCTGCAAAAAGGAAATCAGGCAGAACCATAAAATGGAGACCAAAGTCTGCACCTGAGAAAGGTCATCACTTCATTTCTATTGCACCTGAGATTTCTCCAGCTGATCTGAAGCTTTATCATTAGCACATCATCTTTGATAATCAAACAGGATTTCAGAGATTAAGTCAAACTTTTAATAGAAGCAGTGAGAGCAACCTGAGAATCAGCTTCCCATTATATTATTAGCAAGCTCATTATTTACACTTCCTGAATACATTTTCTTGTTAACAGCGAGATCTAAAACTGGCTTATTGCATCCATCTGAAATATTCACAGCTAGCTTCGTGCCAGAGTTAAAAGAGAGCAACAAAACAACAAAAACATAAAGTAGTCAATAGCTCAGCAGGAAAATGAAGGAGTTTACTGTATTCCAAATAAATCAAGGCTTAGTTCCATGTCTGAATAAGCACAGAAAAGAGTAATATAACATCTAATGAGGCACTTGGTAAATTATACATAGTGCTCCTTATTTTGGAAGGAAATGTTGCATAAACATAAACAGAGAATTCTCCAAAGTAGGATGCTTTGCAGCTTGTGCATGCAAACTCATGTCCAACAGAATTCCTCTGATATGGGACACAAATGTCAGTAAATGTGCCCAAATTGTCTGCAGCTGTCTGCCGGCCATGCAATCAGGCAGGAAGTCAGATCCAAACTGGTATTTAATGCAGCCGTGAAGAATCAATTACACAGGACCCCTGTCTTGCCTTGGGTTGAAAGGATGCCAGAGTGCCCTGTGCTATTTGGGTATTTTCACTCACCATTTCCCATTGGCTTTATAAAAAGCTATCTCTTCCTGAATTCTTTAATTATATCTTACTCCACTTCTCCTGCTTCATCTGATTCTCTGGGTAGATCCCTCACATCCTCTGGAACGATCAGGTTTCCCAGAGCCTTCACACTCTTGCAGCCTTTGCAATTGCTTTGCTGCATTCTGAAAGAATTTCAAATTGAAGCTTACTGACCTTTAAAAAGGAGCTCCTGGAGTTGGCCTGGCTGCCTTCCTATTCACAGACCCCTTCAGGAGTAGGCCAGGTATGAACATCAAGTCAACAATTAGTCTAGTAATGAGGAGAATTTGCTGCATTTATGTAGAGTTCAGTATAAGTGCAGGCATCAGCTCTTATTTATTAGGAAGGATACTTTTTTCCAATCTTACTAATTTCTCCAGTTCTCACAGAAACCAGGGAATGTATGGATTATGAAAGCCATGCACTGGTATGTATTAATACTCACTTAATTAATTCAATTATTTGGTCTTGTGAAAATAGAGCATGTTATCACTTACATGCTACCAAAAGCTAAATGATTTTTTCCCCTTAAGTTAATCTCTTTGTTTGCAATCATCTTCCTCTGCTTTGAAGCCCAAGCAGATAATTCACAGCAACAGAATTAAAATCTGTTTCTACAAGGCACTCAGTATACATTGTATACTACATGGTACATGTTTATAGATATAATATATACTTATATATGGGATTTTATATATAATAAATATTATAGAATAGAATAAACCAGGTTGGAAGAGACCTTTGTGATCATCATGTCCAGCCTATCATCTAACACTATCTAATCAACTAACCCATGGCACCAAGCACCCCATCAAGTCTCCTCCTAAACACCTCCAGGGATGGTGACTCCACCACCTCCCTGGGCAGCACATTCCAATGGCCAAGCTCTCTTTCTATCAAGAATTTCTTCCCAACACCCAGCCTAAACCTCCCCTGGCGCAGCCTGAGACTGTGTCCTCTTGTTCTGGTGCTGCTTGCGTGGCAGAAGAGACCAACCCCCACCTGGCTGCACACTCCCTTCAGGTAGTTGTAGAGGGCAATAAGATCTCCCCTGAGCCTCCTCTTCTCCAGGCTAAGCAACCCCAGCTCCCTCAGCCTCTCTTCACAGGGCTGTGCTCCAGACCCCTCCCCAGCTTTGTTGCTCTCCTCTGGACACCTTCCAGCAACTCAACATCTTTCCTAAACTGAGGGGCACAGAATTGGACACAGGACTCAAGGTGTGGCCTAACCAGTGCTGAGTACAGGGGGAGAATGATCTCCTTGCTCCTGCTGGCCACACTGTTCCTGATACAGTCCAGGATGCCATTTGCCTTCTTGGCCATCTGGGCACACAGCTGGGTGTATATATATATATTATTATTGTATACCTATTATATATGTCTATTATATAGTAATATACATTAATCAGAGCAAAGACAATCTTCTTATCCTAAATTGTATTTAGAAAAAAAGGTGTAGTAAATGAGTTTTCATGCACCCCAGACAGGACTGCAGTTCTGGAGTGAGAAGGTTTCTCTTCCAGCTTCTGAAGTGGAAGCAGTCAAGACGTCTTTAAACACCAATTTTAAACTAGCAGCATTTCCAAACTGGGAAGAGAGACTGCCCGATGGCTACAATTACAAGTGTTATCAACAACAACAAAAACAATGACAACAACAAAACACCCAGCCAAAAATGCCAAAGATGGTTGTTTCCAGTGGTGCTAAGTGCACGATCCTACCTTCAGTCCTGACAAATATCATCCACACTGCATGCTGGACAGATAAAATCTGACGACATGAAGCTCTGCACTAGCAAGGAGAGATAATGTAGAGCATGAATATCAGCTCATGTTTTTTAATATTTGTTAGAGCTATGTAGAGGAAAACCAACATAGTAAATAAATGTGGCTCAGGAACATTTTCTCCTCTGGGGACAAAACCATAAAATGGTGCTAGATTTCTCTCCCTTTGTTCTGATTCCATGTTATTCAAGAACTCAGGTAGTAATGAAAACACGAGGAAGCCTTACTCAGCCAATAACACTTCCAGCAAGATGGATTGTTCAGTTTGCAAACTACAAAACCTGCTCTTAAACAGCATTAATTATTTGGTTTTGCCTTCCACAACTGCCTGAGTAATTTGCTTCTCTTAACAAAACTTATTCATTTTTCCATAGCTTTGCCAGAAATGGCTTAAATTCAAACATTAAAATCATGGAGAAGTGGAACTACTCCACTTGATATTCTGCATATCATAGTACATTTTTTATACTTGGTATTTTATGTTCTGGATAAGTCCAGTTACAGAAAGTGCATTAAAATGAGCAAAGATCTGCTGATTCCCTTCTCTAGCCTTGCATACTCAAGCCAACACACAGCTGAAATGGTTTGCAGTGTGCTTTAAAATGTACTCTTTTTTTTCAAGCTATTTTAACCGGCTGAAAAATTGCTCAAATAAGAAGAGAATAGGGAAAAGTTACATTTCCATTTAGCATTTCTCTGTAATTATCTTTATAGAAGCATCAACTGGAACAATTGCATAACTACTCAAAACTCAACCCTTTCCCTTGTTACCTCAATATATTTATAGAGAAAATACCATCATCTGAGAACACAGAAGTTAAATTTTGGGCTCACTCTGTTTATATCTATTGAGAAACTAAAAAAAATAGGTTAGAGTACATGTTTCCTTTTGTTTAAGATCTTGTAATAGAGCTCTGCTTCCAACACACCTACGTTTATAGAAATTTTGTGGTTCAAAAGCCCCTCCAGAGAATACTTGTGCTACACTGCTGGCATGAACACAGAGGAAAAAACTGGAGCATGAATAACTCCTAGAATCACAAAGCCATTAAGGCATCACCACTGTCTACTAACTGGGAGCAAGTCTGAGATCTTTCAGAGAATATATAGGTCAGCATCTGTCATTCAGAGTCCTACTTGACAAAGCTCCTAACTATCAGTCAATATTTTAAACCCAGGTTTGTCAGCTGGGGTTGCTGCTGTAGGTATCAAGCAGCACCAAGTATACATTTGCATTCAGCAGTTTGGACATTATTCCCCTTTTTCCTTCCCACAAAAAAATCCCCCATCAAACCCCCCCAAAAAACCAAACCAACCAACTAACCAATTAAACAAACCCAAACCAGCCAGAACCCACACATGAATAAACAGCAGGAGCACAGTTTGTTTGCTGTTTGGGAATGAGTTTTACTCAACTTCCTCTGTTTAATTTCTGAGTCAAAGTGATGATCCTTACTGACTATGAAGGAACAAATGGAAAACATAACTACTTATGCTATCAAACTAGGAAATTTTATGACATGCTAAGCACTGAATGGTGATCTCTAAATGCATCTGGTTCATAATATTAAAGCAAACAAACAAAAAACTAAATCAGGCTTCCAGACCCAGATTTGATTGAGTCTCTTAGCATTCATTGAACCTCCTGAATAATTAAAGTGTTTTTTTGGATTGTTAGACATGACTGAAAAAATGCCAAGCAAATAAGAAAGAGAAACTTGTTATCATCATGCTGCTCAGTCTCTTTTCATTCCACATGAGAGCACATACCTTCTTTTTTCACATGGCCAGAACTGGAAGAACATTATTGCTAGGGCTCTAAGAGCTGGTAATCATTCTTCAGGGCTGAAGCGAAAAGTGGCATTGGAGGAATGCAATGACTTTCTGATTATAAAAAGTGAAATTACTTCCAAGAGATTATTTCATAGGGAAGATGTAAAATTACTGCCACCATAAACTGATAGAACATTCTTCTACTTCCAGTGGCAGATAACTGTGCTTCAGGACTAAAGAAGTCAAGGTTGCAGTTGTAATTCCCTATGTCTGCACATTCATAATTAATGCATTACTGGAAATTGTTGCACTGATATCTGCAATGTAGCCTGGAAATAAAATGGGCAAGCTTAAGAACTGCTTAGAACAGCTGAACCAGCCTAGTTGGTCTGGGTCAGTTAACTTCATTGGCTGCAGATTTATCTGAAGTTATTCTGGGGTTTTGTGCACTGGGCTGCAGCTTTCAGTACAGACATTTCATTTCTTTATTTACATTATGCTGGTTCCTTCCTGAATGCTAAAATCCAGAACAAGAACACTTTAAAAAATAACTTCAAAAAAATAATAAAAGACAAGACAAAAGCACTCCCTAATGCCAAGCCTCTCTTAAGAAAGCAGCATATTCAAGCTGAAATGATCAGAAGTAGATATTGTCAACAATACTCTAGAGCATTCTGAAGCATTAAATGTGTTTATTTTGGCGTTACAGTCTGTACAGCATTTAAGATTGATTTGTAAGAGTTATTTCTCTGAGCAGCACAGGCAGAGATTCAGCAAAAGCTCTGCCTTACGTTGCATTTGTAAGATTTTTACCCTGGTAAGGTCTGGCAATACTTTCAGAGCACTATTTAAATCCTCTACAGCCCCCATTCAGACCCCTCAGCAGTGAATGCTTGCAGACACGATCTGACCAGCTATTTGTTGTACACTATATGCATTTAAAAAAATCTATCTCAGTATAAACTCCTGGCAGGACTGCTGACACGTGCTCCAGTGCAGACACTGCTTTTGTACTAATGTACTGATTTCAGCAAGGGCTGAAACTCTGGAAACTCTTCTGCTGGTGTAAGCCTTTGACAAGGCTGTTCTCTCAAGTGCTCACCCCTGAGTTCCATATTGCCCTTTCTGAGGCAGAATAACAAAACAATGACATCCAGATAAAGTTGTCCTTATAGAAAGAAACAACTTACAGTGCTAATCAGGATGGAAACTGGCCCAGGGTGATGTGTTCCTTCGAAATTCCAAGGCACGTGGTAAAACAGCCCTTTGTTTGCAACACAGGGATATCAGCTTGCCTGTCAGGCCTCCACCTCGCACGTCTTGACCATTTTTGTTCGTTTACTTATAGAAATATGATCTTTTGACTTACACAGCAAAACAATTATTATATGATGAATATTATAAACCTGCTGTCTACTTGCCCTGGAAGTTCCTACTTGGACAATATATAATCAGACCTCTGATCTCATTTCCCTTTTTATTTTCCCCAACCCAAGCCTCCTTTTAAGTGTTAGACAAATCTCCCCCAGTCTAACATCAAAACACACTGACAGGAATAAGACTGCAAGGCTGCTAGCTTCTCTCCAGCAATGCCACTCATTGATCCATGAATAAATGTTCCAGCTTCAAGGCACATCTCTGCTCTAAAGCTCTCTCTTGTGAGATTCAAAGAGCTCCTTGTCTGGTGCCTGGAGATCTGAAAACCTGCTGTAGTAACTCTGGGCGTCAGAAGCTGACATTGTGGTTTGGTGGGGTTTACCATCTGATTATCCTATGAAGTAAGGGCAGAGCTTCAGCAGAATTGACATTCTGCTGACAATTTTGGTGCTTGAAATAAAAACAGGGCTCTTTTTTTTTTTTTTCAACCTGCACAAAATATAAATTCTCATCCTGAACCTAAATTACAGTTTCATTTTGCTAACAAGCACCTCTTAGTGACATTGTACCAAGAATCTAGCCACAAAATTACTGGAGTATTATGTTGTCTACAAGATGATAGGAGTACTGAAGTTGCAACTTAAGAGCTTCAGAAATTCTGAATTTAGGAAGTCTTTTAGAAATTCTCTAACAATAAAAGCTTTCAGGTATGTGGCTTTGGTTGTATTTCCACCTAATGAATAAACTCAAAACAGCAAACTTCATTCACTTTGCCCCAAGAGCCCCTGTGAAGTAGTAGCCTAGCTTCTTACTTAGACCTTGTTTTAAATCCCACCCCAGGATTAGCTTCTGGAAATCAAGTACATCTAAGAATAGTCGTACAAGTGCTCCTGAATGAGCTTCTGGATCTTAAACATGAAGTAAGTTTATTTTCAATCTCTACAGCACTCACAGCTTCAAAACCTCACTACTGCTGAGGTATGTGGGCTGAAGGAACCTGCTAAAATATGCACAAGTAGATATCCACAGTAAGAATTTCCTGCAAATCGTGGCACTATTTTACATCATGTCAAGTGCTCCAGGTTGTAAACAAAGCTGAATGAGGCAGCCTGAAAAAAAGAGGGGAGAGAGAGGGAAGAAAGAAAGAAAGAACAAATATAACCAGACTCCTGACTGAACCTTATCTGAAGAGTTGTGATGAATGCTGCTATAATATATCAAATGCCAGTTAACAATAGCCTGCTGAAAAAGAGCTGGCTTTGGGATATATTTACTCACGTCATCCTTGGCAAGCATACAAAGTATGACTCAGTCCAGGAACATTTATACTACTTGCTACAGTTAAAAAGAGATTCAGGTCTGACTATTAATTCCCAAATCACTTTTAAAAATATTTGGTTTTCTGTATGACCCTTTCCTAAATTCTGATGTCTAAAGTCTATGCAATTTATTTGTAAGGCACAAATGCTGTCTTGGAAGCAAGAACCTATTTGTGAAGTGGAAACGGCAACGTGCATTGAGTGAACCTGATCCGAACGCATCTGAACTGAGCAGTGAAACTGAAATATAGGTTGAAGCTAAGCTGCCAACTTGTTTCTGAGAGAGGTTCTAGCTCAATTCCCTCAAACCTTCTACAACTCCTATATTGGCAAGAGCTGTCACTAGTTGTCCAGGGGAAAATAACTGTAAAGTCTGTTCCAAAATAATACCGAGTTGCCAGAACACCAAACATAATCACCTTTCAGTTACCCAGAGTAATTGAGAGTTCTGGTAACACAAATGAAAAAGAACCCAAATCAGTAGTTACACAGACACATGCATATTATACCACAGAGAGCACTGAAGAATCGGGAAGAGCAGGGCCTGCAACGGCAGAGATCCCACAGCGAGCGCTGACCTAAGTCACAAAAGGCACAGATCGCAGCATTGCATCAAGTACAGCTCCTCCGCTTGCACGCCCACGCTGCTCGAGGGGAACCAGCTCCATGCTCCTGCACCTGCAGCCTGAATAACTGTGAGGTGATTGCAGATGAAATCAAAGAAAATGAGCTAGCTTTGACTCTCTGCAGAGCTATTTATCACAAAAGCCTAACTGCAGTGCATATAGATTGTGAGGAACTAGAACAGGAATGGAAAATAATGGACTAGACTTTCTCTCAGCAGTTAAAGCCACTATGATTTCAGCCTGAATATACCTTACCAGTTTCTAGAAAATGATATACACAGAAATGTGTAACACACGTGGAATCTAAAGTGTGATTTGGAATTTTGTTCTCTTAGGACATTAGGTAATTTTAGAGTTATTTGTATTTGTTATATGAGCAGACACATGCAAAATACACTAGGGATGAGCAGAGGCATTTTTTAAGTCAGTAACATTCAAGGGAGAAACTAGAAGCACTTCAATGAGCTGCTCCTTTTGGCAGAAGACGTAGAAAATCGTTGGGAAGAAAACATAGTAGGAAACCATGGTGCAGATGAGGTTAGAAGTGAGTGTGGGTTTGGGTTTTGTTTAACAGCCAGTACTTCCTCAATCTGTGCTCAGTTTCAGAAGCAAAGCAGACAAAGTGACATGACTGACTGCTGAGATTTTAGCAGCTCCTCGTCAATATTTGGGAAACAAGAGCAGCATCTCGTTCACACATATTTGCACAAATATCTGCTCAGTCTCACCACATTGCATCTGTTTGTTCTATTCACACCCACTCACGTCAGAGTCTTCATCCCACATAAATGCTTGCTGGAATCATTTCTTCCCGAGCAGGCTCCATCACTTGGCACAGGATACAAATAGATAGGCACATACACAGGCATTACTTACAGCAGCAGCTCATTCTCCTGCCCCAGGCCCACGGCCAAGCCTCCTCCACACCGCTGCTCATTCTGCTGCTCTCCCTGCTCCTTTTGTAAGGGCACAGCTCAGGCCCTTATGCTTTGTTAGCATTCCTGCAGCTGATGGGTGTCTATCTACACAGAATCATAGAATGGTTTGGAGCAGAAGGGACTTCCAAAAGCCATCTAGGCCAATTACCCAGGCAGTGTTCAGTGTTCTCATCTAGATCAGGTTGCCCAGAGCCCTGTTGGGTCTGACCTTGAATACCTCCGAGCATGAGGCCTCAACCACCTCCCTGGGCCACCTGTTCCAGTGTTCCACCACCCTCACAGGAAAGAACTTCTTTCTAGCATCCAACCTAAATCTGCTCTGCTCTGATTTCAAACCACTGTCCCTTGTCCTGTCACTGCAGGCCCTTGCAAACAGTCCCCCTGCAGCCTGCCTGTGTGCAGCTCAGCACACAACTGCCTGATGGGCTGCATGAGGGCACTGGTGAGCTCCTTATCAATCAGTACCCCAAATTCTCTTTCTTCAGAGCTGCTCTCAACCCACTCTGCACCCAGCCTTTATCTATAGGAATGGAAATCTTAAGGAAAGGAATGCTGAGGCCATAGAGACTTACATTAGATTTTTATATTTAAAGTGTCTTCTCTTGACACCATACTGTTGCTTTAAGCATAATTTCATGTGCAGTACTATACTTAAAAAAATAACATTAAAAAATCTTGAATCAAAGTTATGATTTATGGCCACACAAAAAGCCCTCTGTCTTACACCTGACAGGCCTAGAAATACGAGGAGCAAGTTTTAGTCAGGAGATGTTGTTTCTCTCGAAGACCTAGATAATTAACTGAATGCCCAAGTGCATTATTTAATCAGGGATGAGTGCTCCTGATTCTGCAAAAAGAGCTGGAAATGGCAGTGGAAAAAACAAGAGTTTTCCAGAGCCATCCCCTCACATGTTGCTCCATGTATTGGAGATCAAAGATACAGTTTTTTCAGACCAGCTTTCTGGAGCCTGCAGGGAAAACTGTTTCATCATCTTCAGGCTCTCTTCTGCTGTGAAATGTTTCTACATGCTCAGGATGTTGGATATTTAAGGCCTGTACACCTCAACAGCGGATTGCTCTTTCTTCCTGAATGGAAGCTCAGTGTTAGGCTGGGACCTATTGTGCAAGATCACCATTAAAATATGGTTTCCTGGAGCCAAGTGATTTTGGTTGTGTATTTAAAATAGTACTATTTACACATAGGTAAAGCCTTCCCAAAAGCCTGAGAGAAGCAAAACAAGAATAAAATCTACCCCAAATAAACAAGGAAGCCTTTCTAATGAGAATCTGCCCAGTGTTGACATTTATAACATGCTGGGAGGATATTATAGACAGATTCATGGAAATTTGATGGCTGATAGGTGAGGACCATTCAGCAACCTGCTTCAGCCTGGTGCAGGAAAGCTGGCAGAGTCTTGACAGGCTTTCTTTTGTTTGAAATTTTAAAGCACTGCTTAAAAATGTACAAGATAAAAAATACTGCTGGGCAAATAAGACAGAAAGCTACACATGGTTTTCACATTTCACTTACTTTGATCTCCTTTTCTTTCAGATTATTTGGGGAAAAGGAAGCTCAGGAGAAAGGACCTTATCAAATAGAAAAGACAGAAGCATCCCATCTCTATTATGTGGAAGAATTGTACTTGAAAGAGACACAGAAACTGCAAATCATCATTGCTTCTGCATGCTAAAGATGATGGTGGGAAACAGACAAACACAAACATTTGCCCTTGGATCCGTTCAGATTGTGCTGGCATGTCTGTAATTGAATCTGCCTAATTTAAAAGCAAGAAGATAAACCATTTGACATTATCAAATCACACAAATACTTGTATTCATCTCTCTCAACACAAATATGCATAGCACTACTGAGATACAAGAATGCACACACACATATCATAGAACGGCTTAGGTTGGAAGGGACCTTAGAGACCATTTACTCTGACCTCCCCACCATGGGCAGGGACACTTCTCAACTAGACTCAGCTGCTCAAGGTCTCATCCAACCTGGCCTTGAACACCCCCAGGGAGGAGGCATCCACAACCTCCATGGGCAGCATGTTGCAGAGTCTCAGCACCCTCATGCTGAAGAACTTCTTCCTCAGCTCCAGTCTAAAGCTCCTCTCCCTTAAGAAAAGTCCCTCTGCAGCATTCCTGTAGGATCCCTTCAGCTATTGGAAGGCAGTTCTAAGTTGCCCCTGGAGTCTTCTCTTCTTCAGGCTGAACAACCCCAGCTCCCTCAGCCTATCCTCATAGCAGAGGTGCTCCAGCCCTTGGATCATCTTTGTGGCCCTCCTCTGGACTCACTCCAACAGTTCTGTATCCTTCTTATGCTGGGGACATCAGAAGCAGACTCAGTATTTGAGGTGGGGTCTCAGCAGAGCAGAGTCACAGTATCACAGTATCACAGTATCACCAAGGTTGGAAGAGATCTCGAGGATCATCAAGTCCAACCTGTCACCACAGACCTCATGACTAGACCATGGCACCAAGTGCCACGTCCAATCTCCTCTTGAACACCTCCAGGGACGGTGACTCCACCACCTCCCTGGGCAGCACATTCCAATGACAAATGACTCTCTCAGTGAAGAACTTTCTCCTCACCTCGAGTCTAAACCTCCCCTGGTGCAGCTTGAGACTGTGTCACCTTGTTCTGGTGCTGGTTGCCTGGGAGAAGAGACCAACACCTTCCTGGCTACGACCACCTTTCAGGTAGTTGTAGAGAGCAATGAGGTCACCCCTGAGCCTCTTCTTCTCCAGGCTAAACAATCCCAGCTCCCTCAGCCTCTCCTCATAGGGCTTGTGCTCAAGGGGCAGAATCCCCTCTCTTGCCCTACTGACCACACTCCTCTTGCTGCAGCCCAGGATATGATTAAACAGCTAACTTTAACCCTTCAACCCTTATTTTCGTGATATCTTTATGGAAACAAATTGGTGTTTTGTTAATTTTCTCCTCAGTGTTGCAACCCCAGTCTGTATAAAACTGTCCACAAATGCCTGTGAATTTGCATTTCATAGCAGCTAAGCTGCTCTCTTTATTCATTGCCTTTAAAACCAGAGAAATATGACAGAAGCCAGCAAAGTATGAAACAAATTAATTGACTCATTTATTTGCAGTAGACTTAATTTTAAAAAGTTAATTTGGATAACCTCATAATTTGATAAATCATGAAGATCTGTTGGTATAAATGCATAATAGTGGCATTAAGACCTGTGCAACACGTTTCAGGCACATAGCCCTGATCCACCTAGTGATTGCCAGCCACCACCTCATTTTGAGAAGGGCTGCTGAGCCACTCTGATGTGACAGGGCTGTTGCAAGCAATTTTCACGTGTAACCCATTGGACTGAATTTAAATAACCTGTGAAAGCTATCTAGAGAGATGTACTTTATCAAGTCAGACAGAAGGATCCAAATGAAGTTTAGTAGGTATGTCTTCATATAATTTGTGCATAGCATCTCTCCTGGAAATAAGTTTGAAAAGGCAGCCTGCCTGCTTTTCTTTCTCTAATCTTAAGACAAGACAGCACAATGAGTCATTTCTCCACTGAGCTTAAGACTGTTCAGAATTCATTCACTGACTCTACCTGGAAAGCTGACAAAAATTCAGCATAGACTTCACCAGCTCCACCTTTTCCTCCTTCTGTGAGTTTCCACTCCTCCTTTTGATATTTTATGTAAATATTGCAGCTGCCTGGAATAACTGTTGCTCTTGTGTCAGCGGTTGCAATAATTCCCTGTCTCCACTAATGTACCAGACAAATGAACCAAAATACCAGATTATTTCCTAGAGACTACCCTTGTCAGATTTCAAGACTGGGTACCCTCAGCGTTTACATGAACAGCAGAAAGCAGAAAGCTTGTTAAATACCCTTCAAGCCTGAGGATTCATTAGAAGAACACAATAAATTCCCAAAGCATTTACATGAGTTAAGATCTGAGTCCAGAGTCTGATGTGCAATTCCTGGTGTTTCAGCAGTATATTAAGAGGCTCACACTCACAGAATCACAGAATCTCAGCATCATGAGGCTTGGAAGGGACCTCTGGAGATCATCAAGTCCAACTCCCCCTGCTAAAGCAGGGTCACCCAGATTAGGTTGCCCAGGATCCCATTCAGGTGGGTTTTAGAAGTCTCTATAGATGGAGACTTCACAATTTCTCTGGGCAGCACGGTGCAGTGCTCCAGCACCCTCAAAGTAAAGACCTTTTTCCTAGAGTTCAAGTGAAACCTCCTGTGTTCAGTTTGTGCAAACTGCAGCAGCTTGTCCTCTTTAGCTGCTGTAAACCAGCACCTATTTACAGCTGGTAGCAAGTAAATCTCAGAAATCCTTTTCAATATGCTGCCTCTCATTGTAAAGTTTTTTATGTTAATCACTGTGCCTGTTGGAAATAAAATTTATCAAGCTCCTTTTTCCAGAGTGAATTGACTTGAGTTCTGGAGTTCATTCCTGAGTGCCGTTCCTGAGGTAGGGTAGCTTCTCCTGATGGCTCTGTGGACTGAAATGCCTGAGAGTTAATTCTGTGAATTGTGCCTGGGTAAAAGTTTCGAGCCTATGCAGGCAGATATTGCCAGGTGAGATTATTGCTTTATTAAATACAGTTAGCTCTTTGCTTGCCTTTGGTGGCATTGCACAGAATTCCTTGCTCAACTCAGAGGCTGATAACTTAGTGCAGCAGGATCACTTTAGGCATCAACTGCATAACCTTGTGTGTGTTCTTTTCCAGTTGCAGATATGATCCTGTTAGAATCCCCTAGGTGCACTGCTGAGATCTTGCCCTCGTGATGTAATCTGGCTTTTTCTGTCCTTTACAGCCAATTCTTTCAGTATCTTATTGATTACTGTTCCAGTGTTTCAGCGTACCACCTTTCACAGTCATGCATTATGCATCTGCTTCTCTTGCCTTTTTTTTTCCCCTCTGAATGCTTATCTAATGCTCCCTTTTTTGGCAAATCTTACTAGTTTTACTGACTTCTTTATTCTGGAGAAATGCCAGATTCATCTATCCTCTGTAGTGTCTTTTTTCTCTTCCCTTAAAACATGCAGGCGCAGAGTCTGGAGGGTTTGCTTGCTGCGGTGATCTTGATATGAACTGATTGTCCTTCATTAAGTACACTCACTCTTGCTTCCAGCTGAACAGCAAAAGGTGCTCACTTTGTGGGTAGTTCAGGCTGGTGGGAACCTGAGATGAAGTTCATGTTTTCTGAGTAAGCAAGATCCTTAGCTCCACTAAGTTTCAGGGAACTTGTACATCTTAAACCTATTTACAGCTTTTCTTATCTACAGCTGGAAATGCAGCCTAGCTGCCTGGCTTCTTGGAGTAGAAGTGTCTTAAAGAAAACTGTTGGAAGGGTTATGAGCTAAAGCCCTTTTTGCCTTGTGATTCAAATGTATGTTCTACCCTGACTCTATTTCCCAATGTCACTGACACTCATGTGTGAACCCACAAGGTCCTTCTTCACAGACACTATGAAGTCCTTTCAGTGCTGCAGGATAATAGACCTCTTTGGCAGCTGTAGATGCCTGTTATTAAAAGAGATGATTTGCTGAATATTCCTATATGTAGAGAGAGGTTTTCAAGTGGGTGTGATTTACATAGCATGTGCTGATGTGCAGTTTGCTGTCATACAGAACGAGACTTCTTTATATCCAGAAGAACACAGCTGAAAGGAATAGCAAAGGCTGCAGTGTGCAGCGGCTGAATGGCTTCCATATACATGGTATGAAGTATCTCCTGCCACTTGGAACAGGAAAACAACCTCAGTTTGTTTTGGTTTTCAATCAATATATGAATATTTTTACAAAGTTATTGTGTGGACCTAGTCCAGCCCAATCACCCTTTTCCAGCTGTCATAAACTTGAGGGGACAGTGAGGCAGATTGAGAATCACAGACCTCAGAGGGTTGTGATAAGTGGTGCTGGGCCTAATTGAAGGCCTGTGGCTAGTGGTGTTCCTCAGGGGTTGGTACTGGGTTCTGTCTTGTTCAACACATTCATCAATGAACTGGATGAAGAGATGGGGTGTACCCTCAGCAAGTTTACTGATGATGCAAAACTGGGAGGAGTGGCTGACACCCTGTCAGGCTGTGCTACCACTCAGTGAGACCTGGTCAGGCTGGAGAGTTGGGCAGAGGCAAAACTCATGAAGTTCAGCAAGGGCAAGTATAGAGTCCTGCACCTGCACCAGTCGACCTGAGGGCTGACCTGTGGGGAAGCAGCTCTATGAAGAAGGACCTGGGAGTGCTGGTGGGCAACAAGTTCACCATGAGCCAGAAATATGATTTTGAGGACAAGAAGGCCAATGGTATTCTGGGGTGCATTAGGAAGAGTGTGGCCAGCAGGTTGAAGGAGGTTGTCTTCCCCCACTCCTCTGTCCCACTGAGGCCACACCTGGACTATTCTTTCCAGTTCTAGGCTCTCCAAGTCAAGAGAGACAGGGAACTATTGGAGAGAATCCAATGGAGGTTGCAAAGATGATGAGGGAATTGGAGCTTCTCTCTGAGGAGGAGCAGCTGAGAGACCTAGGTCATTTTGTCTTGGAGAAGAGCAGATTGAGGATGGATGACATAATATCTAAAGAGTGGAGGTCATGAGGCTGGGCTTTTTCAGTGGTGACAGAACAAGGGATAACAGATACAAAGTGGAACACAGGAGCTTTCACTTCAATTTAAGGAAAAACATCTTTACTTTGAGGGTGCCAGAGCAATGGACCAGGATGCCCACAGATGTTGTGGAGTCTCCTTCTATGGAGACTTTCAAAACCCATCTGAACATATTCCTGTGCAACCTGATCTAGGCATACCTCTGTTACCAGGGGGGTTGAACTAGATGATCTCCAGAGGTCCCTTCCAACCCATGCCATCCTGCGATTCATGAGCTGGCTGGGCTCACAGAACTCCTTATTTGCTTTTACTATACACACAGCTGTGACATCAGAAGGTTCTTTATTCACTCATTTCTTTCAAAGATCTTTTATGACCTCACAAGCTCAGTTTATCTTTTTTGTTTTTTAGAGAGCAAGCACAACATTTTCTGCCTACCCAAATTTAAACTGGATTGCTTTCATCCACGTGGTTTCTGAGGTTTTGCCTTTATGGTAGCTTGATGTCCTCCAAGGCTGGGACATTATCATTCTGGGCAAATTGCCAACCCTCCCCATATAGATATTCCAATAACCATATTGTAAATATTTCTGTGAAAATATTTGAGTCTGGTTATCAAGCAGAGGAAGATCTGTTCCTTCTTTAAGGGTGCAATAACATCAGAAGATGTCAGCGTTCCTTATACTCAGTGGCTGTTTTTATTCATCAAGGGATCTTCCAGGCAACACTTTGGGGAAGTACAAACACTGTAATTTAATCTATTTTACATTTTATTTAACCTGTTTCTTATGAATCTTATGATTTGAAAGTTATTTGCACAAATGTGGAAATCAAAGGCAAGTGGATGAGACAAATGCAGTTTATTCTCCTACAGAACAAGGCACCTGTGGGGATAAACTAAACGTGACCCTGAGAGCTGTCAAGACAAATTAACTGGGCAAGAGCCATCTAAACAAATACAAATTTAAACTGTGTAGAACTAAAAAGAGAGGTCTCTGAGCTACCATACTTAACATTTAGACCTGCAGTGTTTAAGGAATGAAATGTAGCTTCACTTTTTCTTTTGTTGTGTTTTTTTTTCCTGAAGGACAAACTTATTTTAAAACTACACATTAATGTCAGAAGCATTACTGAATCCTTGCCAGCAGCCAGAGCGAGCTTGAAAAGTCAGGGGGGAAAAAAAAAAAAGACTTCTTTTGAGATGGAAATTAATTCAGTAAAACTTATCATAACTGCCAAACAGGTAACATGATGACTGGGAATTTAAATTGTAAGCAAAACCAATCTTAATTTTCCAGGTAGATGAGCTGAATGCCACAGGAGAGCATTAAATCACAGGTATTTCTTTGGAGCGAGGTCCTTTTGGTGAGAAAGGCAATTTCTCATGCAAAAAGTTACAGTCCACATTCTGAAAACTGCTTAAATCATACCTGTGAAATTAAATGTGAGCAAGAAATATCGGGAGGCTGTAAAATACTAAAGGTGGCTGTTAGGGAGAAAAGGTTTTGGTGATTCATTGTTAGTTATGGGATGATTTGATAGAGCTGCTCATGCAGATTCTGATATCATTCCTGACCACATACATTGCACAATGTAGGCTGTACCAAAAGAGGAGCCAAGTAAAGGTCCAGTTTACATTAAGGCTGCAGTCATAAAAACTTCTGGAACGTGTTTCTCTTGGGTGATCTTGACCTCTTTTGAAGATCTCACCATTCATATTGTGTAGTAAAAGTATTGCTAAATAATAATGATGTTCGTTCCACAAAATACTGCAGATGCTCCAGACTCAAGCCAGCAGCCAGTCTGTGTCAGCCAGTCAGGTCAAGACAGTCAGACGCTGCCGAGAGTCACCCAGTGATACAGTGGGGACCTACCTGCTGGGTTCTGGGAACACAGTTCCTCTGTGCCACTTCAGCACTTCTCTGAATTATAAATCACTGAATCACAGACTGGTTTGGGCCAGAATGGACCTATAAAGGTTATCTAGTCCAATCAACTCAGAGTGAACAGGGCCATCTTCAACTCAATCAGGTTGCTCAGAGCCCTCTCCAACCTGACCTGGAATGGTTCTGGGGATGGGGCATTTACCTCCTCTCTGGGCAACCTGGGACATTATTTCACCACCCTCATTGTAATAAATGTCTTCCTTGGATCTAGTCTAAATCTTCCATTTTTGGTTTAAAAGCATCAATCCTTCTATCACAACAAGCCCTGCTAGAAACTCTGTCCCCATCTTTCCTAGGGGTCCCTTTAAGCATTAGAAGGCCACAATAAGGTTTCCCCAAGGACTTCTCTTCAAGTTGTCCAGCCCCAAGTCTCTCAGCCTGTTCTCACAGGAGAACTGTTCCATCCCTCTGATATTTTTTTTTCACCTTCTCTGGATCCACTCCAACAGATCCATGTCTTTCTTGTGCTGAAAAACATTCCTAATTGAGACAAATTAATTCAAGAACTAATACCACAGTGAAGGTGCTGTAGACACACAGTAAGAGCTACTGACCACAACAGTGCACCAGATGCATCTGAAGTAAACAAGCCTGGTTTTCCAGCCAGTATTTCACAGCCAAGAATACAAATGGATTAGAACTGTGCTGAAGGTTACCTTTAATTTTTTTGGCTTTCTTCTGGCATTGATAAATGATATGGTCAGCTGGGAGCCTTTAAAGTTTAGGAAAAGATATAAAATCTATACCTGAAGGGATCTTCCAGTACCTGAAGGGATCCTACAGGAAGGCTGCAGAAGGACTTTTCATAGGGATGTCTAGCAATAGGACAAGGGGGAATGGTTTGAAACTGAGGGAGAGCAGGGTTAGACTGAATCTGAGGAAGAAGTTCTTCAGTATGAGGGTGGTGAGACTCTGAATCAGGCTGCCCATGGAGGCTGTGGATGCCTCCTCCCTGGGGGTGTTGAAGGCCAGGCTGGATGAGACCTTGAGCAGACAAATCAGTTGAAAGGTGTCCTTGCCCATGGACCCATTGTTGGTTGGAGTGGAGGATCTCTAAGGTTGCTTCCAACCTGAGCCATTCCAGGATTCTGCACAGAAAGTACATTCTGCAGTTTGTTTCTGAACTGATCTTCCCTGTCGCTGCCATCTATCAAAAGGTTCAACCAGAAGTGCCCAAAAGAACCCCTGGAGAAGAGCAACTCCAGCATCTCCCATACTGCACTGTTTCTAAAAGGTGTGACTCTCTGATATATGAAATCTCCTCTTTTCTGGTTCTCAGTGCAAATAAGTGATTTTGTACAGCAATTGTTCATTTGTGCCTCCTCTCATCATCCTTCTCTCACTTCTCTGAGCAGCTTCACTTATAAAAGCCCGCTTGCTGCATGTATTGATTTCTGCTGTACTTACTCCCTAGAGCTTTGTGTTGCCACTTTTATGATGCTTATAATAGCAACCCTCTCTTGCAAAGTGGAGATCCCATTCATAATTTATTTACCTATCAGAGCAACCACATGGTTCTATTAGGTTCTCCTCTCAGTCACTTTTTGCCTTTGATGAAATTCTTGCCCTGGTTCAAAACAATGGAAAAATTGTGTTACTTTGACTGAACTTTTGTGCATTTCTGAAGGCCTTGATGAACAGGTGATTACCAGAGTTGATTCAGCTTCAGCTGAACACCAGAGAAGACTGAATTCAGCGACTGAATTTTAGATGAGCAAGATCACACATTTTAGGAAGGGAACATAAACATCAGTCTGCATTTAGGCAGTGTTCTGGGACACTGCTTCCTGGGTTTGAAGCACTCAGTCTTCTGAGACAAAATGTACTGAGAAAGGAGCCCTTCCAATTCTATCTGTCGAAAATAAACAAAAACAAAGGCTTATGGAATTGAATGTCTCAGAACTTTATTCCTTTCACCCCCTCTCCTTAATTGCCTACTCTAATTTTCTTCTGATGGAATGCTTTAAATAGAGCAGTTAGAGATTCAGAACCAAAGTGAATATTGTGTACCTCGGAAGTAATGTGTCAGTGCTCCCCATTCTAACCATGCCTTTTAATTTTGTAACAACCATTAGTGGAAGGCCTGGGAAATGGTGGAGACCTGGAAAAAAAGTGACAGAGGAATTTCTTGTTCTTATTTTTTCATTTCCCCTGCTAGTTGCAAAGAGCAAAGGAAGTATGCAAGATAACATCAGCCAGAAAAAAAATAGAATCAAGAGGGAGAGTTGTGATGGAAATTCCTATAAAATCTATTCTGTGATTAGAGAGATTGTAAAACATATGAAGGAACACAGGGGATTGCCGGGAGTTTGCTTATGACTCAGAGGCATCATCACATGGAGGGCAGACAGCTGCAGTCTCTATGAAGCAGCAACCTTTCCAAAGCATTTATTGCAGCAAAAAGAAAACAAAAACCAACTAAATGCACCTCTTGAATTAAGAAAGAGACAGGCTCAACAGCCTCTTTTGAACTGAACCCCATTTCATCATCATCATGATCATCACCACCGTCATCACCATAGAATGGCTTAGATTGGAAGGGACCTCAGAGATCATTCTCCAACCTCCCCCTGCCATGGGCATGGACACCTCTCAACTAGACTTGGCTGCTCCAGGCATCATCCAGCCTGGCCTTCAAAACCCCAGGGAAGAGGCACCTATAATTAATGCAGGAAGAAACCATTCTTTTCACCCCCTTGATGGTGATAAAAATACCATTCACTGGAAATACAAAAGTAACCTGATATCCTTGCCTGGATAAATGCAGTTTCCTGCCTTGGTTTTTCCACCAACATAAGTGTGGCACTCCAAGAAAGGCAGGAAAATGTGTCTCTTCTCCAAGGTCCACATGGCCTGGGGGCTTCAGCTACTGCTTGGATCTCAAGTGTGGCACCCCAGGCAAAATGTCTGAGAGTCTGTAATTAAATACCTGTTTAGATTTCAGAATTCAAGGCTAGGATTTGTGATAACTTCTTAGATTCCCAATGGAGGAAGGAATACTGGAAGTTGGGCTGAGGAGATGTGCTGTCCTATTAGAACAGTTTTCTGCCTCAAAGTGCAGTATTCCTTGGGAAGGGGAAAAAAAGGAATATTTAAGATAAAAAAACCACTAAATACTTTTGACAGAGACAATGACAGAGCTTTTGTATGGTCTGGGGAGTTGTGTGGCAGAAGATTCTTCATTTTGCTGCAATTCTCCTCTGTAGAGCCCACATTTACTGGCTCAGTGTGCATGCTGCTGGAGGAAAGGTTTGCTGTTTGGATGTTTGTTTGGTCTTTGCGGCTGCTGTTTCGAAAACGATCAACATTCTAGGTCAATGCTTTCTACAGGGTAACAGAGTATATTGCAAAGACCCAGCTCTAGCTTTCCAAAAGAGTTGGCTGTTCAAACACAATGTTCCAGAATCGTCCGTCCGTCTTACTTGATGTCTTCCTCAGCCTGCTCCTCCTCCTTCCTGAATTTCATGCTGATGTAAAAAATTTTTTAAGGCTAACATCAAAGCAGACTGTATGCATGTCAATCCCACTGCAATACTTAGCACATTGCCAGCGTTTATGTTATGTAAATGCAAGAGGATGCTGGTGGAGAGAAACTGCTACAAAGCAGGTAGTGATTTAATGAAAAGCACAAAGATTGAAAGGGGTTTGCCGGAGCCCTGTGTGATGTGAATGTTAAGAAGCCCATTCACGTCATCAGCTTCCCTGCTGGTACTTTCTCTTCTCCCTCCTTTTTCAAGGGAACTGCTAAGAAAACTTCAAACTCAATGTGTTATCAGTCTTAGCCATAATCAATGCAGCATAGTTAATTATTTCTATTAACTGAATTAGCTTTATATTTTTTTTCCTGTTTTTGCAGCTCTTTTGAGACCAGAATGCTTAAGATGTATTTAGGATGCAGTTACATTTGCAAAACTCCATTTATACACTCAAAAGACAAAACAAGGTTATTCTTTCTAAGAGGAATGAGCTCAGGTAGTACATAGCTAAGTAACAAAACCATATGTCTAATGCATAGCTTAACATAACTCTCAGGATCTGATCCTTCCTTGGAAAATGGGAACCAATGATGCTGAAGAAAAAAAGATTTGCTAAAATTGTAAACCTTCTTTTAACTCAGAGTTTGCTGGGGTCGAGGAATTTCTGCTCAAATCAGTTATGGGATTATAACCAAACTAAGTCTATAGGTGTCTGGAGGTACACAGGAACAGACAAATCAGCACTGCAACAGCTTTCTGGGTTCACAGAGCCAACACAGTTTTTGGCTCAGCAAGTCTACAAATTCTACTTTAATTCTTTTGCAGAAAGATGTAACAGTGCCTTTGCAATTGGGGCACTGCAGTTCCACCAACCACTATTGATTTGTTGAGTTCATTCGTTCATAGACACGGTAAAAATGTGACATCTTCTAGAAGTAGTCCCACCGATGTAAGTGGGCCACTCAGTGCACATGCTGCTAATGTCACATGTAGGTGAGTAACGTAGTTTGAACTATCTGATGTGAAAAATTGAGTAGACTTCGCTTCATAGCTTATGAGAAAGTTCCTTTGGCCTCTAAACAATGTTGGTTTTGAAGCAGTTTTTGTAAGCAATGAAGCATAAGTCACAGAATCACAGAAACATTCAGGTTGGAAAAGACCCTCAGGATCACCAAGTCCAACCAATAACCCTACCCTAAACCATATCCCCAAGCACCACAGCTAAACGACCTTTAAACACACCCAGGGTTGGTGACTCAACCACCTCTCTGGACAGCATATTCCAAAGCCTGACCGCTCCTGCTGTGAAAGAGTTCTTCCTGATGCCCAGTCTAAACCTACCCTGTTGCAGCTTGAGGCTGTTGCCTCTTGTTCTATCGCTAATTACCTGTGAGAAGAGACCAGCACCAATCTCTCCACAACATCCTTTCAGGTAGTTGTAGAGAGCAATGAGGTCTCCTCACAGCCTGCTCTTTTTCCAGCTAAACAGCCCCAGCTCCCTCAACAGTTGGTGTAAGTAAGATGAGAACGAGGCATCACATCCCTCTAAGTGTGGGGGTTTTCCTACATCCTTATTGTCATTCCTGAAAGGTCCATTGGGACTGCTGCAAAGTAAAATTGTCCCCCCTGCTGCATCCTCCAAAGTGAACAGAATATCAAAGCCAAGCATCTAAGACTGGGAAGAGTAGAGTGGATAGTAAACTATTTCCTTTGGATACATTTGTTTTGGCACCTCGATGACACAGGAAATTAATGTTTTGACAGAACTTTCTCAGGTTTAAATCTAGCAGTGTTTCTTTAACCTAAGTAAATAGACTGCAGCATTTCAATGCCTTTGAATTCCAAGGGATTTGACACTCCCAAGAGCAATTTAAGCTTTTTAAAAACTAATAAATATTTTATAAAACCCCAGACTGTAGCACAGGATAATTACTTGGGATGTCTTGGCCAGTGTCTGAGAAGTCTTCCGTAATTCTTACCCCCTTTTCTCACAGACAACTGTTATAGCAAAGAAAACATTACCCACTCACACATTTTTGTTTTCTTTTCTCCTATTCATCTCTTCTTGTTTTCCTCACCATCCTTCCCAGCCTCATCCTAATGCAAATCCAGTGTCTAAGTTGCAGCAATAGTTTAATTTCAAGCCTGATTACATTGTTAAATATTGACAGGATGGGCTTTCATCACTAGATTCTCTTTCAGCCACATATTTCTGCAATGGCAGATTCCAGCCAAAGTCAATCATGGAAGGGACATTAAATCATCTACTGCAAGCTCCTTGCACTGAGAAGGGACTTAATACCTTAAAGGTCTTTTCCAATCAAAATGATTCCATGATTCTGTGATCTTCAAAGGGATCAGGCTGCTCAAAACCCCATCCCACTGACCTTAAAAGCTCTTCCAAGGATGGGACATCCACAACCAGGCTCTGCTGGGTGATGCCCAATGACAGCACAAGGGCCATGGGTGGAAGCTGAGGCATAGGAAGTTCCATGGAAACATGAGGAAGAAGTGTTTCCCTGTGAGGGTGACAGAACACTGGAAGAAGCTGCCCAGAGAGGTTGTGGAGTCTCCTTCTCTGGAGACATTCAAAATGCCTGGATGCATTCCTGTGTGACCTGCCCTGGGTGGTCCTGCTTTGGCAGGGGGTAGGACTAGAAAATCTCTTGAGGTCCCTTCCAGCCCCTGATATTCTGTGATTCTGTGAACCTCTCTGGACAACCTGCTCAAGTGCCTCATAGTGAAGAATTTCTTCCTTACAACTAATCCATCCTCTTTCCATTTAAGGCCATTACCCCTGGTCCTATGGATACAAGCCCTTGTAAAAAGTTCCTGCCCAGTATTCCTGTAAGCCCCCTTTAGGTACTTGAAGGCTGTCCATCACCTGGCATAGACACTGACTTCTAACTGCTGTGTGGAAGTTCAGTTTTCCTCCTGACTGACCTGCTTAAAATAATTAGCTTTTCCTTCTGTTGAACTGACGGCTACCTGAGAAGCAGCAGGCATCCTCAATGTTCATAATAATGCTTGGCAGCCCAAGGCTTGCTTTCTTAAATTACTGGCATAAAGAAGATTGCAAGTCATATTTGTTGAATAAAATTGTGAAGATGTTTTAGCTTAACAGAATTAAAGATGAAATCAAAATACACAGCAAAAGGAGCAGAGAATTAATGTTCTATTTTCCCACAGGCTCTGGTTCACAAAGTACCTGGCTTATGGCGACCAGACAAGGTGATTTTGCTTCTGTAAATGATTCCTGATTGACACTTGGGAATGAGTTGGTATGTGACCTGTCAAAGATATCTGTAGGGGTTGTTTGGCCTTAGACAAGAGCAAGTTTCTCCATCATGGCTTGAGGATAACTCACACAGCATCACTGAGTGAAAAGTGATCAGCTATAGGTTTCCCCAGACCCCTAGATTTCTCAGTAGTGTCCAATGAGAGCACAAGGGGCAACAGGTGCAAGCGGGAGCAGAGGAGGTTCCACATGAACATAAGGAGAAATTTTTTCACTGTGAGGGTGACAGAGCCCTGGAGCAGGCTGCCCAGAGAGGTTGTGCAGTCTCCTTCTCTGGAGACATTCAAAATGCACCTGGATGCATTCCTGTGTGTCCTGCCCTGAGTGATCCTGCTCTGGCAGGGGGCTTTCTACTCATGATCTTTCAAGGTGCCTTCCAAGCCCTAGCATTCAGTGTGACTCCGTGAAAATACAGTTCACATCACGCCACGTACCCACTTACACCTTCCAGATGCACACCTGAGCATTTGCACCCCACCTTCCATCAGTGTCTTCACAGTAAGTCCGTGCTAAGCCTTGACCTTGCAGAGCAATATGAGCTCACAACATGCACACATTTAGAAGAGAAAGCAATTTACCACCCAAAAATCAGTGCAACATAAAAGAGCTTCTGAAAATCAGCCTTGACAACAGAAATGCAAGTGATGGTGTACCTGGAATCTGTTTCCAGATAAGCCAAGCCAGTAACTTGACAAGCATTGCATCTGCTTTTGGAGAGCTGCAAGGCATAGCAGGGACTGCAAGGAGCTTTCATTCAGCAGCAAAGCACATGGAGCAGGCCTCCATTCTATCATTAAAAAGACATTGTTGTTGCATTTTTGTAACAATTAGCTAATGATTCCCAACCCATATGCTTGTACCAGATGTCTGAACCTTCACAGGCCAAACTCTATCTGTTCCTTCAGACGAGGCACTTTGGGTTACTTAATAACAATAGTCAAGATACTTATTTCAGTTCTCATCACTTCAAATCCAAACACAGCAAATATGATGAAGAAAGGCTGCAGATTTTCCCCTTGATTAATGAACTATGCACGTGCAGAAAATGCTTCAGCCTTGATGTGATTTCCCCAGTGAAGCCATTGCTACTCACATCTTTCCTGGAGCAGCTTCCCTGCACCGTGATTCTAAAGGGCAAGCACCCAGAATGAAACTTTCATGTGCTACAAGTGCTAAGGCTAATAGCTGCCATTGCTCTGCATTTCACTGTGTCTCCCTGACAGTATTAAGAGTTGTTGCTCTTGAATTACTTATCACCTGTAAAGCTCTGAACCTGTATCTGCATCACTCATTTGAACTTCTCTTACCTCTTTCAGTCCCTACCAACTCTGGCTGTCACTGTGGGCATTCTCTTTTGCAATCCAAAAATGCCCTGAACCATGCAACAATTTTTGGTGTTGAAGTACTGCTCCGTGGAAGACACCAGAGCCTACAAAGCAAATTAACACAATGTCTATAAGGTTGCCACTACTCTTTGATAGTAAATATTGCTTTGTCTGAGGTTACCTGATCTGGAAAAGAGCCTAGCAAGCAGCAGGATGCTGACAATGATCCTACATTTACATCGTGCCTCTCCTCTCGGCAGTTTGACACTGCTGTAAAAGCTGCACAAGGATGATGTTATCCTTCACTGAAGTGCCAGCTGTGGACTGAGATGTGATCACTCTCTAAACCTGAAAGGAACCTTGCCACGTAAACAACAAGAACAGACGGAGCAAGCCACCTTCCAGCCACCAGTGGGAGTGGACAAGGGCACAATTTTTAACACTGTTTTCCAAAGCATTTTGACTGCTTACTGTCAGCTCAGTCTGCTGGAATCTCAGTTTAGATCACATGATCATGTACTGTGGTTGGGATAAAAAAAGGCAAAGGCATCATAATGAGTCAGTTTGCTATGGATGGAGAAAAATGATCATTTTCTGAATGATAAATATCATATTTGCCTTTCCATCAGTGTGTGTCTCTCCAGCCTGATGTATCTGCAAACAGTGCTGGTGCCTCTGTGTGTAAGCAGTACTTTTCACTTCACTGACGAGTGCAGTTGTGTAATTGCCTATGCTTTTTTTATCAGAACCACAGAATGCTTCAGGTTGGAAGGGACCTTTAAAGGTCATCTAGCCCAACCCCCCCAGTAGTGAGCAGGAACAGCTTTATCTAGATCAGGTTGCTCAGAGCCCTGTCCATCCTCACCTGGAATGGTTCCCGGGATGGGGCTACTACCACCTCTCCGGGCAACCTGGGCCAGTGTCTCACCACTCAGTGTAAAAAATCTCTTCCTGGTATCTGGTCTTGATCTCCCTCTTTTAGTTGCAAACCACCACCCCTTGTTCTGTCACAGCAGGTCCTGCTAAGATGCCTGTCCCTATTTTTCTCACAGGCCCACTTTAAGTATTAGAAGACCACAATAAGATCTCTGAGCATTCTCTTCTCCAGGCTGAAAGACCCCAACTCTCTCAGCCTGTCCTCTCAGCAGAGGTGTTTCAGGTGTTGTGGTCTCCTCTGGACTTGCTCCAACAGGGCCCTGTCTCTCCTGTGCTGAGGACTCCAGAGCTGGACCCAGCACTGCAGATGGAGTCTCAGCAGAGCAGAGGTGCAGAATCCCCTCCCTTGACCTGCTGCCCACGCTGCTGGGAATGCAGCCCAGGACACAGTTGGCTTCTGGGCTGTGACTGCACAGTGCTGGCACATGTCCAGCTTTTCACTCACCAGCACCCACAAGTCTTTCTCTGCAGAGATGCTCTCCAGCTCTTCACATCCAGGCTGGATAGATCCTGGTCACACCTGCATTTCCCATAACTGCACTGTACTGCTGTGTTAGTGGATATCTAGGTTGATTTTTTCAAGTCCTGTTAGTATCCTCCTTGTCTGTGAGCACTTATTGATTTTTAAAGCTAAAACACAGGGATGGAAAACAGAACTTGCACAGAGGTGAAATGGAAGGAAATGACCACTGGAAATAAGCATGGCTTAAATAAATGGGGCTTCTTTGCTAGTCACTGGTTGTTGTATCAAGAGAACTCTTGGTAGATCACTACAAATTTTGAATTAAGGAAAAAAGAGAATATACCAGTGCATGAAGAGAAGAGTCCAGGGGGACCTTACAGCTGCCTTCCAATACCTGAAGGGATTCTACAGGAAGGCTGCAGAGGACTTTTCATTAGGGTGTCTACAGACAGGACAAGGAGGAATGGTTTGAAGCTGAGGCAGAACAGGGTTAGTAAGAAGTTCTTCAGTACAAGGGTGGTGAGACTCTGGAACAGGCTGCCCAGGGAGGTTGTGGATGCCCCCTCCCTGGGGGCATTGAAGGCCAGGTTGGATGAGGCCTTGAGCAACCTGGGCTGTTGGGAGGTGTCCCTGCCTGTGGCAGGGGGGTTGGAACTAGTTGATCTTTAAGGTCCCCTTCAACCCAAGCCATTTTATGAATCTTCATGAAACTTTCTTAACAGCATGGAGGCAGCATTCCGATGTTTGGCTTGCACAGATGATGGTGGTTCAAGCTTGCAAGAGTGCCTGGTGGTGTGAACTGTGACTGCAGTTCATTCACTTCTGCTTCTTCTCAGTTGATGGTTGCCTCATTGTGAGAACAAACACAGACTGCTCCAGAGCAGTGTTAACATGTGTTAAAGGTATGCTATAGGGTTTAATTTTGTTGGTGTCGTTGTCCTTTTATGTGACAGCTTACCAATTTGCAAGCAAAAATTGAAATATTTCCTACCAGTTCCCCTCCACAGATAGGATGTTAATGAGGTTGGAGTGCATACATTTGCTGACAGCTTCAGCAATTCAAATCAAGTGTGACATTAGATGGAAGAAGAAGAAGAGAAGTGCAGGGTGAATCATTTTGTAGGTCCTGCAATCAACAGGCCAGGCTGGCATTGCACAGAATGTGAGCTTTGGTTCACATGAAATTTCTTCCTGGACATATGATATAGAAGCTGGACACCTATCAAAGACATTAATGGGATACTTAACTACCTTTGAAAACCAATGCCAAGGGTTATGTGGAATTAATTCACTCCAAAAGCCCTGGCATTCTTCATACTCCTGGCATCATTCAAAGTGGGGCTCGACAGGGCTTTGGGCAGCCTGATCTAGTTAAGGATGTCCCTTGCTGGCTGCAGAGGGGGTTGGACTGGATGACCTTCAGAGGTCCCTTCTGACCCAAACCATTCTGTGATTCTATGACACAGCAAATCCTTTCATGAGTTGGTTTATTGTTCATAAAACAAAATGGGAATAAACCAAATATTTTAAGACTAAAGCATGTTGTTTTGGTACTAGACAATCTCATAAAGGAGAACTTCTTAATGGAATCACTACAGAGCTACCTTTGGATATGTCCAATTTACAGAACTTAACAGTGGAGAGAGCATGAAAGAAGCAGCCTGCAATAAGTAGGGACTAGGAAAGGATTGGGGTTTTTCACATTCTAAATTATATTGATGGCTTTTGGAATGATTCAGAGATTGAATTAAAACATTTGCATTGAATGATCATCTGAGCAATTTGGTTTCTAGTTCAAGTGTATCCTCATTGCTCCTATGCAAATAATGATTCCTGCCACTACCACAAACGCTGTTGATCATTCATCCTGAGAATTATCAGAGAAACAGGGAATAGCTAATTAGATGCCCCCATGCATCTTGCTTTCAGTGTGTGATGCTCTCCTTAGCACATTTCCTAGTCCTTTAAAGTTCATTTTTGCAAGACTCCAGGCTTGTTTTTCTCCATTTTCCTAAGAAAATGACAATTATTTAAACTTATCCTTCACCTGTCTCTATTTGCTTCATGAACATTTCCTTTTTCTCCATTCACTATTATAAATTCTCTGTTATTACTTGAATAATCATTTGTTGTATTTTTGATGGATTATTCACTAGCTCTCTTCATTCTCCAGAATTTCTTCCTGGAAAAGCAGCATCTCTGTTCTGCTGCACGAAGTGGATCCATTTGTTTTTACATGGCATTCGAGTAGTGAATATTCCAAACTTCTTAATTAGTTCTGAGCTTGTCTTACATTACTGTGCCTGTTGCCTCCAACTATACCATTCCAATTCAAGTTTCAAGGTGTTTTCCCTCTGCTTTGAATGCCTTCTTCCTCTGTAAACCATTAAGTTGTTTTCTGTATAGCTAGGGAAATTTCTCAGTGTGGGCTTGGCAACGAACAATTAAAGTCTCTTGACAATGGGCAATTTAAATCTCTCCTTAGTGTTCTGCAATTTAGGACATTTTCATTATGAGCTCATTGTTCACACTGTGACCAGTGACAGATGCCTACATATGTCTTTCATGGCTTTTTGAATGTGCCCACTGCTGCACATCCCTACCTAGTTGTGTGTTCCTGCCCATTGTAAAGGATTGCATAATCTCCCTTATGAAGAGAGACTGAGGCAGCTGGGGCTCTTTAGCCTGGAGAGGAGGAGACTAAGGGGTGACCTCATTCATGTTTATAAAGATGTGCAGGGTGAGCGCTGAGAGGCTGGAGCCAGGCTCTGCTGGGTGATGCCCAAGGCGGGCACAAGGGGCAATGGTGGATGTTGAGGCATAGGAAGTCCCATGGAAACATGAGGAAACATTTTTTCCCTGTGGGGGTGACAGAACACTGGAACAGGTTGCCCAGGGCGGGTGTGGGTTCTCCCTCTCTGGAGATATTCAAGACCCACTTGGATGCATTCCTGTGTGACCTGCCCTGGGTGATCCTGCTCTGGCGGGGGTGTTGGACTGGATGAGCTTTCAAGGTCCTTTCTGGCCCCTGGCATTCTGTGATTCTGTAAACAGACACCATCACTGAACCACCTCCTCCATGTCTTCCAGGGAAACAGCATCTCAGAGCCTGACAGAGAGTTAGAGGCATCCTTGCTATTCACAGCAGATTCTGAATGTGGAACAAATGAAACATCAATACATGCCCTCTTCCAGCTGTACCACAAATTGTGCTAGGCTTCTTTGGGCAGGTGGTTTTCAACTTCCTCCAGCTGAGGCAGTCAAAATGGCAGCCTTTTAGTTGGAAAAGAGTACTCTGATGGAACTGCACACATCTGCAACATACAGAAGCAGTCCTGGTTTGCCAAGCTGCAAGATCAACACTTGCCCACAGATGTTAACTAGTTTCTGTTCTATATAATGCTTAGCATGCACACATCTTTGTTATTTGAAAAAGGTAGAAATACTTGCATTTCAGGAGAGATGGCATGGTAGAGCTGAGCTGTGCTTTAGCATTTCACACTAACTCTGCTCTACAAGAGTGTAAAACCTGGACACTGA